>NC_064616.1:57832500-58457500 GCF_023898315.1 Schistocerca nitens
TGGGACCACATTTAGGAGAAGTCTCCATGGTCATGGAACGAGTCAATACATGAAATTATAACACGATTATAGAAACAGATAAAATGAAATATAAGAAACATATTCAGGCGACAAGTCGTTAGTTTAAATAAAGAAAATCAAGAATGTAACACTGGAATTTGCTTAATTTTTTAGCTCTTCCAGGAGCTCCTCGACAGAATAGAAGGAGTGAGCCATGAGGAAACTCTTCAGTTTAGACTTAAAAGTGTTTGGGCTACTGCTAAGATTTTTGAGTTCTTGTGGTAGCTTATTGAAAATGGATGCAGCAGAATACTGCACTCCTTTCTGCACAAGAGTCAAGGAAGTGCATTCCACATGCAGATTTGATTTCTGCCTAGCATTAACTGAGTGAAAGCTGCTAACTCTTGGGAATAAGCTAATATTGCTAACAACAAACGACATTAAAGAAAATACATACTGTGAGGGCAATGTCAAAATTCCCAGACTATTGAATAGGGGTCGACAAGAGGTTTTCGAACTTACACCATACATAGCTCGAACAGCCCGTTTTTGAGCCAAAAATACCCTTTTTGAATCAGAAGAATTACCCCAAAAAATAATACCATATGACATAAGCGTATGAAAATATGCGAAATATACTACTTTTCGTGTTGAAATGTCACTTATTTCAGATACTGTTCTAATGGTAAATAAAGCGGCATTTAGTTTCTGAACAAGATCCTGAATATGGGCTTTCCACAACAGCTTACTATCTATCCGTACGCCTAGGAACTTGAACTGTTCCGTCTCGCTTATAACATGCCCATTCTGTCTGATTAAAATGTCAGTTCTTGTTGAATTGTGAGTTAGAAACTATAAAAACTGAGTCTTACTGTGATTAGCATCAAATTATTTTCCACAAGCCACGAACTTATATCATGAACTACATTATTTGATAATGTTTCAATATTACACACAAGATCCTTCACTACCAAGGTGGTGTCATCAGCAAACAGAAATATTTTTGAATCACCTGTAATACTAGAAGGCATATCATTTATATAAACAAGAAAGAGCAGTGGCCCCAGCACCGACCCCTGGGGAACGCCCCATTTAACAGTGCCCCATTGGGACTGAACATCATTACCACTCTCAATATTACCTTCTGCTTTCTGTTCTTAAAGTAGGAGGCGAACCAATTGTAAGCTACTCCCCTTACTCCATAATGTTCCAACTTCTGCAGTAATATTTTGTGGTCAACACAGTCAAAAGCCTTCGTTAAATCAAAGAAAACACCTAACGATCGCAACCTTTTATTTAATCCGTCCAAAACCTCACAGAGAAAAGAGACTATAGCATTTTCAGTTGTTAAGTCATTTCTAAAACCAAACTGTACATTTGACAGCAAATTATGTGAATTTAAATGCTGCAGTAACCTTGTATATACAACCCTCTCGATAACTTTAGCAAACACCGATGGCATAGAAATAGGTCTATAATTGTCAACATTATCCCTGTCTCCCTTTTTATAAAGTGGCTTCACTACCGAGTACTTTAATCGGTCAGGAAACCGACCACTCCTAAAGGAAAAGTTACAGATATGGCTAAGTACTGAGCTAACATACGTGGAACAATACTTCAGTATTCTGCTAGATATCCCGTCATATCCATGAGAGTTCTTGGTCTTTAGTGATTTAATTATTAACTCAATCTCCCTCTTGTCAGTATCATGGAGGAGCATTTCAGGTAACAGTCTCGGAACACTTTTTTCTAAGAGCGCTATATGATTCCCTGTTGGGACTAGGTTTCTATTTAGTTCACCTGCTATACTCAGAAAATGATTATTAAGTACTGTACATATATGCGACTTATCAGTAACACGGACATCCCCACTACGCACTGATTCTATATTCTCGACCTGTCTCTGCAGACCAGCCACTTCCTTTACGACTGACCATGTGGTTTTAATTTTATCCTGAGACTTAGCTATTCTATCTGCATACCACATACTTTTTGCCTTCCTAATAACTTTTTTAAGCACCTTACAATACTGTTTGTAATGGGCTGCTGCATTTAGATTTTGACTGTTTCTAACGTTTTGATATAATTGCCACTTTGTTCTACAAGATATTCTTATCCCATTAGTCAGCCACCCAGGCTGCCTGTTTGTGCTAGTACCCTGTTTTGAACGTTCTAACGGAAAGCAACTTTCAAAGAGCACGAGAAAAGTCTTGAGGAAAGCATTATATTTATCGTCTACTGTATCAGCACTATAAACATCTTGCCACTCTTGTTCCTTGATAAGGTTTACAAAAGTCTGTACAGCAACTGGATCAGCTTTTCTAAAAAGTTGGTAACTATATTTAACATGTGTTGCAGCACAAAAATCTTTTAGACTTAAAATTTGTGCATCATGATCTGAAAGGCCATTCACCTTTTTGCTAACAGAATGCCCTTCTAATAATGACGAATGAACAAAAATATTGTCTATGGTTGTTCTACTGTTCCCTTGCACTCTCGTTGGAAAGAATACGGTTTGCATAAGATTATATGAATTAAGGAGGTCTACCAGCATCCGTTTCCTTGCACAATCACTTATACAATTAATATTGAAGTCACCACATATAACTAACTTTTTGTATTTCCTATAAAGTGAACCAAGAACCTCCTCTAGCTTTAGCAAAAATGTTGTGAAATCGGAGTCTGGGGATCTATAAATAACAACAGTAAGAAGTTTAGCTCCACTAAATTTAACCACACCTGCACAACATTCAAACACCTTTTCAGTGCAGTACTTTGAAACATCAATTGACTCAAATGGGATACCGTTTTTCACATACATGGCTACTCCCCCACACCGCAAAGAGCTCCTAGAAAAGCTGCCAGCCAACCTGTATCCTGGTAAAGGAAGCCTCTGAATTATCTCCTTATTTAAGAAGTGTTCAGATATACCAATAATTTCAGAGTCAACATCTATAAGCAGTTCACTAACTTTATCTCTAATACCTTGTATATTTTGATGAAATATACCAATTCCCTCATTAATCGGATACCCAAGCTTTGTAGAAAGTGGTTTCTTTGTTAGAGAGACTTTCCTTAAGCAGGAATACCTATCAGCTGACTTCAATCTAAAAAAGGTACAGCTCTAACACCCACAACTACCGGAATTTTCCCATGAGTGATCCCACCACCCCCACCTATGCTGCCACCTATAAGTTTTGCCAACCTCCCCTTCCCATACCTGTTGAGATGCAGGCCATGTCTAGTGAAACCCGTCCTGCTGATAGACTCCACCGACACCACTGAAATGTGACTCATGCCTTCTGTCATCAGCGCACCCCCAAGTCTCATGTTATTACGCCTGACGGCTGTATTAAGATGAGGCCGATCGTGACGCCGAAACAGTTCCACAAAATGCACATTCGTGTTGCCAGTCTGAGTGGCTATCTTTTCCAGGTCACCATCTATGTCATACTCCCCGTCCCTATCAATACTATTACCAGCCCCACCCACAATCACTACCTGATCCTCTTTAGTAAAATCCCTACATAAACCCCCTATGTTAAAAGTCACCTGAGCCAATCCTGCATTAGGCTTCACAATGCTGGTGACCTGGTACTCACTCCCCAAAACTTCCTACAACTGCTGGCCTACACCTCTACCATGAGAACTACCTAACAGCAGAACCTTCTTTTGTGACGCTGAAACAGTTCCACGAAATGCACATTCGTGTTGCCAGTCTGAGTGGCTATCTTTTCCAGGTCACCATCTATGTCATACTCCCCGTCCCTATCAATACTATTACCAGCCCCACCCACAATCACTACCTGATCCTCTTTAGTAAAATCCCTACATAAACCCCCTATGTTAAAAGTCACCTGAGCCAATCCTGCATTAGGCTTCACAATGCTGGTGACCTGGTACTCACTCCCCAAAACTTCCTACAACTGCTGGCCTACACCTCTACCATGAGAACTACCTAACAGCAGAACCTTCTTCTTTCTCTTAGACTTTGCAACTGTCCTAGCCACCGTTACTGCTGAGGTCTGCTGCATACTTCCTACATCTACAGCTACTAGAGATTCCTCTCCACTAGACTCTGACAGTTGGTCATATCTATTACAAACACCAATAGTAAAACTATCTGAAAATCTCCTTCTTCTAGCAGATCTCTTGCCAACAGCCAGCTCCCATTCCCCAACCCCCTTCTCCCTCCTCATCCTATCTAGCTCCTCCTGTGCGTTTTTCAACTGCACCTGAAGGGCACAGATCTTACGCTCCTGCTCCTCTATCAACTTACTCTTGCTACATAACCTGCAGTTCCAGGAGAGGATCTCACCAGAATGCCCACTGGCTTCCCCACTGCATTCCCCCCAGTGAAAAAACTTCGAACAAGTCTCACACCGCAATCCACTACTCACGAACCTACGGCAAAGCCCACACTTCTCACTCATGGTAAAATTTTACAATTATTGAAACAAGAAAACAACTTTATCTAAGTTCCGCTACTACAATAAGGAGATGTTAAAAACTGACTACAATAATCACAAACTTGCTCTACAAGGGAAGTAACTACTATTATTGACAGTATTAATCAACAACAAATGAGAATATAAAAAAAAATACTAACACAGAAAGAAAATCAAACGTCTAATGACAGTAACGAAACTGAAAGCAGTTCGCAAAAATTTCTTCTGAAGTTATTTCACCGGAAAACACCAAGAACACCGGTTGAAGACTACTAAAGTTCCTAAATAAACTACTATACACAAACGATTAATTATTACTTAGCTTTCGATGCGCCGCTACAGCTGCAACTGGTCAGCGCGGAATGTAAACACGGGTAAGAGGTTAAGTTGCTCGATACGAAACACTCACAAATATCACGCTACGACACAAGAAATGCAGAGGTGAATGAAGAAACAACTAATAAGTCACTTATATAGTAAATATTATCACAAAAATAGTTAAAATATATATCTGAAACCTAAAAATAGATGAAAACTTAGAGAGCGATCTCACACGCAGTCACGCGCTTTGCACCACGGATCCTCAACTGAGAAACCTAGCGCAGCTGTCCACGGCATTGGAGTCGGCATGGCTCCACATCCTTGTCGGCCCCTTCCAGTACCTCACTGACTCTCTTCCTGCAAATCTCGCAGCTGAAGGGTGTGGTGGTGAGTGGTGGGCTGGGTGGGCCCAACACAATTGACAGTTAAGAATGACTTCTATTGACTTCAATACGCGAACGTAGCGAGGTAGCCGTGCCTCTCTCTGTTGCCCCGGCCGACGCTGACGTACCGGCGGTGGCTTCTGCCCTTCCTGCCGAGTTGACAACCTGCGTCGCTGATGCCATCCCGTCGTAGGTCGGCAACCTTTAGGGGCCATGGCCGTCCACGTCCACGTCCTCGGCGTCATGGCCCCTCTCTCTGTTCCGGCGTCGCGGGATGCAGTTAGTGTCCAGAGCTGGAAAGTGATAGCCTGTCTCGAAATTCAGACTTATTTTAAGCCTGTAGTGTGCATTTTTCACTAAAACGCGGCACTTAGTCACGTCGTCCATAACAAGAGACTTGTTCTGCTGTTGTGACATCACTACGCTGGCTACGAAGCTACTGCTGCGCAGTTCACTTTACTGCCGCATTCAGTTATGTTGGCTTTGCAATCGTCTTGCGTAACTGTTATTGTGACCCACATGACGCCACACGAGCGGCTACCGACTTACGACCGTTAACACAATGCTCCACGTTGGCTTCCACACTACTTCTCATTACTTTTCTTAAAAACGTAATTTTTGCTCAAAGGCTCTCTTGCGACGACTTAGTTCTCTTCTATAATTACCTTTACTCTCAATCTGTAAAACAAGGCCATAGTTCTTAATCGGCTATCTCAACTACTATACAAGTTGTTATACTAATCTCTGCCCGAGGACTGGGTTTGTGTTGTCCTCGTCATTTCACCATCATCATCATCATCATCGCCGGCCGGTGTGGCCGTGCGGTTCTAGGCGCTTCAGTCTGGAACCGCGTGACCGCTACGGTCGCAGATTCGAATCCTGCCTCGGGCATGGATGTGTGTGATGTCCTTAGGTTAGTTAGGTGTGCGTAGTTTTAAGTTCTAGGGGACTGATGACCACAGATGTTAAGTCCCATAGTGCTCAGAGCCATTTGAACCAGTTTTCATCATTATCATCATTCGTGACAGTGGCTAGATTTGATTGTAAAAAAAATGGACTGTGTAAAAATTGGGACTTTGTACAGGCGCTGATGACCGTGCAGTTGAGCGCCCTCAAACCAAACGTCATCATCATAATCGTCGTTTCTACGTGGGAAGAAAACAACACGTTTCCAATCGATAGTCTGTGTTACAATCGTGAACAGAACAGGTTATGTCCGCTAGTCAATGAGAAACAACTCTATGAACAAAATTATCATATGGTAGTTAGCTTGTCTTTGGAAAATAAAAGCATAAAAAGTAAGTGTTTAGTGACTGCATGACACTAGATACCTCGTGAGTCGCAGAAGATACAGACACCCGTTTTGTAACTATTGTGGACTATATATAATTAAACTGATATTGGTAAGAGCTCGAGTTTCTTTGAGAGGTCTGGTTTGCTCGAAATGTAGATGTCATTCATGGTTCACAGTCCTCAACTATCATTAGCATTTATTTATTAAGAGTTGGGTGCTATTTGTAACCCTTATCAAACTTGGAAGTATCGCAGGTGCTCAGGTCCAGCTGATAGCGTAGCTCGAGTTTTCAGATAGATCAGAAAAATAAGATTAGATTTGGCTATTCGTACCTAAAGACGACGAGTTTTGAAGAGGCAAACGCATATGTGAAGCCTACAATGTGTTGGGACAGTTGCAAACAGTTTTAATGTGATAGGAAGTTTTGAAACGGCGCACAATGTACTGAAGAGTGAAAACTTCATTCTGGAATCCACCCCAGAAGCTGTGACTAAGCCATTTCTCCACATCGTGTCTTCTAGGAGTATTAGATCAGCGATATACAGCGTGTTTCAGAAGTGCGGTGTTTCCTGACTTCTGCAAGGCGTTTGATACAGTTCCCCACAGTCGTTTAATGAACAAAGTAAGAGCACATGGACTCTCAGACCAATTGTGCGATTGGATTGAAGAGTTCCTGGATAACAGAACGCAGCATGTCATTCTCAATGGAGAGAAGTCTTCGGAAGTAACAGTGATCTCAGGTTTGCCACAGGGGAGTGTCGTAGGACCGTTGCTATTCACAATATATATAAATGGCCTTGTGGAGAACATCGGAAGTTCATTGAGGCTTTTTGCGGATGATGCTATAGTATATCGAGAGGTTGTAACAATGGAAAATTGTTCTGAAATCCAGGAGGATCTGCAACGAATTGACGCATGGTGCAGGGAATGTCAATTGAATCTCAATGCACACAAGTGTAATGTGCTGCGAATACATAGATCCTTTATCATTTAGCTACAATATAGCAGGTCAGCAACTGGAAGTAATTAATTCCATAAATTATCTGGGAGTAGACATTAGGAGTGATCTGAAATGGAATGACCATAAAAAATTAATCGTCGGTAAAGAAGATGCCAGACTGAGAGTCATTGGAAGAATCCAAAGGAAATGCAGTTCGAAAAAAAAGGAAGTAGGTTACAGTACACTTGTTCGCCCACTGCTAGAATACTGTTCATCGGTGTGGGATCCGTACCAGATAGGGTTGATAGAAGAGATAGAGAAGATCCAACGGAGAGCAGCGCGCTTCGTTACAGGATCATTTAGTAATCGCGAAAGCGTTACGGAGATGATAAACTCCAGTGGAAGACTCTGCAAGAGAGACGCAAAGTAGCTCGGTACGGGTTTTTGTTGAAGTTTCGAGAACTTACTTTCACCGAGGAGTCAAGCAGTATATTGCTCCATATTACGTATATCTCGCGAAGAGACCATGAGGATAAAATCAAAGAGATTAGAGCCCATACAGAGGCATACCGACAATCAGTCTTTCCACGAACAGTACGAGACCGGAATAGAAGGGAGAACCGTTAGAGGTACTCAAGGTACCCTCCGCCACACACCGTCAGGTGGCTTGCGTAGTATGGATGTAGATGTAGATGTAAAAGTGATGGTCAATATTCTGGGATATAACAGGAACTATCATTCGAAACGAAAACGTCAACTAAACATGGCTCCAAAAGGCATATCTTAAGAGCTATGAGCAGTTCTTGATCTTCGATACTGTGAAAGAAATCTTTTCGACTGGAAGCTCTTTGCTTTCCATATTTTGGGATATGGTAGTATGCACCAAAACAAGAAAAGAATGTGTAGTTAACATGCCCTGTAAAATGCATATCTTAAAAGTTATGATCACTTGTTCATTAGAAAAATTGTGTTTCAAAGTAGCAAAGATGAACAAATGCCCATAGCTCTTAAGGTATGTATTTTAGAGCAAATATTTACTGGACGTTTTTTGATGTTTTGGTCCATTCTAACACTTTCCAAATACGGAAAGCAAAGAACTTGCAGTCTAAGTGATTTGTTTCACAGTATCGAAGATCAAGGAGTGGTCATAGATCTTAAGGAATGCGTTCTAGAGCCTATGTGTACTTGAAATTTTTGTTTCGAATGAACATTCCTGTCATATCCCTGCATATTGACCATCACTTCTGAAACACCCTTATGCAAGGGAGATTCTATGAAGTTTGTAAAGCAGGAAACAGGGATGATATCTTGTGTGATTATAAGCTTTAGTAATGGCCTTTAAGATATCCCGAGGCAGAAAACTAGCATTTGTAGCTCTTTGTTTGAACGAATTAATGTGGGAACTTTTACGTGTCGGACAAATTAATTGATTTGTAACAACGTGTTTCAGCAACAGATTTCGACAATAAAATTTCTGAGCCCTCATCAGTCGACAAATGGACCCAGAGGGATATTCAAAATTTGACGAAATGTTTTACCGCGCATTGTATCAGTAAAGAAATGAAAAGTTTATGACCTGACTCACTCTATAATTAAAGAGAGAGTTCATATACCTTAGAAAATAAATACAGAGGACTGGACTAAGGAAGAACCATATGTCGGGCATGAATGGAGCCAATTTAAAAATATCGTCGTCAGTACTATGCATAAATCTGTGGAAAGGTCTGGTTCAATTACAGACGCTTACAAGACATGGAGCCCCAAAAGCATATGGTGATATTCTACATGACCTATAACGCCAAGAAAAGTGCAGAGCAGGTAAATGCGTAAATTTTTCGTGAACACCAAATAAAGCATCTCGTAAGGCTTACAGAAGATATAGAGGCGGCTCGAGAAATCAGATGACGGAGACTTTTTCAGAAACAACACAATGAAAATGTTAGAAATATAAACGCCAGCAACGGTAAATGAAAACAGTAACGTTTTCACGAGTGCTGGAGACATCCTCGGTAAGGAGTGAAGTTATCTCGAAAAACTTGTTGCCAACTAATGCACCCTATTTTTTTAAAAGGGGAATTCTATTGTATTTTCCAATATTTACACTGGCTGAGCTGGTCTAGAACTGAGAAAAAACATCAGCGTGATCTGTTCAAAGAAGCTATCCCAACAGTTGCTTGAAGTGATTTAAGAATACAATGAAAAACGTAATTATATGTGATCAGATATTGATTTGTTTCCTGGTCCTCCTGCATGCGAGCCCAATGCTTAATTGATGTATCGCCTCACTCCTTAATTTCGATATAGCTTAGTGTAGAAGTGGGAGACAGAGGACAAGTAGCATAACCGTGTATTGAGGAAGGAAGGCCATCACCACCTATCGACGACATCTCCAGTGACATACATCATGTGGCATTGGATTGCACGAGGATAAGTCGCCTTAAACTCTACATCTGGAGCCACGAAGAGGTGGAAGGTACCCAATACTACTTAATTAATGCTCTGCTGTCTATTGTTTCTGGACCTGCCGAAGTGCGACAGGTTATTGTGCTCCCACACGAATGGGAGCTAAATCGGTACCTGGCTAAGCTAAGCCAACATGACGAAACACAATACCTCGCGGAATCTATGGATCAATCACTGTCAACAGAAAACTGAAACCCTGCCTCAACACAGAGATCCCGGAACTGTCTACGAAGCCTGATGCATTTCACGAAGTCCTCGAAAGGCATCGGCAATGGTAGGTGTGCCATAGGTACTGAGGGCGACTGGGGCGTCAACGATGGAGAGATTAACTGAAAATAGGTCTGTTACAGTGAGTCTTGCCAGAGAGAGGAAATGGAACAGAGGAGGATAGGGGAGGGGGGGTGAGGAGGGTTGTCTCAGCACTCAGAAGTCGACCTGAGCGGCCCCAACTACTGTAATTGTTGTGACTTAGCAAGACAGCCAAGTCACAACGAGAGGAAGTTGAAAGGCACGCGTTAAGCTCACGCAGATTGGCGTGAGGTCTGGAACAGGACAATGTCTTTAGAATTGCAATAAAGTACGAAAATCTTGTAATACTTATCTTTAATCCACATTTGTAGAACATCGCTCTTGATGATACATGCTTCACAATATTAATTATCAAAGGCTATGGCGCCTTGCTAGGTCGTAGGCAAATGACGTAGCTGAAAGCTATGCTAACTATCGTCTCGGCAAATGAGAGCGTAATTCTCAGTGATCCCCTTCTGGCAAAGTCGTCTGTACAACTGGGGCGAGTGCCAGTACGTCTCTCTAGACCTGCCGTGTGGTGGCGCTCGGTCTGCTATCACTGACAGTGGCGACACGCGGGTCCGACGTATACTACCGGACCGCGGCCGATTTAAAAGGCTACCACCTAGCAAGTGTGGTGTCTGGCGGTGACACCACAGTAATAGCAAAAGAGGAATAATAAGAAGGAGCAATAGGAAGAGGAAAAGTACGTAAAAGACCTGCTACTGTAACAGTGAAGCATGTATGAACCTAGCTGATAGACAGAAAGGAATGAAGAATAGGGTTTAGCAGTGGGTAGACGAGGGCGTATACAGTGACGAAATGGTACAAAGTGCGTCCACAGGACGGGATGATCCCAATCTCTTCCTTCTTATTACAACGTTGGAGTAGTGCAGCGAGTGTGGACCCACATGCGTCACTATCTGGTGACACTATCTTGATGACTGCGATCTGGCAGCCTGCGCTCTTGCTTGAGCCAAGTGTCAGCTTCTGCGCGTCCTCGAATACGACTTACGAACTCCGTTTCAGTGTATGGAGGGCGATCTGAATGTCGACCGATACACGAGCGAAGTTCTAGGGACATAAAGACTGCTGTGAGATGAGGCGACTCCAGTCGGCTTTTAATAAGATGCGAGATGAGTGAAACTGAGGAAGCTGGTGTGCGAAGATAGCTCTCGTGGCGGCGCTAGATTCGTGGCTGTCAACGACGAGGATGGAGCCCAGCATGACAGCGGACTGCCAGGAGATGGCTTTTGTGCCTGACGAACTAAAAAGATCACCACTTAAGGTCTGGAAACCAAAACCGACTCCAAGACGATGTAAGAAAACACTACACGCTACGATTACAAGTAATGTGAGCTTAAATGAGTTCGGATGATCAAAGCCAGAATCGTCGTGTACAACAAGACAGACAACAAGAGTTCTACATCACAGTCCTAAAGCAAAAACAAAGGCAGTTGTTATATTTGGCTATCGGCGTACAGAGGATTCAAGAACAAGACATGAACTACGAAGCTAACTTTTTGTAATGATTTCATTCCATATCTCTAAAGGCAGAGCGGGATGGTAGGGTAATGACCTATTGTATACCCAGGAACTTTACAGTCAAGTTCCTGTCAAGCTGGTAGTGTGGCAAACTGAGTCCCAGTTGGGAATATGTGAGAGGTGATTATAGTTCCAGCATTTGCCTTACCACCAAGGGAAACATCCCGAGAACCTTGTCTGGGACAATGTGTTCTACGAAAAAGTTTAAGCATAGTACATGTGAAAATGTATTTGCTTATGAGTAGACACTGTACAGTCGTTCACTTACTAGATACGTGCAACCTATCTATGTCGCTAGCGATCGCAGGTATGCGAACGATTATAGAAATTGCCTTTGCCCATTGCGAGATTAAACGCCAGTTGGTCGCGTTATAGGCACATGACGCGGCAAAAAATAAAAAAAATAAAAATAAATACGCACCACGAAGGAATTATCCGAATAAGATGGAAATCGGTAGATGTAATATACATGTATAGACAAACAAATGATTTCAATCCAGAAAATTTGTATATTTTATTCAAGAGAAACACCTTCACAAATTGAGCAAGTCAATAACGCTTTGGTTCACGTCTGGCCCTTATGTAAGCAGTTTTTCGACTTGGCACTGATTGATAGAGTTGTCGGGTGTCCTCCTGAGGGATATCCTGTTCAACCGACGCTTTAGATTGTCAAAATCCTGAGCTAGTTGGAGGGCCAAGCAGTGCTCCAAATGTTCTCAATTGAGGAGGGATCCGGCGGCCTCGTTGGCCAAGATAGGGCTTGGAAAACACGAAGACAAGCAACAGAAACTTTGGCCTTGTACGGACGAGCTTATCTTTCTGAAATTTAAGCGCAGGATGGCTTTTCATGAAGGGAAACAAAACGGGGAGCAGAATATCATCGACGTACCGTTGTGCTGTCAGGGTGCCGCGGATGACAAGCAAAGCGGTCCTGCTAGGAAATGAAATGGCGCCTCAGATCATCAGTCGAAGTCGTCGGGCCGTATGGCGGGCAACAGAAGGTTGGTGTCCAGGGCCTCTCTATACACGTTTTCATGGGGGCTCATCACCGAAGACCACTCCACTCAGTGAGATTCCAGGCCGACTGTACCCGACACCACTGAAAACAGGCTTATTCTGTGAGCTGTCTATTAATGACTCTTTTGCTCACTGAAGCACCAGTTGCACGGCGGATCGACGATAATGATGTATCCGTGTCTCTGGGTGCCTCTTTGATGACTGCTCAGCCCTTAGGTTCTGTCGTCTCTCTAGGTCGATCGCTTCTTTATCGTCGCTGTGTTCGGTCATGGTCCATCCATTCTTGCCAACACCGTAGAGTAATGACGTAGCTCCTATTAAAATGTCGACCGATTCGTCATTTGCTCCAACCTGCTTCTTCGAGCCCAACTACACGTCCTCTATAAAATGCTTATATCTGTATACTATCCACGCGCCACTCTACGAGGCATGATTACCGTCCCTTGAGTACACGGAATGAAATTCGCAAAGACTTTATGCCCTGGCATTGACATGTCCCCGGATTACTATCGTTGCCAGCTGCTCGATGAAATAGAGCTGCAACGTCATACATTCATCCATCGGCCGCCAAAGTCTGCAATTTTGCATTTTACATCGATACCTGTATGGCTCTGAGCAGTATGGGACTTAACTGCTGAGGTCATCAGTCCCCTAGAACTTAGAACTACTTAAACATAACTAACCTAAGGACATCACACACATCCATGCCCGAGGCAGGATTCGAACTTGAGACCGTAGCGGTCGCGCGGTTGCAGACTGTAGCGTCTAGAACCGCTCGGCCTCCCCGGCCGGCTGATACCTGTATGAATATTAATTTGTGAACAATTTGTATAACTACTTTTTTTTTCGTAGAGTGTGTGTAAGTGGACCAGCGACAAATGAGGACACATTTTAGCGACGATAAGGGACGTAAATAGGGAACTCTACTAGTAGAAGGGACTTTGAGAAAGGGCAGGCTATTATAGCCTGGTGCGTGGAAACGAGCATGTATGAAACGGTGAAGCTGGTCTGCTGTTTGTATGTTATTGTTGTGAGTATCTACGGATAGCGGGTGAAGGACGACGAATCCAAGGGTAGACGACAAGTAGTTGAATGTCCTCTGCTCACCTCAGGATGTTCCGGTCGGTCTGTAAATCAGGATAGGTGGCGATCTGTGGCAGATCCGACGACAGAGTGCAATACTGGTGTTTCAGAGCACGTTGTTGAACATGGGGCTCCGCAGCGGAGGACCTCTAATCGAAGGCTGCATTTTAACTCTGGTACCAATCTCGATGTAGAGAAGCCTTTTACCGATTCAATGACAGAGCTGCCAGCAGACAGATCGAAAATCAGTACTGAAAAATTTTAAAAACTTCTCCATCACAGGTCTTCTCGGTGCTTTCAGGATCCCATAGAATGAGATCAAAAAACTTTGTATACTTGATAATTCCTATGTTTTCTGCTTTCGAAGAGAAAATTAATAATTTTTTATGAATACACATTTGTGGCACAATAATTTGTTAGCTGGGTTTCTTTATTGGTATACTCCAACTGACGTAGTTCCATACCACTTGAGTATGAGGCAGGACAGCAAGTAGAGACAGTCTGTTTCAAAGTCTGGTGCAAGTAATGACTTACTAATTTCTGTCGAGTTAGATACGCTCGTGGTACAGATACTGTACGTGTTTCTAAAATACACTTACATCCTAAAGTTATGATTCAAGATTGTAATTCATTTGTAGTATTGCAATGCATATTTTATAACATTTTTCTATTATTTTATTGAATACAGCAGTAAACACAGTAGAAATCAACAAAAAATATTCTGTCATATGTGATACACTCTGGCAATTCTCAGGTTGTTCAGAGGTTCCACTCTTCTATAAATCTACTGGTTTGGTGATAACGATGTCGTCAAGACAGATTCGAAGTGCTATTTCATGTGAAAAAGAAGAGTTTCTTTTGTGAACTCAGCCGAGTGCAGGCGTCCGTTGTCATGCGTAACAAAACACGGTGCTGTTTTTTTGGCCGTTTTTCTTAAACTGTTGTAACATCCCCCTTCCTAATCGGCCTACTGGATTGCGATACGATTGTCGGTGATCGCGTATGCCTAACGAAATTTTACGATGAGTAAGGCTATCGTTACCGAAGGAAAACATTACCGGTTAGTAGGAGAAAAGTATACAAAAGACCTTTCTGAAGGAAGAATCTGTTCCAAACCTAACCTAAATACCGATGATAATTTTGAAATGGGTGGAATATAGTGCAGTCGCTCACGATCCACTGAGGTTACAGTTACGTAATCTGAAACACTGAATTTTGAAAATAAAGTTAAATGAAGTTCCTGGTTAAATATGTGATTTGCGTTAACAAAAACTTCGTCATGTAAAAAATGACTTGCAGTAACCTCAGTGTTACGTAAAGCAAAATTTGGAAAAAGGCAAGCAATTTACTTCTGATTATTGAAACATTCTATTGAATTTACTTTAAGCAAATGAGTAACTGATTTTACTTTTAAAATAAAAACAATAAAATACATACCAAGCCAGCAGAAGTCACTCGCTAAGCTAAATACACAATAAATGAAATTTTGTGCTCTTAATTTGTGCTGTATCTGTAGTTATTAGTTTTTGGCAGTGAAATTTTACGTTACTTTAAGGGAAAGTAGTTATTACTGAAAACGGCAAATTAGTTAAGCCTCTGTTATGCAACATAAGAATGAACAGTTACTGAGGCAGAAAATTCAGACTGAAACTGGCCATTAGCAAACAAACAAAATGGCGGTAAACATTTAATTAATTTTCATATTATTACGACATTCGGTGGCTGCATGGAAAGGAAAGGTACCCTGCTTGGTAACAATATCTGAGGACAATGACGACACAGGTGCCCTACAAGTTTAAAAAAAAAGGTGTGTGAAATCTTATGGGACTTAACTGCTAAGGTCATCAGTCCCTAAGCTTACACACTACTTAACCTAAATTATCCTAAGGACAAACACGCACACCCATGCCCGAGGGAGGACTCGAACCTCCGCCGGGACCAGCCGCACAGACCATGACTGCAGCGCCCCTGACCGCTCGGCTAATCTCGCGCGGCAAAATAACTATTGCTGTTTATCATTCAAGTTAGTCATGCTTTGTGAAAGAAGTCCCACTGGGTAATGCATCTACAAGGTTATATTTTTTTGCTTAACATTCTCACGATGCTGTAGCTGTGCGGACGACGAAGAATGTAGCCGACGACAATGCTGAACTGCCGCTGTTGCTGCTGCTGCTGGCTGAGAACCCCGAGTCGTCTCCAGAGCCGTGGATAATTATGGGACAGGCAACAGTTAGAACTGCAGTTACTTCCGCCTGTCCACTCCTACCGAGCCCTAAACGTTCGCGGGTTAACGAATTCGGTGCGCCTACACTGGCGCGATCGTAGATGCACACCGCGTCTGCGGGAGCGGCCAACAAACACTTCCGCACTCTTTCATCACTCAAGCTGCTCTGCTTCCTGTCTGCTCGCAGCGCGACAGAGACTCTCTATACGCAAAGATAAACAACGGCACAGCTAATGCCATTTCGCCGTTGCTATCGATGCATTAAAATAAAGTTCCCTTGGCTATTACCCAGCAATTTACAATATTTACATTACAATTACAATCAGTTATATACAGTCAGAAATAAATAAACTACTACACCTATTATAGATTAAATATAGTTTCTGCAACAAAGCCTACAGATTCAGAATTAGGAGTTATCAGCGGATATTAAACGCCGAAAAATTTTGGATCGTGCAGAAGGTATTTTATCTGCAGTGTAACAACTAATACGGCTTCTGACATCAAATGTAACAATTGTGTTACTAAATGTGACACTTCTGCTACTAAATGTAACTGGGTTTTCTCTTTGGATGCTGTCAATTGTCAGGATGAGCATTCTAAAGCATTCTGTTAGGGTGAAAATATTAAATAAATTAACTTTTCTCTCTTAACAACATGTGGGCAGGGTGGGTTCTTCCTTGGTTCGGGTATGAGGTCGAATGAAACATCATTTTTACATAAGATAACTTTTATTGAAGATTGGTACAACTGTATCTTACGGAATATTCTGGTTCGGAGAGCGGCAGCTGTGTCGTTTGTGAAGTCTTCTGCTGCGGCAGCGGCAGTGGCGGCGGCGGCGGCGGCGTCTGATTACGCGTAGCGGTGTCTATCTCGTGTCGCTGTCTCGCCCAGTTGTCGGGAGACGCGCAGTGCGAGGTGGCCGGTTTAATTATTGCGAGCGAAGTCGTGCATCGGATGATACCTTGGGTGTGGCGTCCCAGTGTTTCTCTTCTCTATGCGGCCGCGTGTGTTGTGCGTCGACCAGCGGAGCGGCGCGGCGCGGGAAGGCCAGTGTCCCGGACTCGAACCACGGACTCCCGCTTGCCAGTCTTCGGCTGTCAGGTCTTCATCCCAGCTCACAGGTGACTACTGATGTGAGGCCGTCTCCTTCCCGTCCTCACGAGTCACCCGGGTATGTAAAAACCAGACTTCAAATACCTTTTAACTTCTGTCTTCTGGCGCTACGGCGGCTGCTTGCTATTCCATTACAGCGGCGGACTTGGTTCGTCTGTGCATGATGCAGACTCTTCTTGCATGACGGTCTTCAGCACCGAAACTGACTGAAAACTACTGCTACTCTTCTTTTCTTCCTTCGTCTCTCGTCTTCGTCTCCGTCTCCGTCCCCGTCTTCATCTGACTTCCTCCGACTTCATCTGTCTTCATCTGTCTGGCCCACTGCGTCTCGCGTATTTATTCACTTCAGTTTACTGGAGGTGAACGAATTCACGGTCATTGCCTCGTCTGTCACGTTGAAAAGCTTCTCGAAGAATCTTCTTAACGTCGGTCGTTGGCTCTTGGAATGTAGGTGAGGGCTTTTGATCCCATGTGACGACTGAGAAACACGTGAGCCGGTCATTGCCTCTTCTGTCACGTTGAATAGCTTCTCGAAGAATCTTCTTTACGTCGGTCATTGGCTCTTGGGATGTAGGCGAGGGCCTTTGCTCACATACGACAACTGAGAAACACGTGAGCCGGTCGGGCGATGCCCTGACGGCTGAATCGACAGCGCCCGCTTATGTGGAAGTTGCTGACTTCATGGTCATTGTCTCTTCTGTTCTGCTGTTTCGCCCGCTGAATGCCAGTATGTAACTCTCTAAACTAAACCAAGTTTTTCATTTATATCCTAATTTCTAGTTCACTTTGATTTCACTGATTTATTTACTTAAGTACCACTCAACATTCCTCCACCCTTCGGAGAAATTCGCCCTCGAATTTGCCACTCAACATTCCTCCACTCTTCACACGGCAAAAGCACTAACATAAGCAATGAAAACTCTCGACTTAGAAGATTACACACGCTTCACATTAAGTATGTTGAAAATACTTTATCACTTTACTAAAGCACTGTACGCTCATAAATCACATAGTTCTTACATAAATGGTTGTAATAAGTGTAACAAATCTTTATGACAATGAATGAACAAAAATAGATTATTCACTTAGAAAGTTACCTAGCAACACCTGTTTAATCTACCCTATATGAATGCAAGAATATCTTTTCTACAGGTTTATTTTAACAAGAGACGGTTTAATAAAGAATGAGGTACAATAAACAAAATTAACACACTAATGCTCAAAAGTAACTACTGAAGTACACCAGTTAAGAGTGTGATATCCAGTTAACAGGGATTTGATGAAGTGTCATATTATGATTTGGCTTCTTTTTTCGTCTTAAATAAAAGAAAACTGTACAAAGCAGAAACACCAACACGAAGGTTCCAGATATACCCATTCCTAGCATTATAATTTTAGTTTGGTGTTCACCTTTTAATTTTAAAACATGTTGCATCATAACATTGGCATCAATTTGCCTTGCTGTGAGTTTATGAACATATCTAATGACTTCAGAAGGGAACTGTCAAGGGGGTCATTGAGGTAGGACAGGTTTTGTGTGGAAATGCTTTGCATGGCGTTTTCTGAAAAAAGCAAACAACATGGTTATGAACCTACCAACCTAGTAAAAACGAAAACAAAGAAAAGAAGGAATACATTGTTAACTACAAGATCTACATGTTTCTACGATCAACTTTTCTTTCTTAAAAAATAAACCATTATCATTTATTAATTATTTACATATGTATACTACAGTCTACTAAGATTCAACTAGGACATTCGCACTCTTGGTCGAAGATTGTATGGTGCCATGTCTGTATGTTGTGCTGGCGTGGCTACTCTTTTTCCTTTACGGGAACTTCTTCCACCCTTCGGAAAAGCAGACACTATTGTTGAAGGAATTACTTCTGGAGCGCCCTTAAAAGGTTTTAAACGACTTGCGTGGACAATGGTAGTTCGGGTGGGCAGTTGCAATTTAACGTTGACTGGTGACGTGATCTCAAGAATTTGGTAAGGACCTCTGTAGTTTGTTACAAATTTCTTCGTTTTTCCTCTCGCAATATAAGGAGTTGAAACCATAACCCACTGACCTATTTTGTAATTTGGATATTTAGCTTGGGCATTACCTAATCTTTCCTGTCGTTCCAAAGCCTTTGTATTAGATTTTTGAACCTTTTTCCATACATCCTTCATCATTCGACTGAAATCTCTTACTGTTTCTCCGACTTTTCCGTTTTTCTGCCTGATGACATCAAAAGGGGACGGCATTTTTCTGCCATAGACCACTTCATAAGGTGACATGCCAGTTGCTTCATGCGTTTTGGCGTTGTATACCGACACGATTATTGGTAAATACGTATCCCAATTAGAATGTTGTTCGTTAATATAATAACTAAGCATCTTGCCAATTGTCCGATGAACTCTTTCTGTGCGCCCGTTGCACTGAGGGTGTAACGGAGTTGTGCGTAATTTGCGTATTTTTAGTAAGTGGCAAAGCTGTTTCATTAGTTCAGACATAAAATTAGATCCCTGATCTGTGATATTAGCTTCAGGTACGCCAAATTTAAGTATCCAGTTGTTAACTAAAGCTTGGGCAACTGTATTTGCTTGCTGATCTGGGAGACTCACCATAGCTAGATAGCGTGAAAAGTGATCTATAATTGTAAGAACATACTTATTACCAGCAGGTGTTTTATGAAATGGCCCGTAGAGATCGATTCCGCAGATTTGAAATGGACATGAAGCTTCGGGGAGCCTCTGTAAGGGTATTTTTGAACGAGAAAGTTCTGCTCGTTGTGCGCACGCAATGCAATTACGAACGTACTGCGCAACATCCTGCTTTCTGGTTTGCCACCAAAATCGCTCTGCTACACGTCTTTCGGTTGTCCGCTGTCCACCGTGTCCTGCAAGGATATGATCGTGGGCCTCTGCCATTATTTCTTGTCTAAGGTGTTGGGGAACAACAATTCGCGGTCCAAGTTTTGTTTTACGGCATAATACACCATCTTCAAAGCAAAATTGTTTTTGAGTTGCGTATTTTTTGCATTCTGTATCCTCATCTTGTGCCTTTCTCCAGTCCTCAGTATCTCGGCCTGTTGCTTCCAAAAGTGCTATTTTCCGACTTAGGCAATCTGCATTCGTGTGTTTTTTGCCTGGTTTATGGATAACTTCGAAATCCATTTCGGAAAGACATAGGGCCCAACGGGTGAGACGACTAGATGGATCCTTTAATCTAAGCAACCATTTTAAGGCTGCGTGGTCTGTAATAACCTTGAATTTCCTACCATACAAATAGCATTTAAAGTATTTGATACCATAAATAACACTTAACAATTCTTTCTCCGTTGTGGAATAATTTCTTTCTGCCGTTGTTAGTTGTCTCGAAGCGTAGGCTATGGGGTGTTCCGCGCCATTAATATTCTGACTCAAAACAACTCCTACTGAATGACCACTTGCGTCACAAGATAAAATAAATTCTTTATTATAATCTGGGTAGGCTAATACTGGACTGTGTGTTAACTTATCTTTAAGGGTTTGAAATGCTAATTCACAATCTTCAGACCAATGAAATTTTGCACCCCTTTTCAATAATTGGGTTAAGGGTCGGGCAATTTCAGCGAAATTTTGAACATATTTTCGGTAATACGATGCAAGACCAATGAAACTTTGTACCTCCTTAACGCGTTGTGGTGTTGGGAAGTCCTTAACTGCCGAAATTAATCGAGGATCTGTTTTAATTCCATTTTCACTAATGACATGCCCTAGGTATGTAACCTCTGTCAATGCAAAACTACATTTTTCCATATTTAATGTTAATTTAGCTTTTCTAAGTCTCTGAAAAACATTACGCAGACGCACAGCATGTTCATTAATGTCTTTGGAGAATACAATAATATCGTCTAGATATACACAACATTGCTGAGTTTTGAGTCCTCGCAATACTCCATCGAGTAGTCTTTGAAAAGTTGCTGGTGCATTTTTCAAACCGAAAGGCATTCTTTTAAATTGCCAGTGGCCTCCAGGGGTAGAAAATGCTGTTTTATGCCTATCTTCAGGTGCAACTTCCAATTGATGATATCCGCTACGTAGATCGATTGTTGAAAAGTATTTACTGTTACCCAAACTGTCAATGATATCTGTAATGTTTGGAAGAGGATAAACATCTGAGATAGTTTGTTTGTTAAGGTGTCTGTAGTCACAACAAAATCTATATCGTTTCGTACCGTCGGGAGACTTCTTTGGAATAATTACAATATTTGAATTATAAGGAGAATCAGAATATTCTATAATTCCATCTTTTAGATGCTGTTCTAAAAATTCATCCAGTACTGGCTGTAAGTGATGCGGAACTCTATAAGGCTTCCTATAAACTGGGGGGCTATTTCCTGTTGGGATCCTATGCTGTGTGATATCTGTTGCTGGCAGTGGACCTTCTGCATTAAATAAATCTTGAAACTCAACTAAAACTGCTTCTATCGTGTCTCTATCCTTTCCTTGCAAATGCTCAATCTTCTGGCGTAATGCGGTTTTATAGGCGTCTGGTTTCTGACCATCATTAATATCTGACCAAATGAAATCTTCTTCTTCAAAAGTACTGACTGTAGCTACTAATATTCCCTTATGCAACTCTTTGTCCTCCACTCCGAAATTGTCAATATGTACCGGTACTTTTCTTTCTCCTTCAACGTCTTGAACCCGTACAACACTCCTTCGTACAAAACAATGTGATACATCTAATTCCTCATTTTCCTCTAAAGGCTCTATTAGACATACTGTATCTGTAGGTACTTCGGGGTCAACGGTCATCCAGAAAAGTTTTCCTGAGCCAGATGGTATCTGATCCCGCGAATCAACCTTCAAGGACGTTGCACGCAGTATAGTTGATTTCGCCTTCCGGTTAGGGAAATCTTGCGGCAGCGGGCCCTTTGCAGCGGTGTCACCTAGCTGAAACACTATTCCGCTAAGTTCGACAGTTTGCTGTCTGAGGTCGATTTTAGCGTGATGTTTATTCAGGAAATCCAGTCCTAGGATCGCGTCGTACCCGTCAGTTACTTTTGTTACCACTTCTACATCTTCCTTAAATTGTACACCGTGAATATAGAAAATCAGTGATGTACATCCTAATGACTTCACTGTACCTCCTCCTACTCCACTCAATCTATACCTTGGAGGGTCATATTTATTTTCTCCAATACATTCATTACTTACTATTGATACGTTTGCGCCTGTATCCACTAGTATCTTTGCCTCCTTATCCTGTATGGTAGCAGATAACCAGCATTCCGCCTTCACATCCGCCTTAATGGCATGAAATTTTATTGGGAACGCCTGGCGGCGGCTCCGGCATTCCCGTTTGAGTTTAACTGATTCCTATTTCCAAAAACTTTCTTAGACCTGCATTCCTTGAATGTGTGACCTATTCTTTGACAATTAGTGCATTGAGGTTGTCTGCAGTTTTTTGCTATATGTCCCTGTCGATCGCACCTAAAACATCGTACGCCTGCTGAAAATACATTTCGCTTCTCCTTGTATCTGGTGGCAACGTCTATTTCTTCGAAAGCTGTCGCCACAGATACAGCTTCTGCTAAATTTTTAGGAAACTCTGCCCTGACACGACGGGACGTTTCAAGAGGTAACCCACGTAAAAATGTATCCAGAGCTCTATCTTCTGCCTCTTGTAAAATAACTTTATTTGCTTCATCACTAGTTGTCAACTGATAGGTGTTGATATTAACTTTTCTAATCCTATCTACAAAACTTTCTAACGACTCGTTTTGCCTCTGAGTGATAGTGTTTAATTTTTCCCTATAAAATCTACAGCTGTTCTGTTTTTGAAAACGTTTAAGTAATCCTTTCTTCAATTCCTCAAATGTTGGAGCATTCCGTAATTCTTCATGGTATAATACGTGTGCTTTAGCCTCTCCTAGCAATCTTAACTTTGTCATTTGTAAGAGCTGTTCATCTGACCATGATCCTAACTTTGCAGCTGTTACTAAATCATCAAAAAGGCTATTATGTCCTCGCCAGGTTTACCTGAAAAAGGAGTTACTAAGGCTGCTGCTGAGGAATCTAGGGTGGGAGGGATTGAACTGGCTTGCCTAACCTCACTCAACTGTTTAAATAATGCATTATTATCACTTTTAAGCTGTGCTATCTGATTAACTAAGCTCTGAATAGCTTCCTCAGTAGAAACCGCTTGTGGTGCTGACTCTGACTTTGTACGATTTCGTGTCATCATTTTACAAACTAGTAGTTACACAATATTACCACACTGGATTCAAAAGATGTTTAAATATTTTCGACAAAACTCTTAAAATCACGAGAGAAAATACACTTCTAAATAAAGAAAATATTACGACTGCTATGCAAACCTCTATCCTTTCACACATTAAACAATACTAACTGTGAACCTTTAGTGACTGTCACTCACACCTCATTCTGAGCCAAGGGTTTTTTCTCTGACACCAAATGTAACATCTATAACGGCTTCTGACATCAAATGTAACAATTGTGTTACTAAATGTGACACTTCTGCTACTAAATGTAACTGGGTTTTCTCTTTGGATGCTGTCAATTGTCAGGATGAGCATTCTAAAGCATTCTGTTAGGGTGAAAATATTAAATAAATTAACTTTTCTCTCTTAACAACATGTGGGCAGGGTGGGTTCTTCCTTGGCTCGGGTATGAGGTCGAATGAAACATCATTTTTACATAAGATAACTTTTATTGAAGATTGGTACAACTGTATCTTACGGAATATTCTGGTTCGGAGAGCGGCAGCTGTGTCGTTTGTGAAGTCTTCTGCTGCGGCAGCGGCAGTGGCGGCGGCGGCGGCGGCGTCTGATTACGCGTAGCGGTGTCTATCTCGTGTCGCTGTCTCGCCCAGTTGTCGGGAGACGCGCAGCGCGAGGTGGCCGGTTTAATTATTGCGAGCGAAGTCGTGCATCGGATGATACCTTGGGTGTGGCGTCCCAGTGTTTCTCTTCTCTATGCGGCCGCGTGTGTTGTGCGTCGACCAGCGGAGCGGCGCGGCGCGGGAAGGCCAGTGTCCCGGACTCGAACCACGGACTCCCGCTTGCCAGTCTTCGGCTGTCAGGTCTTCATCCCAGCTCACAGGTGACTACTGATGTGAGGCCGTCTCCTTCCCGTCCTCACGAGTCACCCGGGTATGTAAAAACCAGACTTCAAATACCTTTTAACTTCTGTCTTCTGGCGCTACGGCGGCTGCTTGCTATTCCATTACAGCGGCGGACTTGGTTCGTCTGTGCATGATGCAGACTCTTCTTGCATGACGGTCTTCAGCACCGAAACTGACTGAAAACTACTGCTACTCTTCTTTTCTTCCTTCGTCTCTCGTCTTCGTCTCCGTCTCCGTCCCCGTCTTCATCTGACTTCCTCCGACTTCATCTGTCTTCATCTGTCTGGCCCACTGCGTCTCGCGTATTTATTCACTTCAGTTTACTGGAGGTGAACGACTTCACGGTCATTGCCTCGTCTGTCACGTTGAAAAGCTTCTCGAAGAATCTTCTTAACGTCGGTCGTTGGCTCTTGGAATGTAGGTGAGGGCTTTTGATCCCATGTGACGACTGAGAAACACGTGAGCCGGTCATTGCCTCTTCTGTCACGTTGAATAGCTTCTCGAAGAATCTTCTTTACGTCGGTCATTGGCTCTTGGGATGTAGGCGAGGGCCTTTGCTCACATACGACAACTGAGAAACACGTGAGCCGGTCGGGCGATGCCCTGACGGCTGAATCGACAGCGCCCGCTTATGTGGAAGTTGCTGACTTCATGGTCATTGTCTCTTCTGTTCTGCTGTTTCGCCCGCTGAATGCCAGTATGTAACTCTCTAAACTAAACCAAGTTTTTCATTTATATCCTAATTTCTAGTTCACTTTGATTTCACTGATTTATTTACTTAAGTACCACTCAACAGCAGTTTCGGTGTTACGTTGCGACCGAAAGGCGACTCATTTATTGGCAAAAGTGACAGCTGCGAGGGACACATGCCTGAGGAGCTGTTCGAAGTACACAACCCCCTTTTTGTTCCTCCAGAAACAAATTACCATCTGTTCACACTGACCTTTGCATGAGACGTCTTTTGTTAGGATTCAGCTGTTAATTTCTTCTTGTGAAGTTAACATAAAGGCATTCTTTCTCGTCACTAGTAACAATATTGAACAGGAATACTGTATGAGCGAAATGAGGACGACCAATTAAAAATGCAGATACAATCACCCGTTTGGTTGCTTAGAATTAGAGGAATTAGAGCAAGCAGTACACCTACACTAAGGAGAAAAAAATGTAACATAAGAATAAATGGTATAAGTTCGTCACATTTACCAATTATTGGTATTTCCTGAATATGAAAATCATTCAGGCAAGAACAATCTTATTTGAATCGAGAGAATCATTTAGTCACGTGATTTCTCCGATAGCACTCGCCCCTCACACGGTATAAATGTTTGGAGCGACCTCCACTGCGCCATCCATCTGGCGAACCCAAAGCAAACAGTCCGTCTCAAATGTTAGACCTCCCGCCACCTGAAATTCTATTTTATAACACTTAAATAACGTTTGTAAGATTCAAGTGTGCGAAACCCAATACGCAACTGCAAGCTACGCTCCTGGAAATTGAAATAAGAACACCGTGAATTCATTGTCCCAGGAAGGGGAAACTTTATTGACACATTCCTGGGGTCAGATACATCACATGATCACACTGACAGAACCACAGGCACATAGACACAGGCAACAGAGCATGCACAATGTCGGCAGTAGTACAGTGTATATCCACCTTTCGCAGCAATGCAGGCTGCTATTCTCCCATGGAGACGATCGTAGAGATGCTGGATGTAGTCCTGTGGAACGGCTTGCCATGCCATTTCCACCTGGCGCCTCAGTTGGACCAGCGTTCGTGCTGGACGTGCAGACCGCGTGAGACGACGCTTCATCCAGTCCCAAACATGCTCAATGGGGGACAGATCCGGAGATCTTGCTGGCCAGGGTAGTTGACTTACACCTTCTAGAGCACGTTGGGTGGCACGGGATACATGCGGACGTGCATTGTCCTGTTGGAACAGCAAGTTCCCTTGCCGGTCTAGGAATGGTAGAACGATGGGTTCGATGACGGTTTGGATGTACCGTGCACTATTCAGTGTCCCCTCGACGATCACCAGTGGTGTACGGCCAGTGTAGGAGATCGCTCCCCACACCATGATGCCGGGTGTTGGCCCTGTGTGCCTCGGTCGTATGCAGTCCTGATTGTGGCGCTCACCTGCACGGCGCCAAACACGCATACGACCATCATTGGCACCAAGGCAGAAGCGACTCTCATCGCTGAAGACGACACGTCTCCATTCGTCCCTCCATTCACGCCTGTCGCGACACCACTGGAGGCGGGCTGCACGATGTTGGGGCGTGAGCGGAAGAAGGCCTAACGGTGTGCGGGACCGTAGCCCAGCTTCATGGAGACGGTTGCGAATGGTCCTCGCCGATACCCCAGGAGCAACAGTGTCCCTAATTTGCTGGGAAGTGGCGGTGCGGTCCCCTACGGCACTGCGTAGGATCCTACGGTCTTGGCGTGCATCCGTGCGTCGCTGCGGTCCGGTCCCAGGTCGACTGGCACGTGCACCTTCCGCCGACCACTGGCGACAACATCGATGTACTGTGGAGACCTCACGCCCCACGTGTTGAGCAATTCGGCGGTACGTCCACCCGGCCTCCCGCATGCCCACTATACGCCCTCGCTCAAAGTCCGTCAACTGCACATACGGTTCACGTCCACGCTGTCGCGGCATGCTACCAGTGTTAAAGACTGCGATGGAGCTCCGTATGCCACGGCAAACTGGCTGACACTGACGGCGGCGGTGCACAAATGCTGCGCAGCTAGCGCCATTCGACGGCCAACACCGCGGTTCCTGGTGTGTCCGCTGTGCCGTGCGTGTGATCATTGCTTGTACAGCCCTCTCGCAGTGTCCGGAGCAAGTATGGTGGGTCTGACACACCGGTGTCAATGTGTTCTTTTTTCCATTTCCAGGAGTGTAGATACTAGAACGTTCGTGGGTGAACTACCTCTCGAGTATGAGGATACGTCCATCATTGTTTAACGTGATCGTTTTGGTGGTTTCGGTGTTATGGTGCCGGGAGGCATAATGCTGCGTGGGCGTATTGACCTCCAAATCTTTAAATACGGTACACTCACCGGTGAATGTTATTGTAACACAGCACTCCTTCACCATGTATGTCTTCTCAGGGGAGCATTCGCCATGGCTTCATTTTTATGGATGACAATGTGCGACCGCATCGAACTGCACAGATGGAGCGACGGCATGCTCATTAGAGGCGGAATAAATGGTTCAAATGGCTCTGAGCACTATGGGACTCAACATCTTAGGTCATAAGTCCACTAGAACTTAGAACTACTTAAACCGAACTAACCTAAGGACATCACACACACCCATGCCCGAGGCAGGATTCGAACCTGCGACCGCAGCAGTCCCGCGATTCCGGACTGCAGCGCCAGAGGCGGAATACTTCCTCAAAATGGACAAGTAGTTGGCAGGAAACAAGCGTGTCCTTTTCAAACTAACCGTCCTAGCGTTCACCTAAAAGGAAAGAGAGTTAATCATGCCAGAAGAGACACAAATTCCGACTCTGCTGTGGGACTATGAGACGAGTTGTTAAAGTCGGGAGAAACCACAACGGCTGCGATATAATCTGAAATAGACCATATCCCCTGAAACTTAGCCTGTTGAAAAACTACCTGTGCATCTGAGAGTTCGAAGGTTTCTGATGAAAGAAGTAAGAAATTCGTTTCCATTAATGTTTAAGTATATGGATTTGCATACGTTTTGATAAATTTCTTGAAAAGAAGTTGAACAAGTGCAGGGCGTATTTCCAGGTGAGGCAACGGTATATGAAGTATGGAAATCCATTTCGCTTTGTTCATCGCAATAAGAAACAATCTAGTCTAGGATTCATAGAAGCAGGGTAGGCGAGGTGAAGACAAACTTGGGAGCGTACATCTGCAGATCATTTTTGGCGGAGAAATGCTGAAGACGGCTTTATCTAGAAGTGGATTAAAATGACAGATGATGATCTCTTACCAGCGACGTTTCATAGAATGTACTATCAGCAGTGGTCACGTTCGGTTACAGGAGATATGGGCAGGTAATAATCGTGGAATCGTGTAATTTCGTCAGTGACATTGGCCGTCAGATGCGCATCGAATATCTAGACGGTTACTTTCCTTGCTATTGTTCTACGTGCGTCCATCACTAGTTAACTGCGTAATCCCTGCTCAATTAATTTTCTTAATGATAAGAATAAATACTGCTGGAAGACCTCTGAGGAACTCTCAGCTGTTATGCTGTAGATAAAAGAAACTGTTTTCCATTGTCAATCTCAAGCTCGCACGATAACCAGTACTGACGTGGCGGTCATTAAACTTCGGTCTTATCGGTGTGCTGGTTCAAGGCTGCCGTCTGTTCGCGCTGTAGAGGGCATACTGATAGGACCTTCATATTTGCTACTGCTGAAAGATATTTGACATATATTTACTAACGTTTATTTTATTGTAAGGAGCTTCATGTTCTCCACATGACAGAGTGATGAAGATGCTTTCCTCTCCGGATGAGTGCGATGTATATTGATTGTAAAAACAGCGTCAATCGCGTTTATTTACTCTTGTGAGCGCTTTCAGTCAATAGGCTTTCACCAGGAAAAATTGTGGCAGCAGCGACGTGGGCACCAATCGGATAGTAAGTGGCATCGGTCAAGTTCTGAGAGGAGCCCTACTCTCAGCGTATATTGTCGCTGTGTTTTATGTTTTTACGTGGGTCTAGAACATCTCTTAACTGATGACACGAGTGTATTAAATATCTGAAATTCACTTGGAAGACGTACTGCAGGCCAGCTCCACCGACGGATGTTCTGAAAAGGGACACGATTCGTCCTGAGTAGTGGCCAAATTCCTCTCAAGATTTGTTTAAAGGCGTGTAATTAAGCGGCGACTGTGTGTCGAATCAGCAGTCAGTAATTAATTTCTTTCTCTGCTTAAGAATTTATCCACAGGAGCAATAATTATATTCTCGTGTCTTAATTCATACAGCCACACTGAGCGGTTAAGATACTAGCCTTGCATTTGAGAGTACTGGAGCTGATAGCATCACTTGCCCGTCCAGATTTAGATTTGGAGTTTCTTCAATCGATTAAGCCAAGCACCGGGATGGTTCCTTTAAAAAGAAAACAGCCAATATGCTTATGGAGCTTATAGAGTCTAAAGACGAAGTCAAATGGTTCAAATGGCTCTGAGCACTAAGGGACTTAACATCTTAGGTCATCAGTCCCCTAGAACTTAGAACTACTTAAACCTAACTAACCTAAAGACATCACACACATCCATGCCCGAGGCAGCATTCGAACCTGCGGCCATAGCAGTCCCGCGGTTCCGGACTGAATCGCCTAGAACCGCACGGCCACCGCGACCGGCAAAAGACGTAGTCGGCGTCGACAATAAAGGAGGGACTACACAAGTGTAAACGTACTCTATGGAGAAGACTAGGTCAGGAACATCTATTTGAAAAACCAAATAAATATTTGAAATTATTTGGTATCAACCACCAATCAGCCAATAGTCCAGTCAGTGTTCAAAACAGTCGTTTTAATAACAAAATTGTGGAAGTTTTTTTCTCAACGGTTCTATATGTATTTTGGCAGTTGAATTCGACTTACATGTTTGCTGCCTTGTAGGAAGTCGGCTTCATACGAGAAACGCAAAAAACCTAAAAATTTTCGCACAGTTTTCCGTTTTTCTCTTGTATCTCGAAAACTATACGTGTTTCGCAGATGACCTCTCTACATAATATTACAGCAGACAAAAGTTCCTACAAAATACACCAGTCTGGATGGACATAATGACGAGCGGTACCGGCGCTAAAGCACACTGAAGAGCACCGATTTCTTGTCCCTTCTGCGAAAACTTAAAAAACACTCACTTTCTCACCCTACAACTCGAAAAATATATTTTCTACAAGAAATGTCCGTAACATTCGATTTTCTCATAAGAGGGGCGAGAACAAAGCGAAAATTCCGAAAAGACTTTCTGCACCCTGCAGCAAAACGACCCCTTCCACCAGTCTATCTGTCATCGGCTCTATATTTTCGGTGTCTTACGCTTAGAAAAGGTTAATGAATGTAAATTCTATATGCAGTAATGTACATGAGTCATGAAATGAGTGAATTTCGAACCTAAGAATTGGTCATCACTTCTAGTAGGTTCTCTATCTCGAAAAGAAAGAAGTTATTTAGTGATAGAATATGGATACGAAAGACAGATAAGTTTTATAGTCAACTATCGATGAATGTAGATATACCTGTACTGACGTCTCCGTTTGGCTTGAGGTGGCCGAGCCAATGTTTGTTCGGCACTAGAAGGTCGAGGTGAAGGGTCTTGTGCAGTGCAGGATCCAGACAAATCGTCAGGGCTCTGCAAGATCGAGACTGAACAGTGAGTTGTTGCTGTTCTTCAACTGCAAAAAGTTCTAATTGAATGATTAATTTTATGATAGCGAAAAACTGGTTTGTAAAAATGTATAATGGTGTAAAATATTACATAAATAAATACCTCCAGTCGCCTGAGTTGCTTCACACAGTGGTACTCCAAGGGGATCCTCAATGCCACTTTCATCATCTTTTTTAAAGCTGTCGTCAATGTTGTAGCGCGACCCACATTGCTCTCACAGTTTCGTGCAGAACGCATCTACGGTACACCCACACAAACATTGGCAGTCTGTCTTGCATTTGCAAGATATATCCTAAAGAAGTCTCTCGGCAGCCGAGGGTTTCAGTATGGTTTTGGGAGGCAACCCATTTGATGTCAGCTTCCACTCCCACTGTTCTGGACCCAAATAGTTTTCGATCCACTGCTGCACGTGAAGGAAAACTCTGACGTTGTACTGCTGGGCTGCAGCTTCAGTGGCAACTGTGGTATCACCGCCAGACACCACACTTGCTAGGTGGTAGCCTTCGAATCGGCCGCGGTCCGTTAGTATACGTCGGACCCGCGTGTCGCCATTATCAGTGATTGCAGACCGAGCGCCGCCGCACGGCAGGTCTAGAGAGACTTCCTAGCGCTCGCCCCAGTTGTACAACCGACTTTGCTAGCGATGGTTCACTGACAAAATACGCTCTCATTTTCCGAGACGATTTTCAAATGGCTCTGAGCACTATGGGACTCAACTGCTGAGGTCATTAGTCCCCTAGAACTTAGAACTAGTTAAACCTAACTAACCTAAGGACATCACAAACATCCATGCCCGAGGCAGGATTCGAACCTGCGACCGTAGCGGTCTTGCGGTTCCAGACTGCAGCGCCTTTAACCGCACGGCCACTTCGGCCGGCCAGAATAGCCTTCAGCTACGTCATTTGCTACGACCTAGCAAGGCGCCATTATCAGTTACTATTGATATTGAATCATGTACCGTCAAGACCGACGTTCACCATTAACGGATTAAAGTTAAGTATTCCACCAGCTACGTCCGTTTTTCTAAATTCTAATTTCCTTGTCCTGTTCCAGACTTCACGCCAGCCTTCGTGAGCTAAAACGCGTGCCTTTCGGCCTCCTCTAGTAACACGGTGTTGGCTCTCCTGCCAACCAAAACAGCAACACTCTTCTCCACTGCACTCCTTGGATTGTAGAAGAGCTGAGGGGCTGTACATACCCCTAGGTGAAGGAAATATACACTGGTGGAAGCGGGGAAATTCGAACACCCATCATTATTATCAGGAAGTTCAACGTCGTCCTCCACAATTGCGACACTTGTGAGCAGAAGCCAGGGATTCTGCCATCCGCACCATCAGTGTGTCTGTATCATCAGCTGCCTGCTTGGAAGCGATTCCACTGTCGATAGAAAACTGTCCTGTGAAACTGTTGGTATCGTGGTGCTGGTAAATTGTGTCTCCGTGGACTGCTTTTTGGTCGACCTCCTCAAGCGCTCCACGGACTCGGTAATCTTCTGTCCCGCCGAGTACCCCTCACATACAATTGTCGGAATTTGATTGTACTTACTTCGTTCATAATGTAAATGTGAGTCACAAGTCGAAGGTATCCCCAAAATGTATGGAATAAATGGGAATTATTAGATTAGAGGTGAAAAGAGGCATTTTCCTTTCGTTTTCGGAAGCAGACAATCGTTATTGGATGAGAAATTAGCAATTGGCGAGGTCACCAGACGCAACACCAAGAGCTTCTTAAGCGTTCACATTTCTTTATCGGTGATTAGCACCAGAGCTTCTTAAGCGTTCACAGTTCTTTATCTGTGATTAGCACACTAGTCTCTGTTCTCGCAGAATCCAAATTTCTCGAATCAGAGACATGTCCAGAAAAAGCGTGAAGACTATAAAAATGAATCTATCATCTGTTCGCAGAAGATATCTCGGACAACACCAGAAAAACGGAACGTTATCCCAGATTATCATTTGCGGAAAGGTGACTACCTATTTCAGTGTAAGATACTGTTTCAGCACTAAGGGAACCAGAAATACGTACAAAAATGGATCGCCAGACATACTGTGACTCCACTTATTACCGTAATTAACTCTGTAATGTATCTCATGGGGAAAACTTCGTATTCTCCCGGTCTGCAAGTGTCTTCTGTAACGTCACTGCTAGGATATTTTATGGTGTAGGTGACTGATTATTATAATTTGAAATCAGACAGATGAAGTAGAAGATATGGTTAAAAGCTCAGACAAGGCAGGATTACAAACCCATAAAACATGGGCCGTTCAGTGGAAATACGTTTACTCATCATGTGGCAAAGTTGCTGGCACAGTCAGCAAACTGATCGAATATTTACAGTAGAACAGGACCGTAATAACTGTGCGTAGTTAGACATCTTCTTGCCCCCGAAAGTTTATTCGTCTGCCAGGTAGAGATCCTTCTCGAAAATTTGTCGGTGAGCTGGTATGTGTGTCTCACTGAGCGGCCGCTCTGTGTAAAATCCATGTCATCCTTACCTCAACGGCTGATTCTTCCAGACTGTTAGTACCTTCGCGAAGCACATAGTGATGCACAACTCATCTGTCACACGAGTACGCGACCCTGCGGCACAACGGGCATAAAAATGTCGGCCTGTAAACGAAATATTGTGCTTAGAGCCTGCAATTACACGTGTTTATTAGTGTATAGATTCCATTCCTAAAATGCCATTCTGGTACATCCGTTTTGATTCGCTCTTTCAATACATGGAGTAGAATGTACACAAATTGAATGATAATCTGGACTGTTAGAGTCTGTCACCGACAACTTTTCTCTTCCATTCTTTGTTTCCTCGAGGTTACGGAACCTAGAGCTTACGGCCTTGGCGCGGTGGTAACACCGGTTCCCGTCAGATCACCGAAGTTAAAGCGCTGTCGGGCTTGGTAGCACTTGGATGGGTCAGGGTCTGCCGAGTGCTGTTGGCCCTTGTGAGGCCAGCTGACTCAGAAGTAGCGGCACGAAAACTGGCAAAGGCGGGGGCAGCGGTGTGGCCTGTTCGGACGGTGTTTTTTTGTTTTTGTTTTCTGGTAGCGAGGCTATTAATATATTGTTTGTTTCACCAGAATGTACAGGATGAACATCGATAAAACCGATAATCTACAGGGACGGATTAATGACTGGAAATGAAGGAAAGAAGGACCTACGAATATGTATCCGGGAATACATCTTTGCTACGGTGGGTGGTGCTGACGAATGAAAGGTCCTCTAACCTCGTGCCGTGTGTTACTTGTGTGTCGCAGACTGTGTGACTGGCGCAGCCTACTGTAAGCAGCAGAATCGTCCTGTATTCATGTCGGGAACAAGCCGAGATGGTGTTTGTGTACGGCCAAGCAAATGAAAACGGTCGAGCCGGCGGACTGTGCGTACATGAGATGTGGAGGATATTCTACTGGATATTGGGACGAACCCTAGTACAAGCTCCAGGCAAGTGGTCCGCCAACATCGTGTAAGAGTTTTTGATAACACAAATGCCCCGAAAGGCCTTGAAATGTTGTGTGATGTGGTTGGTGTCTGTGAGGGAACTTGTTTTGGTATAGCCGTGTTGTCTCTCAGCCGTTTGCATCTGACTGTACCGAAACATCATCTCGGCTTGTTCCCGACATAAATACCGGCGCATTCTGCTGCTTACAGTATACACCGTCAGTCACACAGTCTGCAACACACAAGGAACTTCCATTCGTTAACGACATTTTATTTTATTTGTTTTTATTTTACACGTCCATTTTCGTAGGACCAAATTGAGGAGCAAATCTCCAAGGTCATGGAACGTGTCCGTACGTGAAATTACTACGTAAAAGTAATAACAAACAAAATAAAATCTTTATGAACCCAAAAAATGACAAAACATAAGTTTATGTAAACGCAGTGAAAATATAACATCGGAATCAGATTAATTTTTCAAGGAACTCCTCGACATAATAGAAGGAGTGACCCATGAGGAAACTCTTCAGTTTCGATTTGAAAGCGCGTGGATTACTGCTAAGGTTTTTGAATACTTGTGGTAGCTTACTGAAAATGGATGCAGCACTATACTGCACACCTCTCTCTGCCCAAAATATATCATCATACTACATAAACGAAGGAAAATAAGTAAGTGATAGTGCGTCGCACTATCACTTACTTCAGATACCGTTCGAATAGTAAAAATGGCTGCATTAAGTCTTTGAACCAGATCCTAAAATTGCGCTTTCCCCGATAGTTTACTATCTATCTGAACACCTAGAAATTTGAACTGCTCAGTTTCACTAATCATATGCCCATTCTATGAAATTGAAACGTCGGGTTTTGTAGAATTGTGTGTTAGAAACTGTAAAAACTGAGTCTTACTGTGATTTAGCGTTAGTTTATTTTCTACAAGCCATGAACTTAGGTCATGAACTGCACTATTTGAAACTGAGCCAGTGTTGCACACAACATGCATTACTCCCAAGCCAGTATCGTCAGCAAACAGAAATATTTTAGAATTATCTGTTGTACTAGAGGGCATAGAGTGGCATAGAGTGTGCACAACATTCATATACCTGTTCAGTGCAGAGCCGTGATGACTCTACGGACTCAAATTAAATACTGTTTTTTACGTACGTGGCGACTCCCCCACTCTGCAAAGAACTTCTTGATAAACAGCCAGCTAATCTGTAAACCTGGTAACGGAAGCCTCTGAATTGTCAAATTATTTGAGTAGTGCTCCGATAAACCACTAGTGTCAGAGTCAATATCTATAAGCAGTTCACTAACTTTATCTCTAGCACCTCTTATACTTTGATGAAATATGTTAATTCCTTCTCTACTTGAATACCTGAGCTCCTCTGAAGGTGACTGCTTTGTTAGAAGGACTTCCTTTAAGCAAGGAGACCCATCAGCTGACTTCGATCTAAAACAGGTGCAGCTCTAACACCAACTGCTACAGGAATTTTTCCATGAGTTCTCCCACCACCACCCACTACATTGTCACCTACAACCTTTGCCAGCCTCCCCTGCCCATACCTACTGAGGTGCAGGCCATGCCTAACGAAACCCGATCTATTGACAGACTCAACTGGCACCGCTGAAATGTGAGCCATGCCTTCCGCCATCAGTGCCTTCTCCAGCCCCATGTTAACACGTCTAACAGCAGGATTAAGATAGGCCGATCATGACGCTGAAACAATTGCACGAAGTACACATTGGTGCCACTAGTTTGAGTAGCTATCTTTACCACGTCACCACCTACATCATATCCCCAGTCGCTATCAAGATATTCCCTGCTCCACCTACAATCACTACCTGATCCTCTTTCGTAAAATTCCTTCATAACTCCCCTATGCCGTCTCTCATCTGAGCCAACCCTGCACTGCGCTTCACAATGCTGGTGGCCTGGTACTCACTCGCCAACACTTCCTGCAGCTGCTGGTCTACACCTCTGCCATGCGAACTATCTAGCAGCAGAACCTTCTTCTTTCGGTTACAATTTGCAACTGACTTAGGTTCCATAACTGCTGAGGACTGCTGCATGTTTCGTACACCTACAGTTATAAGAGGCTCCTCTTCTCTCAACTCTGACAGTTGGTCACATCTATTGGTTATACGCAAAGTACAACTATCTGAATATCTTCTCCTCGTAGCTGCCTTCTTACCAACTGCCAGTTCCCATTCCCCAGCCGCATCTACCGTGGCAACGCTACATTTCCGGACACATATTCATATGACCTTTTTTCCTCCATTTCCAATCACGAATCCATCCATACAGTTTGTTTGTTTTATTGAAGTTCACCCTGTATAATCACGCCACTGTCGTGGTGGCGACGTGTCTTCAAGTGTACATCAGAGGATGCGAAATCTTGTCGATTGGATGGAAGTTCCAAAAAATCGTCCTAATAATCCAAATATTACGTTTGCTGGCAGGTGTGTAGTCCTATAAAAATTATTTTTCCTTCTCTTGCAACCAGGTTGCTTATCAAACACTTACCCACGCAGTTGTTTTACAAAACTTACGTTGTATTTGATAGTTCATTTATGCACCTTTTATAAGATAATAAGTAAGAGTACTTTCTCTTGCATTTCAGAAATAACTGGTCATCTCCTCTCCGGTAGACGGTAGCACATCTTTTGGTGAAATATCATCGGATTTGACTGCGGTTTATTTCCGTCACTAAATTGTAAATCAATGTGTCACCCAGAGTAATAAATCGGCTAACAAAATTAGTTGGCCCCTTCGCAAACACATTCCAGGAACATTCATTTTGTCCTTTGATTTTTGTCAGCACTGAAAAAATACAACACTGGTCTTGCACAGAGCTTCCTCATTGTTGTTATGAAAAATGTACCGAAGTATCCTTATCGTATTGTTATGACGTCGACTATTTCTTACATAATGTTTTCATCCTTGGTTGTAGTTTCCGAAGTTCTCCTGAAACAGCTTCAAGAAACATAAGGCCACGCTTGTATTCAGTTCCTGATTGGTTTTGCACAAAAGTGATAGCTTTAAACTTAGGTAAATAACCACAAATCATCCAGTTTTTTACTGTCAAAAACATCTCAACTTCTATGGATCTAGTAAACCAACAACAAATAAGAAACAGGGTAGAAAGTTATAAGTTTTATGTGTGCATGTTAATGAAAACTTAAAATGGAGAAACCCTACAGCAGACGTAATAAATCGTTTGGGTTTGGTTACTTTTGCCATGCGTATAACTACAAAGTTTGGGGTTATTGACGTCAGTAAGTTAACATATTTTGCACATTCTCCTGTCGTGTTGCGGTCCTAGTCAGCGGGCTATTGGCTGACGTTGCCTCACCGCCTTCTCTGCTCTTGCATTCTTCGTCTTCGTGCCGGCGTATGTCGTTGCCCCGGAACATTTTCAGTTCGCGCAATTGCGCGAAGAGAGCGAGTGAATATTGACAAACTACTAGTCCTAGAGAAACAAATGAATAGGATCTTTTTTGTAGGAAATATAATATAAATTAATTTTGTACTAAGAAACGTATTCGCTACAGGCCACGGTTTTCGAATTGTGCAGAAAATACGTACAAACGCACACCAATCCACGCACTCACCGCCCCCCCCCCCCCCCACCCTATAAGGATTTTTGGTATGTTTTTCATGGCACTCCCTTCTACTACTGTACAAAATGTTGACACTAAATTAATTGTTTCACATATTCGACCATTCTAGGTCTTCACTGACTGTCCTGATGCCACCGGCTTACTCGGCTGTTTCGTCAGCATTATTAATTTAAACTTTTCTGTGAGTGTAATGAAAGAAATAGACCTTTGTAAATGTTATGCAGGAACTAATTACGTTTACGCTTCGACATAATCTTAACCGTTGCAATGGCAGTATTATAGTTGTAAGACGGTCAGACAAACAAAACAATTTAATTGCTAACTTTATGCTGTTGAAATTGTAAGTGCACGGCTAAGTCGATGGTGTAATAGTCCAGCCAATGAAAAAAAGTGTGGAAGGATGATTAGAGTGTAACGTCCCGAGATGGAGCACAAGCTCGGATTACGAAGGGAAACGGAAGGAGATCACCCGTGCCCTTTTCAAAGGAATTATCCCGGAATACGTCTGGAGCGATATACGGCAATTACGGAAAATCTAAATCTAGTGGCTGGACGGAGATTTGAATTGATATCCTCCCGAATACAGTCAATGAAGACCAAAATAGGTCGAATGTGGGAAATAATTTGTGTCGTCGGAAATATTTATACAGGAGACAGGAGTCGAAGGGAGTGCCAATAACAATATACCAAACATTCTGACCGGGTACAGGGGGGGGGGGGGGGGGAAAGTGTGGGAATGCGTTTGAAGGTACTTTTTTTACGTTTTTCTTGAATAATTCGGAAATCGCGGCATGTAGCGAAAATGTTTCCCAGTACAAATATAAACTGCATAAAATTTCGTACAAAAAAGTTCCTATTCATTTTTTCTCTAGGACTAAGTTCGTCAATAGTCTCTCGCTCTCTTCGTCCAGTGTCGCAAGCGCTGTAGCTTAGATGGTTTTTGTAGGCCAATTTGAAATTGCTGCCCGACTCCACAGACCACAAGTGTCCTTGCCCACCTTGACTTCCTCTACACAACTCTGGTGCATTGTAAACAGTTATCGGTTACACTCTGTGTAAATTAATTTTCCACCAGCAGATATAAATGTTACAACGGATCGCGGAAATATACTTGAAATTTTATGCATATAGTTTTCCCTCTCCTCATTACTGTTTAAAACTCTCTCGTTAGCCTACTGGCGCTCTCCGGCATCGAAGCTTAATGTTGCTACACCATTCTCATACGCATGGAGTAGCGGAAGACAAGTTTTATGATGACATAGAATGTGGTTAGGCTCTGAGAACCGTTGGAGATCAATCCTTCTTTTTTTTTTTTGGTGGAAAAATATTTTGGTTCTATGGTTCTATGAGTTCGTTTCTTTGCTCGTGTAAACTTCGTTATTTATTGAAATTTACTTTCGTATTTTGACTGTGGTTTGTTTTTCGATCGATACCAACTTTTCACATTTGTGAAACACATCAATTGATAATTCGATGAATTGTCAAAATTGGTTCAAATGGCTCTGAGCACTATGGGACTTAACATCTATGGTCATCAGTCCCCTAGAACTTAGAACTACTTAAACCGAACTAACCTAAGGACAGCACACAACACCCAGCCATCACGAGGCAGAGAAAATCCCTGACCCCGCCGGGAATCGAACCCGGGAACCCGGGATGAATTGTCGACTCAGTCTCATAAAATCGATACACAGAAGGCTGAGTGTCGCTTACAAAATGTTGTAGAGATAAAAATTGATTTCCAGATTATTGTGGTCAAAATTAAATCCTAGTTCGTAATGGGTATGAAATACACGATCTTGGTCGAGGGTAAGTTATTTAGCGATGACAGACATATTGAAATCAACTATCATTATAATTTTTGAAATTCAAGTGTGGTATTACTTTTCATATGCATACTGCTTACCGAATCCAAAGTAGTCGCTGAAAAGTGTGAAAATTTGTGTATATCAACTGTCGGACTCAGCGAGATATTTTATATTTGTTATCGTTTAGATATAGTGAAGACAGTCCAAGACAGTCCAAATAAAACTTCATAAGTATGTTATTCTCAGATATATTCAATTGGATTCACTCTCGCTCTCGGTTTTCTATGAGATTTCGTGATTGGAGCAAGTTGATAAAGCCTGGTGACCTGTTTTACACACGCCCGTAAGATTTCTGATATCTGTTGCAACCTTCTTTTCTCACTGTTAAAATACCTCTAAATTCCAGCACAGCAATCACAATACATATTCTCAATCGTATGATTAGGTGTTAATTACTCGGACTTATTCAAAGGGAACTTCAACTCTTATTCAGACAACACATCACATAAAAGATCTGCACTTCGATTACACTTATTTTTACTATTGAACACAAGTATTTGTAGTATCCAGCATGTTTAATGTTCAACGGAAATAAATAAAAGCAAGCGAGGAAACCTTACTAAGTTCTACTGTGGTCTGGTTTGTGTCATTTTCTCAACACCTTGAGACTAAATGAGGGAATAAGATTAGAACTGTAACGCACTTACGTTCATATTATTTAAATATTCTTTTACTTATCTTCTGTCCGTTGTCCATTACTACTCGTTGTGGCACAGTCTTGTCTGAAGGGATGATGTTCCTGGTTGCAAAATGAGTTCCACGGTCTTGTATATAATTATGCACAACTATTTTCTCTTCCAATCACATCCATATGACACGAGGTCCACAAAGCCACACAATACATGAACATAGGAGAAATAATTCTACAACTCCCGCCAGAACTTTACATAAAAGGTAGCATTGCTCAGTGTAGAATGGCTGACACCCAAAGTCTTGTTCCCTTAATTCTTTTGAGCGGTGTACACAACGAAATACACCAATACAGCGCATTATATTGCCAATAAAATTTATCGAGCAATGATGACTTTAGTTCTGTTTTTACAGTCTGGTTCGAACATTTTGTTTGGAGGCATTCAACATACTGGCGATTACACAGATTATTAATGTTTACTAGGCGAACCAAAAATGAGACAGAATGTCTGGATACATCGATATTTATACTACGATTCCAGTGGTTAACACCCTTACAATTACCCAGGTCGTATATCATATGTAACCATGAGCGCTTATTATAGTCATATACAGGGTGTTACAAAAAGGTACAGCCAAACTTTCAGGAAACATTCCTCACACACAAAGAAAGAAAATATGTTATGTGGACATGTGTCCGGAAACGCTTACTTTCCATGTTAGAGCTCATTTTATTGCTTCTCTTCAAATCACATTAATCGTGGAATGGAAACACACAGCAACAGAACTTACCAGCGTGACTTCAAACACTTCGTTACAGGAAATGTTCAAAATGTCCTCCGTTAGCGAGGATGCATGCATCCACCCTCCGTCGCATGGAATCCCTGATGCGCTGATGCAGCCCTGGAGAATGGCGTATTGTATCACAGCCGTCCACAATACGAGCGCGAAGAGTCTCTACATTTGGTAGCGGGGTTGCGTAGACAAGAGCTTTCAAATGCCCCATAAATGAAAGTCAAGAGGGTTGAGGTCAGGAGAGCGTGGAGGCCATGGAACTGGTCCGCCTCTACTAATCCATCGGTCACCGAATCTGTTGTTGAGAAGCGTACGATCCCGGGTTCGATTCCCGGCGGGGTCGGGGATTTTCTCTGCCTCGTGACGACTGGGTGTTGTGTGATGTCCTTAGGTTAGTTAGGTTTAAGTAGTTCTAAGTTCTAGGGGACTGATGACCATAGCTGTTAAGTCCCATAGTGCTCAGATCCATTTGAACCATTTGAGAAGCGTACGAACACTTCGACTGAAATGTGCGGGAGCTCCAGCGTGCATGAACCGCATGTTGTGTCGTACTTGTAAAGGCACATGTTCTAGCAGCACAGGTAGAGTATCCCGTATGAAATCATGATAACGTGCTCCATTGAGCGTAGGTGGAAGAACATGGGGCCCAATCAAGACATCACCAACAATGCCTGCCCAAACGTTCACAGAAAATCTGTGTTGATAACGTGATTGCACAATTGCGTGCGGATTCTCGTCAGCGCACACATGTTGATTGTGAAAATTTACAATTTGATCACGTTGGAATGAAGCCTCATCCGTTAAGAGAACATTTGCACTGAAATGGGGATTGACACATTGTTGGATGAACCATTCGCAGAAGTGTACCCGTGGAGGCCAATCAGCTGCTGTTAGTGCCTGCACACGCTGTACACGGTACGGAAACAACTGGTTCTCCCGTAGCACTCTCCATACAGTGACGTGGTCAACGTTACCTTGTACAGCAGCAACTTCTCTGACGCTGACATTAGGGTTATCGTCAACTGCACGAAGAATTGCCTCGTCCATTGCAGGTGTCCTCGTCGTTCTAGGTCTTCCCCAGTCGCGAGTCATAGGCTGGAATGTTCCGTGCTCGCTAAGACGCCGATCAATTGCTTCGAACATCTTCCTGTCGGGACACCTTCGTTGTGGAAATCTGTCTCGACACAAACGTACCGCGCCACGGCTATTGCCCCGTGCTAATCCATACATCAAATGGGCACCTGCCAACTCCACATTGTAAACATTGCACTGATTGCAAAACCACGTTCGTGATGAACACTAACCTGTTGATGCTACGTACTGCTGTGCTTGATGCCAGTACTGTAGAGCAATGAGTCGCATGTCAACACAAGCACCGAAATCAACATTACCTTCCTTCAATTGGGCCAACTGGCGGTGAATCGAGGAAGTACAGTACATACTGACGAAATTAAAATGAGCTCTATCATGGAAATTAAGCGTTTCCGGACACATGTCCAAATAACACCTTTTCTTTATTTGTGTGTGAGGAATGTTTCCTGAAAGTTTGGACGTACCTTTTTGTAACACCTGTATAAAGTGTTAATGATCTGTATGTTGTATGCAGTAGCAGATTGTTTCTTTTTCCAAATAGCAGATAAAACTTAACACCGACCATTTAAGGATAAACTGTTTTATGCATGATTTTGATGAGGAATGAAACGGATGTGTGTTGTGTTATGTTGCAGTACGTGGGGCGCTGTGTCCTGTGAGATGGGCAAGGCGTACGACATCGTCCGGTATCACGTGGCTCCACCGCTGCTAATCGTCGGCTTCACATGTGGCGTTCAATTGCTTGTTCTGGTTGGCGCCGGTCAGCCCGCCACACTGTCCGTCGCGCTCTCGCGCTGCTGGGGCAACAAGTTTTCGTGGACGGCCGTAATCCTCTTGCTGAAGTGGGCCGCTCTCTCCCTCCACGCGCCAGGCCCTTTGAGATACGGGCCGCCCTCGAGCGACAAATCCAGGCCACTCTACACGGTATGCCTCACTCTACTCCTAACTGCCTGTAAACACGCTATTGCTGTAACGTGAGGTAGCAGTTGCAGGATTCTTAATTTTATCAGATGTTTCTGCTGCATTCGACGGATCTAGCGATGAGTAGCCTTGCCATACTACAACAATGACTCAACGGCGGGGCGGGGGATATTGAAGGAAGCGGGCCTTAAGCATCCACCAATAAACCACAATCAGCTGCACTATGTTATCAAAACTATCCGTAAACGCTCAAAAACATACGTTTTTCATATTAGCTGCATTATGCTGTCACCTACTGCCATGTACTCCATATCAGCGACCTCAGAAGTCATCAGATATCGTGAGAGAACAGAATGGGGCGCTCCGAGGAACACACGGGCTTCGAACGTGGTCAGGTGATGGGGTGTCACTTGTGTCATACGTCTGTACGCGAGATTTCCACACTGATAGATCCCTAGATCTACTGTTTCCGATCAGATAGTGAAGCGGAAACGTGAAGGGACACGAACTGCACAAAAGCGTACAGGCCGACCTCGTCTGTTAACTGACAAGAGACGGCCAATAGTTGAAGAATGTCGTAATGTGTAATTTTCAAAAATGGTTCAAATGCTTCTGAGCACTATGGGACTTAACTGCTGAGGTCATCAGTCCCGGCCGGCCGGGGTGGCCGAGCGGTTCTAGGCGCTACAGTCTGGATCCGCGCGACCACTACGGTCGCAGTTTCGAATCCTGCCTCGGGCATGGATGTATGTGATGTCCTTAGGTTAGTTAGGTTTAAGTAGTTCTAAGTTCTAGGGGACTGATGATCTTAGAAGTTAAGTCCAATAGTGCTCAGAGCCATTTTTTCATCAGTACCCTAGAACTTAGAACTACTTAAACCTAAATAACCTAAGGACATCACACACATCCATGCCCAAGGCAGGATTCGAACCTGCGACCCTAGCGGTCTCGCGGATCCAGACTGTAGCGCCTAGAACCGCTCGGCCTCTCCGGCCGGCGTATAATTTTCATGTAGGGCGATTGCACCCCTTGTTGTTTTGCATGGCACCATCACAGCACAGGCCTACATGTTTTAAGCACCTTCTTGCTTCCCAGTGTTGATGAGCAGTTCGGGGATGGCGATTGCCTCTTTCAACACGATCGAGCACCTGTTCATAATGCACGACTTGTGGAGGAGCGGTTACACGACAATAACATCCCCGTAATGGACTGCCCTTCACAGAGTGCTGACCTGAATCCTACAGAACACTTTTGGGATGTTTTGGAACGCCGACTTCATGCCGGACCTGACCGACCGACATCGAACCTCTCCTCAGTGCAGCACTCCGTGAAGAATGGGCTGCCATTCCCCAAGAAACCTTCCTGCACCTGACTGAACGCATGCCTACGAGAGTGGAAGCTGTCATCAAGGCTATGGGTGGGTCAACACCATATTCAATTCCAGAATTAGCGATGGAGGGCGCCATTGACTTGTAAGTCATTTTCAACGAGGCGTCGGGATACTTTTGATCACATAGTGTAGTCATATTGGAGGGGCACCTGCTAACGCCAGATCAGCCCGCTGCCAGCTTCGCCGCTTAACACTAAGGAAGGCAGGAGCGACGGATCTCATCTCCAACGGTATGCTTCTACACTTGCCGTTGCCAGCTGTTCACAACCTGACGTCCCTTTTCAAAGCAACAATGAGGATCGGCAGCTAGGCTGCAGTATGGAAGCGTGCAGAGATCGTAGCTATCACCGAGCCTGTAACAGACGTACGATCTCTATGAAACTGTGTGCCGGTAAGCCTAGTCTCTCGAGTATCAAAGGCATTCTAGAGTCTCTTCCTCCGAAGTCTACTAGACCATGTGGAAGCTTAAAACTTTACAAGATGTCCAAATCGGAAAGGGCACTCTAAGTTCACAAAGTATTGCGCTTGATGGAGGATGCAATGGAGGCCTTCGACCACCACGAGTTCTTTGGAGCCTTGCTGTTTGATGTCACCAGAGCTTTTGACGTCGTGTGGCATGAGAGACTACTGTTTAACTTGGTAATACACGCAGTCCAAAAACAACACGTGAGACGCATGTCTGGAGGCCGTATGTACGTGGTGCCGACGTCACTTCAATGTCGCCAGCGTACCGCAAGGGTCGTTGCTTGGGCTAATATTGTAGACGTTATACACGGCAGACATTCCCATGAAACCACAGGTGAAGCCGGCCATATACGCTAATGACACGGCCTTGTGAACCGAGAACTTAAATTCTCAGTTACCGCAACGAAGACTTCAAGCAGTGATAGATCAACTCCGTGACAGCTGTTTTTCAACTTTAGCAATGTGCAGGCCATTATCATTAAGAAAAGGGTTCTCAGTACTACCCACCTACGGGCTTATGTACCGCGACTGAAAGGACGGTGTCGAGAAGCTGCAAGACATTCTACAAACAGATTGCTAAGTCTCCAAATATACACATCAGGATCCTCAGCAACGAAGGCGACTTCTGGCTCACTCTACTATGGCCATGTCACCTTCGGAACTAACGTGGTGAAATAATAAAAAATTAATAAATAAAACATTAAAAAATACTACTTCGGTAGCAGTAATAGGGTCCACCATATTTTACTGCCGTACATAAGGAACAGACAAAACCATGTACGAAGAATGAAGGGAAAATACAAAGACTAGAATTTTAATCTTACACTGAGGTGGCAAACCTCATTGGATAGCGATACGCGCATATACAAACGGCGCTAGTATCGCTTACACAATGCATAAAAGAGAAATTCATTGGCGGAACTGACATATTCAGGCGATTCATGTGGAAAGGTTTCCGACGTGCTTATGGCCGCACGACGGATATTAACAAACTTTGAACTCGGATTGGTAGTTGGACATTCCATTTGGGAAATCGACAGGGAATTCAATATTCCGATTTCCACAGTGAAAAGAGTGCGGCAAGAATACCAAATTCCAGGCATTACCTCTCATCACGGACAACACAGTGGCCGACCGAGAGCATCGCCGATTGCGTAGAGTTGTCAGTGCTAATAGACAACAAACGCTGCGTGAAATAGCCACAGAAAGCAATGTGGGACGTACGACGAATATATCCGTTAGATGGCAACGGACGACCGATGAGAGCGTCTTTGCTAACAGCACGACATCGCCTGCAGCACCTTTCCTGTGCGCGTAACCATACTGATTGGTCCACAGACGACTCGAAAACCGTGGCCTGGTCAGACGAATCCCGATTTCAGTTGATAAGAGCTGGTGCTAGGTTTCGAGTGTGGCGCAGACTCCACGAAGCTATGGACCCAAGCTGTCAACAAGGCACTGTGCAACCTGGTGGTGGGTCCACAATGTCGTGGGTAGTGTTTACGTGGGAGGACTGGGCCCTCTCGTCCAACTGAACCGACCAGTAACTGAAAGTGGTTATGTTCGACTGCTTGGACACCATTTGCAGCCAATTTTTATGGGTGACAATGCGCCATGTCACTGAGCCACAATTGTTCATAATTGGTTTGAAGAACACTCTGGACAGTTCGAGTTATTGATTTGGCCACCCTTTTCGTCCAACATGAATTCCAACAAACATATATGGGACATAGACGAGCGGTCAGTTCGTTCACAAAATCCAGCACCGGCAACATTTTCGCAATAATGGACAACTACAGGGACAGCATAGCTCAATATTTCTGCAGGGGCTTCTGGCGACTTATTGAGTCCGTGATACATCGAGTTGCTGCACTGCGGCGGGTAGAAGGTGGTTCGACACGTTGTTACAAGAACTCCCACGACTTTTGTCACGTCAATGTAAATTGCAAGTTAAGAGTTACCAGTACTGAGGCGGTGCACACGCCGCTTCAGTTCCACCCCATCCAGGAGTACGTAGGCAGCGTATGGGACAACGCTGCGGAGATACGCATGAGTTTTGAAGGACTCCGTCTCTTCCTCCATTTGCCGCGAGAATACCCATCCACCGAGCTGGAACGGATCAGCCACGCGCCTATGCGCGCATCTTCTACCAGAAGACAGTGTGATTACGAAACCGTCATATAAGCACTCTTGGGACCCGCGGGGAATCCCTGAATGTCACGAGATGACCCCCACTACTCCGGATGTAAAGTTTCGGTACCACTGATAATGAGTAAGAGAAAACAGAACAGCAGCACAAGAGAGGCCAACAGCCAGTTCGGACGCAACAGTAAACACGGGACTACGGGAAAACCCGTTATTTCTGCATCTTCCTTACGCCAGATCAGTTGTTATGGGGTGCTTACCTGGATGTCACTAATTGCACGCTAGCCACATAGCATTTACCTACACCTGCCTGCGGACTTGGATTTGGAAGTTGTTATACTGCTAGTCGACGTCGCGATCTTGTCTGGTATTTATCGTGTGGACTCTCATAGTGAATTGTCTTGATATGAAGGGAACGATTAATCCAAGCAAAAACGGCCAGCGAACATGGACTCTAAAGTGTATACCTTATGAGGTACGGGTACTTTTTCAACTTCGCTACTGTGAGACACGTCTCTTCTAGCGAACAACAGCTCATATCGCTTAAGGTATGCAATTTAGAACCCATGTTAACTAAACCATTTTTTCTTGTTTTGGATGTATACTACCTCATCCCAAAATATTTAAATCAAAGAGCGTGCAGTAGAGAAGATTTGTTTCACAGTTTCGAAGATAAAGAAATGATCATAACGCTTAAGGAACGCATTTTAGAGCCCATGTTTACATCCACATTATTACTCTGCAATTCACAATCAAGTGCCCATTAGAGGGTTCATCGCACCTCCTTCCAGCTATCTGTTACATTATTACTCTATTAAACACTAATATTCAGTACATGAAATCAAATAAGCAGAAGTATTATCAAAAACCAGTTACAAGTTAAATGCATTTTGAAGTACAAAGTATTGGAAACACAAATTACATTTTGGCGGCAGGTGGAATTGTTAAGACGATAAAGAAACTCAGTTCATTTGCAAGTATCACATGTTCCACGGCAGGGGCGGTGGCAAGGGGGCGGGGGGCTATGGGGGCTATAGCCCCGCCCCCCCAAATGGAGTATCATATTACACTGGATAAAATGACTTCAGAAATCAGCGAATATATTACATCAACAGATTCACTCATTTTTTTAATAATTATGTAGCAATATAGGTTGCAATTTATTTCAAATACACCTTAACAAAAGAATAAGAGCGGCAAATAGCTTACTATCTAAACCAATAAATATAATTTAACTTAAAATGGGCGGCTTGTTATTTATTAATATACATTGGATGTACATTAATGTACGAGTACCACTTACAATAATCAAGAAAGGTGAATATGCCGGGTATGCCTACCAACACTTAAATTGCTGACCCCAGGCAAAAACTTCGAAATCGCCGGACATCTGGGTCAAATCGTATTATGTTTCCGGGCACAAACATTCTGTAGACACGTTTTTACCCTGAACTCCAAAAGAGTTACCAAAAACAACACCAAATTTTACCACTTTTTCGGTGGAGGACCCCAACTCTCCTTTTGTTAAACGATATTCCATTCCCCCAACCCCCCTCCACCACCCTCTCCCCCCTCCATTAGCCCCCCCCCTTGACCGACTTCTAGAATCGCCCCTGTTCCACAGTAAGATACCATCTTCTGTTCAAGGTGCAAGTTGGTGCACGATCGAGGAAGCACAGCGTAACTATCCATATGTTATATATATAGTTCTAAAAATACATAGCGTTTTACTCACTATGAAATTATGTAACTGACATTAAAAATATATTTGAAATAGCTTTAATATATTACACAGAGCTTAAATGTGTATAAAGCGAACTATTTACAGATGTTGCACACACATCCTGAGTTCCTAGGCACACTATCCTCCTGTATGAGGTAGCTAAAAGGTTGGGCCTCTCTCACCCATAAAGGAACCATTGTGAGGTGACACCTCACATGTCAGCTCTTACTGACAGACATTTTTTTAATCACCAAATAAAATCTGAATTTGCCCCTGGGCTCAATGCTCCTTTGCTTTAATTCTTAGGCTTCAAAAGTACCATGAAAATAGGATTCACTGAGGAAAGTATTGTGATCGTCAGACAACAACATCAAAAACTCAAGTTTTGCTAGTGTGCACCGCTGCGTGGTGCTCACGTGATCAGATCGTGACAGGCAAGTGGAGACATGGCTCTCATGGGACACCAGTATGACAGTCCGAGCATGGCGACGGTCACAGAGAGACATTAGAGGGAGATGCGCCTTAGGGCTATAGTGAATGGCGTGTGGTCACAGTTAGGAGAGAAATCTAAAAATCACGTCGAGGATGCAAGGAAGGTGCAAGTATCAGGAATGAATAAGAGACTAGTACCGTGTTCATGTCAATGTTGCCCGAAAACAGAGCACGTTACTGGCATGCTTCGGGAACCATTGCTTTCGGTGGCTGTAGAGGACAGATCAAGACACATTTTTAGCATGATAGCAATAGGATTCAGTACTGAAGAACAAACATTGAATGACATAATTCTTTCAGTAATGTTATACAATCAGACTGTAACAAAAATAAAACTGTAGCGCAAAAAACGATTGGTAGTAGCTTATCTAAAGCTGATCTCTTGTTGTACACTGCTACCTTTTCGCTTGGGACCATGTCCACAAACACATCACCAACATTTTCTGATGCATTATTATACAGTCGAAGGATGTTGTACAATGTCTCCAGTTTCTATTTTCCCTCAAAAATTGCTGCTATGTTGATGGGATTTAGTGAGTCCCTCTTAAAATCAGTTTTTGCTTAAGTGTTTTATGGTTGCAGATCTACTCCAGGAATTTCAACTAATCTGTAAATAATGGTCCGTTTCATTGAACTGGGTATTATTTTCTCCTGAGCACTTCTTTGTGTATTTCTACACTTTAAGGGTTAGTCATAAAGTTTTAATCATCAAAACGAAAAAAGAAACCAAGCTGTAATCAACAAACGTGGTGCTGGTGCCAGTCCTCATATTCACCTTTCATTGTGATACTTTTTTCGCCAACGATAGATGATTTAGTGGAGACCGTACAACACCTCCATTCTGTAAGCCCTGCATCGGTGGCTGGGGCTCACAGTTTGGCTCTGTAGCTCACCTTGCGACTTCTAAAGCTTAATGTCCCTGTCTGTGCAGTTGATCACTCTCGATCGGGTTCCATTAATGAAGTGGTGATGCAACTGTTGTGTGGAAAATTACAGGTCTGCTATTCCGTGAAGAGTATGTATATTTGTTTTAAGGGATGCTTACCACTTATTTAGTGCACGATTTCTTGCCAGAGCAGTGTTAAAATTACATGAACAAAATATTACATAACGTTCCACATGCCTACCTCCTTCGTAAATCAGTACTGACACTTATGAATAATAATGATATTGGTCACACTTTCTGATCACGGAATCGATGCCAACGATCAGTATAACTATTCTCAGCATTTAACACACCTCAGCTCAAAATACTAACAATTGTGATCCATGATCCAATGTAGAGGGTCGGCCGCCACAACTCATCTCCCCTGTCAGTGACTGTGAAGCACTTTGACTAGTCAAGGTCAGAAAAAAGCAATGCTGCCATGTATGGAAATGCTCTGAATAGCCAATGAGATGTGTAGACTCTGTCTTCAGGTGAACTTACACGCCTTAGCACCCAACCAAGACGCCGCAACAACGTGATATTCTAGCCAAATAGTAGGGCTTGTGACATATTGCACAACATTATGATTTGCTCAGCGCCAATTTGCTATAAGTGTTATACACCCCCTACCCACCCCCCCCTTACCTTAATTTTTTTCAAAATGAGAAATTCGCAAACACAATGAAAAGTTTGAACTCAATGAGTCGCAAACCGTCTTGCCAGCTCCTTCACTAAGACTGTAGAATATTTCCTTGTTTGTTAATGAAATTAACATAGTTTGATAGTTTGATCGGGCTTAAATATTACCTTGATCTTGTCTAATTACCGAAATACCGTAAAGTAAGCTAACTCTTACAAGATAAAACACGACAAGTGCCATAACCTGATTTCCCAGAAACTTCGCTCAGAGGAGTAGGAGTGTAAATAAGCAAACACGTGTCTCAGCACATCCGTAGATACTCGACTGTTTCTGTGGAAACGACGATCAGAGCTTCAGACGTTATTTATTGTTGTTGTTTTTGGAGTGTACAGGCACTCAACCGCGAAGTTATCAGAGCCATTACAAATATTAAAAGAAACTAATATGAGTAAAAGGGCTAAAAACGTTGGCACACTGACTCTTGCACTCACTTACTCCCACACTCCCACACAGTCACTCCATATTACACTCCGTAAAACAAAGGAGTGAAAGGCGTAACACCTGGGATGAAAAAAGAAGTAAAACGATAGAGGAGCTAAAACAATGGCACAGGGATATGTGACTAGCTGACCATTTACAAAGAAAGCATGGGTGAACCAGTTGAAATGGAATGTCGTGTGGCTAGGGCCTCCCGTCGGGTAGACCGTTCGCCTGGTGCAGGTCTTTCGATTTGACGCCACTTCGGCGACCTGCGCGTCGATGGGGATGAAATTATGATGATTATGACAACACAACACCCAGTCCCTGAGCGGAGAAAATCTCCGACCCAGCCGGGAATCGAACCCGGACCCTTGGTGAACCAGTTACCCTGTTGCCACATTAAGAACATCTCCGTAACCCGAAACAATTTAGATGCCTTTTAGCATGCGAGAATCTCAGCCGAAATAGTGGACAGTGGCTAGCGTCGCATTCTCTCAGTTTTGCACCCTTTGTTCGAAATCCGATTATTGTTTATATTTTTATTTCATTTATCTAACCATGTCTGTAAAAGGTAGCTGTACTTATCAGGTTTGTGGCGTTATATTAATTGTAAAATTACATATGGGTTTCACAGTAAGAGTATACATTTATTCATATTATATAATATATGAATGTATTGTATTTTCAGGGGTTACAATCTTTTTAAATTCTCATATTCTTATATTTCATTCTTATATCTATTCTTATATTTTATTCTGATCTTTATATTTCAGGAAGTTATGGTGCATTCCCTTGGATGGTACCAATCCTAGAAACATTCCAAATATAGAAATTCCGAAGACCATGAGCGTCGCATGAGGGCAGGTTTACCACAGTGACATTCCTTTGTATGAATCTCCCTCGGGAAAGAAACGTCGTTAACACTGCTGAAGATTTCATGCGTTGGCAATAATTTCGCGGCAAACCACGCATAATGGATCCGTTTACCGAAAACTGGTTCCTCCAGTTGCTAATCAATCAAGGTACACTATTGGAATTTCACCGAAAACTTTAGACAAATTTCTGTCTCTCTCTCTCTCTCTCTCTCTCTCTCTCTCTGTCTCTCTCTCTCTCTTTTTGTGTTCACCAGACATAAATTAGTAGACGAAAAAGGACATTATTTCAACATGCAATGGAAAACATCAGTATAATAATCTTCTACGGATATGTGTAGACAAATGAAAAATAAAATAAAAATAATAAGTTTCGAACACAGGGCGCAAAAGTGTGAAGCCCCTACTGTACCATCACTTCAGCTGAATTATTTACTGGCTAAAAGGCACATAAATTTCCCGAACACTTCGACTATCGACTTCTCAGAAACAGTCAAGTATTTACAGGTGGGCCAAAGCATATGTTCCCTTATTTTCACCTCTCTTCCACTGAGCGAAGTTTCTGGAAAGTCGGGTTATTGCAGTTGCCGTGTTCTCTTCGTTAGTTCTAAGATTATTCATGTTATATTTCAAAGTTGCCTATAATGTTGACAGCTCTCTTAGCACAATGATGCCCATATTATTAATCACTACCACTACTCCTTCATTTCTCAGTCCTTTGCTATCCTCTTTAAACTAACGTTTAACTTGTCATATAATGAAACACAAAACGTAACTGTGCACACATATTTCTGTACCTTGTTGTCTTTTTGAAAAAAAGGCAGTCTTTTCACATTCAAAATAGAAACACTGCTCTGATGTGAGTTGAACTGGCGTGTTCTTCCAGCTGAGGATGAGTTGATATGACATTGTATGATTTCTTCCCTCATTAATACTTCAGTGCTCCTGTGATATAGCACTTCATCGGTGTATCTTGTTCCCATAATGTGAGCTTTTTACGATTATTCCACGTAAAAAAACACATTAATTAGTTAAAAGTCATTATAAAGCAAACCTGGAACATAATTACATGTTTTATTAATTTTTCACATATTGCATAGCTATCATAATATTTAAGCAGATTTGCTCCACCTCTGTTCTGTACTTTGGTATCATGGATGCTGTCATTAAAAAAGTTCTTATACATCGTTAAGCATCCATCACTATAATTTCTTGTTAGAATGCTTTTCAGCCTATTAAGACTGAGTTTTGTATTGCTACCTGGCGAGAAGCAACCTCAGCCACCTGCTATTCTGGCCTATATTCATTTTTGTAGGCGCAGCCTCCAAATAGTCCCGCTAAGGGCCAGACCTCCCGCTGGCAGCCAATTCTCCTTTCGCTTGGCCTGCCATGTCACTGGCCCGTAAACACACCAGTCTAATTAGCTTTCCATTTCGTCCACTGCTCCGAATCCACTAAAATGGATAAAATGTTTTGGCTGCACACATTACAAAATTATTGTATTAAGAAAGTGAGTATCAGTACGTGCTTCGCTAGAATGCAGGCATCCTACATTCCGCCTATGAAATTTTGCTGTCCCACAAGCAGTTTTCATTCGGTTCTCTGTGCACACAACTCTTATAAAAGTATTTTTGCAACTTTTCACATATATGTAACAGTTTGCATTGATCCTTCGTTGTATATATTCTTGAAATCACGTAGTTACTACTCGTAATGCATATTATCACATATGCAACTTCATTCCTTCATGTAATGAATGTGACGTTCATTGTTGATAAGCTTTTCTGCTTTATGCCTTACTATCTTCCTCTCTTATGTCATAATCTTTCTATATGTTATCTCATGCTTACTTACCAGCTTACTTTTCTTCTTTGAAAATTAGTGGCAGAAACATTCTTCGCTTAATACACTTCTCTTCACATCAGTACTGTTAGAGGCAGAATATTCATCACCAACTAAATAACCTCTGAATAAACTCTTTATTATCATGTGGTGCACTGCATGTGACCTATTTCCTTTAATATCGTTTACCATTTTCAATATTATTTAATAAACTGAGCTGTTTCCTCATCTGGTTACCTATAAGACTCAATAACTTGCCTTTTCTACATTATGAGACATTTTTCTTTTCTTAAGACAGGTCTTGATCTTTCATCACTTATAATGTGTTATTCATGAACCTTTTGTTTTTTCTTTCAGTTCATCTAAACACATTCATCATGCTCATCAAGTTCTATCTGATGGAATATGTGTTCAACTACATGTCTGTATACTGGCCACAGTTATGTAAAGCATACTGAGTTCGTGTTTTAGGACAGAACAGCTTTTTTATGCCCTGTTGTAAATATCATTCACCCTATGAATTTTATCCTGCACATATGCTATTCACCTTACACCGCCCTTGTTACTTTTTCTTTTGGACATATTTTCAAGCTATATCTTATCTTGAAGTTTAGGACTTGTTTGTTATTTACACATTTTCTAGTATATATTCTCAATCTAGGTTTTAAAAAATAACTGGAGAAAAATTAGCTTTACATTTCGTAAGACTGGTAGGATAGTTGGAGAATGTCTGCTCATACATAAATGTATATGAGTATAAATATGGCCAGTGAGTTGGGCCTTCTTGCATTTGAAGTATATAGTTTGCATAGTAGCATAGAAAACCGCCTGAGCTCTTATTGTCAACTATTACAATATCTCTTTAAGTCTACAATATTGTACGCCCCTTTGCTTTAATTCGATCCACTGGCTTCAATTTCTTTGCATTAAGGTGAGCAATACAAACTACTTTATAGGGTCCTTCATATATCTCATAGAACTTTTCGATCAATGCATTGATCTTGGAAGATATGTGTCTAGTCTTAACTAACACAAAATCACTTATGCTGAATGTTGCCTGTGATTCATTATTTTTCTTTTCTCTGCCTTGTTCTTTGGTTTTTGTAACGCCTGATTCCTTTTCTCATCAATTGTGAGACCCTGCGTTGGGGGGAAGAATAGGGATTCTCCAATTATATTGGTTGGTTTCTTACCCATTAACACTATAATGGTATACATTCCTCTAGTTGAATGCGATAGCTCATTCATCATCTCTTCAGTATCTTTGGTATACCCATACCAGCTGGAATGTTTGTTAGAGCAATAGGCTCTGCATAACCTACTGAATTCTCTAGTAACTCTTTCAGAGGAGTGGGAAGAAGGATGACACTTGTAAATATGTAATATATTTGACCTACTGTCAGAGTTGAGTGGAGAGAAGCCTCTTGTAGCTGTAGATATAGGGCACATGCAGCAGTCCTCAGTAGTTAGGAGGACTAGGTCAGTTGTAAAGTCTAACAGAAAGAAGAAGGTTCTGCTGGTATGTAGTTCGCATGGTAGAAGTGTGGGCCTGCTGTTGCAGGAAGTGCTGGGAAGTCAGTACCAGGTCACCAGCATTGTGGAGCCTAGTGCACGGTTGGCTCAGGTGACTGACAGCATAGGGCAGTTATGTAAGAGGATCGGGTAGTGATAGTGAGTAGAGCAGGGAACAGTCTTGATAGCGACGGGGGATATGACGTAGGTGGTGACCTGGTAAAGATAGCTACTCAAACTGGCGTCAGTGGTGTTCATTTCGTGCAACTGTTTCAGCGTCATTATCGACCTCATCTTAAGTGTCTGTTAGTTGCATTAACATGGGGCTGGAGAGGGCGCTGATGGCAGAGGGCATGGGTCACATTGCAGTGCTGCCAGTTTGGTCTATCAGTAGATCGGGTTTCATTAGGCATGGCCTGCACCTCAATAGGTATGGGAAGTGGAGGCTCGCAAAGCTTATAGGTGACAGTGTTGTGGGTAGTGGTGGGATCACTCATGGAAAAATTCCTGTAGTAGTTGGTCTTAGAGTTGCACCTTTTTTTAGACTGAAGTCAGCTGATAGTTATACGTGCTTAAAGGAAGTCCCTCTAATTAAGGGCTCACCTTCAGAGGACGTCATGTTTCCAAGTAGAAAAGGAATTAGAATATTTCATCAAAATATAAGAGGTATTAGAAATAAAGTTAGTGAACTGCTTATAGATGTTGACTCTGAAATTATTGGTATATTGGAGCACCATTTAACCAATTGGGCAATTCAGAGGCTTCCTTTACCAGGATACAGATTAGCTGGCTGTTTCTCAAGGAGTTCCTTGTGGGATGGAGGAGTGGCTATGTACGTAAAAAACAGTATTCCATTGGAGTCCATAGAAGTATCACAGCACTGCAGTGAACAGTTATTTGAATGTTGGCAACTGAATTTAGTGAAACTAAACTTCTAATTGTTGTTGTTTATAGGTCCCCTGACTCTTACTTCAGAGCATTTCTGCTCAAGCTGGAGAGGGTTCTTGATTCACTTTGTAGGAAGTACCCGAAATTAGTTATATGTGGTGTCTTCAATACAAATTTTGTATATGATGGTGCAAGGAAAAGGATGTTGGTAGATCTTCTAAATTCATATGATCTGTTGGAGACAGTTTTTTCTACCTAAGGTGCAGGGGAACAGTAGCACAGCCATAGACAATATTTTTGTTCATTCTTCATTACTAGATGGGCATTCTGTTAGTAAAAGGGTGAATGGCCTTTCAGACCATGATGCACAAATTTTAATACTAAAAGGCATTTGTACTCAAAGAAATGTCAGATGTAATTTCAAACTACGTAGGAAAGTTAATCCAACAGAAATAGAGAGTTTTTTAAACCTTGTCATGGAACAAGGGTGGAAGGATGTTTATGGTGTTGATAACATAGATAATAAATATAATGCTTTCCTTAACACATTTCTCATGTTCTTTGAGAAATCCTTTTCATTAGAATTTTCTAAATGGGGTACTAGCAGTAATAGGCAGACCGGGTGGCTAACTAGTGGGATAAGGATATCATGTAGAACAAAATGGGAATTATATCATAATGTTAGAAGTAGTCAGAATCAATTACATTAGCCCATTACAAATATTATTGTAAGGTGCTTCAAAATGTTATAAGGAAGGCAAAGAGTATGTGGTATGCAAATAGAATAGCTAATTCCCAGGATAAAATTGAAACCATATGGTCAGTTGTGAAGGTAGTGTCTGGTCAGCCGCACAAGGTTGACGATATACAGTCAGTTCGTACTAAAAGTATTTCTGTTACTGATAAATCAGATATATGTACAATATTTAACAATCATTTTATGAGCATTACTGGTGACGTAAATAAAAATTCATTTTCTACAATAAATCATATAACTTTCTTGGCAACTGTCATTCTGAGATTGATGTCTGAAATACTCCTCTGTGATACAGACAAGGGGGAGGCTGAGTCAATAACTAAATCACTGGAGACTAAGGTCTCTTATGGATATGATGGAGTGCGTAGCAGAGTATTAAAGTACTTTGCTGCACATGTTAGCCCTGTATTTAGCCATATTTGTATTTTTTTCTTTAGGAATTGTCAATTTCTTGAACAATGAAAGTATTCAGTAGGAAAGCCGCTTTATAGAAAGGGAGAAAGGGATAATGTAGATAATTTTAGACCTATTTCTATGCCATCAGTGTTGGCTAAAGTTATTGAAAAGGCTGTGTGTGTAACGATAATTGATCATTTTTATCACACAATATGCTGTCAAATGTACAGTTCGGCTTTACAAGTCGTTTAACAACTGGAAATGCTATATTCTCTCTTCTCTGTGAGGTACTGGATGGGTTAAACAAAAGGTTTCGAACGCTAGGTGTATTTTTTGATTTAACTAAGGCATTTGATTGTATTGATCACAAAATATTGCTCCAGAAGTTGGACCTTTACGGAATACTATTGGAAGCTCACAATTGGTTCACCTTTTACTTTACCAATAGATAGCAAAAATTCGTTATTCATAGTGTTGAGAATGGCTGTGATGTGGGGTCTGAGTGGAGTAAGGAGTAAGGTCAAGTGGGGCCGGGGGTGGGGGGTGCCCCAGGCATCAGTGTTGGGCCCACTCCTGTTACCTATTTATATAAATGATATGCTCTCTAGTATTACAGGTAACTCTAAAATATTTCTGTTTGCTGATGACACCAGCGTGGTAGTAAAGGTGTTGAACATTGGCTCAGTTTCAAATAGTGCATTTCATGACCTAAGTTCATGGCTTGTAGAAAGTAAACTAACGTTAAATCACAGTAAGACTCACTTTTTACCGTTTCTAGCACATAGTTCAACAAAACCTGCCGTTTTAATTTCACAGAATTCAGAATTGGCATACGATTAGTGAAACTGAACAGTTCAGATTTCTAGGTGTTCAGATAGACAGTAAAGTGTCGTGGAAAGCCCACATTAAGAAACTTGATCAAAGACTTAATGCTGCCATTTTTACTATTCAAACGGTATCAGAAGTGAGTGATTGTTCGACGTGAAAATTAGTCTACTTTGCTTATTTTCATTCGCTTATGACGTATGGTATTATTCTTGGTTCAACTCTTCCCATTCTAAAAGGATATTTTTAGCTCAGAAACGGGCGGTTCGGGCAATAACTGGTGTAAGTTCGACCCCTATTCACGAGTCTGGGTATTCTGACATTGTTGGCCTGAGAAGAAGCCTGTGACTCTAATAAATAAATATATATATATATATATATATATATATATATATATATATATATATATATATATATATCTTAGTCTCATTTCTTGTTAACAATATTAGCTTATTCCCAAGAATAAGCAGCTTGCACTCAGTTAATACTCGTCAGAATTCAAACCTGAATTTGGATCGGACTTCCTTAACCTTTGTGCAGAAAGGTGTGCAGTTTACTGCTGCATCCATTTTCGATAAGCTGCCACTCAAATTGAAAAATATTGGCAATAATCCACGCGCTTTCAAATCGAAACTGAAGAGTTACCTCTTGGCTCCCTCCTTCTATTCTGTCGGGGAGTTCCTTGAAAAATGAAACTGATTCTTGTTGTATTGTTGATTGTGTTTACTTGAACTTGTGGATTGACTTTTTTCGGGTTCATAAACGTTTTACTTTTATCTGTTCCTTTTATGTTGTATTACATGTACTGACACGGAACATGACCTTGGAGATTTGCTCCTCAGTTTGGTCCTACGGAACTTGACGTGTAAATAAATAAATATAGATGGGTATTATCCCAAATGATCCAATGTTTCTTTCCAAATTTTGGGGTGGAACTGAGGTGTACCAATTTACTTCCTCCTTTTATATAGTCATTTTTTTGTCTTAGTAGCTAACACTCTCCTGTGCTTTTTCTCTGTGTATATACTTCCACAAATTTTAAACAGACGTCTAAAACTACAAATAGATACATCAGTCCCTTTTGTGATTTTGGCAGTGGGTCATGTAAATCAACTACAGTCTTGTCCAAAATGTTATCAGGAATGGTCAGATAGAGTTCTCCTTTTGCATATAAATGTGAGAAGTTAGTTTTCTGATATTTGTCACATGTTTCCACCTTTATTAAACATGAAAGTTTCCCTGGGCTCTTCAGTTCATTCCTTTACCCCAAAATGTCAACTTATGTTAAATGAATTTGTTTACATTTTGTTCTTGCTGGCAGACATTCCAGTCATTTGAGTCATGATTGGTTCTTCAGTACAAAACGCTATTGTGTAGTAAATAATATTTTCTAACTCTCACTCCATTTTTGTCCTCTCATCTTCGCTTCACCATTTTTAAGATTTCAGTTTGCTCTCTGTGCATGTTTTGACATTAATTTTTGATGTCCTGTAAATTAAAGCCTTTCATACACAAAATCTTAATTTATTTTGGTTTTATGTCACTCATGGTAATGTGATTCATATGAAATGGCAACCTAGACAATGCAGCAAGCTGCGTGGGGTAGCTGGGTGGCCTGAGGTGGCTTTTCACGGTTGTGAGGCTCTGCCAGTCTAAGGTTTGAGTTCTCCCTCAGGAATGGGTGTGTGTGTTGTCCTCAGTGTAAGTTAGTTTAAGTTAGATTAAGTAGTGTGTAAGAGAAGGGACCGATGACCTCAGCAGTTTGGGCTCATAGGAACGTACCACCACTAGTGCAGAAGGCATATTGTTTTCTGAACATCATCTGTAGATAACCTTAAAACCATATTCCTGTAACTCTAACACCCATATTTTCAGTTCTCAATGTTTTAGCTTGCAGTCTGAGAAGAAGGCTGTGACTCTGATTTATGTATATATGCTATGACAAAAGTTTATTTTTCTGTAACCTAATAATTTCTTTCCTATTTTTTTAATTTTCTGCTGGCAAAGCAGATTTTTTCCTTTTTTGTGCTGTGATCTTAAAAAATGCTGAACTAATCTCTTATTCAGATGTGCCTTCTCCTTGATCAGTGTACGACATTGTGATAGTTGTGCATGCTTCTTTCTTAATGTCTTCAAATTGCTTACTGCACTGGTTGGTCCATACCCAAGATGCATCATTTTTCACAAATTCTAACAGTGCTTTGGCATTAAATACCTGATATGTTATGAATGGCGGTAAAATTCACAGGGGCCAAGAAATATATTTATTTGTTTTCATTATTGGGTTCACGAAAGATCCTGACAGCTTCAGTTTTCTCAGGATTCAGTCTTACTCTAGAAGTTGAAATAAAATGTCCTAGACGTTAAATTTCCCTTTTCTAAAACTCTGGTTTTTGAAAATGTGCTCTACTGCCTTTGGCTGCAAATGGAACTGTAACTTATACCAGTATTCGTCTGTCGTCATGTCAATTTTTTGTTGCTATGAGTATGTCATCTTGATAGATGGTTACCTTAGCCAGTAAATCTTCACCCAATGCTGTGTCTAGCATACAAATTAAGGGTGCAGTGGATGTCTTCACTCCCAATGGTAATACTCTGAATTTGTAAAAGTGGTAACTTTGCCCATTATAAATGAAGGCTGTGTATTTCCTACACCCATCAGCCCAGCACACTTCAGAAACTAGCTGTTAAATTTATGCTCCATATCACTTTTGTACCATTAAATTTCTGTCTAAGTTCTTCAAGAGCCACTGGTTGATCTGTTTGTAGCATTATATTTTTTTAAATTGTCCTTGCATCTATTGTAATTTGTACTGGTCCATCGTTTTTGGAGCCACCACAACTGGACTGGAATAACTGTATTCTGATCTTTGGATTACAGGCCAGTCTAACATTCTTTTAATGTTTTTATCAGCCACCTTCCTTTTTGAGATTGGGATATGCTATTGTCACATTCTAGAAGTATCATGAGTTATAACATTGTGTTTATACACATACTTTTTCATTAACCCTAGTTCAGGAGAAAATACTCTATTTTATTTACTTAAAATGCTCTTTAACTCTTTTGTTTCTGTAGCACCCAAACCTGATATTTCTGAAACACCTTGTATTTTGTTGTTGCGAGTAGTTTCAGCATATATACTGTCGCCTGTATGTCTATTTTCAGTTATCAGTTCACCCTGTTTCTCTGGTGTATTTCACAAAAAGCTTTCCCTTGCAGTCTATACTTTTACCCATGTATTCTTTTTTCTCTGTTTTTCTGTACCCATTTTTGCATTCAAATTTACATAGAGTTTAATATTAGTAAAGTCTATCTTAATTTCTTTGTTTATTAACCAGTTGATGCCTAGTACTACCCTTTCAAATAAATCTGGTATCATCACAACTGTCTGCTTTATTTAAGTTATCCTGATGTCTAATGGAATCTGTATTCTTATTAGCTTACTTTTAGCTTCTATTGCAGTGATTGTTGTTACCCCTTGAATTGGTAACTATGGGACTGCATTACCTACTTTAATCCTGTCATAAGAGTTTTGTATCGTTGTGCTGTTCTATGTTCCTGAATCTACCACTGGTATCACATTCACATTGTGTTTCTGAATCTCAGTAGTAGGCAGATACGCTTCAGAAACTTCTCATTTGTCCTCTGCCATCAGTGCATCTTACAGAATCAGTGGTATGAGGAAAACCGAGGTCATCACACTTTTAACACAGTATTCTGAGCAACTGTATATTATATTTAGAAACAAATTAAACATGGGAAATAAAACTTCGTTTTTTAACTGAAAAATTCGAAAATTTTTGTTAATGAAACTTGTTTACTACCATTTGAAATACCATGCATTTCTGCAGGTATGTGTACTGTCACCTAATTTGTGGAAATAACTTTTTCGCTTTCCATTAGCTGGAGAACACTTTCTTAAAATTTAACTCTTATAGAGTATGGCCTGTGCATGTGACTTACTTATATCAACTTACCCTTGGTCAGTGAGTTCTTCGAATTTACTGGCAATAGGTGAACATTCCCAAGAAACCTACAGACACGTTTGTCCACGTGAATGACAAAATGTCTTTATGACTAGTTCTTGGGTAATGCAGGTATTTGTAGCTTCCATAATTAATTGCAGCAGTATGCAAGAAGACAATGCTGCAGAGCTATATGTAGAATGTTGACGAAGGGTATAGTAATTAAGAATTAAAAGCTTGAGCACACTGACGTCACAAAGTAATACCTAAGTTGCAGAGTTGCCCAGTTTTACAGTATCAAGTTTTTTTGCTGTTATTTTCAGCTGAATGTACGAATGCAATTGCTTGAATTTGTAATTTATCTTTAATAGAACAAATAAGTTATTTAGTGGAATTTTTAGTTGCTTCTGGTTTTTCTAAGATTCTGCTTGCTATTCTCAAGAATCTTTTGCTTGCATATCAGTCTATCGCTTATTTTCTGTAAAAGAATTTTCAGTTGGTACCCATAATTCCCTGAGAAACCTCATCATCCTCTCTTCATTATCAGTAACTTTTACTAACATTCTCTCACTTGACAATTCACCCTCACTATCGACAGCGACAGTGTTTGCTGATGCACTTCCATGCAGTATACTCATTTCTGACCCATGATTGTGAGTAGACTGCACTGTGTTGCGTTCCGGTCCTCTACCAGCTGTGGGTGTGGGCTTTTAATAGAGATGAAAGTGGCATATGGTGAAATTTACAATGTCTGACCATCTACTACGTGGAAGGCCTCCCTCTTCGTCGCGTGAGGTAATGACTGTCCCTCTCATAAGAGCTTCTCTCTGCTGTCACATCAGATACAAAGGTTTTCGGCGTGATGCGAAGCTTCAGCTGTCGTCTGCTTGATGCCTCGTGCTTGATGTAATGTTGCCATCTTGATGCGAGGCGTTGCAAATAAAATCTCGAGGTCCTCTTTTTCATAGCACCAATTTTTAAGATAGCACTCAATTCACAATACATAGCGTTCCACATCCATTGTGTACATTTCCAAAACACTGACAGCCACTGATCAACACTGTTACATAATTCTGAGCTACAGAAAAAAAAAATTGGCAAGATTACTTCCAATAATTATTGTTTAGAGATTCACACTTATTCACTGTTCTACTGTTCACAGGTCTCTCTGATCTTGTGCTCTTTACTATTATTATTAATTAAATCACCGTAAAACCTCTGAAAGTCACTGTCCAATGGACTGAAGTCACAGAGTCACTGCTACTGCTAATTCACTGTGCGTTATCAGTTTCAGTACGAGCCTTCACAGTCACAGTCAAAATCGCCCCTGCAGGGGATGCCATTTACAACTCCTCTGCTCTAAGAGCCATGCCCTGATGGCTTGGAGGTAACAGCATGACCATACACGTGATCCCCGTAGCTGGATATGTTCAGAATGAGATACACATGGTGGGGGTCTGTAGCTCAGCTTGCGTATTTTAAAGTTAATATCCCTCTCGCGGTCGAAGATCACGCTCGGTTGTGGTTCAGTTTAGGAAGTGATGCTACAACTATTGTGGCTGTAGGAAAATATGACCTTACTATTCAGTAAAGAGCATGTACATTTATTTCAAGAGATGCCTATCATTTATTTAGTGCTGCAGTTTTTTTTAATATTTAATCGTGTCACAAGCATCATACATAAAATCCGACTGATTAACACATACATATCAAGTGTATAACAAATACAAAAAAAGTATAAAAGTATACAGATATATAAGCAGGGTCGAGTAGTTTTTTTTTTATTTTATGAAGTCTTGGACCAGAACTTGGCCACGTCCAGCGCTTCCGGGGTGGCATTAATCAAATCCTTCATGGTGCAGATGCTTGGGCACAGCACACACTGCGTGAGGTGGATGGTGGTTTGAGTGTGTCCACAGTCACACAGCGCCGGTTCATTTGAGAGGCCCCATTTCCGCATATTCTCTTTGGATCGTGTGACACTAGAGCGCAGCATATTAAGAGATTTCCATGTCGTCCATCCTTCCATATGGCCGGGAGGGAGTTCTTCGTTTGGGATTAATCATTCTCCAAGGTGCGCGTTTTCTTCTCGCCACATTGCCAGCCTCGCTTGCTGCGGTGTCCCGACGATGTTTTCTGCTGTGAGCAGGAAACTCTTTCTAGATTTTAGTCGACGGCGGCCTGGCTGGTGTTTGTACAGCGGGTGGGCAGGTGAGGTCAACGCCTTTGTCTTTTCCTTCCTGGCCGCTACTTTCCTTCTAATATCTGATGGAGCCACGCCTGCCAGGCAGTAAAACAGTGTTTAAATTGCACACACAAAATATTACATAAAATTTCACGTAACTGTCCACTTTGTAAAACAGTATTTGTCCCTTGTTAATACTAATGTTGATCACACTTCATGGTCACGGATTTAATACCCATGAATGCGAGTCCAGAATGCTACACAACACTGCACCACCTCGCTCGGTCAATGATTAACTTTTAGGTCCATGTGTTTCTTCAGATCTAGAACATTTCATCTGTCTGTATGATCATGGGTACTGTCTGTATTAACAGGCAGATTATTAAGAAACTTTCAACTATCAATGGTTTGTAGCTTTAAACATTCAATAATACTTAATTAGTTGACGTTCTTTTGTAATTACAGTATAGTCTGGTATCATTCTGTAAGAAATTTAATAATACTAGGGCTAAGTTCTGCTGAACTGGTGAGTAAATTAAAACCTTTTTATACATCTTTCATCTCACCAAACTATTTCCCTTATGATATTTGTTCTGTCAACATATTTTCTTCTCTTCCCCTCAAATGTCATCACGTATTTTCAATTTAAGAATGAAGACTGTTTAATTTGGACATGCTCCTCTTCTACAGTCATAAAAAAGGAGTTAAAATTTACTCAGCGTGCAGTGAAGTTGCATATTTGAGTGTTTGTGGTGTCACACAAAATATTTGCAAGCTAGGACGAATGAAAGGGAAACGCCTTTTGCAGATACAAATAAAATACATTAGAGATTAGGTGAGACCTTAATTGGGACGCATTTGTCCATCAAGATCCATACAAGGTCCATCCTGGAAGATCATGCTACTCCAGTGCGGATCCGCTCAATAGTCATCTAGAACGCCATGAGTCAAGACTGGGTCGGCAAAATTTGTTTCCTTCTCTTCTAACGGCGGCTTGTCTCAGAATCATATATCTATATTAAAAGAACTGAAATGTTCTCCAAGATATCAACACCTCCACATATATTGTCTCGATAAATGTGAAGTATTGTAATTCAGTACTTTTAAATTCTGCGCTGCTAAACTTGCGGCTCTGATACAGTATTCAGTTCTTTCAGTTTCGAAATTGGTTGTTAGCTTCTTCTTCTTCTTCTTCGTCTTCTAAATAGCGGAAGGCATTACTCGATATGGTACTTGAATTCTGTACTCATTAATCCATCTTTTATTTACTTTACAACGTATCTTCTTCCTCCTTGATGTTAATGGACCACTCTTTTAGATTAGCTCTCATTGGACGTCTTCTGCACACGTTTCCATCATACATTTCTATAAGCTACGATATTTTGATGGGTAGTACGGTCTAAGGTGTCCTGTCACCTAAAGTTTATTTTTATTTATTTGCAACATGTCCCGTTAGAATATTTGTAATACTACGTATTTAGGATAAATTTTTGTACAAGGTATTCAAAGGATGAGTCTAATTACAACGAACTGCGATAGTGTGAATGAAAAGTATACAATTAATTATACTGGTAATAATAAACGTCTTTATGATCCATACAAGATTTTCAGGTAAAACATGTTTTTTTTTAACTTCAAGTAACATAGTTATTCATATGATCTGGAAGATTATTACATCACAAAATTTGTGAATTTCCTTCGAGTATAGCGTTACTAAAACCAGTTTACCGACGACCATCGGCCTACCTTTTCTGTAATAGTCTTCCTAAGTATGTCTCTTTCATTATTAATATCACGCTACACCCATCCATGCCCGATTAACATTTTTGTAAGATTGTAACTTAATTGAAAGAGGATGTTGAATAGCAGGAAAAAATCTTTTGTGATCACCCCTTTTATAGTTTCACCCATTTGTCTTTACAACAGCAAACAGACACACTTATTGCTAGTTAGAGATCATCCTCACATAAACGTAGTAAAAGCATCAGAATTTACTAGTTCTTCAGAAAATCCTATACCCAGATGAACTAAGCGAAAGCCACTATGTCGATGAGGAGCAGAAAACAGTAGAGTCGTGTTTTTGCGCCATAGAAGACAGTCCCATCATTACATTACTGTTCTAATGAAAATAAAAAGAAAATGTGGGTACCAGGGTTCCAAGCGCAAGGAAACTGATGTAGTGAGTTAGGTATGCTGTGAAGAAATTCTATGAATCAGCGCAAATGATCTGACAGGTGACAACAAGTTGGAGAAAAAGAGCTTAAAATTTTGGGGGCCTAGTCAAGCATGTCCTGACCTGTGGCTAGAACATCTAGATTCAATTTTATGGCAACGATCCTGCCGAATTTGAATCCGTTAAATTCTTATTATAGGTTTGAATCTGTATGAAACAACTTGTTTATACCACACTCTCACCTTCCGTCACGACTTGCCGTCACTATTCAAGAAAGTTGTATCTACGGTGCGTATTTTAGATCATGGGTGAAGGGATAATTAGGTGGCAGAGAACATGCATTCAACCAAATACCACTGTAGAGTTAAAGATTCGTTCTACAAACACACCTACTTTCGAATCCCTCGTTTAATAAATTTACATATGTCTGAGAAATCTATGGTTCCTCTTGCCAAAGAAAACTAATTGTATTTTTCCGAAACCGATGATCTTTCTTCCTACCTGATTGCTATAAAGTTTTATTCAGGTAAAATGCTGCACTAGTCTGATTCATATTGATTTTATTTTACATACTTATTTTAATTCTCTTTTCCTCTTCACTGTTATTTAAACAGTATTGTTTCATGAAGTAGCTATATGTAAAGTATTAATTAGTTATTAATAGTAAGTAATTACCTCTAAACTTGGTCTGGTTAAGACAAATTCATTTTTGACGCCTCAGTGTCATGTTGTCATGTTGAAAGTGAGCCAGACATACTGTACCTATCATTTGTTAGAAATCTTTTTTTTTTTTTTTTTTTTTTTTTTCTTTGGAGAACAATGTGTTCTTGGCAAACCGTTAAAGTTGAATTGAATGATGGACGTCATATTTCCTTAAATCTGCAGGACACTGAAACAAAAAGGAATGGAAGATGACGCTAACATTCTGTCAACAACAAGGCTATTACAACAGGAGCACGTGTTCAGGTTGGACATGGATGATGAAGAAAACAGAAATCGTCCTGGAGATTGTCATAAGTCATTTACAGGAACCACGGAAAATCTAAGTCTTGATGACGAGACTGGAATTTGAGCTTTACTTCTTCCAGTATACGTTTTAGTGTGTTGGGACGGAGCCATTTCGTTGGAGTGAAAAATAATGAAACGAAATCAACTTGAAAATATCAAACGAGATGATGGTACAAAATTACTCTTTTCCTCCCAATTCACGGACTATGAAAATTTAATTTTAAAGACATATCACGAACTTCGTAAATGTGTTCCAAACAAATAAATCATCCATAATTCATTAGATGTAATATTTTTGCTACTGTCATGAAAATGTGTTTATTTAAAATAAGGAGAGCAAGAAAACTTCTTCCTTACTGCGTCGTTAAAAATGTTTTAAGCTCATCCCCTATTCTCTAAAATTTGTTTCGTTTTCCTTTACACGTTGTCCAGTAAGTGCAAGTGGGAATGTTCTGATTATATCACCGAGTCAGTAGAATATATCGTAATATTGGTCAGAAAGCTCTGGTCAACGATATTAGGTTTGTACGCTCATCTCCTCGGAGTATTGCAGCAATTTAAATCAGTTAACAAAAGCAAGTCTTCCGGTCCAGACTGTATACCAGTTAGGTTCCTTTAGAGTATGCTGATGCAATAGCTCCACACTTGACAATCACATACAACCGTTCGCTCGACGAAAGATCTGTATCCAGAGTAGAAAGTAGCGCAGGCCACACCAATATTCAAGAAAGGCAGTAGGAGTAATCCACGAAATTACAAGCCCATATCATTAATGTCAATATGCAGTATGATTTTGGAACATATATTGTGTTCGAACGTTATTAACTACCTCGAAGAAAACGGTCTATTGACACACAGTCAATACGGATTTTGAAAACATCGTTCTTCTGAAACTCAACTAGCTCTTTACTCACAAGAAGTGTTGAGTGCTGTTGACAAGGAATTTCAAATTTATTCCGTGTTTCTAGATTTCCAGAAGACTTTTGAGACTGACCATACAAGCGGCTTGTAGTGAAGTTGCGTGCTCATGGAATATCGTCTCAGTTTTATGACTGGATTGTGATTTCCTGTCATAGGGGTCACAGTTCGTAGTAATTGACGGAAAGTCATCGAGTAAAACAGAAACGGTTTCTGGCGTTCCTCAAGGCAGTATTATAGGCCCTTTGCTGTTCCTTATCTATATAAACGAATTATGGAACAATCTGAGCAGCCGTTTTAGGTTGTCTGCAGATGTGCCTGTCGTTTAGCGCCTAGTGACGTCATCAGAAGATCAAAACAAATTGTAAAACGATTTAAAAAAGATATCTGTATGTGTAAAAATTGGCATTTACCCTAAATAACGAAAAATGTAAGCTCATCCACATGAGTGCTAAAAGTAATCCGCTGAACTTCGCGTACACCATGAATCAGTCGAATCTAAAGGCAGTAAATTCAACTAAATACCCGGGAATTAGCATTACGAACAACTTAAATTGGAGTACTTTTAGAATACTGGTGCGCCCTGTGGGACCCTTACCAGATGGAATTGACGCGGAGTACATCGAGAAAGTTCAAAGAAGGGCAGCACGTTCTGTATTATCCCGAAATAGGGGAGAGAGTGTCACTGAAATGAACTGGATTTGGAGTGGAAATAATTAGAACAAAGGCGGTTTTCGTTGCGGCGGAATCTTCTCACGAAATTTCAATCAGGAAATTTCTCCTCCGAATGCGAAAATATTTTGTTGACGGTGACCTACACAGAGAGAAACGATCATTATAATAAAATAAGGTAAATCAGAGTTCGCACAGGAAGATATAGGTGTTGGTTTCTTCTTCATGCTGTACGATATTGGAATAATAGAAAATTATTGTGAAGGCGGTTCGATGAACCCTCTGCCAGGCACTTAAATGTGATTTGTAGTATCCATGTAGATGTATACCACGATCTCAGTTCAAATACTGGAGTTGACAGCATTCCATCCGTTTCTAAGCAGATTTCAGGGAATAAGATATCCATCATTCAGTTTGTCCATATTAATTTTTCTAAAGCATATTCGTTTCATAAAACTCAAACGTACCACTTTTGGAAAATAGAGCTGGTGTGACACGTCAGAAACACTCAAAATAAATCGCTTTTCCTATTGTTCTTCAGTGCTCCGAATGGTTTTAAACGTGGACGTGCTGCTTCGTTTGTACTTAAGATCTTTCTATTTTATGCAAATAGAGGGATGGTTCCTATTATAAAACAACGGCCGAATAACTGTCCCGTTGTCATCAAACTTGATCTGTAAGCACGTAACTGCCTGTACAGGATTGTTCGCAAGTACCTCTGGGGTTTCAGAAAATGATTGCGCGAAAATGCAAGATAAACAGAAAACAGACACATATGAGTGGACGAATCACCTCTCCAAGGTTTTGACTCACATTACAGACGCTCAGTATGTGACTCACATTACAGATGTATGGGCACCGTTTGTGATGCGGCTAGCATCAATACACACGCAGTTCATTGAAGGCGTTGGAGTTGCGCTGTAACAAAACTACGGTTCTGGAACTGTGGTACACTGCTGAAGTGACGTAGTAAATAGTAGGATTACCGACAGAATTGGTAGCAGTGGTTGGGAAAGGAACATGAATGAATGCGTAAGAGAGAAACTGGGTGCCGACCATTTTCCTTTGTTTGTTTGAGTTGCGCATAATTAGAATAGCGCATTATTGAATGTTAATCTGTTGTGTATTTTAATTCCTTACACACAAAAAAATTGCATTTCGTAAGTACTAGAAGTTAGTTGATCGTGTAACTTCTGTGCTTTTATATAATCAAAGCAATTATTTTTGGTACAAGTGATATATATAATTGTTGTTATTTTGTACTCAGAACGTTATTTATCATGATCAAAGGCAAGAGTTTCCTATTATTACTGATAAATGCGAAAGTTGTATATGAGTAACAGAACATGTTTTATGTAAGTTCGACGAAGTATTGAAGCCATGTTTGATAAATTTTTTGTTTTGCAGTTTTTTAATTTTACCTTCTTGTTGTGGAAAAATCTGTATTCTTTCTTTATCTTTCTTACAATATCCCTCTGTTTAAAGTTACAAATCAACATTTTTGGAATAAAACCTGAATTTAACATTGAGAAGTTTATTTTTAAGTGACAAGAGGATAACTATGTAGAACAAAAATGTATGTTACGTAGCCATTTATATTCGCTCACTCAGTTTCTAGATGGTTTACCGCTTCTGGTATTAGGGGAATCTAGTAAGACAGTGATCGCAGATGTAAAGAAAGCGATCGTTATTAGTTGATGCCCGATGAGTATGTAACACACCTAACGTAGAAGTAACACGGGTACGACCTTAACTGAGCAAAGCTACTAGGAAAGCTACCGTTGTTTACCTATATTTCTGATAGCCTAAGGTAGTCAGTGGCAGTGTTACAACTCTGTTAGTGATACAAGTTGCCCATGAAGGCGCGTCAGCAGCCTGCTTTGGAAATCTGTTAATTAGCTTACCCGTCTGAAGGCGGATGCCTTGTCTACGTGTACTGACGTGCCTCCCTCCTAGTGCAATTACACCACGGCCCGGAACTTGGAGAGATGCTCTATCCACTGATATCAATCATATTTTTCAAACTCTCCAAGTTTTCGCGCAGTCACCTTCTGGAGTCTCGGAGGTATTTACGAATATCCCTTGTATCTGCCACCTCCTTCCTGATTCCAGCTATTGTCCACAATAAGCAAACTCTTTTATGAAAAATTTGAGAGGAGCGAAGATTACAATAAAATTTTCGTGTAGAGTTGGCTACAGGTCTTCTTGTCCTGAAGCTGAAATTTTCTCATTTTAGGTCTTCATGGTTGAATTGATCTAAATAATTTTGAAGATCGTTGTTGCAAAATTTTTGTTGTCACGTTAATATATTTTGTCACATTTTAGTATATCATACAGTGTTTTGAATTTTCATATTAACAAAGCTGAAATTACATTGTTCGCCCAAAATACAAAATTACGTCCGATCGTACTAACTCACTCTGCTTTAATAACCACATTCCAAAGGGTTTACAATTTTTCTTGACCAATGAATTTCTATCAATTTCGATTATTATTTCATAAATGAATCCAGAAATAAATATAATAAACAATACTAGATTGCGTAATTAATGACAGAAATTTGAAGTGTGCCAAATAATTCGTAATTTCAAATTTTTCTAAAAAAATAATTTTAATTGTACATTCAGAACTAGTATTTATCGATAATAACATTCAAAATAAAGTAATTCCTTTTCACAACTGTTAGTTTGGAATATAACGTATTGCGTATAAAATCATACGAAAGTTTTGATAAACGCCACTGAGATAATACAGTCCTGTTCAAAATTCGAAAAATAATACTGGTATCGACAACTATTGTTGTGGAAAAGTAATGCTAGAGGAGGATGTCCCGTTACACCCTGCACACGAATTACTTTTTTTTGTTCTTAAATTGCAGTACCACGATATGTCCGATATGTTTGTAAAATCGATCTGCAGATGAATAAAACTACTAGTACGACATGTGACAGGTGGTGACGGGTATGTGTTGCAGCTCAACGGCGTAGCGTACCACGTGATAACCTTGCTGGCGTTCTCGTGCCTGCTGGCCTTACGGCCGGACCTCGCCGACGCAATTCATCAGGCACATCCGGAGCTGGTGGGGACGCTGAACCTGGTGGCTCTGGCTCTGTGCCTGTGGCTTCTGATCGACGGCAAACGTCGCGCCCAGTCCGACGACCCCCCGCGGCCAATAATATACGAGTTCTTTCGCGGCATGCAGCTTCATCCCAGGTAAGACGACGCCGTCCTGCACTTGCCGCCTCGAATGAGGCAGAGGTGCTGACAGTTATGGAAATGCATACAGTCTAAAATCAATTTATCACAATGTATTGGGTTGGTACGTAAGTTCGTAGCGTTATTCCAAAAGTTTAATAAACACAACAGATACACACAGTAGAGACTTTAGTCATCAGTAATATATTCTCCTTCTCTGTTAACGACAGTCTGACAACACTGGAGCTACTTTTCTATTCCGTGACTATATAAATGACGTGGTTTTGAGGCGAAGACATCGTCGAGCCATGTTCGGAGGGCATTTTAATCCGGAATGAAAGTTCGTTGGAAGTTGCTCGATAGCGGAAAAGGTGAAAATCTGAGGGCACAAGATCAGGTGAAGGAGGGGATGCGCAATTACGAGGGTTGTTCAATAAGTAATGCCCCACATTAGAAAAATGCCATTAATGTACATAGACAAACGTCCTTGTTGGTGCTTTACATTTGATGTTTGTTCTGTCCGTCGGTGAAGTTTAGGACCGTTCTGGCAGATGGCAGAGCCGTAGTACAGTTTAAAAATAACCTTTACATACGACTCACGTTACAAGCAGTGTGCTGTTATTGAATTCTTGTGTACAGAAAAACAGACCGTGGTGACCATCCACAAACGTTTGTGTGCAGTTATGGCGATGCTGCATTTGTTAGGAGTACATTTGGACGATATGTAAAGAAAGCTACATCCTCAGGAAATGCAGAAATAGAGCTCCATGGTCAGCCACCCGCGTGACGTTCTGTCACAGCCACTGCTCCAGATTTGGTGAATCGCGCGGATGCCATTATTCGTGCCGATCGGCTTATCACAACTCGACAATGGGCTCTACAGTTGTCGGTCAGCATTGGAAGAGCGTCTGCAGTGATCGAGGCCCTCGGATATTCAAAGAGGTGCTCACAGCGGACTACAAGATTTAAAGACAGGCCATTTCATCTAAATTGTTGGAGCGTTTTGAGACCGACGTAGAGGCCTTTCTCTCACGGATCGTTACGAATGACGAAAGCTGGGTGCACCACTTAGCGCCGGAAACAAAAGCCACTCCATATAGTAGCATCATCCTCATTCACCACAAAAGAAAAAATTCGAGACAACCTCCTCTGCCGGAAAAGTCATGGTGACAGTCTTCTGAGATTGTGATGGCGTCATTCTCGTGGATGTGATGCCAAGAGGGTCAACCATCAATTCAGAGGCATACGTGAAGACTGTGAACAAACTCAAGAACCGTTTCCGACGTGTTCGATCGGACAAGGACCCAGTAGAAATCTTGCTCCAACACGATAATGCACGCCCACACACAAGTCTGACAACTCGGGAATACATCACCAAATTGGGTTGGACATAATTGCCACATCCACCCTACAGTCCAGACTTGGCACCCTCCGACTTCCACCTCTTTAGGCCGCTTAAAGATTCTTTACGGAGAACACACTTTGAAGATGACGAGAGTGTCAGTCATGCAGTGAAAAACATGGCTACTCCTGCAGTACAATAGCTTTTACCAGTAGGGAATACATGCTCTTCCACAACGTTGGCGTTCGGGCGTAGAACGTGGTGGAGACTAGGTAGAAAAATAGGAGATGGAAAAGCCATGTTGATGTACACTCCTGGAAATTGAAATAAGAACACCGTGAATTCATTGTCCCAGGAAGGGGAAACTTTATTGACACATTCCTGGGGTCAGATACAGCACATGATCACACTGACAGAACCACAGGCACATAGACACAGGCAACAGAGCATGCACAATGTCGGCACTAGTACAGTGTATATCCACCTTTCGCAGCAATGCAGGCTGCTATTCTCCCATGGAGGCGATCGTAGAGATGCTGGATGTAGTCTTGTGGAACGGCTTGCCATGCCATTTCCACCTGGCGCCTCAGTTGGACCAGCGTTCGTGCTGGACGTGCAGACCGCGTGAGACGACGCTTCATCCAGTCCCAAACATGCTCAATGGGGGACAGATCCGGAGATCTTGCTGGCCAGGGTAGTTGACTTACACCTTCTAGAGCACGTTGGGTGGCACGGGATACATGCGGACGTGCATTGTCCTGTTGGAACAGCAAGTTCCCTTGCCGGTCTAGGGATGGTAGAACGATGGGTTCGATGACGGTTTGGATGTACCGTGCACTATTCAGTGTCCCCTCGACGATCACCAGTGGTGTACGGCCAGTGTAGGAGATCGCTCCCCACACCATGATGCCGGGTGTTGGCCCTGTGTGCCTCGGTCGTATGCAGTCCTGATTGTGGCGCTCACCTGCACGGCGCCAAACACGCATACGACCATCATTGGCACCAAGGCAGAAGCGACTCTCATCGCTGAAGACGACACGTCTCCATTCGTCCCTCCATTCACGCCTGTCGCGACACCACTGGAGGCGGGCTGCACGATGTTGGGGCGTGAGCGGAAGACGGCCTAACGGTGTGCGGGACCGTAGCCCAGCTTCATGGAGACGGTTGCGAATGGTCCTCGCCGATACCCCAGGAGCAACAGTGTCCCTAATTTGCTGGGAAGTGGCGGTGCGGTCCCCTACGGCACTGCGTAGGATCCTACGGTCTTGGCGTGCATCCGTGCGTCGCTGCGGTCCGGTCCCAGGTCGACGGGCCCGTGCACCTTCCGCCGACCACTGGCGACAACATCGATGTACTGTGGAGACCTCACGCCCCATGTGTTGAGCAATTCGGCGGTACGTCCACCCGGCCTCCCGCATGCCCACTATACGCCCTCGCTCAAAGTCCGTCAACTGCACATACGGTTCACGTCCACGCTGTCGCGGCATGCTACCAGTGTTAAAGACTGCGATGGAGCTCCGTATGCCACGGCAAACTGGCTGACACTGACGGCGGCGGTGCACAAATGCTGCGCAGCTAGCGCCATTCGACGGCCAACACCGGGGTTCCTGGTGTGTCCGCTGTGCCGTGCGTGTGATCATTGCTTGTACAGCCCTCTCGCAGTGTCCGGAGCAAGTATGGTGGGTCTGACACACCGGTGTCAATGTGTTCTTTTTTCCATTTGCAGGAGTGTATATCGTCAATAAATTCTGACTCTTAACAATAAATATATTCTGAGAAAAAAAATTACGTATTGAACGACCCTCGTACTTTCCAACCCAACTCCTGCATAGTGGCTTTTTTTTTTCTTTTTGGTGACTCTCGCAGAATGCAGGAGGGCATTATCGTGGAGTAGCATCACTTCACGCAGTCTTCCTGGCCGTTGTTCTCAGACTGCGTGTGCAAGACGTCTCAGTTGTTGGCAGTAAATGTCAACAGTGTTGGTTACACCTCGGGAAAGCAATTCACAGTACACCACCCCGTCTCTGTTCCACCAGATGCACAGCTCAACCATTCCTTTCCTTTGCTTATGTTAGCATAAAAGCACTATTTCTCGCCCCCAGTATCGATACAGGGTAGGAATGGTCGGTGTTCTTTACGAGCTAGTTGCTAGAGCAAACAGTGTTCCACATCTGGCCACCTGGTGATTTTGTCTTAGAGAACGCGGTACCAAAACACCCGATTTTTGATCCTTCCCCACTGCATGACGCTCGGTGGTGAAATGATCACAGTGAATCACTTCTGCCAGCTCTCGAGTACACTGACTTGTATAATTGTGGATTAATGCGTTTAAATGATCTTCACCAAATCCTGAAGGTCCTCCTGAACGCGGAGACCCACTACTGTCAAAACGATCCTCCTTAAAGCGAGAAAACCATTTACTTAGCGGGCTCTGTCCATTGGCATTATCCTCATACAAGACACAAATGTTTTTAGCTGCCTCAGCTGCTGTCACGCCTCTATTGAACTCAAACAAAAGAATACGTCGGAAATGCTCCGATTTCTCCATTTGGCACTCCATTTTCTAGCGTCCACGTCTCCCCCCCCCCCCCCGCCCGCTATATCCAAATGACAAAATGGACAATATGTGAACTACAAATAAAAATGACAATCGATAAACAAACCTACGGCAACCGGAATAACAACATGCAAAATAAAAACGCTACGAACTTATATACCAACTTAACAAACAGTTTTCAATGCCATACAAATATTAGGTTTATTTATTACAATCAGAGTATATTTTTTACAGCTGTATTTTAACAGTGTGTCTTCTTTGCTTTTCGGCATTCTCGTATGTATTATCTTATTTTGATGTTTATCTCACGTTTGCAAAATCTAATTCGTGACAATACTGTCTCATCATCATGTATCCACACACCACACAGCACACATGTGATCAGCTGCATTATATTCAATATGTATTTGCAGGTATTATTCAAGTATTGCCTCAATTAACGTTTGGTCACATAAAACGTAACGTAAAAGCTAAATAACACAACTACAGAAACCAATAGCTATGGCGCTTTCATAAAATATTATCAGTTTTATAAAATGATATTTATGGTATATCCAAGTCTCAACCGTAAGTAGAATTTCATACAATTGACAATATTTAATGCATACTCCATAAGTAGTGGTTCCTGTAATTATTTTATTTGAATAAGACGTCATGTTATATATATATGTATGTTAATTGACGAATACTTAACATCACAGTTGTGCCGTGTGGTGAGTATGTACATGAAGATAAAACAATGATGGCATGAAATACATTGTAATTAAACTTACTTTCATTGCAATAAATAAAAAACAGATGAAATTCGGCCAGGTGTTCCAAAAAAATTAGGTTTATGTTGGAAAGGTGAAACTCCCACGGCCAAGAAGTGCAAAATTGTGCTTTTCTAAGTAAAAAATTTAATTACACAAACTAGTTTTCGGCTGTTGCGCCATCATCAGGTACAAATATAAGTATGTGGTGCAGGAAACTTTGTTGGATCAAAGATTTTAAACTAATGCATGTACAGGGTATCTCCGTTTCCAGAGACGAGAATGTTAATGTTAGAACAGGAATAAAACAAGGGAGGTATTTCACTGTAAGTGCAATGTAAGATTATTTAACTAAGTTAAAATATGTAACACATTAAGTAATAAAGTACAGACAAATTATAACAGTTGTATATAGAAGAACATAATTGAACAATAAGCTTTGGTGACACTTTCCAAAGATGTGGCTGAAAAAATTGATCTTGTCTTTAATAAATCATAAATTACAATAATTCATTAGTTAATATCTCACATATTTTATCTTAATTAAATAATCTTACAACAGTACAAAATTTAAAATGGAGTTTGAGGATAACTGCATAGATTATTTAGATCTAACCATAGACATCAGTGACCGTACTCATACTTTCAAGATTTATGCGAAGCCTAACACCACGGATAAGGTAATACCAGTCAATTCTCAACACCCAGTGACCCATAAACATAATAGCTTTCATTCTATGATACATCACCCAAATCCATCGCCATGAGTGAAGCTAACTTCCAAATGGAATTAAATGGTATCAAACAAACATCATCAAACAATGGCTGTCCTTCTACCTTAGTGGACTTCATAATGCACAAAAAGCAGAAACAACAGGTGTACTCTCTTCTTTACTCTGCCCTTAACCCACTACCTCAACAGTGCAATGAATGGTGCACAATTCCATACTTGGGAAAAGTCTCACTCCATGTTGCCAGAAAGTTTAAATCGAGGAATGTAAAAACATCATTTGATGTGCACAACACTGTTGGACGCTTCTTACACAAATGGAAACACAGCAATCCAGCTTTGGAAAAGAGTGGAATTTAAAGAATTACTTGTAACTGTGGCAAATACTGTATAGGTGAGTCTGACAGGGCAATATGTACCCACCTGCTTAAAGAAGGCCACAGTTATAAGGTGAAACATGAAGTATTACATCACACCCACAAAGGAAGGAAGATGAACTGTCTTAAAATTATGGAAATCAGTAAACAAATGTCTATCAACACAGTTCTACTACTAAATAACCAGACACAGTTCTGATACTCACCACTTCTAACTAGAAATACTACTCATAATACCATCCAGGGCACGTTGTAGATTACCCTTCTTACTCACATACTCCATTTCTTTTATTTCAGTTAATATAATTTCTCTTCTTGCATTAAAAAAAGTACGTTGTAAATCACAGCTGCATCACTCACCTGCTTAATATCACTACTGTATCTTGTCTGTTTGTAATTTATGAGCTATTAAAGACAAGATTATTTTTTTCAGCCACATGTTTGGAATATGTCACCAAATCTTATTGTTCAGTGATGTTGTTCTATGTATAACTGTTGCAATTTGTCTATAGTTCATTAGTTAATGTCTCACATATTTCATCTTCGTTAAATAATCTTACATCACATTTACACTGAGATACCGTTGCTAGTTTGATTCGTATTCTAGCATTAACATTTCCATCTCAGGAAATGGAGATACTCTGTACTTGCGATAGTTTAAAATCTTTGATCGAACAAAATTTCACTGCACCGGATACTTATCTTTGTACCTGATCATCACATAAGAGCCAAAACCGGTTCGTGTAACAAATAATAAATATTGTAGAATACTAAGTCAAGTGTAGTGTGTGTTTCATTCATAATGTACGAAATATTCTACCAAGTACCGATGGGACAGTCAGTCAATCCAAGTAAAAAATTCACTTTTTTCGACGAAGTCCTCTTTTAAGTACAACATTTTCAGTAATGTGATTTCACTCCTGAATTTAGGTTCTCGAGCATGTGAAAAATACTCATATGAATGGACTTAAGAGTTTTCAATATCTTAGTTTCTTTAGGTATGAGAATAGGTGAAGGTCAAAGGATACCAAAACTGATGAACAAAGTGGATCCCAGAGCCTTAAGCTTCTTACTGGCAAACCATCGTTGTGGTAGTCGCCACTTACTGTCTCTAGCGTGAAATGATGACACATGTCTCTTCAAAAGTAATAAAATGGCTTACAAAATCTGCCTCTTTTTTTAAAAAGGTCCAGATTTTGCACAGAATTTGTTTTTCCCATTTACACTGGTCAGCGTTTAACAGATGGGACAACCATTTTACCAAAACTTTCTTGCAGTTTATTCTTCACGTAAAATGTACCGCACTCTTTCTTCTGATATAGCTATGGAGCCATTTACTTCACATAGCTCTAATGACCGATCGTTAGATACAAGCAGTGTACCCTGTCCATGTTTCCATGTGTCACTAAAGTTTCGTGACGTCAAATGTGTTAGGATGTGCTGTTTCCACTAGTATATAAATATTTGTTTCAATTTCTGAAACTAATATTTCATGACGCCTTTCACATGGATCATCTTTCGGACAAAAATCTCCACGTGTGAATTTAGCTGCCAACTTCTGAATCGATAAAAAATGAAAACTCAGATTCCTAACGAACCTTCGCCACGAACTTCCATCATGCTGAAACTTTCCATTTTCGGAAGTACAATTTTTGACTACGTCACGATGATTTGAAAATGTGTCCCGGCCTGAAAATAGCCATGGAGTGAGTAAAAAAAGTGAAATTTGCAACTTTGGCTGATTTTTCGTTGTACTGAAACCTTCGCCAGTTTACGATGAATTTCCAGTGGCGACAAACCGCCCAAAGTAAATATTTTGCCTGATAGTCCAATCTCGCCCTTATGGAGAAAATCCACACTAAGGAACTGCTTAAAAGAGCTACATAAACAAAACAGTTATAGACATCAAGTAGTTACTTGATCTGCTTTGTTGAACCGCGTGGTAGATATGTGATAGATACGGATATCCTTGGAAGCAGATAAATTTTCACCCTGCCCTACCAGAAACTAGAAGTCTCTTCGAACTGCTGCGATTAGAACAATATTTTATTCCAGGATAAAATATTGTGACTGGACAGGGTAATATCATAATTGAGTGCTTAAAAAGTTCAAAATAAAAAATGTAAATCTAATATTAGATTACTAACATTTCTAAATTAGTACAGAGACTGGACAAAAATATAGAAACACCACGAGAAATGAATTCTTGGACAGAAATGCGGATGTTAGGCCAGCCTGCAGGTTGACCACGAACGTCACCTGTGCAATTTCCTCAATACGTTGAAAGTGCCAGTGGTGGTCGGAACGGTGTTCTGAGTAGCTGTAGTTGCATTGTGCCGTCAGATCACCGAAGTTAAGCGCTGTCGGGCTGGGCTAGCACTTGGATGGGTGCCCATCCGGTCAGCCGAGCGCTGTGGGCGAGCGGAGTGCACTCAGCCCTTCTCAGGCAAACTGAGGTGCAACTTGATTGAGAAGTAGTGGCTCCGGTCCCGTAAACTGACATAGGGCCGGGAGAGCGGTGTGTTGACCACATGCCCCTCCACAACCGCATCCAGTGACGCCTGTGGGCTTTAGATGACACGGCGGCCTGTTGGTACCGTTGGGCCTTCCAAGGCCTGTTCGGACGGAGTAAGTGACTTCAAACGTGGGAAAATTGTTGGTGCTCGTATGGTGGATGTTACCGTAACCTAGATGGCCGAAGTGTTTGGTGTTTCGAGAGGCACCGAATCGAAGATTTATATCGCGCACAGGGAAAGCGAAAAAACATCATTTGTTAAGCCCCAGCGTGGACGAAAACTTGTGTTGCGTGATCGTGACAGACGGCCATTGAAGAGGACTGTGACGAAAATTAAGAGGACTACAGCTAAAAAAGGACTGCAGAACTCAATGTCGCACTCGCAGCCTTGTCAGCACCAAAACAACGCGAAGGAAGCTACATACGTTGGGAATTGTAGGGAAAGTTGTAGTTCCAAAACCAGATCAGTGTTGCAAATGCCCGTAACAGGAAATCGTGGTGCCGAAACCGTAGAACCAGGACTGTACAGCAATGTCATTCGTCGGATGAGCCTTACTGCGCAACGATTCGAGCTTCTGGCCGAGTTTGCGTTCCCAAGAGTGAAAGGTGGAGAGGGTTCGGCGATGATTTGGGCAGCCATATCACTGCCATTTCGGCTGATCAGGCCGATTCCTTGGTACAATGTTTGTTTATCATTGGTGATGCTGTGTTCCAAGATGGTAGCGCTCCTGTTCAGAGAAGTTACATCGTCCAGGACTGTTTTTGTGAGTTCGAGGATACACTGTCGCATATCCCCTGGCCACCATAGTCACCAGATCTCAATAATATTGAGCCTTCGTGGTGTAATTTGGAGAGGAAGGTGCTTGATCGCAACCTACCTCCATCATTGTTATCTGAACTTGTCACTGTTTTGCAGGAATAATGGTATAAGATTTCCTTGAAAACCATACAGAACCTATATTTACCCATTCCGAGACGACTCGAAGCTGTTTTGAATGCAACGGTTATTCTACACCGTATTAGGCATGGTAATGTGTTGTGTTTTTAGTGTTTCCATATTTTTGTCCACCTGTGTATTTTGCGAGGGTTGACTGAGAAGTAATGCCTCCACCTTCGTAAATCTTCAACAGTTGGTAGCATCGATATGCGGCAGGTACTCGCTTGTCCGGTAGCATCTTCTCTACATCTCAAGTTGACGGGAAGCCTTAGCATTGAATGGTTGTGTTGTTACAGTGTAAGTATGGAACCCTGCGCAGACGGTCGGTCAATGCGATTTAAGCAACGCGGAGTCATTGAATTCTTGACAGCAGAAGGAGATTCATCAGAGAATGAAAGCAATTTATGGTGATTGTGTTGATGTTAGTTCTGCGCGTCGTTGGGCGAGCAAGTTTAAAGATGTTGTGGCGGGAACATCTGACCTGCATGACGAACAGAGTTGGACGTCCTGTGACAGCAACCACCGAGTTTCACAAGCAAAATGTTGATAGATTGATTCAGGACGATCGTCGTATCACTCAGAGAGAAATTGCAAGCACAATCGGCATTTCGCAAGAACGTGTGGGTCACATTATTGCTTTGCTTGGCTATCGGAAGATCTGTGCACGATGGGTGCCCCGGATGCTGACTCCTGAAATGAAAACACACATACTTGAAATTTGAAAGGAACTCCTCTCACGTTACGAGAATGAAGGTGACGCCTTTCTCCATTCAACTGTAACAGGAGACGAAACGTGGGTACACCATTACGACCCGGAGATGAAACGTCAGTCAATGGAATATCGACACACAGACTGACCCCAAAAAATGAAATTCAAGACACAACCATCAGCTGGAAAAAGCATGGCCACAGTGTTCTGGGACGCAGATGGTGTTATCCGTGTTGATTTCCTTGATCGTGGAACAACAACAAATTCAGAGCGTTACATCACAACGCTGCGAACTCTGAAACGACGGCTAACAAGGGTCCGAAAGGAAAAGGGAAATGTTTTCCTGCAGCATGACAGTGCCAAACCACACACTTAACGTGCCACAACAACAGAACTTCGGAGACTGAATCTCACCACCGTACGGCATCCTCCACACAGTCCAGATTTAGCACCGTCTGACTTTCATCTGTTCCCGATAATGAAACACGATCTGCGGGGAGATCATTATGCTTCTGATGAAGACGTTGAGGGAACTGTGAGACTGTGGTTGCGGAAACAGAGTGTCGACCTCTGCCGTGACGGCTTCAGAAAACTTGTTCATCGCCGGCAGAAATGTATCCAGTTGGCTGGTGATAATGTGGAAAAGTGAATATGAATAATCAAAGATCACATTCTAAGGATTATTTCTGAATTTTATTTATTAAAATATTCCCATCCAAACCCAATTAATGCAGGTCGAGGCATTACTTTTCATTCAACCCTGGTATATAAGAGTTTCACGGCTTTCACGACTGTGTGTAACACTGAAACGGGGTACCTGTCTGTCATTCAAGTAAACTGGAGCCCATCGCTACCTCAGGTCCTAGCCAGCAAACATGTGGCACAATACGATACACTTGAACATAGGACGAGTAACGCCACAGGAAGCAATTTCCATAGACACGATAAATGCAATGACGCTTGTATTCACAAAAGATTAGCATTGCTCAGCATTAGGTATACCTTAAGGAAACCTTTCAAGTGGATGTGAACGTCACGATATGTGGAGCGCTTTTCTCATGCGGCTTTCTTCACATTTACTTTCAGAATTCGTAAATGCCTTAAATATGCTACATGTACAATGCTGTGTTTGAGATGTGTGGTCCATAGAACTACGTAAAACACGTGAAGATCTGTTACAGAGACGCTCATTACATGGGCAGTATCAAGTCTTACTCAGATCAGAAAATACATTCTGAACTGCTCGTATAACTTTCTGACTATTAGTTTTCCGAAGTGGGGAAGTGAGAGAACCGTGACTGATATCTGAGTGTCGGATTTGCGGCTAGTAGTTCGTCACCGCGGGATTTTTAGCTAGTTTTCAACAACAGATTAGGAAATGAAGGGTCACCCCTCCATTTCCACATTAGATACAAAATAAATGAAGAGCTCAAACACGATAACCCGCAATGCAGAGGTTAAATGATACCCAGACTGCTAGGCTGCAAATACACATTCCCCGTCAAAACGCACTGACCAGGCTAACACATCATGCAGTATCGCTCACAGGTATTTCGTGGTTGAACTAGCAGTCTAGTAGGCGTGTTTATGTATATGCAAAATCCAAACAAGCCGATTGTTCAGACAGAAAAAATGAAATGTCGTGTGACGAGGGCCTCCCGTCGGGTTGACCGCTCGCCTGGTGCAAGTCTTTCGATTTGACGCCACTTCGGCGACTTGCGCGTCGATGGGGATGAAATGATGATGATTAGGACAACACAACACCCAGTCCCTGATCGGAGAAAATCTCCGATCCAGCCGGGAATCGAACCCTGGCCCTTAGGATTGACAGTCCGTCGCGCTGACCACTCAGCTACTGGGGGCGGACGTTCAGACAGAAGAATGCCGACTTCGCCGCGGATACATGTATTTATTCCCGAGTGCAGGTAAACATGGACTTCAGCCATAAACAATGTTTGCAAGGGGTCCATAAGTATTTTGTAGAATGGGAAGACTGCAACAAACCTAACTAAATAAATCAAATCTAATGTTTTATTTACTTACTGCAATGCCTAAAGCTAAAGAGCATTCAGTAGATTTCAGACAAATTGTCTTAACAGCACTGAGTCGAGACCAAACTCAATCCTTCGTTGCGGAGTTGTTTGGTATCTCACAACAGCTTGAGAGTGTCTGAGTGCGGCTTCAGAAAAAAAAAAGGGTGGAGGATGGAGAATAGCGCACGAAGTTGACAAGCTTTTCATATTTTTGGGCCACAGTCATGTAATAATGTTTGAATGATATTTCCGCTGTTTCACTGTACAAATTCTTTATTTTATGTTACTCTCTTGATTTCGGGGTTAATCCATTATCAAGTACCACAATGTTGAATATAATTAGACCTTGTTATGTGACAATGACTGCGCTTAAGAAAGTGTCTAATTACACCCAACATTGTTGTACTCGATAATGGTATAAGGCAGAAATCATGAGAGTAATATAAAATAGAGAAGTTGCACAGGCAAATGGCGGAAATATCATTCAAACAATGCATGAAGTGGTCGACCCCGAAAGAACACCCAAAAAGAAGGCAGGATCATCTTGAGGCAATCGATGGTTGATCCGAAAAAAACATACCGGGCAATACACGATGAACTACAGATAAAACACGGGGCGAACGTCCCATGTTTCGACAATTAAACGTCGTTTGGCAGCTATAGATCTGAATGGCAGACAACCTTCTCGAAAACTTACGATAAGTGCGGGAAATAGGAAGACCAGAGTACAGTTTGCTAAGAAGTATGCGTCATGGATTGCTTAAGACTGGTCAAAAATGCTGTGGACTGATGAAACCAAGTTTAATCTCCTCTCGTCAGGCGGTATTCCGTTCGTTCGAGCACCGAGAAACAAGAGGAATGCCAGAAAGTACCATGTAGCTACCATGAAGCCTGGAGGAAAGGAAGCAACACGGTTTGGGGCTGTTTCTCACGAAGTGATGTAGGTATTCTTGTGGAAATTCATGGGATAATGGATAATCTGAAGCATGGTGAAATATTAACAGACCATATGATACCTCATAGAAGACAAAATAAACCTCGTAATTGACAGTTACAGCGTGACAACGGTAGAAAGCCTACTTCTGGCCATCTGAAGACATTTCCGAAGCAGCATAAAGTAAAGGCATTCGAATGGCCAAGCCGACGTCCAGAACATCTTTGGGGCGAGCGGGATAGACTTGTTCGGCATCAAAACGGCACCAACAAGGAGGCTTTCTACAAAATATTGTGTGAGCAGTGGAAGAAGATTCCTCGGGTGCCACTATGAGGTTTGCTTCAAATACAGGCCGTAACGGTCGTGTAGTTGGTTACCTATGAGATTGGATGTGGTGAGTTGTTGTTAGTTAAGAATGCTTTTAAGGCGACGTAGATGCCCTTATCAACACCTCACTGAGTGTGAACGAGGTCATGTAAAAGGGTTGTGAGAAACTGGATGTTCCTTCTGTGATACTGCAGAAAGACTTGGCAGGAAAGTAGCCACTGCGCATGATTGCTGGCAAGGGTGGCGAAGAGAATGTACAGTTGCACGAAGACCGGGCTCCGGACGTCCACTTGGCACTACCTAGAAGGAAGACCATCGTATTCGGTGTATGGCTCCGCTGCATCGTACAGGACGTGCAGCACCAATCTGAGCAACAGTTGGCACCAAAGTGGCACAACGAACTGTTACAGATCGGTTACTTCAAGGACAGTTCCGAACCAGACGCCCTGTAGCGTGCATTCCACTGACCGCAAACCACCTCCACTTGCAACGTCAGTGGTTTCAAGCAAGAGCTCTTTGAAAGGCTGGGTGGAGGTCTGTTGTGTTTTTTGATGAAAGCTGGTTCTGCCTCGGTGCCAGTGATGGCCGCGTGTTGGTCAGGAGGAGGCCAGCTGAGGTCCCGCAACCAACCTGTCTGCGTGCTAGACACATTGGATCTACACCTGGAGTGCGATTTCGTATGACAGCAGGAGCACTCTCGTGGTTATCCAACTTACCCTTACTGCATATTTCTATGTTAATTTGGTCATTCCACATGTCGTGTTGCCATTCGTGAACAGTTTCCAGGGGGTATTCTCCAGGAGGATAACGCTCGCCCACATACCGCTATTGTAGTCCAACATGCTCTACAGAGTGGCAACGTGTTGCCATGGCCTGCTCGAACACCAGATCTGTCTCCATTCGACCACATATGGGACATCATCGGACGACAACTCCAGCATCATACACAACCAACACTGACCGCCCATGTGCTGACTGACCAAGTGCAACAAACATGGAACTCCATCCCACAAAGTGACGTCCGGCACCTGCATGACGCAATGAATTTACTTTTACATGTTTGCATTCAACATTTTGGCAATTACACCAGTTATTAATGTACCATCACGTCACATTTGCAAAGGCTTATCTCGCGCTTACATTAAACTGTGATCTTGCAACGTCAGTCACAAATATATTACCTAGAGAAATGTATTCCGGAAATTTCATTACTCTACGTTAATTGTTTTTTGCTGTTGTGATTTTTTTCACCAGTGCATTTCGACCAAAGGGAAAGCCATGTTAGAAGAGTAGTAAAATTTATGTGGTACTTATGAAGCGTGTGTGTTCTCAGAATTCTGGGCGTGGACGTCAAGCAGTGGACCAACAGCCGCGTCGGCTTAATGGCGTGGCAGCTCCTCGTAATCGCATTCTTTATAGCGGGCGTGCGCCGCAATGGCTTCAGCGCAGCCGCCTTCGTCACGATGATTCTGCAAGTGAGTCCGTCCATGGCTATCCTTATGTGCATTTTTATATTTTCATTCTCTCTAAGAAATTAACACTGAGCACACACCACGGACAAACGCAGTGTTCCAAGTTGTCACCGGCCTAGGTGGCCGAGCGGTTCTAGGCGCTACAGTCTGGAACCGCGCGACCGCTACGGTCGCAGGTTCGAATCCTGCCTAGGACATGGATGTGTGCGATGTCCTTAGGTTAGTTAAGTAGTTCTAAGTTCTAGGGGACTGATGACCTCAGAAGTTAAGTCCCATAGTGCTCAGAGCCATTTGAACCAAGCCAATTTGTCACGCGCCCTCCCCCTTCCTTTCTGTACCTTTGTAATTTCTGAATAAGGTGCTGGTATCACAGCATCGTGGGAGCACCACTACTAAGTTTGGATGGAAAGGGTAAGAGCCCGTGACGAGTTGAATCCTTGAGCCAGTTGCATGTAATCAAAGCAGCACGGCGCACAAGATTTACTTCTCCTTTTCTGTTTTTGTTCCAGTATTACGACAGAGTACCTCACACACTATCTTCAGAATACCTCTTCAGCTCTGTGTTTGATTTTAGTTTAAAACAAATAGGTTTAAAACATTAGATGTAGTAATTATGGAACATTGTTAAATAGCCTTCATCTTGAAATTCGACACTGGTGACAGTGATTTTGTGATGACTGAGGTGATTATTACTGCGCAAGGTGGTGCAGTAGTACAACACTTTCATCTTACTCAGGAGTAGAGCAGCTTAAATTTTCATCCACCCGTAGCGACTTAGATTTTCCGTGGTTTCTTACGGAAAATAGTGGGATGAGTTTATTGAAAAGTACTCGGCTGATTTTGTTCCCTATATATCTCTGACCCGAGCTCCTTCTTTAATGGCCTTGTCCTCGACGGGGCGTAAAACCGTAATGTCCATCCTCTTTTGAAATTGTTACTTTAAATAATATTGTGGTACAAGCCGTTGTGTTTAATCACTTTAACCACTGTGTGCCAGGATCACTACTTATGGAGCCAAGTAGATTTAGATCTCCTCTCACGAGTGTGCTTTGGCTGATATCCTGGTCTTCCAACGCAGAAAAATCTGATTTTGTCATTGGGAGCCCGACCAAGGACCTCCGGGTTAGTGTCCAGCGAAGATAACTATATTTTATGCCTCTGACATGTCTTTACGACGTTTCCTTTCTCAAACTAGTGATTGCCTCCTCCAACTGACTTTTCCGCCAATGGCTTTTCTGTAAAAGAGGAAAATGAAATTTATTACTTTGTAAGGTTCAAGCCTGCTTCTTCGTTAATAGAGTGCCTTCTTCTGAAATAAAACTCTTTCTGCTGAAATAAAAATCCCTTTAAAAGAACTGTTGGTCATATTTCTTGGTAAAATGGAATGTCAAAATTCATCTAGTCATGATTATTAAACTTGCTCCTTCTTAAATTTGAATTAAATCAGTTTTCTCAAAAAATTTTTGATTATAAATAAATATTTACTCTTCTTCTTCTAAAATTTTGATTCTCATTCTTCGTAAAACAGAAAGCCACAATTTCATGTTTTTCATGATTAAATATATTTCTTTTTTTAACTGGTATTTAAATCGTCATTCTTCACTTTGTCATTATTCTTTCGGAGTCAGAAGAGAGAATCACTGACAGTAATTTAATGATGGGTCTTCAGCTATGTGTAATTGTTGGGCGGATACTTCTAATCTTCAGGGCTATAAAACCAGTTACACAAAGAAGACTAAGGATATGGTTAAAACTCACGAATACCTCACCTCCTGTGGCCATGCTTACAAACTGAGTAAATCTTTAAGCTTCATCAAATAACTATGCGCAAGAGTAGAAATATTACCCAATGTGGGTCAGAATAACGGGAGTAGTTGTAATAGTTTTAAATCAAGAGTTTAGTTGTGAAGGGTTGATGGTTGTTTTGGTAAATTGAGGGCATGCTATACAACGAAGCTCTCAGAACTCACCTGCATGTATTGGAATCACATAGCAGCAACCAGCAACAGACCGCGTACAATTCCAGAGCAAAGGAATTCCTCGCAGCTGAATGAACATATCTCCTCGCAGGTGAATGAAAAGACCAGCTACTGAATGACTGCCGCTGAGGTCAACAGCGCCCAACGAGTAGTTCCCTCGCAGCCCTCTCTGCCAGTCATATGTGACTGTATGTGCTCTTTCTGCAGCTTGATTATTCAGAGTGCAATATTCTTATAAGTGGGAAACAGTTGTTTTATTTAGATTAGGACATAGCTCATTAAGCAAACTTTAAAGATTTTGATATCTTTTGGGGCACTGAGAATCCGAATTTCGTGATTGAGAAGTGTCTTCACCCTCGACGGGTGACTGTGTGGTGTGCAATGTCCAGTCACGGAATTATCGATGCGATATTCCTTGATGACGCGGTGACTACCGAACGGTACGTGAAGATTTTGGAAGATGATTTTCCCCATTATCCAAAGTGACACTGATTTTGACAAGATGTGGTTCATGCAAGATGGAGCTCGTTCCCATCGAAGGAGGAGAGTGTTTGATGTCGTGGAGGAGAATTTTGGGGACCGCACTATGGCTCTGGGGTACCCAGAGGCCACTGGCATGGGCCTCGATTGGCCTCCATATTCTCCGGATCTGAACACATGCGCCTCTCTTTGTGGGGCTGTAGTAAAGACAAGGTGTTCAGCAATAACCCCAAAACCATTGCTGATCTGAAAACAGCCATTCAAGAGGTCATCGACAGCATCGATGTTCCGACACTTCAGCGGGTCATGCAGAATTTCACTATTCGTCTGCGCCACATCATCGCCAATGATGGCAGGTATATTGAGCACGTCATAACCTAAATCCGAATATCTGTAGTGATGTATACATGTTGAATAAAGTTTGTGCACACCATCGTTTGTAACTAATTTACGTTTTTTTCATATAGTTCTCAAATTGTCACTCTATATCTTTTACGAATTCCTTCTCCTCGGATTCACCCTAGGAGATCATGCTCGTCATCCTTCATGTTGTTGATAAGATGTCCATCAGGGCCCATGCCAGTACCCTCAAGGGTCGACTACACATTTCTTTTCTTTGTCTGATGAACAGATCTGTCTTGCACTGAATATTTAACGTCGTAGTAGCATGTGGAACATCTGAGGGAATAATATCTACGTGATCTCAAATGAAGATCTGATATTTAGGTAGCTTTCCTCCGCATGCGGAATCAACATAGTCTGGATTCTTCCACCTATCACGCAAGCATTTCGTAGTGTGCCATGATCAAAGTTGCAGCACTTCATTTACGCCTGTAGTCCTAGACAATGCCCTTTTTATGACAGATTCTGTAGCTATTGGCTCGTATCGCATTTTCTGGACACAGTGTTGTGAACTGATGTATTTATTTTCTACTTGACAGACTGTTCGAAACCCTTAAAGTAAAAACTATACAGGCCCCACTGTATCCTAAAGTGAGAATTATGAAATGAGGAACCAGAGTTCCGAAATGAATGTTCGAGGATTTGGGAGGTCTTCGATGAGAAATGCGTGTGACGCACGTGGCTGAAAACTGTTCATGTTTCTGCACCGATATTGGTGACGCATCTTCAGAAACAACACATAGTCGTCTATGGTGTATCCATAATGCATTTCTTTCTGTATAGTTTCTTGAAGTAATCAGCGTCCGAAACTCCAGCAGAAACTGAAGGTGAACTGGCTGTTTGGATTCTAGCTACCTGTTCCATTGTACCACATGGTGTAGCGAAGCACTTAATAAACGGTCCCTATAGCATACCAATAAGGTCCCTTTCAGAGTATACTGATACAAGAGCCCCATACCTAGCAATCATGTACAACCGCTTGCTTGACGAAAGATAGGTACCAAAAGATTGGAGAGTTGCGCAGATCACACTAATACTCAAGAAAGGCGATGGGAGCAATCCGATGAATTACAGACACGTATTACTAACGTAGGTTTGCATTAGGATTTTGGAATATATACTTAGTTCGAATATTATACTGAGATGACGATTCATGGGATAGCAAAATGCACATATACAGATGGCATAAGTATCACGTACACAAGGTATAAAAGGCGGTGCATTGGTGGAGCTGTCATTTATACTTAGAGAATTCATGTGAAAAGGTTTCCGATGTGATTATGGCCGTACGACGGAAATTAACAGATTCTGAACCCGGAATGGTAATTGGAGCTAGACGCGTGGGACAGTACATTTGGGAAATCGTCGTGGAATTCAACATTCCGAGATCCACAGTCTCAAGCGTGTGACAAGAGTACCAAATCTCAGCCTTCACTTAATGACTGAGAGCAGCGGCGTTTTGCATGGTGTTGTCAGTGCTAACAGACAAGCAACACTGTGTGAAATAACCGCAGAAAAACCATGTGAAACATACGTCGAACGTATCCGATAGGAAACTGCAGTGAAGTTTGGCGATGACAGGTTATGGCAACAGACCACCGACGCCTGCAGCGGTACTACTGGGCTCGTGACCACATTGGTTGGAACCTAGACGAATACCGTGTCCTGATCAGATGAATCCCAATTTCAGTTGGGAAGAGCTGATAGGAGGGTTCGAGTGCGGCGCAGACCCCACGAAGCCATGAGCCCAAGTTGTCAACCGGGCACTGTGCAAGCTGCTGATGGCTCCAACAAAATCCTGGCTCGACAACACTTTCGCAATTATGGACGGCTATACACGCAACATGGCTCAATATTTTTGCAGGGGACTTGGTGATTCCATGCCATGACGAGTTACTGCACTACGATGGGCCAAAGGGGGTTCGACCGATATTAGGAATATCCCCCGACTTTTATCATCCCAATGTATCATCAAAAACAGGCAAGATAATTCGTCCCAAAACCATCATGACAATAGCTAACAGAATCTGCCAAATAATAATAATTTCCAGTGAAGAAATAATGACCAGGAACGATGGTTTAAGGGTGTTTAAGGGTCCAGCGTGTCATCGACCTCATACCGGTCTAGGGAATCAGTGTGAGCTGTGTTTGCTTGGAATGGACTGGGTCTTTTGGTCCAAATGAACCAATCATTGACTGGAAACAGCTACGTTCGACTACTTGGAGACCATTTGCAGCCATTCATGGATTTCATGTTCCCAAACAACGATAAAATTTTTGTCGCGCCCCAGGTGTTCACGGCTGGTTTGGGAGACATTCTGGACAGTTCGAGCGAATGATTTGGTCATCCACATTGTCGGACATGAATCCCATCGAACATTTATGGTATATAATCGAGAGGCCAGTCGTCCTCATCGGCAACACTCTCGCAATTATGGACGGCTATAGAGGGGCAGCATGGCTCAATATTTCTGCAGGGGACTTCCAACGACTTGTTGAGTCCTTGCCATGTCGAAATGCTGCACTACGCATGGCATAAGAAGTCCGACATGATATTCGGTGGTGTCCCACGACTTTTGTCACCTCAGTGTGTGAGTTACCTAGAAGCTAACTGTCTATTGACACACAGTCAGCACGGATTCAGAAAATATTGTTCTCGTGAAACACAACTAGCTCTTTATTCGCAAGAAGTAATAAGTGTTACCCACGGAGGATCTCAAATTGATTCCACATTTCTAGATTTCCGGAAGGCTTTTGACACCGGTTCTCACAAGAGACTTCCAATCAAATTGCTTGCCTAAGGAGTATCGTTTCAGTTGTGCAACTGGATTGGGGATTTCCTCTCAGAAAGCTCACAGTACGTATAATCGACGGAAAATCATCCAGTAAAACAGAAGTGATATCCGACTTTCCCAAAGGAAATGTTATACGCCCTTTGCTGTTCCTAACCTACATAAACGTTTTGGAGGACGACCTGAACAACTCTCTTAGATTGTTTGCAGATGATGCTGTCATTTACTATTTAGTGCAGTCATCCTAAGATCAAAACGAAATGCAAAATTACTTAGACACGATATCTGAATGGTACGGAAAGTGGCAATTTCCTCTCTGTAAGGAAAAGTGTGAGGTCATCCACATGGGGGTACAAAAATAAACCCGTGAAATTTCGATTACACGATAAACCAGACAAATTTAATGGCTGTCAGTTTGACTAAATACCTAGGAATCACAATTACGAACAACTTAAGCTGGAAAGGTTCACAGATAATTTTGCGGGGAACATAAATCAAAGACCACGTTTATAGGCAGAACTCTTAGTACGTGAAACAGGTCTACTAAAGAGACTGCCTTCACTACGCTTGTTCGTCCTCTGCTAGAGTACCGCTATGCTCGATGGAATCCTTACCAGATAGGAGTGATGGAGGACGTAGAAGAACGTCAAGGAAGGGGTGCTCGTTTTGTATTACCACTAAATAGAAGAGAGAGTGTCTCGGATATGAGAGGTGAGTTGTGATGCCAATCACAAAACAAAGACGTTTTTCGTTGTGGAATCTGTTAACGAAATTTCAGTCACCAATTTATGCATATGATTGTGAAAATATTTTATTGTCGCCAACCCAAATGCGGAGAAATGGTCACTATAATAAAATAAGACAAATCCGAGCTCGCGTAGGAAGATTTAAGTGTCCACTTTTACCACACGTTGTTAGAGAGTGGAACGGTAGAGAAATAGTCTGAAGGTGGTTTGAAGAACCCTCTGCCAGTCACTTAAGTGAGAATTGCAGTGTATTCATATTGACGTAGATGTAGGTGTAGTGTGGACGAGAAGAATATCTGTGAGAGAGCAGTACATTTTTTTGGGCTTTTGTAGTGCATGCAGTGAGATTGGCAGTTGTCACTTCGGCCTGTTGCTATGAACGTAAGTCGTTGCTGTCAGGTGTAAGGTGTCTATTTCAATAAAAAGCAAAATTTTCAATTCCGCCTATTTGTTTTCAAAGTACTCAGTTTGGGATGCTTTAGCATCAAAATAATATTATCCCTAAGAGATTGTGGCAACCTGTATACAGGACGACCTGGACTTCATCTCTGTCGCTCTCAACTTAAAAATTTCCAATACTTATTAAAAATTGAAACGCACAGTATTAACACTCGGAAATAATATTTCATACTCATTTTGTTGTGAACCAGCTTTCGGCTTTCTAGTCATCGTCAGGCAACTTATGACTGAAGAGACAATCTACAAGACATGAATGAGAGTTCTAGCTGTACAAAGAATGTTATTTCCAAAGACAGGTGACCTATAAAGATTACGCATCTGTACAAAAAAAAAACAAAAAACAAAAACGACATTGGAATGCTTCAGTTTGACAGTGGAACGAAAGAAGAAATGCTGTGTAGTGAGATACTGAACTGTAAATAGTCCAGCATGTGAGTACTGGTACAGACTACAATGGCATAAGGACCGAAGTCCAGAGTTTGGTGAGTGTGATGAACTGGGGAAAGGGAGCCGAGAGGAGGAAGAAGACGTTGCAGAGTGGGGAGTGGACAACAGTAACACAATTTACAAGAAACATATCATCTTACCATGAGAACAGTGTCAACTGGCTGCTGCTACTTTAGCAAAGATTAATGGAACTATGTTTGATCACAATGTGCAAAAAAATTCCCACGAAAAACTGATGAATTACTTACATTTAGGGCTTCTGCGTTTGTTTAAAGATGATATGATGCAAAATAGTCACTAAATCCATTACAAGAAAAATTTAGCTCTAGCTTCACAAATACGTGTTCTGTTTTATACTATTAATACGTGTGTTTATTTAAAGAGTAATATGCCACAGAAATATTTAATATGTGAAATTTGTTAATAACTATGAATCCCTATGGTGAAGAATCTCTCGAATAATGTGAAACACACTGCTAAAATTCGATAAACAACGGCTCATAAAATGGCTAATTTAAACCAGAAGATACGGAAGACGTTTACGTGTTTTTTTTTCCTTCGGTTTCTTATAGAAATCATCAAACTACACAATTAGGCTATTAATTTATAATATATAAAGATCATAACAGGAGGCACTGCTGCCGTCCGAGGTGGCCAAGCGGTTCTAGGCGCTACAGTCTGGAACCGCGCAACCGCTACGGTCGCAGGTTCAAATCCTGCCTAGGGCATGGATGTGTGTGATGTTCTTAGGTTAGTTAGTTTTAAGTAGTTCTAATTTCTAGGGGACTGATGGCCTTAGAAGTTAAGCCCCATAGTGCTCAGAGCCATTTTTAGGCACTGCTAGATTACAAGATATTCTGTTCTATAAACACTTTCACTACCATCACCATCCTGACCTTTTATTCTGCAGAGTTTTTGTTCAAACTGACTGTACGTCGGACGCTCCCGCATGGCTTGTCGCTTATAAGTCACATCTTATAAGACACATCTTGAACTTCCCTACCAGTAAACCAGAAGAAGTCTGCCAAAATAACAGGAGACCACTTCCCTGCATGTTCCTTCTCCAAAATTGCAATAACCTGATGAAATCACTCGTCATGTCGGTCAGATATTGCTACGCAATTTTCAGGGAATTATTTGAGATAGGCATGAAGGAAGTGTTTTCCAGTGAAATTTTATAGCCAAGCATGTCATAACATGACGGCTGCTCACCCACAGGCGATTCACTATATTTGTGCTCTCATTTCCTAAGAATCTGACACAAACGTTTTAAAAATTTCAGCCATGCTGCCTGCTCATCGCCACGCAACATTTCGTCAAACTTCTTGTCTCTGAAACGCTCTCGAATATGTGAGCCAACGAAGATATCCTCCTAGACGTTCTTTTATTCAATCTTCGGAACTTTTCCTTCAAGTGCTACAGACTTCGCCTTCGAGATTCAATTTCTTTACGAAAGTTTTCATGAATTTTATAAAAATGTCTTTAGACCAAAGCATAAGAACGAATTATAATACCTATCGCTTACAATACTAACTGAAGTAAGATATGAACTGATATGAATTGAATGTTGAATAATAGTTTTATTATATTGGCTCATTCTCGTCATATATAATAATTGTATACTCGTATATGCTGGCAGTACATTTCTTTTTTACCTTTATGGTTGAAATCATTTGCAAAATAAATAAATAAATAAAATCGTAGCTAAGTTTCAGCACAGTGGAGTTGATAAGATTTAGAAGTTTCACACAATTTTCAGTTTCACTCTTGCAATGAGTGTTCAAGCATTACGGAGACTGATGTTTACAGATAGGTTAATTTCTAGGTTGATTTTCTGCCCGTATTAGATCTATGTAGAACATGTCATTTAATGTCATAGAAATGGTATTTATTCAGAGATGTTAAGGAAAGATGAATCACGTTTTTTTATTTAATTAAATCCCCACTGCAGATATAGTACTATAACGTTTTATTCTGATGGATCCATTTCAGCTAGATTGCCATATGCAGACCGTCTGCAAAAATTGCATTTTTTTTATTTTATTGTGACGTTGGTTAACTGTATTTTCCGAAATAAAAATTTGGTACTTTCGTTATTGTACGGGATGTTCAAAAAGTATTTCCGCAGTACCGTATAATTGTTAGCCGCGCGTGTCGTATAATTGTTAGCCGCGCGTGCCGTATAATTGTTCGCCTGCGTGGGTTACTTCCATTCAAGTGGACTCTCCCATCATTTCTCTGTTTCGTTTACCTCAGTAAAAATGAATATTCAATAAATATATAACTTATATTTCACTGAGTTTCATTTCGGTATATTCACTGCGACATACGGCACGCGCGGCTAACAATCATACGGCACTGCGGAGAGACTTTTTGAACACCCCATATAATCAGTGGTCGCCGTCACTCTTCGTTGTATTACAATGTAGTATAGATATAGGATTCTTATTCTATAAGCTGTTCCATGGTTTGCTGCTGTTATCAATCACCTTTTATCGTATTTTTTGGAAATTGATATTTTATCACCAGATTTGGCAGACTGATTATTGTGACAGGGGTCCAAAGACGATATATGGTTACAATTGCTATGGTGTACTGATGTTATCATTTTGGACTGTATGTATGATCTTTGGAATCGATGTGTCTGTGGGGAGTTGTGTATCTATATATTACTTTCGTTACGAATTCAATAAAATATTGTATGAAATGCTTATGTTTTAAACCTGTGTTCATTTAAAATGTTGTCATGGTGTTGTATTGTGAGTATGTAGAGTTCTATCTCTTTAACTAAATTCATTCTTAAGCCTTTAGGTAATATGTTTAAATTTACAATGCTACCTCTATTAGTTCTGCATTGTCATTATCATTCTTCAAGTGCTTGAAGAATTGAGGTGGATTATTTTCGCTAATTCTTGTGTACCGTCATGTCTTACCTTCAAGTTAAGCCCTTCTGTTCTATGTAAAATTTAGTACAATCCTGACATATGATTTTGTATGGTTTGTGTATATTGGTAATTTTGTTTTTCCTGAGTGAAGAATATGGTGAATATTGTTGCTGATTCTATACATGAATTGGATACTTGTGTTCATCATTGCATTTAATTTGTTTGATGTTGTACCTTCATATGTTATAGATAGGACACAAGAGTACACGAGAATTAGCGAAAATAATCTATCCTCATTCTTCAACCACTCAAAGAACAACAACCACAACACAGAGCGAATGGAGTTAACATTGAAAATTTGACAGATATTACCTAAAGGCTTAACAAAGAACTTAGCTGAAGACACAGTACTCTATATACTCTCAATATAACGCCATGACGACATTTTTTTTTTGAACACACAGATTTCAAACATAAAAATTTCATACAAAATTTTATTGAATTCCTAACCAAAGATAACAAGTAGACAGAAACAACTCCCAACAGACACATCGATTTCAAAGATCATACATATAGCCCAAAATTATAACATCAACACACCATAGCAACTGTAACCATATAGCATCTTTGGCCAATTGTCATAACAGCCAGTCCGACAAATCTGCTTATAAAATGTCAAATTACAAAAGTTACGAGAAAGGACGATTAATAACAGCAGAAAACCCCAGAACAGCTTATACCATAAGAATCCTAAATCGACGCCACACTGCAATACAGTACTAAGTGACAGCTACCACCGATGATATCATGACATAAGTGCCAAATTTCCATTTCTAGAAATACCCTTAACCAACGTTATAATAAAATTAAAAATATTATGTAACTTTTTCAGGTGGTCTGAAGATGGCAATGTAGCCGAAATGGATCCATTAGAATAATAACGTTCAACAGCTTTAGCAGCAATCAGAATTTTATTAAATAGTGACTCAAGGAGACAACGTCAATGCTGTGCATCCATTTTTAGTCCCCAGCTCCTTTTATGTTCATTAGTCTTCCACTCCATGTTGAATTGTCTTTTATCCATACCGTAAACAGAATCAAATTTTCAAAGTGATTCAAAACTGATTAAAGAAATCTCCATATAGGAATGGTTGCAGTCCAATTTTGATTTATAATATGCTTAGGAGCAAAAATGAACAGAGTATAATAGCACTGCTGTATCCTGCTCAGAAGGTAGTAAATCATAATCACAACAAATGGGTCAGTATGTTACGTGTAGATATGACTTCACAGACATTTGTCAGAAAACTAATATGTAGGAAATATAGACCAGTTTTCTACACCATAATTACATTTATCTGTAATCTATTGAACAGTAAAGACAACTTTCTGCCTTTAGAATGAAGAGGAATTTATAGGATTTTTTAAAATTTGTATGGCAGATTGTATGTAGGTCAGTGAGGTATCACTATAACTAGTAGAGCAACTGGACATCAGAGGATTTTGAGACTAAAAAATAAGGATTCCACATTTGCTGGTGCATGCTGTGAATGACACCATACTTACAAAATTAAATATGATGTTCCCTACAGATTAAATATATGCATAAAACAAACATTAGTGGAAACTCTGCCTATCAACAAACATCAATCACAGAATGCTAACTTAACCCTTAAGGATCAAAAACTGTTCCATTATCACTCTTGCCTAAGTGTCAGCAGTCAATTAACATTGTTCTCACCATAAGATGTTTGCGTATTGTAAAGTGTGTCACTGTTTGTTTACCGATCCTCACATTGCACTGTCTACTTTCTTCCCTCCAGCCCACCACCGCCTCTCTTAACCAATTCATCACATGCAACAAATATGTCATTGTGTAATATTTCTTGGTTTTTTCCTAGGCCAAATTGAAACATTTCAATTTTTGTTCTTTACACAGATTTATAATCATTAAATATCGCACATCTTTGGAGATAACAGTTTTTGTAGAGCTAGAAGCTTTCACCAATGTTACTTGGACTTACTGTTCAGTCTTAATATGTCTGACGATAGTCTAGAAAGCCGAAAGCCAGTTGACAACAAAATATAAAATGAATGTTACTGTGGAACAATAATTTCAGTTTTTAATTTGTCTGTGATTCTCCGAGTACCAGCTGAACGTTCCATAAATGTCTCCAATACCTATGTTGTTTACTTGAATTGAAAATCATTCATGGTGCAAATTTTTGTGTTAGTGAAGTCAAAATTGCTGTAACAAAAAGGAAATTTGTGGTAATACATATATGAAGTAGTATAGTAGTACAATAACCATGACCCCTCCTCTGTCGTAAGTTAGTATTAGGATCCATGTTATGTCTCTGCTGCTGTAAGTTTATCATTGTAGAATTCTATACAGGGTGATTTTGCTAAATGGGGACAAAGTGTAGGAAACAATCAGTGAGAGGGTAAGGAACACTAAAGGTAATATGGACATATGACTGTAAATGTGTTCCCAGGAAGGTACATCCAATTGAAGATGAAGATTAAAGATCTTTGCCAGTGTAGGTTTCAATGATTGAAAGCACACATGCAAACACATCAGGCATGTGGTAATATTCTGTCTGTGCTAGTGTTTTAACTCCACATTTAAGAGGCTGAACCGGTGCTGGTGGTTTGCTGCAATCGTACTGTGGGGATTCTCCATAGCCCAAAGAGAAGTGTTGTAACGGTTGCTGATGCTGCCCCTCTCAAAATTAGCGTCATCTGTGAACAGGATGCATGACAGAAATCCCAGCGCCTTGCTGGTGTGTGTGGCGAACCAGTGACTAAACTGTCACCACAGAGCCAAGCCAGTAGGTAACAAGGCCTGCATGTGTTGTCATACAGGTTGTGGGAGTTGTGGAAAATATTCCACACGGTTTTCTGATTTACTTCCTGCTGGCAGACCACATACCTTGTGATGATGCTGGGGCAATATTCTACAGTGTTCCAACACGTTTCATCTCCACTTCTAAGTCGGTGCACCTCCCCTGTAATGCATTTCCGACCGTCAGTATGAGCTTTTATGCTTCTTATCCTCTCAGGGATAGTTTCTTGCAGTTTGTCCACATTTAGAAAACTCACGTTCTTGAGGTGCATAGGTGTTGACGGTATACTCGTAGCACTGGTATGTAAATTTCTAATCTCGAAACTTTTATATTGTAGAATTGATTTATTTTTTATAAAATCGGTGGTTTATTGCGCAGAGACACTCTAGCTTTATATTCCGCATTTGGTGTGAAATCAACATGTCTTATCGCTAGGATCCAGACCAGCCCAGCGCTAATTCTATTTACTATCCATAGCTCAGTATACGCAGGAATCAACCAACATTAGTACTGCAATTTCATTTTGAAGAGTTTCACTCCCATGTAGACTTTTTTAATGCTATTCTCTCAGATAATGACATCAAGAGTATTAGAAAACTGTGGCTGTTGTGCGATACAGAGTTTTTATAGTACACAGCAAAAGTAAGCCACAATTTTATTTTGGTTTTTTATTAAAAACTAACTGTTAATAGTTTGGAGGTAATGCATTCATCTTGAAAAGTAACAGTTCCCGGTTTACAATTGATACATTGATCTTCAGACAACGTACATGGACTTTGGTTTAAAGATGAGCTGTCATGAAATGATTTCCGGTAACATCTGTTTTTATAGTATTTCATGAAAGAATAAAACTTACGTTGTTCTTCATGTTTACACACACCGTCACTCAGGTCTTCGTTGTTATTCAAAACATGGTGAGTCGAGATATTCTGTGTTGCTGCCTTGCGAACTTTTTAAGCTGGACCAACGCTACATCGCACTGATGTGTAGCTTATCGCTAAAGGACTTGTTCAATGTAATTTTAAAGTTATTTGTAAATTAGATTTCTATATTGAACCCAAAGGGTTCCGCATAAATAGGGGAAGCTTTACAGACCTGTTTCGGCTTTCTGCCGATCTAAAATTCCCAAACGATTTGTGGTCGATGTCTTTGATTACAACTAAAGTTAACGTGAATTTCTTACGTCACCGGCTGTGGGTTTGTCAATATTTCCAGTATTACACCACATCAAGAGACAAATGACAACTTAACATTTTTAAAACTCACTTTATTATCTCTTTATTGCTTGTATAAGAGAGGAAATATCTAAAATGTTTGTGAAAAATGAATGTGTAACCGCTGCTATAGAGTCCTATATGTCTGTCTGTGGAAAGAGTGTGGAGAGAGTGTTTAGCGAGTGTATTATTGCGGTGGAGGTAATTATGAAATGTCCTAGGAACGTTAATTAGGGCCTCTTGCTGATTTTCAGTACAGTAGGTGTAATTATACTGAACACCATAGCTCACGTGACATACACAGTGTTCTTCGACTTTTTATGTGGCTCCTAAACGCTCTGACGTTCGTTTGAGATTATTGTGCACATATATTCTGCTGAATATTAATCAGTACACAGTCATAAGCGCACTTGTTGCTCTGGAAAAAGAAAAGCTGTCTGGCGCACTATGGAGACTGCTAGGCAGTAAATTAGTAGTTTGATGTTCAGTTTAACTTTAAACATCTCGCCTGTTGTGATGCATTGACTTATGTTGCAAAGCATTTAGATTTTTAATTATAAATACACGAGTTAATCAATTCAAAAAACCAAATAAAAACAATCATTGTGTCGTAGAGGTTTTCATACGATTTGTATCGTATTACAATTAATATGATAACTTAGTAACTAGGTAAGCTTTAACTTAATTTAATAACAATTTTCAATTTGATACTTTTTTCAGAAAGTAGTCTGTATACACTTGTACAGTGAATTACAAGGTGTCAAGACAACTCTCCCTTGATATGTTGCTGATTGTCTTTAATGTTTTTCCTTGGCTTGCAAGAAAATGGTAGAATGAGACTGTCTTGCTTAGTACTCATTATTGCTAGCAGTTGGACTCTGTCACTCGACCAACACTCACAGTACCATTATCGAGTACAGTGCTGTCACGCCTGTTAGGGACAGAGCTGGTTTGCTCTTTTGGATTTGGTTGATGCTGACTGTCCGGAACTATTTCTGTTCTCAAACACTAACGTAGTATCCTAAAGTTAAAATGCTTGTCTCAGAACTACATTTACAGAGAAATTTTATCACATAAAATTGTCTGTAGCTCCATGAGATTCTGGTGTTGTAGCCTATCAAACCTATGCTATCACTATGGTTTTGAATCGTCTCACATAGGGTATTTTGTCGGAAAAAATCTTATATCTCTTTGGCGAGTGAGACAACAATTCTCAATCTCCTAGGCTAGTACTGTACTGGCAGCACATACTACTCCACATATGTGGATTTCATTTAAACAGTGGTAAATAAGTTTAATTGATAGATGGTGTGTTTAGTTACAGTAACTTAAATTAAGTTAGCGTATATTGCATGTATTGAGTTTGGCGGGAGTTGGTGAATCACATAGTAAATTAGAGTTACCCACATTTTATATCATATATATTTGAAGGAAGCAGTACTAATTCGTTTTGTCTTTTGTTATTGCTGCCATACCTATGTTTGGAGTGAATAAGTTTATGCTTTAGGTAAGTATGAAAGTCATTTTTAATAAGATTCCTCTCTACTATATTTGCCTTTTTGTTTTACTGATAAGTTTGCTGTCTTGTTGAAAATCTAATTTCTACACGGTTTATAAACACTTGTCAAAAGGAATTAGAAAGCTGCTGCTGTCCATAGGAAAGCATTTCTGTTGTTGAAAATATCAAACGTCTACAGGTAATTGGCTGTAAGTAGTTCTGAGTTGTCAGTATGTGACAAATTTTTATGGTGAACAGTTGTTTTGAATTGTTCCTTGCTCTATTCGACATGGTGTTTAGTAAATTACTGTGAAAACTGCTAAATAAGGTCCTTCTGGATTATGTATGTTCTTCATGTATGCTGCATGTTTTAACAGAATCCATGGTTTAAAATGCTTCCCAAAGACATGATCCAGCAGTTGTGAAACTTTTGATGCTGGCGTTGCCTTAGCCTTAACTAAAGATGTTCCAGAGAAGTTGCCTTATTTCTAGGCAATTTTATTATTACGTAATTCTTAGTTTTGTGGAATATTAATAGTAACTTATGTTTAACAAATCACTCTTTCACTTTATTTCAGAATATAAGAGTGGGCTCTGTATTATTTTCTTTATGCCACTTTACACAATAATTTTGGTGCTGTAGAGTAAACCACCTTAAAAAAAGAATTTTATCATTTATAGACGTCTCTACCTTGACTGAAATGACGATCTTTCTAAAAATTTTGGTTTATTACAAATGTAGATCTCATACTTTGTCGCAATGGATTGTGTATTTACTACCTTCAGTTTCACAGTCTTATTGTTCATTTTATGATTTCCTGATGAGATATACATAACTTCTTCGTGATTTTTGGTGATCTCCCTCTTTTGAAAATTACTTTTCCCATAAATGTTTCTCTTAATATTATCTGTAAACATTAATACATAGTTTGTTTGTAGTAAGTAGTCTCTCCATATTTTAGGTGCTATTTACAAGAACGTATTTTAATTTAGGTTGGGCTTCGTCTGGCATTAATCTGAACTCTTGTTTTGTTAATTATGCTTCTACAACGTTTTTAAGAGTATATATGAAGATACTAACTGTTCTCGAAAGAACAGATACCAGTGATGACCGTGCAGCTTCTCTAGAATAAATGATAATTAATTGAAACCCTCAGCTGCCGTCATGTGTTGTTGATATACCTCGATGGGGACAGCTAAAAATGTGTGCCCCGACCGGGACTCGAACCCGGGATTTCCTGCTCACATGGCAGACGCTCTACGGGAATCGCGAGTAATGAGTGGACTGGCAACTATCTATTAGGTACATTACGTATGTAGATTGTGGACAGTAGGGAATGTGGGTCGCACGGGAGGCGTGCAAGGGATAAGTCCCTGCAGTCGCGCTATTCATCTGTGTCCTCTGTGGCTCACATGGATAGAGCGTGTGCCATGTAAGCAAGAGATCCCGGGTTCGAGTCCCGGTCGGGGCACACAATTTCAGCTGTCCCCGTCGAGGTGTATCAACAACACCTGTCGGCAGCTGAGGGTTTCGGTTATCATTCCTTTTTAAGAGTGTTGTGAGGTTGTGGAGTCGCTGTTGAGGAGGCTATAATTTTCCTCAGTATCGCTAAGAAATTGTATGCTGAGTGTTGAAATGTATGGAATTAATATATTCGTCCATGTAATTTGAGCATGAGTGACGTTGAGCAAGTATGAGTGAGTACTTGTGGTGATACATTTGCTTATGTGAGCATTTCATTCCTACTGCAACATCAGTTGCGTATGTAAGCAAATTTTTCATACATCTTTATTGCTGAGCGAACAGGCAGTGTCTGTGTGCAACACGAACGTAATTCCTATTTGCACAGAGAAATAACCATGTACAATTTTTTAAGTCCGTCAAGGCAAATTGAACTTCATGTCATCATTATGAAATAGTTCATTATAAATAAATTAAATAAATACGCTATCAAAACTCAGTGCCAACGAATCAACTGTTCGCTCGTACAAAAAACATTTGAGTTCTGGTACACGATCTAAAAGTACAAAACATATCTCTACTTGCTACAGTTATCTTCCGACATCTTCCAGGTCGGTGACAAACACTAGATATTAGGAAGGTTAAAGGGAAAATAATTATGGAAAGTACTCGTTTGGAGACATCACGACGGTTTTTTTCTTTTGTAACACTAACCGTTTTGATGAAAACACAGCAGTTTAACAATCTAGTTCAGTACGGCTGTTCAACGACAGACATTGCTCTCTTTGGCATATATGGCCATTTTTTCTATGCTACGCAGAGGTAAACTCTTGGTCTTCCAATGTTCATAGAGACCTCCCAGCTGTTTCTGACTGTTTACATGTCTCTGTACTTGAATACGAATGCCTGTACCAGTTTCTTTGGCGCTTCAGAGTATAATGCTCTGGAGAAGTCTGGTATAGATTCCACCAACCCGGTGAGAAAACCTTATTCGAGGAAGCGCGTGTCACGAACTGCGGCAGTCATCGAAAAGGCTCAGGGGGTGATTTCGGAGGACTCGGGGTAATTTCCGAGGAATCTGGCGTCAGAATTGAATGTCAGCGGGCGAACAATCCGTCGGATGGCAGAGGAGGACCTCATTCGAGCCATTCAGTCAAAGAGTGGCTCTCGGATAGCGTTGACATGTTCCGGTCAAAGTAGTCCTGGCCCCCGAATAGCCCAGATTTGCACTTCCTCGACTGTTATGTTTGGATCGTAGTCGAAAGAGTTACTAATAAGACGAGGCACCCTAATGTCGCATCTCTACCCACCGCTGTCGAAGCAGCATTCGTGAATATGGACAGCGCTCTTTTGAAGAGTGCGTGCGGTCCCTTCAGGGCAAGATTAGAGGCGGTCATTGCGGTTGAAGGGGGTTACATCGAGTAATGTTACTCTTGAAAGATACCACTACATGCATGTAAAAGGATTTTCATTTTATATTGTATTTTGTTTTAATAAATTTGCTTCAATAAAGGTTTCATTTGTCTGGATTTAAGCGCCGCACCCTGTATTATAGAATTGGATATACAGGGTGTTACAAAAAGATACTGCCAAACTTTCAGGAAACATTCCTCACACACAAATAAAGAAAATATGTTATGTGGTCATGTGTCCGGAAACGCTTACTTTCCATGTTGGAGCTCATTTTACAACTTCTCTTCAAATCACATTAATCATGGAATGGAAACACACAGCAACAGAACGTACCAGCGTGACTTCAAACACTTCGTTACAGGAAATGTTCAAAATGTCCTCCGTTAGCGAGGATACATGCATCCACCCTCCGTCGCATGGAATCCCTGATGCGCTGATGCAGCCCTGCAGAATGGCGTATTGTATCACAGCCGCCCACAGTACAAGCACGAAGAGTCTCTACATTTGGTACCGGGGTCGAGTAGACAAGAGCTTTCAAATGCCCCCATAAATGAAAGTCAAGAGGGTTGAGGTCAGGAGAGCGTGGAGGCCATGGAATTGGTCCGCCTCTACCAATCCATCGGTCACCGAATCTGTTGTTTGGGAAGCGTACGAACACTTCGACTGAAATGTGCAGGAGCTGCATCGTGCATGAACCACATGTTGCGTCGTACTTGTAAAGGCACATGTTCTAGCAGCACAGGTAGAGTATCCCGTATGAAATCATGATAACTTGCTCCATTGAGCGTAGGTGGAAGAACATGGGGGCCAATCAAGACATCACCAACAATGCCTGCCCAAACGTTCACAGAAAATCTGTGTTGATGACGTGATTGCACAATTACGTGCGGATTCTCGTCAGCCCACATATGTAGATTGTGAAAATTTACGATTTGATCACGTTGGAATGAAGCCTCATCCGTAAAGAGAACATTTTCACTGAAATGAGGATTGACACATTGAAACTTCCTGGCAGATTAAAACTGTGTGCCCGACCGAGATTCGAACTCGGGACCTGCCTTTCGCGGGCAAGTGCTCTACCAACTGAGCTACCGAAGCACGACTCACGCTCAGTACTCACAGCTTTACTTCTGCCAGTACCTCGTCTCCTACCTTCCAAACTTTACAGAAGCTCTCCTGCGAACCTAGCAGAACTAGCACTCCTGACAGAAAGGATATTGCGGAGACATGGCTTAGCCACAGCCTGGGGGATGTTTCCAGAATGAGATTTTGCACTTGCCCGCGAAAGGCAAAAGTCCCGAGTTCGAGTCTCGGTCGGGCACACAGTTTTAATCTGCCAGGAAGTTTCATATCAGCGCACGCTCCGCTGCAGAGTGAAAATCTCATTCTGATTGACACATTGTTGGATGAACCATTCGCAGAAGTGTACCCGTGGAGGCCAATCAGCTGCTGATAGTGCCTGCACACGCTGTACATGGTACGGAAACAACTGGGACGAAGAATTGACTCGTCCATTGCAGGTGTCCTCGTAGTTCTAGGTCTTCCCCAGTCCCGAGTCATAGGCTGGAATGTTCCGTGCTCCCTAAGACGTCGATCAATTGCTTCGAACGTCTTCCTGTCGGGACACCTTCGTTCTGGAAATCTGTCTCGATACAAACGTACCGCGCCACGGCTATTGCCCCGTGCTAATCCATACATCAAATGGGCATCTGCCAACTCCGCCTTTGTAAACATTGCACTGACTGCAAAACCACGTTCGTGATGAACACTAACCTGTTGATGCTACGTACTGATGTGCTTGATGCTAGTGCTGTAGAGCAATGAGTCGCATGTCAACACAAGCACCGAAGTCAACATTACCTTCCTTCAATTGGGCCAACTGGCGGTGAATAGAGTACAGTACATACTGACGAAACTAAAATGAGCTCTAACATGGAAATTAAGCGTTTCCGGACACATGTCCACATAACATCCTTTCTTTATTTGTGTGTGAGGAATGTTTCCTGAAAGTTTGGCCGTACCTTTTTGTAACACCCTGCATGTAGGTATGTATCTTTATATGTACGTTCCACAACTCTTTATAAACCATTGGACCAATTTCAGTGAAACTTGGTACACACATCACTTACTATCGCTGTGTCGGTAAGAACCACCAATCTATCGAAGGGGTGAGAGTGAGGGTAAAAAAGAAGTGTAGCACAAGGCGCTCGAATACCTTCAATTTAGTCATCCAGTATTTGCGAATCAGGGCACTTAGAGACCTGCAACAAACTTTACACATAATTTAAAGCCTTCACCAAGCTTTTTCTCGCTGACGACCTCCAAAAAATGATGAAAGGAAAAAAGTTTAGCGCTTACTACATTTTCGTTGTTCATGCAGTAAAACTGCTGCATCAAGCATGAAGTTTTAATTTATTACTTCTTTACTACTGACTGTATTCGCGACACATTTTGCAGATAGTATCCACATGTACTACTGAATGCGCCAGAAGGAATAATATCATTGTCCAATACGTAGTTCAGGAGATGTGACGTTATAAAAAATGAGATGCTTGAAAAACTGGAGCCACTTTATGAGATTGTAATTTATTACCTCGTTATTACTAACTGTTCGCAAAACATTTCACAGACGGTATCCATACGTGCCACTGGAAGTGCGCACGCCCCATAGTTTAAGGCGGAATTCGCTAGAGATACAGGTTAAATATGTGTACAAATACGTGTGAAATACGTTAAATATTTGTGAAATGCGTTTGAAATTTGTAAAAAGAACATTCTGAATCCGTGAAATGATTTCAACCAAATTTGATACTAATATTAGTTATAACATGGAAATAAATACTGTGATGTTAAGAACCATAAGCCTCCCATTGCAGTGAGCGTGGTAACCTGGAGAGAGAAGGGGTAGGAGGAGATCGACAGACAGCGAGAGAGAAGGAAGAGATGGGGACAGATAAGGGGGAGGAGGAGGGGGAGCGGAAGAGAGAGGGGGGATGTGGAAATGGACAGAGAAAGGAAACAGGAGGATATGGACAGAGACAGGTGAAAGAAGCGATAGGCAGAGAGAGGGGAGGAGTAGATGAATAGAGACAGGGGGTGGAGGAGATGAACAGACAGCAGACAGAGGGAGAGGAAGAAATGGACAGAGACGGGGGAGAAGAGAAGACACAGAGAGAGGAAAGGAGGAGGTAGACAGAGAGTGGGGAGAAGGTGAGATGGACAGAGGGAGGGGAAAGGAGGAGATGGACAGAGAGAGGGGGTGGAGGAGATGAGGAGAGAGGGGGTGTAGCAGGTGGAGGACGAGATGGGCTAATAGAAACTGTAATAGATACATACCTGGACAAGGTCTGCGAACTCAGCTACTATACATATAAATATCCCCAGTGGTTACAGACGCCTATTCGAGTGATGTTTAAATCATATAAAATTATTAAATACTGAAATAACAAATAAGCGTATTAGAAGCTAATAAGTGCAAAGAACATATTATGTTGCCAACAGTGACTAATTTATATAACACTTTAAATTATTGTTGTATTAAACTTTGTGTGTGTGTGTGTGTGTGTGTGTGTGTGTGTGTGTGTGTGTGTGCGCTTATTTAATAATGTACGCAGCTGTTAAAAACAGAGTTAACACCATTATAAATGTTGTCATTTGTGTTGCTGCTATATGGTAATCTTTGCCCAGTTCTGTCGTTGGTGGTGAAAAATATGTTAATGACTCTGCGTTTGGCAACTTGCAATTAAAGACCTCTACACAATATAGAGCCCTTTACTAAAAGTATTTGTTTCTTTGTCTTCTGCTACCAGACAGGTTACCTGAAAGTCGTGCACTTAATACACTGCTACGATTATCTGACATAACTTTACTTGAGGGAAAAGATTTAACCCTTGGAAACTGGCGATAAAAAATAAATTGCGACTGATTACAGTAACTTTTATGCTGTTTCCGCAGTGTATTAAATATACAGCAAGTCGTTCTTTTTGTGTGCTTGCAGACGATATACTTGGCGAAATTCTACTACTGGGAGTGGGGATACTTCCAGACTCTCGACATAACGCTGGACCGAGCCGGGTACTACATATGCTGGGGGTGCCTGGTCCTAGTTCCATCGCTGTACACGTTCACCAGCAACTACCTGGTAATGCATCCGCCAGTGGCAACCGCTCCTCTGGCAGCGGCCGCCCTCGTATTGGGACTCGCATCCGTACTTCTCAACTACCGCGTCGACTACGAGAAATTATGCTTTCGTACCGCCAAGGACGGCAGGTAAGGCAATATTTGCAAGCTGCTAGCGGAAGCACTAACAGGCGCAAATGTGGCATACGAACAAAGAAAACACTTTGATAGCTCACAAGTTTCTTTGATTTCCTCGATTGTTATCAGCCTGAAGACTGTTAAGTTGCATATCTCCACGCTTGTCTATCTATTTCAAGCCTTTTCTTTGCACGACTACTGCACCCTACATCTGATTGAACCTGGGTCACCGTCCAATATTTTTGCACCCACTCCTGTCCCTACCATCAAATTAACTACTCTACGATGACTCAGAGTGTATCCTATCAACCTACTCTTTCTTTAAGTCAAGCTGTGGGCAAAGTTCATTTTTCTCCAGTTCCATTCAGCACCTCTTCATTACTATTTCGATCTCTTTCATTTTGTGCAAGCTTTTCAAGAGCGCGTTTCAAAAGCCTCTATTATTTTCTTCTGTGTACTGTTTACCAGTCACGTTTTACACATTTTCAGGAAAGACTTTCTAACATATAAATTTCTATTTGATGTTAACATATTCCTTTATTTTAGAACAACTTTTCTTGCTATTACTAGACTGCGTTTATCTCCTCTTTACTTCTACTGTTGTAAATTATTCTGTTTTACAAATGATAGAGCACAGCAATCAGTTGTCCTTTTTTGCAGGTTTTATTTGGCAAATCTAGATTTTGTCTGGTACCTAGCCGTTATCAGTGCACCATTTCATACAATCAATGTATATCAGTTCCCTGTTATTCGGACGTCTGTCAGTTCTTTCAAGACTCTTTCAGTCATGAAAGAAAAGAGCTGTGACAGCCGCCCGAACAACAGGGAACTGACATGCATTGATTATATGAAATAGCGCATTGATAATGGCTAGGCACCAGGCGAACCTAGATTTTCCAAATAAAACCTGGAAAAAACAACGACTGATTGCTGTGCTCTGTCATATCACAGTCGCTGAGTGCAGCCCCGTTCCTAATAGAAGCTAACTTAATTATTTTAAATAGCAAATAGCAAATATCGTCTACTATTTTCAGCACCTCGTTTCCTAAATATTTATCTCTGTATCACATGAGACAATCATGAGATTCTTGCTCACGGATGAATTTCGTTCCCATTAATCGAACAATGTTCAATTTCTATTGATGTCACTGTCGACAAGATACCATTATATTGAACAAATAAAACAAGGCTCTCTAAAGCCTGTTCAGTTTCCTGACACATGGGATCGTATTCGACTAAAAACATCAGTTAAAGCATTCGTATTACATCAATTACATCATGATGTTTCTTCTAGGATATATTGATTCAAAATATCGACTACAGTGCACCGACTAAATTCATATTACTCAGTTACATCTTGAGGTTTTTATAAAGGTCACTACTGGTACATTCAGATTAGCTACTAATTCATTGCTCTACAAATTCGTACATGGATGAAAGTTTACTTTAGTCACGTTTGGTTCCTAATGCCTCAATCAGTGTTTCTGCTGCATTGTACGAGAACTTTTTCTATGTGTTACAGCTTTTTTTGAAAGATAACCGTGAATTTCTAACTGCTTCTTTCTCCCTCATCTGGCTATAGTACATTAGTATTTTCTGTTCCATCGTCTCCAGACCCTTTCGTTTCCAGGCGTTTCTCTAAATGACTTATTTTGTTCTTTTACTATTTGTGAGCTAGGAACAGGAAAACATCATCACATACCTGTATGTCTGCATACCTTTCAGGTGGTGGATTCACTGCTGATATCGCCACTTGATAATAGTTAAAAACTGGTGCAAGATGAGTTTGTTAAAAGAAGTACTGTTCTTGTGAAAATGTTGCTAGGCCTTAGAAAGATAAAGTGGAATAACGCATTGGTGAATTTTGGGTTCTGATCCTAGTATGGCCGTTCTCGTGTATGTACTTATGGATGCATTCAAAACTATAGTGTAATACAAACAAAATAAAGGGAAGTTTTACTTAATCCTGTGACAATGAGTGTTGTAAAAAGTCATCACAAACACAATTTATGATGGTTGTGGAACCTGTTGCAACCACAACAACAAATCAAAAGAATCTGGAAGGATTATGCACGGTATTTCAGAAGGAAACGCAAATATTTTAGTATAATGGAAAAAGCATTATGAAGCAAAAACATACAAATATATGCTCTGTTCTCAACGGTTTCGAAAATTTAGGCGCTGATACTTGAAATGAATGGCGTTGTGACCTCTTGGATGAGCACGTTAGTCGCACGGAGATGCGACCACTGTCTGTGCAAAGCGATGGAGTCATGGTGGTCACTATTCTAGAACGTCTGATTCAAAATTTAGTACCGCAGTTGGTGTTGTGTGCAGTGTCACGAAGAGATACGTATCCTGCAGAGTATGTTGAAATCGTGTTTGTCTATTGACATTGCAAAGCAAATTCAAAGACTTGTTTACCGGAATGGCGACGACGTTTTCCTGAACAAAGAATATACTCTTCGAAAGCTGACACACGCAAGCATGGCGCGCTCACCGTCTAATTTGTTCCTGATGTCTCTTCCTTCGGTCATCTTGTACATATTTGTTTCCAAAATGACTGTATTTTTCCTTTACTACTGATACTATTACTGTATCTTCCCCAAGTTTTATCGTTATTCTATCTACTACTGTTCATCACCATTGCCTTTGTATCATCCTTTATGTCAACACAGTAACCATTCCATTCAACATCTTACCTAACTTGTCCTTTCTTTCAGCGAGAAGGAATATGTCAGTGTTCGAACCATTTGCTATGCTGTCTGATCCTGTAGCAAATTATTCCTCCCTCTAAAATGTTCTTTGGCATCTTACATTGCGTCTTCGACTTATAAATTCAACAACACTGGTGATATAGGCTGTCAGCTTCTTGTCTTATCTCTCTTCATTTTTTGGTGAAACTTTATTTTTATAAGTATCATAAATTAGTATTCTGCCTGTGATTTACGCACATTGTTCTCAGTATTTCAGACAAGTTGTGGCCTTTCTTTGTGAAAATCCACTGCATGTCACAATAAGGGTCATATCATTCTTTCCAAATACTCTCGTCTGCCGTTATAAAGCACCGGACTCTATTTCAGTAACTGTTATTAAATATCTCGCTACAGAAAGTAAGGACATTGAGTGAAATACTACTTTCCTCATTTTGTTTACTATCACTTTCCAAAACCTGGTGGGAGTGTTTTGAATATTTCGTAAAACTTTTGCTTCGTAAAATGTGTGCACTTTATACGGGCACTATGTATCACAGATAATGCTAAATTGAAAATATTAATAATTCAAAAAGTGGAGAATTGTGGCCTATTTAGAAATATACGTAAAGAAAAAAATACTTACTGCCATAACGGTTAAAATATTCATCAACATGTGGCAAAACCGTCGCAGAGCTTCCGATCGTTCTTATTTCGATAAATTTGCTTGTTGGTAGAAATAGAATACACCGTGGATATCACACAGACATAAATCAGGTATTTTTCGATAGCTGAAAGTATAAAATCACACTATTTGTGATTTTATCATGTAGTTATAAAATTACTAACGCAAATGAAACACTACATGTCAGAGAAAAGTATTAAAAAAAGCTCATGTCTTTTGCATATGGTATCTTTCTCTTGTACCAATTTGAAATAATAGTTTTAGGACACCGCTTAAATCATTATCATCAATTCAATATCCACTGACAGATAATGGGCTGTTCTCCACCTTTCCAAGAATTACGGTATTCAGCTATAGGTAAACATGTTACTGCAACATGTTTTGTATTGTCGTCTACATCTTCATTTACATTCACACCGGTACCCCGCAATCCACCATATGGCGCATGGTGGAAGGTACTCCGTACCACTACTAGTCATTTACTTTCCTGTTCCACTCACAAATAGAACGAGGGAAAGACGACTATCTGTATGCCTCTGTATCCTCTGTATGAGCCCAAATTTCTCGTATCTTCGTTGTCCTTACGGACAATGTATGTTGGAAGCTACAGAATCACTTAAAATGCCGGTTCTCTACATTTTCACAATAGTGTTCCAAGAAAAGAACGTCGCCTTCCCTCTAGGGATTCCCATTTGAGTTTCGAAGTATCTCCGTAACACTGGCGTGTTGTTCGAACCGACTAGTAACAAATCTAGCAGCCCGCCTCTGAATTGCTTCGATGTCTTTCTTTAATCCGACCTGGAACGGATCGCAAACACCCGAGCAGTACTCAAGAATAGGTCGCACTAGCGTCTTATATGCCTGCCCACCTTCATCGTCTCGATCTTTGCTCATCTCTTGAGATCCGGCAAAGAACTTCCTTCGTCCGTCTACCATGCATCCTCCACTATTTAATTTCCTCGATGGTCATAATTACGTCGTCAACTCCGATCAGTTCCATGATCCCTTTGTTTATTTTGATGTCATACCTGTGTAATAGTTTCTGGGGTGCGAACACAATATTATCAGCTAGGATGGTCACATCTACCCCAGAATGGCGTTTGCGGGAACTGTGGATTGCCTTCTACCAGTATCGTGGCGAGCGCGGAATTAGAAGAGGTCAGTCAGTAATAACATTCTTTATTGTGCAAGTCGTCAGTGCAAATGTTGATGACGGCGTGTCGGTGGCGCGTGTGATCACTCAGCCATCGTGTGGTGCCTCAGCATAGCCCCTAGCTGCGTGTCCGGCCCGCTACAGCGTGCTGATACGGAAGGCCGTGAACAGGAGGCGTGGTGTGGAGAACCCAGGACCCCAGGAGACGCCTGGAGTGCTGGATGAAGTCACCCTAGAGGTGGCCTTCCTTCTTTGACATCGGCTGGAGGCCCAAAACATACAGTTCTAGCTTAGGCTTGCACATCAGCCGTTAGCTGATGACCCTACTATGCGAATATGAAGCTGCTTGGCCCCACCTACCCCATCACGCCAAAACGTTTCGAGAATGGGTTACTGAAAAACAGTACTGAAAAAACCGCCCTTCTGCCAAAGGTTACACAATTTGTATTTGAAGATGGTTAAAATATATAAAATGTGACAATAAAAGTTGATTTTGTAAAAATACATAGGTGGACGATATTTACGATTCTTACATTAAAATAAATGACAATAAACGAGGATTTGGTAAAATACACGTAGATGTAAAATACTGATGGTTTTTAAAAGTCGTTTGGCAATTTTATATTACAGTTAAAAGATAGTCATTGATGAACAAGAATAATTCCAGGGTGTAATGGTGATGCCAAGTGACACATGATTAAGTTGGTATGATGAAGGTGTCTGGGTTGGATTAAATAGTGATTCCTGAGGAAGAGACGTGCTGCCCCCTAGTCACTCGTGACCGGATGGAGATGTGGTGTGTTTGGTGCGGCTAGTAACCTCGTGCTGATGCCTGTCGAGGTAGACAGTGGTCGGTAGCTTTCGGTGCCCCTCTTGTGATCTGGGTTTTTATTTATTGATGTTCCCGTGTGGCTACTATGGAGCACGCCCGTGTCACTTACTTTGAGTCGCACATCGTAACTGTCGTGAGGGCTGTGGCAGGTGTTCCTGGTCACAATAGCAGACCCTTCGTGTGAATTCTGCACTTCGTCACGTTGTGGTAGGTTCATATTGGTAACACCAAGTCTCATCAACTGTGACGATTTTTTTCAGAAAAGAACTGTGCACGTTTTGCATTCCAATTAAGTCACGGAAGGTGTCCATGTGTCGTCTTTTTGGTTCAGAAGTCAAGGTGTGTGGGACAAACTTCGCACACACTTTTCTCTTCTTCAAAACACGCTGTAGAAGGTCTTGAACACTTGATTTAAAGATGTTCCTCCATCGTGATCTGTGAGAGAACTATGCTGACACACTACAGTTGCAAATACTTTACTTAACACTGACTGCTCGTAACGGACTGATGGAATTCACATATGTTCTTTATAGCTGTTAGTTCAAGCTGACACGATGGATACTGCCCTGGCCTCGCTTATTGGAAATTTGTGGTAAGGTCTTAGGGGACCAAACTGCTGAGGCCATCGCCCTTAAACCCATACACTACTTAATCTACACTACTTAACCTAACCGTGGAAAACACACACACCCCGCGCGGCTCTCGCTTACACACAAAGAATAAAATCAATCATGGAATCTTTCCCATGGGTGGCATAAGAACATCGACTGGCGTGAATATGGCGTTGGCTGTAGTTAGAATTTCTAGAACCAACTGTAGTACAAATACAACTCATGCTAGTAACTTAGCGGCGAGTATTTATAGTCGCTCTGCCCAGCTATGTTGTAACAGGGCCCTGCTTGTGACTATGGAGGTGCAGTGGTGTGTAGAAATTCATGCCATGACTGCAACAGATCAATGTCTTGCAGTATACTGTGCCAGCAGTGTTCTAGCACCCAGCAGCAGGATTTCATAGACAGCTTCCCCGGCCATCTCTTAATGGGTTACAACATCTGGACTGTGGCAGTTGCCGCAACACTTATTTGCCCCCTTAGGAAGCTTCTGTCCTCTGAATGCCAGGCTGGTGCTAAACCTGTGAATTTCTTAAAATAACCTACTACTATAACGTTTAAATTCTCTTACACCCTTATTTACCATTTTTAGACTGATTATCTTTTTTCTTTGTTCACCTTGCCACATAGTCTATGGGGACTGATACAGCAAATACTGTTTCAAATCTTGGGTTGACCACACTGTTGGTATGTAATGGAATGACTCGGTGCTGGTAACTGCTGGGGCATTGCCCAATATTTTGGGGTATTATTCTGGTTCGTCAGGTTCCTAGCTGGCAGTGTTGTTAAAGGATTATCTGGCAAACACAGCTGAGGATACGTTAGGTTCGGAGTCATAGACGCTTTTATTGTTGCTGGAAGCTGAAAAGTCGGTCCTGAGATATCACACTTCTTTCCAGTCAGTATTATTCCGATGTTCCACAGTTCTAAGTGTTCTATTCCCTATGAATGTCCCTGCTTGTAGAAGATAGTGATAATTACCAGCCGCGCGGGATTAGCCGAGCGGTGTGAGGCGCTGCAGTCATGGACCGTGCGGCTGGTCCCGGCGGAGGTTCGAGTCCTCCCTCGGGCATGGGTGTGTGTGTTTGTCCTTAGGATAATTTAGGTTAAGTAGTGTGTAAGCTTAGGGACTGATGACCTTAGTAGTTGAGTCCCATAAGATTTCACTCATATTTGAACATTTTTTTGTAACTACCACTGGGTCATGTATGGTGTATATTCAGCGAGTATGTAGTGCGGACATCCTCCCTCACTTGTCTCCCCAAGAAACGGCTCCACCTGGCATTTCTCTATAGCAGTTTGGACTACAATGGAATGGTGTACTGTGATCTGCTCTGTTTGTTATCTAAATCTGGAACCTGAACATACCCATACCTATACTTCACTTTCGCTATGTCCATACCAAACATAAGAAGTATTATTCTTTGCCATCTGTCGTTCACTGAAAAGTAAAACACAGCCGCAAATTACTACAATAACAATTCGCCAGATTCTACACGCAATATCTGACAAATAATTGTTAACATACCACAAGAGTGAAAGTCATTCACACTTTATAATTTCCAGACCAACATTGTCCTTGGCATCCGTCAGCATCACTAGACTACCAGCCAGGAACCATACAGTGGTATAGTTACACGAGTGATCCATGACTTTGGCACACTCTAGAGCGAAATAAATAAAGACAAAAGAATTCATAATCTGTACATGATTCAGTTCACATACGCTCATTACTGTGGTACACGACATTAAAAATTCACCTAAAACAAATAACAAAAAATGGCTCTAAGCATTATGGGACTTAACATCTGAGGTCATCAGTCCCCTAGACTTAGAACTATTTAAACCTAACTAACCTAAGGACGTCACACACATCCATGCCCGAGGCAGGATTCAAACCTGTGCCCGTAGCAGCAGCGCGGTTCCGGAATGACGCGCCTAGTAGCGCTCGGTCACAGCGGACGGCCAAATAACAAAAAAAATTATTACAGTATACCTTCCTCTTTTTGTCATCTTAATGCATAGAGCTGTCTGCTTCACTTGAGTGTTACCTTCCCCTTGCTACCTCCTCACCAGTCTTCAGGTACTGACGCCTGTAATGGTGGTAAAGAGTCCAGCCCACCATGATAGGGCAAGATACACTCAATGTGGATAATTATTGTATGGGTAGGAATTTGTAGCTCCAGTTTCATCCGTGAGATCATCTCAACCACGTGGCATTGGTCTTGATAATGGGTAAAAGATTTTTTCGTCTTTCTCTTTCGGGTGTGTGGGTTTGTTAACATCACCTGCTGTCCAACATGGAATTCTGGTAACTTACAATTTCGTCATCTAATTCTGTTTGTGGCATTCCAGGGCTCTTTGCACCTGTTTCTATACCTTCCATAAAGTTCTGGCGAAATTCTGTAGTGAGTCTCCATTCCTCTCTACTTTAGGCTTTAATACTATTTTCTGGCTATCTACTACTCCGTATCGCGCATGTACTTTCTGCCACTCTGTAGTGGTGCTATCCACTTCGTATAATTCTGAACCATTTGACAGAGGTCGTCTGCATGCCCATGTGTTCTGCCTGCTGGATGAACTCAGTAAGCTTGGAATGTGGATCCTTCAGAACCAATAGCCATTTCAGTGACAGAAATGCACAGCCATGTGTATCATTGCTTGCATCACTTTACAGGACGAATTACTTCTCATACTTTGGAAAAATCAACACCATACCTATTGTCAACAATTGTTTTAATTTGATGTTCACATCCTTACACACTCATGGTTCTCATTAGGAGTGAGGCGTTATGCCATCTCTGCAAATTTCAGAACAAACTTTCTATAACAATTTGCTGAACCCAAAAAGTCTAACTCTTTCTCTACACGTGGTGTCCAAAATTCTGAATAGCTTTTACCAGTGTAGTGTCTGTTTGGGCTGCCTTATGACTGATCACGTGTCCCAAAGCTTTTAGTTCCTGTAGTATGAAGTAACACTTCTCTGTACTCAGTGTAGGTGTGTTGCACACAGCCAATTAAACACCTTCCTTAGCTGTAACACATGTTCTTCCATATTCTTCACAAAGATAATTATTTCATCCAGATATGCTGTATGTGTCCTTGGAGTGTTTTGCAGAGGCACGCTTCAATAAAAACGTTCTCTACAATTAACTAAACCAGTTACGAAAAATTTCCCCTCTGCATACACTTTAGTTATAATAACATTTACTGAGAGTGCTGCTAAGTAGCGTGGGGCCTCCATTGCCATGTAATGGTAGGTTACCATTCTTATTCCATGTCTTTCTATCATATGCCTTATTCTGACCGCAATCTCGTTCTTGATGCCTTACTATCCCTCATTTTCAACACTGCAACTCATGGCACTCTCGTCATATGTGGCCTGACCAACCACAATGGTAATGCTTGACCACGGCGGACTTGGGTCACTGTGTCTATTTCCTCCAATGCTGTTGCCATTCCTATGACTCCAGCTACTCTTTAAGAAATTTTGCCAATCTTTTCGTGATGCACTAAGTGACAACCCCCATAAAAATGCATCCAACGCTCTTTGTGCTGGCTCTTGCAGAAGAACCCTGTTATTGTCACCACATTCCATAAACTCATAAATATTGCTCTAAGTTTTCTAATCCTGTGCATCAAACTGTCAACTGACTTCATGATACACTGTTCTAGTGCTTCCGGTTATATCTACAACTATTCTTCCTCCTATATCACTGTAACAAGCCTGTCCTCAGAATTTCAAATATCTGTGCATTCCACAAATAAATGTGATACATCATGTATGTGCTCACACCTCCTACCAAAAGTAACTTGTCCATATGCAAAAATTGTCCCTGTGGTCAACTTCCCAGCTTTTCAGTTGTTAACAGGTTGTCTATAAATGCTAAGACATCCTCCCCCACTTAATCTAGAAAAGAAGAAACTAGCGTAGTGATTCAACATTTGAGCTGGGTACTGACATACTGGAGGAGGACCTGTTCTCTTGCAAGTCCGTGTTATCTGCCTGCATTTGTGCTTTTGGACTGCCTTCACAATGGTAAACCCGTGTACACCTGAAAAGCCTTTGTCTACAACAAAGGGAAAAATTCAGTAGGGAAGCACTTCCTACTAGTATTACCATTGCACTTTTTACTACAGACACTTCCAATCCTTAGGACTGAGTGCACCAAGTATGTGCATTCTCTACATTCTCTGGCGTAATGCCTAGGCATTATACATTTAAAACGAACCACTGCTGAAGAATGGACGCATGGAGTTTTGTGTCCGAACTGCTTACATCGTCTACACCTAATTAAGTGTGAACCACCGTCTGTTTTCTTAGTATGCCACCTGAAGTTACTTAAATCGCTGGCTGAGTCCAGGTTCACCAGTCGTACCTTCGACCCAACTCTCCGGTTGAGGCGATTATAGGTTGTCAGTGTAGTCGCATGGAAAAAGGTAAAAAAAAAAAAAAGGTTCAATTCCTTGTTGGTTACAATGTCTGTGTTTATGCAATAACTGTATAATCATAATACAAAGTCGTTCAGACATGCATGCCTATCTGAAGAGACAGACACTATCACTGAAGAATACAGCTGTGCTAAACATTACGAAATAGTTCCGAATTCTGAGACAATACACTGACATCAGCTGTTTGCGACATATGAAATTTGTGCCAGATCTGGAATCGAACTCGGATTTCACACTTATTGAAAGTGGTCGCCTTACTCACTCCAGCTGTACGAGCATGCCTCAATGACTAATCCAAACTTCCATATGTCACGTAGTCACAACCATTATACTCGCACATTCTGTGATTCCCGCAAAGGAAAACGAATAACATATCATCATTTTAGCACGATGAGCCATAGTTACAGTGTCTGTGTTTTATACAGTGTGTGTATCTTCACAGTACAAAATCCTTCGGCGGGCTAAAATGACAATACAATATTTGCGTCCCTGTGTGAGAATCACTAACTATGCAAGCATAAGGACCGTGGCACGTGACATACGGAAGTTCGGATCGGTCCTGCAGGCGTGCTCGGACAGCCCATGTGGTTAAGGCGACCGTTCGCGATAAGCGGGAAATCCAGACCCGAATCCTCGTCAGGCACAAATTTTCGTGTGTCACAAACGACTGACGTCAATGCATAGTCGCAGAATGAGTAACAATTTGGTGCAATTAGTTTCCACTCACCACGTTCAAATGTTGCAGATGATCACTGGCCTGCAACGTCACTCTTTCTTACTGGCTTTCATTTGACACCAAACGTAAAGATTTCGGGAGTGTAAGCACCATTAATAGTTCTGCCATAACTGCGTGTGTGGGATCTATGATTTGCAATCTGCGAGTACCCTGGCGAGTGTGGGATCCAGAGAGCTCAACAGAACGAGCTGCAGTGTGAGTACAGGTCCAGTTACTGGCTGAGAAGCAAGTATTCATCGTCCCTCTGGCCAGCTATGTAGCTACACGACCCCGCGTCCTGACAAGTTGGTCACAACGATTGCCACGGCTTGTGTAAATTCTGCCAACCACTATGGTGGATGGTGGTCTTGCAGTATGGTCTGCTAGCAACATACTAGCATCCGGCAGCAGGATTTTGTAGACAGCTCGCCTGCCCACCTCTCAAAAGGTTGTGAAATCCCTAATGTGACTGTTGCTGTAACAAGTAATCTTTAATATTTTATGGAAAACGGCAACGACCCACTTTTTATGTATTTTTATTTATGCCAGTAAGCGTTTCGGGCTGTCACCCATCTTCAGTTGGCGTTATACGTATTTCAGTCTGCACTTAGCACATCGTTAAAAGTATAATAATGTCCAACAACTGTCTTTCTGTTTCTTGTTGAATGGCCTTCAATTTTTCAACACTTTTCGAATGATTCAGTCCAAGTCTCCATGCTAAACATAAAAACTGGTAATACTCCCCATATAAGCTTTTCTTTGCGACACATAGAAAGCTTAGTTTTGAAACCCCTGTTTAGTTTCCCAGAATCACTCAACGACAATTTTACTCTTCCGTTGAATTTTTTGCTGTTCATTTGGGCGTTGTCTCCAGCTGTCATAAGTACGTTAACAGGACTCTGCAATGTCGATCTGACATCAATACGATCCTGTGTACGGGAGCTTGGTGGCTGTTACAATTGAGATTTCTAGAGTGCCAAACAAACAATAGATTTTTGGGGGTACTAATCCATTTCGATGTCATTCTGACTTTTCTGTTCTTGTTGGTTCAGTTCTTGCTGGAAGTACTTTGATGACTGTAGCTACTGTGTCAGGCAGTCATGCAGATTATGATGGTCTTTTCCACACAATGAGGCAAAAGATTAATGGTAATGAGTATATATTAGTATAAATTGGTATATGTTAACAATGAATTAAAGTGGGTCTTCCTTCTTGCAAGAAGGCTCGTTTAATCCCCAAACATGATTCACCACTGTTTTAGCATCTTCAGTAGTTTTTTCCTTTACTGTTTCTGAAATACATATGTACGAAATAATTCACATTAGGAAGGTATTGACATCATACTTTGTTGTTGTTTAGTCTACCTCTGTATTTCACTATTTTAGGGTTCCGCACCTCAATGGGCCAAACAGAAACCATTATAGGATCACTTTTCTGTTCGTCTGTCTGTTAAGCCCTCTTTTTCTCAGGAACGGGCAGAAGTTGAGATGTATGTGAAATACGTAGGTCTACAGCCCCTTGTTGATGTAAAACATTTAAGCTTCTAAGTCAAGCAATCAAAGGGTACGACAGTTCTTGTCACATATTTTGATCCTTGCAAACTCACTCATCAAAACCTATGAAGTAGAGTCATGAGATTTGGCAAGATCAAGTTTTCACAGCATGAGTAAAGACAAAAACCCGAAAACTGTTAATTTGTAATTATATCACATAAAAATATTTTTTGCTGTTAGCTGTTAGCCTGTCCGTCTATCGAGGCCCTTTTCCAGGAACGGGTGGAGGTATCGTTTTTAAATTTGTGTCAAATACTAAGGCAGACGATCCATTGCCGTTATAAAAAAATTAAGTTTCTATGAGAAAGCAATCAAAAGCTATGGCCATTTATGTCACAAACTTTGATCCTCTCAAACTCACTCATCAAAACCCATAGAGTACTTCCCACTGACCTAGTGTCATGAAATTTGACAAGAAGCAAGGTTGTACAGTGTAGGTAACGAAAAAATTCGTAAATTGTTAATTTTTAATTCCCATAAATAGCATAAATTTTTTTCCCCATTTGCTGTCCGTCTGTCTGTCTGTCAATCTGTTAAGACCCTTTCTTCTCAGCAAATTTCTAAAAAATTCTAAGATCTAAGGTCCCTTGGCGGTGTAAAAAATTTACGTTACTACGTCAGTGCAGTCAAAAGATACTGTTATTCGTGTCACATATTTTGATACTCGCAAACTCAATCATCAAAGCCTATAGATGAACTATCTAAATACAGAGGTAAGTTTGTAAAGAACCCTCGGAGCACGACGCCTACGTGCGCTTGTCCCGGTGTTTTTTTTTAAAAAAACCTTATGTGTGCCTTGTGGCTGCCAACAGAAATCAGCCACAAGTCTAAATTGAAAGATCTTTCATTTGCAAGACAGGTATGTCAGGACAACATCTGAATTGAAATTTTGTCCAGCACGTAGCCGTTAAACTACACAAGGTGCATTACAAGTCATGTTACACACTTATTGAGGTTGTAGGGGGGACTCAGTAGATCAAGTTTAACGTAGGAACCCATGTCCGAAAACGTCATCGAACGACGCTATAGAATGTCAAAGTAACAGGCGCCGGCGCCCGGTGATTCTCTTATCCTGTTACAAACTTTCTAGAATGATGGAGAAGAATAAATGTATAAATTTGAGGCATGGGTCCCTGTACCGGAAACGAACGAGGCGAAAATTATAGGCGAAAACCATTCTGATACTTCTGGCAATGGTATATATGTTGTGGTAATGTTGTTGCTCAGATTCTATGGTAGGCAACTTTCAGAGGTGGTAGGATGGACCAAAACAAGACGAAGTTTCAAGTAAGCATGGGCTCCAAAACGCATACCTTAAGAGCTATGGGCACTTGTTCAATAGAGATGTGTTTCACGGTAGTGAAGATGAACAACTGCTCATAGTTCCTCGGATATCACTTTTAGACTCCATGTTACTGGACATTTTTTCCTAGTTTTGGTCCATACTACCACCTCTGAAAGTTGCGTACCATACAGTCTTAACAAGAACAGTACCAGTATACGTATTCCACTGTCGGAGTTATAAGAACGGTTTTCGCTTATGACTTTCGACCTATTCGTTTCCGGACAGGGACCCTGTGGGACGGCGGGTGCAAAAGTTTGAATTATATATATATTTGTTGCCGTTCTCAACACAGGCTCTCATTTATACTTTTATCGTTCTCCATCATCCTAGAAAGTTTGTAGCACCGTCACGGAATCACCTATATATACATACAATAAAGGCGCCGGCGCTCTGTAACATCATTGGATGACGTTTCCGGACGTGTGCTCCTACGCAAAGCTTGATCTACTAAGTCCCGTCTACAACGTCTAGAAGTATGTGACATGAATTGTGAAACCCCCTCTATATTCCGGAAAAAGAGTGGTATATGCCACTTTTTTGACGCTTACCACTGCTGTAATTGACATGCCGTGAGCAGTACTTGGTTTTTATTTGCCTTCTGAATGTGTCGTTGGTATTGTTTTTATGTTTAAAATGATCTGTGGCGGTCTGTAAAATTGCGCGGTGTTTTGGTTTGGAAAATAATTTGATGTGATTTGCTATTCATAGATTGTGTTGCGGGTTTTTAACAGCATTTCGTTACCTTTTCACTTGCTCGCTGGTGAATTCTGACTGTTTGCATGTTGATATGACTCAGGCGTACTGTTTTACTGCACATTTATGTTTCAGATACGCTGTTAGCAATCGTTTGTTTTACTGTTATGTTTTAGACTAGCGGCCGTAAATTTTGAATTTGGTCCGAAGTGTTTTCATTTTGTGTGTTTGAAAAAGAGAGAGAGAGAGAGTGTGTGTGTGTGTGTGTGTGTGTGTGTGTGTGTGTGTGTGTTTGCCGCGTAAAACCAAGCAAAGGGGTCCAGCGCAGCGCGGCGTGTCCAGTTTGACGTTAAACCGCGCCACTCCGCGCACAACGAACAAGTTCCCCGAAGTGTCGGTACATCAAAGAAAATGGTTCGTTCATGTGCGGCTCTGCGTGGACGGTGTTCCTCAAATGTATAGTGGAACAATGTGTCTAAGCCACATCAATACAATAACACTCAGAATTCACTAATGAACGCGAGAAAAGGTAATGAAATGCTATTAGAAACACGCAACACAATCTATAAACAGCAAATAACACCAAATGGTTTTCCAGACCAAACTTCACGAAATTTTATCGATGTACATAGGTAATATTAAAAATGAAAACAATAACTGCAACAACATACATTTTGCAGGCCAATGAAAATCAAGTACAGTTCAGGGTGCGTCAGCTACAGCAGTGGTAAGTGGAAAATGTAAGAGCATATGTCACTGTTTTATCGGAGTATGTAGTTGAAAGCCTATATTGTAAACCAGAATTCAATTCAGATGTTTCTCTAACAACCCTGTGTCGCAAGGGACATGTTGTATTAATTTAGGCTTGAGGCTGATTTGTGTTGACAGCTACAGGGAAGTCAAAACGGTGAATTACATATATAATCTAAACAAGAAGGAAGTCTGATATCAACGTTTTCCTAACCTATCTAATTTGTTATATGAGTCTCACAGACAATAATTCATTGTTATCTTCTACAAGCACGGGAATAGAGCTTAAAATTCCACCATGATAGCATATACACTCCTGGAAATTGAAATAAGAACACCGTGAATTCATTGTCCCAGGAAGGGGAAACTTTATTGACACATTCCTGGGGTCAGATACATCACATGATCACACTGACAGAACCACAGGCACATAGACACAGGCAACAGAGCATGCACAATGTCGGCACTAGTACAGTGTATATCCACCTTTCGCAGCAATGCAGGCTGCTATTCTCCCATGGAGACGATCGTAGAGATGCTGGATGTAGTCGTGTGGAACGGCTTGCCATGCCATTTCCACCTGGCGCCTCAGTTGGATCAGCGTTCGTGCTGGACGTGCAGACCGCGTGAGACGACGCTTCATCCAGTGGCAAACATTCTCAATGGGGGACAGATCCGGAGATCTTTCAGGCCAGGGTAGTTGACTTACACCTTCTAGAGCACGTTGGGTGGCACGGGATACATGCGGACGTGCATTGTCCTGTTGGAACAGGAAGTTCCCTTGCCGGTCTAGGAATGGTAGAACGATGGGTTCGATGACGGTTTGGATGTACCGTGCACTATTCAGTGTCCCCTCGACGATCACCAGTGGTGTACGGCCAGTGTAGGAGATCGCTCCCCACACCATGATGCCGGGTGTTGGCCCTGTGTGCCTCGGTCGTATGCAGTCCTGATTGTGGCGCTCACCTGCACGGCGCCAAACACGCATACGACCATCATTGGCACCAAGGCAGAAGCGACTCTCATCGCTGAAGACGACACGTCTCCATTCGTCCCTCCATTCACGCCTGTCGCGACACCACTGGAGGCGGGCTGCACGATGTTGGGGCGTGAGCGGAAGACGGCCTAACGGTGTGCGGGACCGTAGCCCAGCTTCATGGAGACGGTTGCGAATGGTCCTCGCCGATACCCCAGGAGCAACAGTGTCCCTAATTTGCTGGGAAGTGGCGGTGCGGTCCCCTACGGCAATGCGTAAGATCCTACGGTCTTGGCGTGCATCCGTGCGTCGCTGGGGTCCGGTCCCAGGTCGACGGGCACGTGCACCTTCCGCCGACCACTGGCGACAACATCGATGTACTGTGGAGACCTCACGCCCCATGTGTTGAGCAATTCGGCGGTACGTCCACCCGGCCTCCCGCATGCCCACTATACGCCCTCGCTCAAAGTCCGTCAACTGCACATACGGTTCACGTCCACGCTGTCGCGGCATGCTACCAGTGTTAAAGACTGCGATGGAGCTCCGTATGCCACGGCAAACTTGCTGACACTGACGGTGGCGGTGCACAAATGCGGCGCAGCTAGCGCCATTCGACGGCCAACACCGCGGTTCCTGGTGTGTCCGCTGTGCCGTGCGTGTGATCATTGCTTGTACAGCCCTCTCGCAGTGTCGGGAGTAAGTATGGTGGGTCTGACACACCGGTGTCAATGTGTTCTTTTTTCCATTTCCAGGAGTGTATTATTATAAATTAGTACTACACCAACTTAATCTTCCTCTTATGTGCAAAGTCAACAAAAAAAGCGGGAGGTATTAGTGTCGGTGTGAGCCTCGTAATAGGTCTACGTCACTATGATATGTGTCTTCACAAACAGAATGCAAAAGGTTGTGCTGAATAACTCAGATAATGTCGGAAAGGTAGAAAATTTTCGTGACCAAGCTAAAAAAAAAATCACAAAAGGAGTACCGCAGGGTTCAATTTTGGGTCGACTCTTATTCATTATGTGTTGTAAGATGGCAAGAACTATGCCCCTTACATGAAGTAATTAAAGATCACCTAACTCACGTTGAGCGAACAGTAGTTCTGAACAAAAATGACTGACAAGGCACAATGCGTCATGTAGAGGGTATAGTATGGACGTATTGGAATAATTAATGTTGGGTGATGATTTTAAAGTAATTCACACAACATGAAAACTTTGTGGAAATGCGTCGATTTACTGGAGGCTAGTTTATCCCAGGGAAGTATTCAGAATTGACCGTGGCTGGCTGGGGAGCAGCAAAGGGAAGCGATAATAGGCACCGCAGGGCGGCTCAAGCTCTGAGAAAGTGCCTCCAGCTGCCTTAAGATGAGTGACAGTGAGTGGGTGGTTGACCCCATGCTGGTGTATGGGGAAGCAGACGGAGAACTTGTACACCTGTTGATAAATGTCCGTCGTCCCGTTTTCAGTGAAACATGCGAGAAAGCCACGCAATGCTACAGTGGAGCAGTCAACAGAGGCCAAAATATGTGTGTTCGTGACTATAGGAACTTCACGCTAAATTCACGGTCCGCAGAGTCTGAGGTAAATCAGGTGAAGAGCGACAGAATGAAACACGCTGGCCTCTGATGGGAACGTAGGACCAAGAAATTTGAAGTACTCTCCTGGGAGTCAGAATTCCGGAAAAATTGGTGTTTTGTGCAGACGCTAACCTTGATGGGTGGCCTGGGAGGAGCTAAATAGCAGAAGTTGAGAGGAAGGGAAATTTTGTGGGAGTTTGTTCACTTCCCAGAGCAGGCATTGGTCGGTGCTGGGAAGCAACACATAATTAACGCGCTGCAATTGGCGTAAGTGATTTTGCTGGAGTGGAAACCGAGGCGAAGAGCGGATTGGGAGAAGTCTCCATAGTGGTCTTCCGTTCCCAGCTTGCCTAGAGTGCGGACGTGGCATTCTTGACTCAGCTTGCCTGAGAAAGAGTGAGCATCTCTGCAGTTTAGGACTTAGCAAATGGAACGATTGATTTTGGAGATAGAAAGTTTCCGTTCAGCTATGTACTGAGCAAGATAGCTAGAAGTGAATAGACGAGCGCAGCCTTGCAGCACCACGAGGTCGGCCGACGTTCGCATAACGACGCCGCCCCGCCACGCTGAATTCGGTGATATTGCGCCCGCTCCCGCCACTGATTTATTTGTTGGATCAGGTCGGCAAAGTTTCCGCGAGGGTTTCATGGGCCGTGTATTGCAGAATTCTTCTCGTACTTCGCATTATGCCTGGGTCAGTCGATAGGAATTACTTTTGATTTATCGCGCTTTACTCCACGCAAACGCAATTTATTACCGCTGCCTGTTAGGAGAGTCATGTAACGTGATGATTGAAGGTCGTGAGTTAAATTAAATCTGTGCTAATCGACTGCATCTGTTTTTAATCAATTAGTGGAAATCCCAAGTCACTTTCTTAATGAATTTTATGTTCAACATTTGCATCTGGTGTTCAGTAGCTGAATGTAACATCAATGTGCACCCCTTTTTAATTAAAAGGGATCAATTCTGAATCAATTAATGTCAACAGTGTCACCACAGTTCAATCAGGAGTCACAGGGCCTTATTACTTTCTTTGCGTTATCTGACATTGCGGCAGTTTTGCACTCTCTGTTGATCTGTTAGTCAATTAACTGGGGTGAACACACGCCAAAGCCAGGTAAGTGACGGGTGGGGTGTTACAATATATATATATATACACTCCTGGAAATTGAAAAAAGAACACATTGACACCGGTGTGTCAGACCCACCATACTTGCTCCGGACACTGTGAGAGGGCTGTACAAGCAATGATCACACGCACGGCACAGCGGACACACCAGGAACCGCGGTGTTGGCCGTCGAATGGCGCTAGCTGCGCAGCATTTGTCCACCGCCGCCGTCAGTGTCAGCCAGTTTGCCGTGGCATACGGAGCTCCTCCATCGCAGTCTTTAACACTGGTAGCATGCCGCGACAGCGTGGACGTGAACCGTATGTGCAGTTGACGGACTTTGAGCGAGGGCGTATAGTGGGCATGCGGGAGGCCGGGTGGACGTACCGCCGAATTGCTCAACACGTGGGGCGTGAGGTCTCCACAGTACATCGATGTTGTCGCCAGTGGTCGGCGGAAGGTGCACGTGCCCGTCGACCTGGGACCGGACCGCAGCGACGCACGGATGCACGCCAAGACCGTAGGATCCTACGCAGTGCCGTAGGGGACGGCACCGCCACTTCCCAGCAAATTAGGGACACTGTTGCTCCTGGGGTATCGGCGAGGACCATTCGCAACCGTCTCCATGAAGCTGGGCTACGGTCCCGCACACCGTTAGGCCGTCTTCCGCTCACGCCCCAACATCGTGCAGCCCGCCTCCAGTGGTGTCGCGACAGGCGTGAATGGAGGGACGAATGGAGACGTGTCGTCTTCAGCGATGAGAGTCGCTTCTGCCTTGGTGCCAATGATGGTCGTATGCGTGTTTGGCGCCGTGCAGGTGAGCGCCACAATCAGGACTGCATACGACCGAGGCACACAGGGCCAACACTCGGCATCATGGTGTGGGGAGCGATCTCCTACACTGGCCGTACACCACTGGTGATCGTCGAGGGGACACTGAATAGTGCACGGTACATCCAAACCGTCATCGAACCCATCGTTCTACCATTCCTAGACCGGCAAGGGAACTTCCTGTTCCAACAGGACAATGCACGTCCGCATGTATCCCGTGCCACCCAACGTGCTCTAGAAGGTGTAAGTCAACTACCCTGGCCAGCAAGATCTCCGGATCTGTCCCCCATTGAGCATGTTTGGGACTGGATGAAGCGTCGTCTCGCGCGGTCTGCACGTCCAGCACGAACGCTGGTCCAACTGAGGCGCCAGGTGGAAATGGCATGGCAAGCCGTTCCACAGGACTACATCCAGCATCTCTACGATCGTCTCCATGGGAGAATAGCAGCCTGCATTGCTGCGAAAGGTGGATATACACTGTACTAGTGCCGACATTGTGCATGCTCTGTTGCCTGTGTCTATGTGCCTGTGGTTCTGTCAGTGTGATCATGTGATGTATCTGACCCCAGGAATGTGTCAATAAAGTTTCCCCTTCCTGGGACAATGAATTCACGGTGTTCTTATTTCAGTTTCCAGGAATATATATATATATATATATATATATATATATATATATATATATATATATATATATATATATATATATATATATATATGGTGAGTCACCTAACATTACCACTGGATATATTTCGTAAACCGCATCAAATACTGACGAATCGATTCCACAGACCGAACGTGAGGAGATGGGCTAGTGTAACTGGCTAATACAAACCATAAAAAAATGCACGGAAGTATGTTTTTTAACACAAACCTACGTTTTTTTAAATGGAACCCCGTTAGTTTTGTTAGCACATCTGAACATATAAACAAATACGTAATCAGTGCCGTTTGTTGCATTGTAAAATGTTAATTACATCCGGAGATATTGTAACATAAAGTTGACGCTTGAGTACCACTCCTCCACTGTTCGATCGTGTGTATCGGAGAGCACCTAATTACGTAGGGATCCAAAGGGAATGGTGATGGACCTTAGGTACAGAAGAGACTGGAACAGCACATTACGTCCACATGCGAACACCTTTTTATTGGTCTTTTTCACTCACGCACATGTACATTACCATGAGGGGTGAGGTACACGTACACACGTGGTTTCCGTTTTCAGTTACGCAGTGGAATAGAGTGTGTCCCGATATGTCAGGCCAATAGATGTTCAATGCGGTGGCCATCATTTGCTGCACACAATTGCAATCTCTGTCGTAATGAATGTCGTACACGCCGCAGTACATCTGGTGTAATATCGCCGCAGGCTGCCACAATACGTTGTTTCATATCCTCTGGGGTTGTAGGCATATCACGGTACACATTCTCCTTTAACGTACCCCACAGAAAGAAGTCCAGAGGTGTAAGATGAGGAGAACGGGCTGGCCAATTTATGCGTCCTCCACGTCCTATGAAACGCCCGTCGAACATCCTGTCAAGGGTCAGCCTAGTGTTAATTGCGGAACGTGCAGGTGCACCATCATGCTGATACCACATACGTCGACGCGTTTCCAGTGGGACACACTCTATTCCACTTCGTAACTGAAAACGGAAACCACGTGTGTACGTGTACCTCACCCCTCATGGTAATGTACATGTGCGTGAGTGAAAAAGACCAATAAAAAGGTGTTCGCATGTGGACGTAATGTGCTGTTCCAGTCTCTTCTGTACCTAAGGTGCATCACCGTTCCCTTTGGATCCCTACGTAATTAGGTGCTCTCCGATACACACGATCGAACAGCGGAGGAGTGGTACTCAAGCGTCAACTTTATGTTACAATATCTCCGGATGTAATTAACATTTTACAATGCAACAAACGGCACTGATTACGTATTTGTTTATATGTTCAGATGTGCTAACAAAACTAACGGGGTTCCATTTAAAAAAAACGTAGGTTTGTGTTAAAAAACATACTTCCGTGCATTTTTTTATGGTTTGTATTAACCAATTACACTAGCCCGTCTCCTCACGTTCGGTCTGTGGAATCGATTCGTCAGTATTTGATGTGGTTTACGAAATATATCCAGCGGTAACGTTAGGTGAAAAAAATGGTTCAAATGGTTCTGAGCACTATGGGACTTAACATCTGTGGTCATCAGTCCCCTAGAACTTAGAACTACTTAAACCTAACTAACCTAAGGACATCACACACATCCATGCCCGAGGCAGGATTCGAACCTGCGACCGTGGCAGTCGCGCGGTTCCGGACTGCGCGGCTAGAACCGCTAGACCACCGCGGCCGGCAACGTTAGGTGACTCACCCTGTATATATATATATATATATATATATATATATATATATATATATATATATATATATATATATGAAGCAAAATTGGTACTTTTTGCAGATTAGTATTATTATCAATCCCATTAGGGAGAAAGCAACTGAAGATTAGTAAATGATATTTTTCAAAGAATTCTTAAGTTGTTTTCTGAGAATGGACCACCCATAAATTTTGAGAAAAAAAAACACACTGCATTCAGTCCTGTACAACAAATAGAGTCATATCAATAACTGATGTAACACATGAGCAAGAGTCAGTAAATGGTGTAGATTGTTCCAAATTCTGGGGCATGTGTAGTGATGAAAACTTGAACTAGAAGAAGCATATCTCTGAATTTCTCAAACGGTTAAGTTCAGCTATTTTTGCTCTTCCTATAATTGCTAATCTTGGAAACAAACATATAAGCCTCATGACATATTTTGCATATTTCTATTCAGTAATGTCGTATAGAAAAAAGTGCTGATTGTACAAAAGCGAGTAGTAAGAATAATATGTGGTGTCTTACTATGGACGTCATGTAGGTACCTCTTCAAGGAGCTAGGCATTTTAACTGCACCGTCACAATACATATTTTCGCTAGTGAAATTCGTCATAACTAATCCATCACAATTTGAGAAGGACAGTGATACCCATACCTACAACACTAGAGGGAAAAATCACCTTTATTCCCATTGCTAATGCGGTCAGTGGCTCAGAGAGGAGTTCAATGCGCAGCAGTAAAATTTTTTGATCATATGACCAATAACATAAACTGTCTGACAGATAGCGAAACAAGTTTTAAATCTAATTTAAAATCATATCATATCATTGACGAATCTCTGCTTACAAACTGGTAGCCATTAAAAAACACTTGTTTAGAAGTGTAGTTGCATGAGTAGGAATAAAATGGTAATGTGTTGATTAATGTTAACTATTCATGTAGGGGAAAGTGGACGAAAAAGACATAATTAAAAGATCATTGGAGGTATGAATTAAACAACGCCTTCAGTCACAACTTTTTCGTGTTTTATTAATCACACGACGCATTTCGGACCCTGTGGGTCCATCGTCAGGTGTAATTTGTCTCAATACATGTTTTATTTCTTCTCCTGAATGAGACAAATTACACCTGATGATGGACCCACATGGTCCGAAATGCATCGTGTAGTTAATAAAACACGAAAAAGTGGTGACTGAAGGCGTTGTTTAATTCTTACCTCCAATGTTTTGAATACAGTCACGTTTTAAGCTGCAAAATAAGGATAAAATTAAATTTAAAAATGTTAATTATTTCTCACAGTCCATGTATGCCAATTAAAATTATATAAATGCAATTTTACTTTAGAGTGAGGTTTCTAGAGTAGCATGTCATAAAGAAATTCAGTGTAAAATAATTAGTTTCACTATGAATTCATTATTTCAGAAATGTTGTCAGCATGTCATTCTGGACTACCTTGTGCGGCTAAATGATACACCTTTTCATTGGGGAGAGTTATTCCTTTTTTTTACTACTAAATTACTAATGTAAGGATAAATTACAGAATGAACATATATCATGCCTTAATTAAGAATTAGAACTGTAATCCTAACAAATTAACAATGTGAATTCGTTAGATATACCAAAATTTATGGCAAATTATTTCCAGGAAATTAGAACCTTACCACTCAGCTATAAAAATACTATTTATTGTTGCTAGTTACCGTTTTAATTTCTAATAGGCTTTTTATGAACAGACACACTGCGTTTCAGCAATCGATAAGCTACGTGATGGAGCAGTGCAAAAACAGCATAGCCCAGTGTCATTTTACCTTCTTCAGCACAAACGTAATCTTTGGTCATAAGATCGAAAACTAACAAACACACAATCAAAATATTGCTACAGATCTAAAGATTTACTTTTGTAAGATATCCGCACAAATAATCAATACTGCACAATTTTAAAAGTTTCTTAACAGAAATATTGGTATATTTAACTTCGAAAGTAGTTTCCCTCGTCTCACCCCACCAAATGGGAGCAGAAAATGATTAACGGCAAAGTATAGCCACCACAAGCAATCGAGTAAACCAAACACTATCATTCTGCCAGCTGCCAAAGTTAAGAAAAAACCGCTACGTCGTTTTGCCCTTCTGTGTCATTTTGGGCCACTTTTCCCTATATACATCCTATAAACTGACTCGTTCCACATCATTTCGATAAAATATTCGCTCAAATGATCTATGCAACGTGTAACTAAGTGGCCTACTTTATTTGCTGCCACTCCTAGAGGGACTCGCAATTGGTACTAACGCGACGTGTTGTTGTTTAGATGTCATCTGTGGGGTCGTCCGGCGCAGTTTCTGGAAGCAGAGTACAAGGACAAGCAGGGCCGAGTACATCGAACGCGGCTTCTGGTGTCAGGGAGCTGGGGGGTGGCTCGCCACCTCAACTACACGTTCGAGATCCTGAGCGCCCTAGCGTGGTCGCTGCCGGCGATGGGCCTGGGAATTCTGCCGTTCCTGTACGTGATCTTCCTGACCCTACTCCTGGTCCATCGGGTCTACAGGGACGAGGAGAAGTGTCAGCAGAAATACGGGAGCAGCTGGCAAGCCTACTGTCGTCTGGTGCCCTACCGCCTGTTGCCGTGGATTTTCTGAGCTTCGCCGCTGCGGCCACCGCCGCCAGCGTCATGCACCAGCTGGAGGCCACATTAGAGGAGGTCGAGCTGGAGGAGGAGGACGAAGATGATGACTAAGCTGCCCAATCTGTGTCCGGTAATCAAATGATGTCCGCCACCAAAAATGGAAAACTGCTTTAGAAAAATTATGCACATTAAGTGACTAATTTTCTCGCCCACAGCAAGCTACAAAAAACGCCCCCAGAAAAATGAAAAACTGCTCTAGAAAAATTACATACGAAAAGTGTCTAGGTCCCTATGTTGCAGCAAGCTACAGGAAGAAGGTTAACGGTAGAAAGAGCCGAACATAGCTCGCGATCGTGCTTCCGTTTATTGGTGCCCTGTGACGGAAAAACAGACTTTACCAAAAAGCGGAAATAAGGCACATAAATGAAAATCTGAATATTTTACTGTATTTTGAAAAAAAAGAAGATTTGGTATTTCGACATAAATATCGTATTTTCAGGAACAAGATCAGCTACCATTGCATTTTATACTACCACTTGTGTATAAAATTTACGTGGATAGTCAATAACGCAGTGTGAAATGTACAAAGCGGACCATAAATTTGAGACTTACTATTAACTACACACTTAGGAACTACATTACATATAGCATCTAATGATAGGCATCTGTCGTCTGCCTCACTGCACTTTAATAACGAGATATCCCGTTTTGTACGAACTGAATTTGTGACGAATAAAGCGGCCCAGAAAACCGCATGTGTGTTATTGTTTTTCTTTATACTAACGTAACAAAAATTGAAAGTTAATGTGTTATAATAAGATGTGGTAACAGAAAAAATCGATTTCTACTAGGATCTCTCAGTTATAAAGAGTGAGACATAAATATGACTAAAAGTTGCATTTAATATATTTGATAACAGCTACGAATCGAAGAGAACTGAAAAGGCATTTCTCAGACTAAAAACCTATTCAGTACTTTAGTTCCTCGATTGTTTCAAGCTAACAGCCGTCCGCGTAACAGCTTAAAGTAAAAAAAAAAAAAAAAAAAAAAAGAAAAGGAAAATAGGTCGTCGCACGATGCTTACCGGTAATTGAGACTACAGCAGCTAGAAATTTTTTCTGAACTATTTTTTTAATATTTCGATGTTTCCTGGTTTTATTAGTTACAAAAGACTGTCTTCAAACATCTCAGCATCTGCGAACATCATGTCATTAAAATGTGACGAGCGGAACACGTCTGTTACTCGCCTTCTCCCATCCATTCCTCAGTGGAAACTTCCAACACCATCGTAGCACGGTGTGTACTTTCGTAACTTCTTTGCAGTAATTAAAATTCGTTGTCAAAACTCTTATAACTATTACTAGCTAAGACTCCTCATCCTTAACTATTACGTCTCCTTTTAAGATTACCGTTTCTTAAAACCGTATCGATGCGACTGCTACCTAATCAACGATACTGCATACAAGTGCACTTTGTCGAACTGATTCGTGTTGGCTACTTTCGACCGATTTGTGAATTCTTTACGTTGTTGATGCACCGTTACCACTTCGTATTCTTCCAGCCCTATTCATTTCCTGACCGATTTTATTGTCATCAATTAGCCAACTGACAGGGTGGTAACGTTGCATTGCACTTTTGTCTCTCGAGGCTTAAATTTCACCATCATTCTAGCGCACAGTCGCCCACATAGGGAATGACACTTGCTGCTACACGATTGGCATCAGTTGGGCACATTTCTTCCCAGCCGACAATAATGTTTAGGCTTTCAATTTTTTGAAGTATTTCACTTTGGATGCAGTAGGCGTTAATGAAATGAAATCAAATGTGTTGAGAGGGCCTCCCGTCGGGTCGACCAGTCGCCTTGTACAAGTCTATTTAGTTGACGACACTCCGGCGAATTGCGTGTCGAGGAGGATGATATGATGAGGAAGACAACAGAGCAGAAAGTCCCCGCGCGGAGCTAATCTCCGACCCAGCCGGGAATCGATCCCAGGCCCCACGCGTGGCATTCTGCCGCCATGACCACTCAGCTATGCAGCCGGACAGCAGGCGTTAATAGGAATATGATTCAAAAAACTGCTCATGGTGAAAAGGGAGGTGGGATTGCTCCTTACATCTGGTCGTATCCCATCGGCGATCTAACAAGGAGACCGCACCTACTCGTCACCACCGATTTCGTCCAAGTTTATCGTGTATGCAGGGTTAGACTACAAATGGGAGTTCCAGATGGCCAGGCGTTTCGAAAAAAACGGCATTTTTGATGAGGCGTGAGCTATTCAGGTTAGCGTAGTTTCCAGGCAGCAGTTGGCACATCGGAAAGAATGCAGAACGGTATTCTGAGGGTCGTGAGGTTGTGTCCCAACGCAGAAACCCGTCTTTACTTGTTCAGTTTTTACGTTACACACATTGCAAATAAACGGGAATAATGCTCAATGTATTGAATTTAATAATATCTTCATAAATGGCCTGGAAAGAAAAAGAAAAGAAATCGAAATTGCGCATGATTTCCAAGAAAGAATTGTACTTACACCGCCCACAAGGACTCTGCATGTAATTTCCCAGGAAGGGTTTGCAATTAAAGCGTCCAGAAATTCGTATTCCGTTACTTTTATTTTCACATGAACAGTAGACTTCCCTGTTTTTCCGATGAATATCAAGCCTGCACGTGTAAATCATCAACTCTAAAGTAATAAAACAACCTAATTTTATATACGAAGTTCCTGTGTACACCTTACGTCCCCTTCCTCGAATTTATTTGCAAGCCCAAGTATTCGTTCACCATTCTTTTTCATGCCTTTTATGAAAAAATTAATAAATCCAATATATTGAGCATTATTTATGTTTGTCTGCAGCGAATGTAACGTAAAAATTGAAATCTTATGGCCCTCCCAATACCCTTCTGTACTCCTCCCATTATGCCAAGCTCTTTCTGGAAACTTTGCTAACATGAACGCCTCATGCCTCACCCAACCAGCACCCAAACTGCTATTTTTTCCAAACCCTTGACCATATAGAGTTTCAACGTCTCTCACTTTCATTTCTGGACAAACCCTCCATATACCATCAATCTGGACGAAATCGGTGCAGCGGGTGGACACGGCCCCCTTATAACTTTTCGCCTGTTTCCGCTCGCGGCCTGTTGTCACGTTATTGTTTCCTCACTCTACCAGCCTTCATGATTTCACCGCGAGAGTCACTGACACCTTAAGTGCAGAACTAATTATTCCTCTAATTTTCAGTAACACTTCTAAGTAGTAGTTGTATTTATTACACACACAGTAGATGCTAATATGTTTATGGATTCATAAATAACATGTAGTGGAATTCACAGCAGACGAATAAGTGTTTACAAATTTATAGCACGGAGCTCACTCAAATGCTGGAGTCACATTGTCGACAAATTACCTTTTGTGAGGACGTTATATCACCTTAACAGGGCGATCACTATTTTCAAACTCGCTAAGCATGAATAGAAGATTTGTTTATAAGAACTATAAGACATGACTGAACGTAAGGATAGGATTCTCCAGAGAACAAATATCAAGAACTGAAGTCGTTGCTGTTTGCTAGATGATACACAGGTTGGTGAATAACAGTCTGGAAAGTTGTTAAGGGTATTTCAGGATAGGTAGTGCTGAGAAATAATTGTTAAGAAAAAAATTGATAAGTTGCGCCGATTCCACGTTAATTGGCATTGAAGTCAGCTAATCACGCAGTAGGACGTAAATTGAAGCTGCCCGCCAGACAAAACTTGTGTTTGTTGTTCTCATAGTGTAGATGATAGCCCACGAGAGTGCTCAGCCTTGCTTCGGGTTCGATCCTTGCTACCGCCCCACGTCCAATGTTTGTATCACTCTCTTGTTCGTTTGAAGCAAACCAAACTAAGAATATGTTTGCCGACACCGTCTTTGGCGGGCCTCTGGAATTACACGCGCAACGACCTGATTGGCTAACTTCAATGCTAATTAACTCAGAAACGGCGCAACGTATCGATTTTTCAAACAATTATTCCTCTGCACAACCTACCCTGCAACACTCTTACAAGTTTTCAGACTGTTTCTCACTGTCCTGTATATCACCAAAAAAATTGCTAAACTTTAGTGGGCAAATGCCATTCCTGTCACCACATGGTCATTTACTGTAAGGTTTGAGGTAAAACAGTGTAAAATAATGCCTCTAAGAATCGTGGAAGTTTTGTCATATCTGTTTATGTAATATAACCGTTTGTACACTGTGTTGGAGGCTTATATCAAGAACTGGCTTAACATCTGCGTAATGGATTTCAGAAAATTTTCTAAAGCTCAGTACCTTGCTCAGGTGGATCTTGTCCTAGACTAACAGTGATGAATGCGGCGAGATGACTGGATCCGACTGTGAATAACCTCTAGTCTCACAAGCCAGCGGGCTGTACGTCACAATATAATAGCAAGAACAACTGTTTATATCGTACAAGAAATGTATTCACTGTTGCGAATGTGATCAGACTCCAGGTGTGCAAAGCATTAGTGACAACGAAAAATTATGCCGGACTGGTGCTCCAACCCGGATTTCCTGCTCTAGGCTAGCGGTCGCCTAACCCGCCTCGGCCATCCGCGAACGCCTACCGCCAGGACCGACCCAAATTTCCACCTGTCACCAAGTTCCAGCATTGTGTACTCGCAAACTTGCTGTGATTACTGCACAGAGCGAAACCTTCGATTATTGTCGCAACCTTGTGTGGGCATGAAATACTATTTTGCAATATCTGTGTTTTTGCAATGTACCTTGCAGTGGACTTCACACATGTTTGATGGACAAAGCATAGTACACTGTAAGACACAGACACTGCAATACAGTGTCTATAGCTACACTGATCCTCAATAGGAATCGTTGGTATACCCCTAGTTGTCATTCATCAGACTGAGATCAATGAAATTTCTGAATGGATACTGATATGAATAATAATAGCAATCGCTCATAATAGTGGTATTTAATAGTATGGCCTTTCGGAAACCAGGCTCAGATAGGTGTTGCTGTAGCCCAACAGTGACAAAGGTTACATGACGACTGGATCCAACTGTGGATAATTTCTAGTCTTACAAGGTAGCAGACTGTACATTTCACTATAATAGCAAGCAGAACTCTTTTTATATTCTATACATGAAGTGCAATCACCGTTGCGAATATCATCACACTCTAGGTGTGCAAAGCATTAGTGACAACGAAAATTTGTGCTCGACTGGGCCTCAACCCGGATTTCCTGCTCTAGGCTAGCGGTCGCCTAACCCGCCTCGGCCATCCGCGAATGCCTCCCGGCAGGACCGACCCAAATTTCCACCTGTCACCGAGTTCCAACATTGTTTACTCTCACACATGCTGTGATTACTGCACAGTGCGAAACCCTCGATTATTGTCGCAACCTTGTGTGGGCATGAAATACTATTTTGCAATGTCTGTGTTTTTACAGTGTGGCTTGTAGTGGCCAACAGATATGTTTGATGGACACAATATAGTACACTGTAAGACACAGGCACTGCAATATAGTGTCTATAGCTACACTGATCCTCAATAGGAATCGGTGGTATACCCCTAGTTGTCATTCATCAGACTGAGATCAATGAAATTTCTGAATGGATACTGATATGAATAATAATAGCCATCGCACATAACGGTGGTATTTAATACTATGCTGTTTTGGGAACCAGGCTTAGATAGGTGCTGCTGTAGCCTGACAGTGATGAAGGTGGCTTGACGACTGGAACCGACTGTGGATAATTTCTAGTCTTACAAGGTAGTAGACTTTACTTTTCAGTATAATAGCAAGCTGAACTCCTTTTGTATCCTATACAAGAAGTGCATTCACCGTTGCGAATATGATCTCACTCCAGGTGTGCAAAAGTGTTAGTGACAACGAAAATTTGTACTGGACCTGGGCCCGAACCTGGGTTTCCTGCTTTAGGCTAGAGGTCGCCTCGCCAATCCGCGAACGCCTCCCTGCAGGACCGATTCAAGTTTCCACTTGTCACCGAGTTCCAACATTGTATACACCCACACATGCTGTGATTAGTGCACAGGGCGAAACCTTCGATTATTGTCGCAGCATTATGTGGGAATGAAATACTATTTTGCAATGTCTGTGTTCTTACAATGTGGCGTGGACGTGAAATACTGTTTTACAAGGTCTGTGTTTTTATAAATGTCTGACGGACACAGTATAGTACATCGTAAGACACAAGCACTGCATTGTAGTGTCTATAGCAACACTGATGCTCAATAGCAATTGGAGGTATAATTCTTGCTGTCACTGATCAGTCTGAGATCAATGGAATTTACAATTGATAACTATGTTAATAATACTAATAATTATGGTAACCGTAACATGTAACGCTGTTATTTAGTAGCATGGACTTATGGGAACCATAAATCGCTAATGAAGTTTTTTGTGGAGAACTGCATAATGCATTACACAGCTGTAACTGTATAGTTTATTAGAGACGATCAATTTCGGTCTATGACGAGACCTTCATTGGGTCCATATTTGCATTTGCGTAATTTTCATAAGAGTCATCAGATGTACTTTGTTCCATCGATGATATTGACCGCAAATTATTTACAACCTCTCCATTTATCAAAATAAAATATCTTCCCTAAACAATTCTCAACTTTTCGATCAATTTTTACTATGGATGACTGCCTAAAGCGAGGCTGTGGACTGGTGTGTAATATGCAAAGGTAGCTGTCGTTTTGCCTAGTTTCAGATTTACATAAAATTCAGATTTTTGACAAATATGGTATAAAATTTTTTGTATGTTTCAGATTTAAATGTACAGATTCTTGTACTTCAGTGGGTCCAGGAGAATTGTCGCTATTTACATTTGTACTACATTTTTTCAAAACTGAGTGATTTTCTGAGAGGTTATAGTCGGTTATATGGAGAATATTTACTCCTTTCTTTACTAAAATTGTCGTGAAGAGCCTTGCAGTGTCAGCACTGCTTGTAGGTTTATAAAATCTTATGAAAACAAATGTTACCTGACATAATATGTATCCACCACATCGTCAAACATGTCTACAAGTATTTAATTGCACTACATTACTGGATTATTCGTACAAACTGGCAGCAGCTACTGAAGCAGCTACAGAGTAAACTAAATGTCTTAATGGTGAATGTATTCAAAATTGTTTACAAGTATTTATATGCACTATATTACTGGATGGGGTCTACAAACTTGCAGCAGCTAGTAAATAATGAGCCAAGTAAAGTAAATGTCTTAATGTTCAATGTATTATTATTTTTACATGTGTTCCCCGTGGTACTGCTAGTAGTGTGTCCTATGGTGTACTAAATATGCTTTGTATGTATTTGTGTATTGTGTCATAGAACCACATGAGTGGTGAATATATATATATATATATATATATATATATATATATATTGTTTACTCCTACACATGCTGTGATTACTGCACAGTGCGAATATTACTTGTCATAAATGTTACCATGTTAAAACATTGACTTGGAGCACATTAATTATATAAAAGTTGTGCAAATTTATTATTATCTGTAATAAATGTTTTGTCGAAAGTAGATCAACACTGATATAGTGATTACATAAACTCCATGTGTCTATCAAATTTCTTGGCAACCCACTGTAAATTGTTACACATTTCAAAAGTAGAGGTGGACAAACACAACGCATACTTAATACAGGCCAGGTGGATGCTGATATTTGTTAATTCCTTGTCTTAAATGTTTGTGTGTGACAAGGACTAATCAATATTAGCATTCATACCTACATCAATATTAAGTATTCGTTGATGATATTAAATTAAGAAATGTAAATATATGTGAAAAACAAAAGTTTGTTAATTAAGCATTTATGAAGACTAATTTGATGCTCATATTCTTTAAGTTAATTCTGTTAAGGATGATAAAAGGAAAAGTGTGTGTGTGTGATTACTGCACAGTGCGAATATATATATATATATATATATATATATATATATATATATATATATATATACTCATTACTTGTCATAAATGTTACCATGTTAAAACATTGACTTGGAGCACATTAATTATATAAAAGTTGTGCAAATTTATTATTATCTGTAATAAATGTTTTGTCAAAAGTAGATCAACACTGATATAGTGATTACATAAACTCCATGTGTCTATCAAATTTCTTGGCAACCCACTGTAAATTGTTACACATGTCAAAAGTAGAGGTGGACAAACACAACGCATACTTAATACAGGCCAGGTGGATGCTGATATTTGTTAATTCCTTGTCTTAAATGTTTGTGTGTGACAAGGACTAATCAATATTAGCATTCATACCTACATCAATATTAAGTATTCGTTGATGATATTAAATTAACAAATGTAAATATATGTGAAAAACAAAAGTTTGTTAATTAAGCATTTATGAAGACTAATTTGATGCTCATATTCTTTAAGTTAATTCTGTTAAGGATGATAAAAGGAAAAGTGTGTGTGTGTGATTACTGCACAGTGCGAATATATATATATATATATATATATATATATATATATATATATATATATATATATATATATACTCATTACTTGTCATAAATGTTACCATGTTAAAACATTGACTTGGAGCACATTAATTGTATAAAAGTTGTGCAAATTTATTATTATCTGTAATAAATGTTTTGTCGAAAGTAGATCAACACTGATATAGTGATTACATAAACTCCATGTGTCTATCAAATTTCTTGGCAACCCACTGTAAATTGTTACACATGTCAAAAGTAGAGGTGGACAAACACAACGCATACTTAATACAGGCCAGGTGGATGCTGATATTTGTTAATTCCTTGTCTTAAATGTTTGTGTGTGACAAGGACTAATCAATATTAGCATTCATACCTACATCAGTATTAAGTATTCGTTGATGATATTAAATTAAGAAATGTAAATATATGTGAAAAACAAAAGTTTGTTAATTAAGCATTTATGAAGACTAATTTGATGCTCATATTCTTTAAGTTAATTCTGTTAAGGATGATAAATGGAAAAGTGTGTGTGTGTGTGTGTGTGTGTGTGTGTGTGTGTGTGTGTGTGTGTGTGTATGGGGGGGGGGAGGGCTTATGACTGTAACATGTCACAAGTGTTTGTGAAGTAAAGGAAATATGAACACTGGGTTTATTTATTAATTATATAATTGATGATGAGCATATATAGCTAAAAAAATAAACTTTGTAAATAAATAAATATATGTATATATGTGTGTGTGTCTCAGTGTGTGTGTGTGTGGTGTGTGTGTGTGTGTGTGTGTGTGTGTGTGTGTGTGTGTGTGTGTGTATGTAGGTGCAGCCATCAAATGCGAAGAGGGCTGCTATAATTTGTTAATAACTTACAGAGTATGTGGACAAGAGTATATGTCAGTTATATCTTGTAAATATTTATGTGTTTAAAATGGTAGATGGATAGTGACATTCTGTAAATCCATGAATGTGAGGTGGTCCTCGAAATTTCTAAACCACACGTTTACAATATTTGGTTGTATGTGTATGAAGAAATATGATATGCAGTGGCGTCCATTAATTGTGTACTGGCATAAAGGCTAGGTGGTCATGACTGTCATTAATCTGTTGCAAACCTTTATATCTGTCAAATGTAAAGATGGTGTGTTTCATACAATACATATGTGTCAAAAATAAAGCCATAGATGGCTGTTGGATATAGATTCATGTCAACACTCAGTGAAAATATTTCTGGGTGGATCAACAGGGGTGATTGAGCCTGACCCTAATTAAATATGAAACTAAATACTAAACACACAAAAAGTTTGTTTATTACATCAGTTAAACTTTTATATATGTCTTAAAGGCTAAATAGCGATGATATTCTTAAATGAATGCCGTTATTGTGTATAGGACAGAAAATTAACATTATTGCATAAATTCATGATGGGAGCAACATTCGTTTATTTGAAGTCGTAAATGTGTGTGTGTGTCAAAATGAGAGATCTATGTCAGTTATATAGGTTATAAAAAGTTGCTGACATTTGATCACTACGTGCTGTAAATGTTTTTAACAAGTGGCATAAATATCTGTAAGTGTCAAAAGGAAACAAATGATCACTTGTATCTCTTAAGTGCAGAATAGTTATATGGACAATACCATTTCTTAAATGCATTTTGCAAATGTTTGAAGGTGTCACCCTGAAAGGTGAGAACTAACAGATATGTACATGAGCTACAGAAAGATCAAATGGCCAGTAAGATTTATGATTTACATGTTTTGAACGTTGTGGTATAGAAAGGAAAGTTTAGCGACGGTATTCATTGATTATGGGTGTCACTAGTGTATGTTATTTTTCATTTTGATTTTGTAAAACGTTATCATTTATACGTATTTATAAATAACATAAAATAAATGTATCATCACTCAGAGTCACGTTGACCATGCCTGGTTATTACATGTAGTACTGATGGGTGTACTGATATTTTACCATATCACACTGTCACATAGATAATGTACATTTCGTGAAATCTATCAATAAATGTTTGTATGTGTGTATTGTCTTGTATCGATTGGCTAGTGCATTGGCTTTTGCGATTTTTATAACATTATTTAAAACCAAACTAATTGTTAATTTTTGTTGGTTTTTAGCATCTTTTTTAAGCAGTGGAGTTAATAACAAATAAAACTTGCTTCTAACTCGTCCATGGGTGAACCAACAAAGACAAATACCTGTGACACATTTCAGTTGATTTCAACAAGGCTACGCTCCAAAACTGAACTTATATGGATTATTTGGCGATTTGTGGAGTTGTTAAGGATTGACTACTTGTCGACTTAAGAATGTATTCTGAGGTTACAAATGGTTCAAATGGCTCTGAGCACTATGGGACTTAATATCTATGGTCATCAGTCCCCTAGAACTTAGAACTACTTAAACCTAACTAACCTAAGGACATCACACAACACCCAGTCATCACGAGGCAGAGAAAATCCCTGACCCCGCCGGGAATCGAACCCGGGAACCCGGGCGCGGGAAGCGAGAACGCTACCGTACGACCACGAGATGCGGACTGAGGTTTCAACTGGTAAGTAAATATAAATTAGTTGTATTTTACGTCAATCACATATTAGTGAACTACGTCTTTTCACTTACTCGCTGTGTCATTGTTTAATTGAAGTAATACACACTTCTTTCTTGGATGATAGTGGGGAAGTTACAGGCCATGATTTTCTCACTTCTCTTACAGCTGCATAAAGTCGTTTGTGCTCCTCACTAATCACAAGAGGAGTATTATACACTGTTTCGTCACGCGATGATTCTTCACAATATCATGCAGAATTTACGGCATGACGAGGTGTTGAGATGTCATTTCACATGCCATTTTCTGGCTATAAAATTCTTTACACAACAGGATTCAAACCGGTTACCCACAGTTCAGGAGCCACCTGACTAGACTGCGATAACAACCTCGCCTTGTGAGACGAGTATGGCTGTTCGGTAATACGCAACAGAATGAGTAAAACACTTCTTTCTGAAGTTCCCAGAATTACAAAAAAATGCACCATGTCTTGTTGAGAATCAAGTCTACTGTTCTCGTATGGAGGATGTAGTCCAATTTGATCATGCGTGTTCGACTGTTGAGGAAGGAGTCAGACGTCTTCACTGATGTGGTTGTATTCGCAACTTTCACAGAATGCTGATTCATTTAAGTCCTGGATGCATGGCCTGAAGAAGGCTGTTGAAACATAACTGGAATTTTGCTGGCCATCAGAATTGCTTCACCAGGAAGGACAGCAAACAACTAAATATTATGCGCATTAATGTGTAGTAGAAAGAACATATGTGATTAAATTTGTAGCTACACTGGGGATGTAGATGGTGCACAATTTTGCACGCAGAGCTGTCACCCCTGGGAGCAACAGCTCAAACCCGATTGGACATAAAGTCGAGCGAAGCCTTACTAGACAATGCGACACAAAATAGTTATGTAGTAGCAGCACGGAAGGTAAGTGCCAAAAGAAAAAGGATTCACCAATCACCTATCGTACTTAGTGCACTGCTGGTGCTACTTTTCTAATAATACCAAGGTGTCGACACAGGAAAAGATAATGCCACACCTCTTAAAAGATCTTGGATTTGGAGTAAAGTAGCAGTTGCTGAACGTGAAGCACAAGGTAGGGTAAAAATTAAGTAAAATAATCTGACAATGAGCATCATCAGGAGTACCCGAAATTACAAAATTTATTCTAGTTCCAGGAACGATTCTAAAAGGGAATGCGCGTTAAAATAGAAGAATCCCAATACAGTTCATACGTATCGTTACTGCAGAGTCTACGCTGTTATATCATCAGCGAAGAAGGAAGAACTACAGAGAATGAAGAGGATTCTCGGGAGAATCTGGGAAGCAGAAAACAGCAACTTCTATGATCTCTTCAGGTAAGGAGCAAAGACCATTTTTCCCTTTCTTCAACTCTGTTATGGAAAACCATTAAAACATTGCAGAAACCGAGTGAAAGATACACTAGGCACGTTTTATCTACATCTACGTGACTAGTTTGCAATTCACACATAAGCGCCTGGCAGAGGATTCATCGAACCATTTTCAAACTATTTCTCTACCATTTCGCTCTCGAGTAGCCTGCGGGAAAAACGCACGCTTAAATCTTTGCGCACGAGCTCTGATTTCTCTTATTTTATTACAATCATCATTTCCTCCTTTGTAGGTGGGCGTGAACAAAACATTTTCACATTTGGAGTAGAACGTTCGAGATCTAAATTTCGTGCAAAGGTCTTGCCGCAGCAACAGATAATACAAAACGAGCTGCCCTCTAACCATTTTCGATATCCATCGTCAGTCGTATCTAGTAAGGGCACCATACCGCAAAGCAGAGGACGGACAAGCGTAGTGTCTTTAGTAGATCTGCTTCATCTTTTAAGTGTTGTGACAGTAAAACGCAAACTTTGGTTTGCCTTTCCCACAACATTTTATACACTGCTGAACAAGAGTTTGGAATACTATCGTAAAATATAGTCTACGATACGAGAGGTCTCACTGACATAGGCAGGTCATGCTATATCCAGTTAGAGGCCATATACTGGACGATTTTTATTACTGGCATGCTTTGTGGCCATTTCACTGTCGTATAACGAACCGCTGCCGCAGCGGAACATCGCGAGCAGTGTAGTATCAACAAGAACTTCGTTCAGTTTGTGGTCAGCACTGCAGTAACATGCCACATAGAGGCATACAACACTTTGACAGAGTCAGGATAGTGGCTTTACTTTCAGCAGGTCATACGCTGGAAGATGTTACCGATCCGTTACATGTCATTCAAAGTCGTGTGTCTAAGGTGTGACGAAAGTACAGGGACACGGGAAATATGAAAGCTAGACCTCGCAGTGATCGTCCTCGTATGGAAACACCAATGCAGAGTCGTTTCCTTCAACTGCCGGCTCGCAGGAGCTCAATATCAGCTGCAGGAAGTATTGGAAATGACTTCTCCCGGCAACAAGTATTCATATCTCAGGCCAAACAGTACGTAGAAAATTGCAGCAGGGCGATCTTTATTCTAGAAGACCAATGAGAAGTCTTGCGCTGTACCAATGAAACCGACGCAATAGAAGGGCATGGGCTCTTGCACATCAACGTTGGACCATTGCAGAATGGAGTAGTGTCATGTTTGCTGAGGAGACCAGGATTGGTTTGCCACCAGACAGTAGACGTTTTAGGGTTTGGAGAAGCGCTAGATAATACCAGGAACGCCGATACAGTCAGGAAGTCCATCCCATTTGCAAGTGGAAATATAATGTTCTGGACGGCAAAAATGATGAGATGGCGGACCCCTCTGATTCCCAGATACGGAAATTTGACTGGTCCTCGATACCTCCAAGAGGTCCTGAAAACGACTATAAGACAGACGTGAAGACGGTGACAACTTCATCCCAGTAGATGACAATCCAAGACCATGCCGTATTATTGCAGCGCGGTATCTTCGAAGACGCAATATCAATCGAATGCACTGGCCAGCACCGTCCCCAGACATCAGTGCAATTGAGGATGCCTGGGAACTGTTGAAGGTGGTTATTGCACAGCGTCCGAATACACCTGACAATCTTCAGGACCTCACTGAATCTGCCACTGAGGAGTGGAGCATCAAACCCCAAGATAAACTTGATAGTCTCATCCAAAACATGGCTTGCAAAGTTGAAGAACCCATCCTTGTGCGAGGAGGACATACTCACTACTAAAAACTGATAATCATCATCAAGAGATAAAGATTTTTCTCCGCTCTTGTTTTCAAACTGTACACTTAAGATAATGACTGATTTGTAATTATTTTTTGTAAGTAACCAAAATCTTCCTTGTTTTCAGACGAAATTATGTTTATTTTCTTAATAAGGCATTTTACAAACCTCAGTGGGTGTACTATAAGAAGTCAAGGTAATAAACTCTATGAGATTCTAAACTTTTGTTGAGGTGTGTATGTAATCGTTAGAGTTTAAGTTGTTCATAATTGTAATTCCTTGGTATTTAGTTGAATTGACAGCCTTTAAATTTGTGTCGTTTATCGTGTAACTGAAATATAACGAAATCCTATTAATAGTAATGACCTCAAACTTTTTGTTACTGAGACCAAGTGCCAGTTTTCGCTCCATACAAAAACCGTACTTAAACAATCAATATGTGTTCCGTAAACAGAGATCTTCACGAAACACAGCATACACTATTCGTCCACGAAATCTAGAGCGCCGAAGACATTGCTTCAACTTGATGCCGTGTAGCTTGACTTCAGAAAGGGACACAATACAGCTGCGCACTGTCATTTAATGAACAAAATACTAACTTAGAGAGTATCGGCCAGATTTTTTGACTTCATTCAAGACTGACCCATTGACAGAACTCAGCATGTTGTTCTTAACGATACGAAATCGACAGATATAAAGGTAATTTTTGGAGTTCCGCAACGGACTGTTGTAGGGCCGGTATTGCTTACAGTATATTCAAATGACCTGGTGAATAACGTCGGACGCTCCATGGGGCTATTCTCAGACGATGACATTGTCTATACAGGGAGCTTGCAACGCCAGAACACTGCTGCGAAATGCAGGGAAATATGAGGGGGATCGATTACTGTAACAGGGACTGCCAGTTGACCTTGAACGTAAGTAAAAACACTGAAGAGCCAAAGCATATGGTACACCTGCTTAATATCGTGTAGGTCCGCCGCGAATAGGCAGAAGTGCCAAAACACGACGTGGCATGGACTCGACTAATGTCTGAAGTAGTGCTGGAGGGGATTGAGACAATGAATCCCGCAGGGTTGTCCATAAATCCGTAAGAGTACGAGCGGATGGAGATCTCTATTGAACAGCACGTTGCAAGGCATCCCAGATATGCTCAATAATGTTCATGTCTGGGGAGTTTGGTTTCCAGCGGAAGTGTTTAAACTCAGAAGAGTGTTCTTGGAGCCACTCTGTAGCAATTATGGACGTGTGGGGTGTCGCATCGTTCAAAATGGTTCAAACGGCTCTGAGAACTATGGGACTTAACATCAAAGGTCATCAGTCCCCTAGACCTAGAACTACTTAAACCTACCTAACCTAAGAACATCACACACATCCATGCCCGAGGCAGGATTCGAACCTGCAACCGTAGCAGCACCAAGAACCGCTCGGCCACAACGGCCGGCTGTCGCATCGTTCTGCTGGAATTGCCCAGGTCAAATGCACAATGGACAATGGACATGAATGGACGCAGGTGATCAGACAGGATGGTTACGTACCTGTCACCTGTTAGAGACGTATCTACATGTATCAGGGGTCCCATATCACTACAAATGCACACGCCTTACACTATTACAGAGCCTCCACCATCTTGAACAGATTCTTGCTGACATGCAGGGTTCATGGATTCATGAAGTTGTCTCCATACCCGAAACTCACTTAAATCTGGATAACTTGCCATTGTAGCAGCAGTAACCAAGCTAACAACTGCGCTAGACACTTGTTGTCTTATATAGACCTCAGCACCGTATTCTACCTGTTTACATATCTCTGTATTTGAATACCAGTTTCTGTGGCGATTCATTACATAACATAGTGCACCTTAATAGGCGAAGAGCTCCATTACCTTTCGATTAAGCTATTCGCGATGAACCACTCGAATCAGCAGCAACTGAAATGTACCTAAATTAATCTTCCGGAGCGATATAAAGTGGAATGAGGGACTTTGGATTGAATGTAAGAGGTAGACAAGATCCAACGAAGATCGGCACGAGATCGTTATGGAATTGCTCGACAAACTCCAAGTGCAGACGCTACAGGTAGACATTGTGTGTCACGGAAAGTTTTGCTGTTGAAATACCGAGAGTGGACGTTCAAGAAAGAGTCGGGAAACTTATTACTTCTTACCATGTACGTTTCACGAAGTGACCACGGCGCGGAAATTACAAGAATTAGGGTTCATACGAAGGTTTATCGACAGTTTTCTTTCCACGCACAATTGTAGAATGGAACAGGGATGTGGGTAAATGACAGTGGTACTTCTGAGACCACCATCATACGTGGTAATGTGACTTGTCGACTAACTTTACATCCTAGTCTATCTGATTTAGAAGCAAAATGATTCTTAAGGCATGGAAATCGGAATGGTAGTTGGAGCTAGATGTATGGGACAATGAATTTCGGAAATCGTTAGGGCATTCAATATTCAGAGATCCACAATGTCAACAGAATACCGCTTTTCAGGCGTTTCCCATCTCCACGGACAACGCAATGGCCGACGACCTTCAAAAATGTTCAAATGTGTGTGAAATCTCATGGGACTTAACTGCTAAGGTCATCAGTCCCTAACCTAAATTATCATAAGGACAAACACACACACCCATGCCCGAGGGAGGATCAGCCGCACAGTCCATGACTGCAGCCCCCAGACCGCTTGGCTAATCCCGCGCCCGACGGCCTTCATTCAACGATTGAGAGCATCGGCGTTTGCGTAGAGTTGTCAGTGGTAACAGACAAGAAACACTGTGTGAAATACCCACAGAAATCAGTGTGGGACGTTAGGATAGTGCGACGAAATTTGCTGTTAATAGACTGTGGCGGTAAACGACCAACGCGAGTGCCTTTGCTACCAGCACGACATCGCCTGTAGCGCTTCTCCTGGGCTCGTGACCACATCGGTTGGACCCTGGACAGATGAGTCCCGATTTCAGTTGATAAGAGCGTTCGAGTGTGGCGCAAGTCCCAGGAAGCCAAGGCCCCAAGTTGTCAACAAGTGGTGGCTGGTGGTGGCTCCATAATGGTTTACATTGAATGAGCTGGATCTTCTGGATGTTCGGCTACTTGGAGACATTCTGCAGCCATTCGTGGACTTAATGTTCCCAAACAAACAACGATGGAATTTTTATGGATCACAATGCGCCTTGTCATCGGTCCACAGTTGTTCGCGATTTATTTGAAGAACATTGTGGACAGTTCGAGAGAAAGAGCCGGCCACCGAGATCTCCGACGTGGATCCCACTGAAAATTTGTGGGAGATAGCCGAGGGGTCAGTTCGTGCACAAAATCCTGCACCGGCAACTCTTCCGCAATTATGGACGGCTATAGTGGCAGAATGGCTCAATATTCCTGCAGGGGACTTCCAGCGACTTGTTGCGTCCATGCTACGTCGGGTTGCTGCACTACGCCGGGCAAGAGGTGGTACGACACGATATTACGAAGCATGACCTTTGTCACCTCAGTATAAGATTTTTGTAGCAATTTGCCAAGTTTTGAAATACTTAGGGAACGCAGTGAAAATTGTGTAAGAGCAGACAGGAGGTCACAAACATGAAGAGAGTGCCACATGTGTCGCCACTACTTTTCATTCTGAATGTTACTGAAATCGGACTTAATATTACTTATAACCTCGAATATTTGACGTATGTTACAGATATTCATGACGAAACACTATCCACAGAAAATAAAGACATCGATAAGCTTTTAACCGTATTTAGAGACCAGCTACTGGTACTGGAACGATCACGTAAGTTCAGTCGTAAGCAAAGCAAGTAGTAGGCTCAGGTTCACTACTAGGCTACAATGAAAATTCAATCAGTTTACAAATAAAATTCCTTACAATAAAGTTGTACGACCCATCCTAGAATAAAGTTCATGTGTGTGGGCCCACATCAGAACGTGTACACAGAAGGGCAAGACGTGTGGTGACGGTGTGTTTGACACTTGAGACAGAGTCGCAGTGATGCTAAAATACCTGAAGTGGCAGACGCTTGAAGATGGAACACCATTATCCTGAAGAGAGCCCACTTAAAAACTTCCAGGAACCAGCGTTTGAACACGTAATGGAACGGGAAATACTCTGTCGTACAATTCGCAGTAGTTTGCAGAGTAAGATTTTAAAAATAGATAAATGTAGATTTGTGCACTACAGTAAACGTAAAAGAATTAATCAATCAGAAATAAAGTCAGTTACTTTGCACAGTTGCGTAGTGTTTATGATGTGTCAGGATAAGAAGTTGTCTTTACGCTAAGTAATGTGTAAGACAAATAGCGAAATCTAGTTCTTCAACTGAAAACGGAGGAACAGCAAATCATCTTCCGAACCACCATCAAATACAGGATGGTCAGAAACAATCTGGAAAGCTTATAAGAATGTTGCAGGGTAGGTTATGCTAGAAAATACCTTTTACGAAAATACACACCTGGAAATGGAAAAAAGAACACATTGACACCGGTGTGTCAGACCAACCATACTTGCTCCGGACACTGCGAGAGGGCTGTACAAGCAATGATCACACACACGGCACAGCGGACACACCAGGAACCGCGGTGTTGGCCGTCGAATGGCGCTAGCTGCGCAGCATTTGTGCACCGCCGCCGGCAGTGTCAGCCAGTTTGCCGTGGCATACGGAGCTCCATCGCAATCTTTAACACTGGTAGCATGCCGCGACAGCGTGGACGTGAACCGTATGTGCAGTTGACGGACTTTGAGCGAGGGCGTATAGTGGGCATGCGGGAGGCCGGGTGGACGTACCGCCGAATTGCTCAACACGTGGGGCGTGAGGTCTCCACAGTACATCGATGTTGTCGCCAGTGGTCGGCGGAAGGTGCACGTGCCCGTCGACCTGGGACCGGACCGCAGCGACGCACGGATGCACGCCAAGACCGTAGGATCCTACGCAGTGCCGTAGGGGACCGCACCGCCACTTCCCAGCAAATTAGGGACACTGTTGCTCCTGGGGTATCGGCGAGAACCATTCGCAACCGTCTCCATGAAGCTGGGCTACGGTCCCGCACACCGTTAGGCCGTCTTCCGCTCACGCCCCAACATCGTGCAGCCCGCCTCCAGTGGTGTCGCGACAGGCGTGAATGGAGGGACGAATGGAGACGTGTCGTCTTCAGCGATGAGAGTCGCTTCTGCCTTGGTGCCAATGATGGTCGTATGCGTGTTTGGCGCCGTGCAGGTGAGCGCCACAATCAGGACTGCATACGACCGAGGCACACAGGGCCAACACCCGGCATCATGATCTGGGGAGCGATCTCCTACACTGGCCGTACACCACTGGTGATCGTCGAGGGGACACTGAATAGTGCACGGTACATCCAAACCGTCATCGAACCCATCGTTCTACCATTCCTAGACCGGCAAGGGAACTTGCTGTTCCAACAGGACAATGCACGTCCGCATGTATCCCGTGCCACCCAACGTGCTCTAGAAGGAGTAAGTCAACTACCCTGGCCAGCAAGATCTCCGGATCTGTCCCCCATTGAGCATGTTTGGGACTGGATGAAGCGTCGTCTCACGCGGTCTGCACGTCCGGCACGAACGCTGGTCCAACTGAGGCGCCAGGTGGAAATGGCATGGCAAGCCGTTCCACAGGACTACATCCAGCATCTCTACGATCGTCTCCATGGGAGAATAGCAGCCTGCATTGCTGCGAAAGGTGGATATACACTGTACTAGTGCCGACATTGTGCATGCTCTGTTGCCTGTGTCTATGTGCCTGTGGTTCTGTCAGTGTGATCATGTGATGTATCTGACCCCAGGAATGTGTCAATAAAGTTTCCCCTTCCTGGGACAATGAATTCACGGTGTTCTTATTTCAATTTCCAGGAGTGTAATTCGGTATGTTGGCTTGCACCAGCTTGCAATCTGAAGAAAGAAGAGGTACGAGCTATTAAGAATCTTTACGGCAACAAGGGTATATTGGTACTGCCTGCCGATAAGGTGAATGCGACCGTCGTAATGAAGACCGAAGATTATGAGCAAAAGATCCGAGACCTATTAGATCCGACGACGTACCGAAAATTAAGCGCAGTTCCGACGCAGCGTATCACACGGAATACGAAACGGTTAATCAAGGCGTCTTCTCTGCCGTCGGACATACAGAGAAACCTGCGCAGCACGGAAGCCCTACCACCTCGGCTGTATGGATTACCTAAGATCCATAAGACCAACGTTCCACTAAGACCGATTGTTAGCGCTCCTGGCTCACCGACGTATAAACTGGCAAAACACTTAGCCTCTCTGCTCCAGCCACACGTGGGAGACACCGACACATACATAAAGGACTCAGGACATTTCATTGAGAAGTTGAAGAAATTAAAACTTGCACCAAACGACATCCTGGTCAGCTTTGATGTTGTTTCTTTGTTTATGAAAGTGCCACTCAGTGACTTTCTGGAGCACATCGGTTCCATTTTCCCCCAAGACATGCTCTTCCATGCATGTCTCACCACGAGATATTTCACGTGGAATGGCAATTTCTATGAACAGCTGGAAGGCGTTGCCATGGGTAGTCCCCTTAGTCCAGTGGTGGCCAACTTCTTCAGGGAGCATTTCGAAGCACAGGCACTGGACTCGGCGACTTGTAAACCTAAGGTCTGATACAGATACGTCGATGATACTTTCGTTGTGTGGAGCCATGGTGAAGAACAGCTCTGTGACTTCTTAAGACACTTGAACAGTTTCCACACCAACGTAAAATTTACCATGGAAGTAGAAAAGAAGAAAATACTACCATTTCTAGATGTGCTGGTCACAAGGGAAGGCGAAAGCGTGGGACATAGCGTGTACCGAAAACCGACACACACGGACCGATACCTGCATAAACTATCAAACCACCCCCGAGCCAGAAAAGAGGCATGATTCATACGCTCGTAACGTGATCAGGATGAATATGTGAGCTGCAGCACCTCAAACGCGAAATGAAACATCTGCAAAGTTTTCTGAGGAGCAATGGGTACTCCACAAATTATATTAGAAGTGTAACAGAGCTAAACACTCGACGAAGTAAGAAATCAGGAAAAGAAATGTCGGATACGGCCTTTCTGCCATACATTCCCAGAATAACGGATAGAATCGGCCGTATATTGCACAAACACGGCGTAAAAACAATTTTCAAACCGACAAGGAAGATCAAAGAATGTCTTAGATTGCCAAAGGATAAAATGGATCTACTTGCAATGTCGGGAATATACTGCTTACCATGCACATGCGGAAAAGTTTATGTTGGAATGACTGGACGATCAATTAACACCAGGATCAAACAACATAAGCGACATTGCAGGCTAGGGCAGGTGGAGAAATCGGCCGTGGCAGAGCACGCGCTGAGTGAGACCGACCATGTAATGCAATTCACCGACACGGAAGTTCTGGCTGTAGAGAAGCACTATCACACCCGATTGTTTAGAGAATCTGTAGAAATACACAAACACGGGAACAGCTTCAACAAGAAAGAGGAATGCCTTAAGGTAAACGGATCCTGGCTTCCCGTATTGCAGCGAACGACCGTGGCAGGTAGCAAGAAGAGAACCGCACCGGAAATGACCGCGTAGAAGCCCTCGGACGTTGGCGCGCCAAGTATATATAGTCTGCGGCCGCGAGCTCGGCTTCAGTTCACCACCGCCAATGGAGGGTGAAGCTTTGACCTTGTCAGCCACTCGTGCTGGCGAAACGTCAGTAAAATCATCAGACGAACGTCGGCCGAAGAGCCCGAGGCAGAAGCAAATAGACAGTTTGTCAACAAGTGGCCGCGAAAGCCTTGACAATTTTGCATTAAAAGTGACTTCAAATTTCTCGGTCTTAACCGAATTCAGTATCCCGAAATATTTCCAAGTGTTCAACTGGCGTTTACCAAAATATTCTAGGTCCTACTAACAGAATCGGATGTTTCAGTGGGGCTGTGGTCGCCTAAAGAGACGTAAGACCTCACCAAACTGAAGACAAATCAACAAAAGGCCCTTCGCACTTGTTTACATTCTTATTTAAAGACTCGGTCACGTGACCACTACTCCACTCAGCATAGGTATTCATATAATGACCACCATTCTAACCTTTTTAGATCAAATTTCACATACACAGTGTGGTGAGATGGTTCAAATGGCTCTGAGCACTATGGGACTTAACATCTTTGGTCATCAGTCCCCTAGAACTTAGAACTACTTAAACCTAACTAACCTAAGGACATCACACACATCCATGCCCGAGGCAGGATTCGAACCTGCGACCGTGGCGGTCGCGCGGCTCCGGACTGAGCGCCTAGAACCGCGAGACCACCGCGGCCGGCACAGTGTGGTGAGAAACAGAAAAGCTTGCAAGGGTGCTTAAAGGTATGTTATGTTGAGAAATCACTGTTAAGAAAAAAAATTCGATACGTTGCATCGTTTTCGAGTTAATTAGCAGTGAAGTTAGCGAATAAGAACCTTGAGCAGGCAAATTCAAGTGGCCCACCAGACACAATCAGTGTCCGTTGTTGTCATTGCGCAGATGATAGGACACGGGAAAGTTGAGCCTTTGGCTCGGGTATGACCCTTACTACTCTTCCATGTACAGTTTTTATATCGCTCTCTTGTTCGGTTTTAATAAACCAAACGAAGAACATGTTTTGTGACGCCGCCTATGGCGGGCAGCTAGAAGTTAAGTGCACAACTGCCTGACTGGCTTACTTCCGTGCCAATTAACTCGGAAACGGCGTAACGTACCGAATTTTTTTCGTAACAGTTTTTGTCAGCAAAACTTACCCTGCAACATCCTTACCGGTTTTTCAGACTGTTCCTGACCACTCTGTACATACACTAAATACCGAACCACTCTAGTAAAAATATCGACTGTACATACATCAGTGCTGCAGTTGTAATGAATCTTGCCTCCTTAGAATTTTCGTACTTCAGTTGAAATGTTCGATTCCGTATGAATTTCGGCTTGTTACTCTTTATAATAAAATTATGTATTTCATATCAAAAGATAATTTTACATATATTTGATCACCAAAACACTATTTGCCTGAAAATATAATTTTTTTTTCATATCGATCCAGTTAGTAACATCAGTCTTGACCATGAAAATTAGTAATCGCAGTTGTTACTTCATTAGAGTGAAACGAATATTATTATTCTTCAGTTTTCATCTAAACCAAATTTCTGTTTTAATCTTTAAGTTTTCTAATTTTATTATTGATAATTCAGTCGACAGTTATAAAAGGCAGAAAGTTGATACGAATTTTAAAATTTTCGTGGCGAATTGAATGTTCAAGCAATTGTCGGGCTTGGAGCTGGTTGCCTATTAACTCACTGCACAATATTTCGACTGGACATCTGCTAGTCATCTTCAGGTGAGCCATCGAAGACTGACAAAAACGTTTTTTCTTTTTTGTGATTTCATTCCCCTGCCCCATATGGGCAGGGAAGGGCTGGCAGCAGCACAATCTGGCACTCTTCAGCCGAGTGAAATTACAGTAAATAAATGAGGAAACTATACATAAAAAAGGCGAAAAAAAGGAGGTACATAAAAACATAGTAAATGGAGCCAAAAGGGTTAAAATATACACTGACGCGGAGACGTTCATTGTGGGACAGGTAAAAAGGTCGACATAAAGCTAAAAGAAAACAGTTGGCAACTGGCACAGGTTAAAAGTTGGCCACAGTATAAAAACACTCAAGAAAAAAGATAATTACAGAAACCAGGGTAAGCCGATGGGGCACACATGACGAATGATAAAAACTGCCAGGAGGAACCTGACGTAGGAGAGGTGACCTGAGAGAAGGGGAAAAGAGGGGAGAGGAAGGTGCAGCAGGGAAGGGGGTTTGGAGGGGGTGGAGTAAAGAGTGAAGTGGGGGTCAGGACGAAAGATTTTTTATATGTTATTTCAGTTCCCCATCTGGGGCAGGATGGCACCAGCATATTCGCTGCTCCTCAAATGGTTCAAATGGCTCTGAGAACTATGGGACTTAACATCTGAAGTCAACAGTCCCCCAGAACTTAAAACTACTTAAAACTAACTAACCGAAGGACATCACACATCCATGCCCAAGGGAGGATTCGAACCTGCTACCGTAGCGGTTGCGTGATTCCAGAGTGAAGCGCCTAGAACCTCGCGGCCACACATGATGGCGCTGCTCCTCAGCTGAGAGACATTACAAGCATACAGGAAGACATTTGAAACAATAGAAAGGAGAAAACATGGTGGATCATAGGTATAAAAAGCAGGAACACAATGGAAGAGAGCATACAAAAAGGTGTGACTGTAAAATGGTGATAAAAATTTAAAAAGATATTTTACACAAAAAACCACACACTGTAAGGATTAAAAGACACAACGCAAGGTATGGTTAGAGCATAAAAAGATGCAGAATGATTACAACATCCACAAGATGAGAGGCACAGCACAGAATAATCACAGACAGTAGAACTATATACGAGTCAAGCACATGATTAAAACCACATCACTTGACAACACTGTAGAATGGCCTGAACTAGACACTGATGCAGCTCACTGATGACGAAGCACAAACTGGGAGGAACTGCCAGGGGTAGGGATAAAATGGAGAAAGGAAAAAAAGGACAGGAAGGGGGGGGTGCTGGAGGGAGGAGAGAAGGGGGGACAGGGTGGAGGGCGCGCTGAAGGGTCTGTGGAGGGAAGGACAGGAGAGGAAAACAGCTAAAGAGGGAGTGCCTGGAAATTGCCCTGATGAAGGATATTGAGGGTGCTGAGGTGGAGTGAGGGGGAATACAGTGATAAAGGCGCAGTAGTGGGTGGGAAGTGGAGAGGAAGGAGGACACAAGGGTGCAGTGAATCAAGCCTGCAGACAGTGTAAGGGATTCAGATATGTTGTAGGCCAAAGGAAGAGGTGGGGGAAGGGGATGAGGTCGTACAGGAGCTGTGTGGGGGAGGGAAGGCGGATTTGGAAGCCAAGGCAGAGTGCGTGGCCTTCAAGGATTTGGATATCCTTATAAAAGTGGGTGGGGGGGGGGGGCAAATAACCAGGCAATGCTGGCATAACATAGGATAGGACAGATGAGGGATTTGTAGGTGTGGAGGATGGTGGGCAGATACAATTCCCATGTCCATCTGGACAGGAGTTTCAGGAGGCAGAGGCAGGTATAGGCTTTCTGTTGGATGGTCAGGTGATGAGAATTCGAGGTAAGGTGACGGTCAAGTGTGAGGCCAAGGTATCTCAGGGTGGGAGTGAGCTTGTTGGGACGACCATAAATGGTGAGGTAGAAATCATGGAGACAGAAGGAGTGGGTGATGTGGCCTATGATGATGTCCTGGGTCTTGAAAGGATTGATAAAAAGAACCCCTGGTTGCACCAAGTGGTGAACTGGTCAAGGTGGGTGTGGAGGATGCGTTGGAATTGTTGAAGGGTAGGATAGAGGGCCTGGATGGCGGTGTCAGCAGCATATTGGAGGAGGTGTACAGGTGAGGTTGGCTTGGGCATATCGGCAGTGTATAGGAGATAGAGGAGGGGGGAGAGGGCTGAGCCTTGAGGGACGCTGGTGGTGGGATAAAAGATATGGGAGTTGGTAATGTGGAGGGTGACATAGGAAAGATGGCATGAGAGGAAGGAAGTGACCAGATGGACAAAATTAATAGGCAGGTTTGGAGTTTAAAGAGGAGAGCGGGATGCCATACACGGTTGTAAGCATTTTGGAGGTCGAGGGGAACAAAAATAGTGGAGTGACTGGAGTTAAGTTGGAGGGAGATAAGGTGAACGAGGTGAAGGAGTTGGCCTTTGGCAGAGAAGGAGGCTCAGAAGCCACACTGGGTAAGGGGGAGGAAGTGGTGTTGATTAAGGTGGTGATGGATATGACAGGAGATGATTGATTCAAAGTCCTTACTGAAGACAGCGGTGAGGCAGATGGGATGATAGGAAGAGGCAGCAGAAGGGGATTGGTTGGGTTTGAGGAGCAAGAGGATGCAGGAATTCTTCCACAGGTTAGGGTAAGTGCTGGTGGAGAGGATGACATTGTATAAAGTGGCAAGGGCTGTCAGGAAGGACACAGAGAACTCTTTGAGGTGTCAGTAGGTGACACAGTTGTGACCAAGGGCCATGTTGCTTTTTAATCAGAGGATAAGTGTAATGTCTTGTGCTGTGATTGGAGTGTTGATGTCGGAGGGGAGTAACAGCCCCAGTACTGGAGACTGGGAGCGAGTGGAGTGACAGAGGTACCAGTGCATTCCATGATGATGGGGCAAAGAGAATAATCAAAGTGGGGATCATCAAGGATGGAGAAACGTTGGAAAGGTGGGAAGCAAAGTGTTTGGCCTTACTGAGGATGTCAGGAAGGGGGTAAGGGGGTGTGGGATGGAAACCAGAAAGGTGATGGACGGCCGACAAGTACTTGGAGGAGCTTGTAGGGAGAGTAGCGTTGAGTCATGTACAGGTCTGGTGCCTACCCTGGCGTTTCTTTGCTGTAATCAGGCAACAAACGTGTCTCTGGAGTTGTTGGTGGCGGTTGAGTGTAGCACTGTCACAAGTGTGCAGTAAGGAGTGATAGAGACAACAGGATTCGTGGGGGAGGAGGACAGCCCATAGAGGGAGAGTGGGATGGTTTTAGTAGGGACATGGGCCTCCACAGTGTCAGTAATGGTCTTCTGAAGGAAGAACAAGACGTGGGTGATGTCGTTGGGACAGTGATAGGGAAGAGGGTGGCTTTCGACCTGGGTGGCGATGGCTTCCTGGTAGGCATCCCAGCTGGTGCAACAGTAGTCATGGACTACCTTGGGAGGGGGTGCAGGGAGGGGGCCAGAGGCAGGTGATGAGCAGATGTTACAGTGAGAAGGATGGGAAGGAGGTCGCTATCTATGGGGTCAAGGATGTCTACAGTGATACACCCAAGGAGGTTGGCAGAGGCAATGACAACATTGGGAGTGGTGTTGCTTCCAGGATGCATGTGCTGAGGAAGAGGAACAAGGTCACCTTGGACTGTGGAGAGGAACTGATGCCACAGCCAAAAGGCGACAGGGAGCGGCTTTGGATGTTCATGTGGGCAGCAATCACATAGGCAGAGAGGGTGTGGTTGACATGGAAGATGAAGTCATAGGGAATAGGAGCAGTGTAGCGGATGTAGCTGGTGGAACAGTGGAGGATGAGGTTAGGGAAACAGATGTTGAGAATGAGGTGTTTGGTGTGGTCATTGAGGAGGGGTTTGTGATCGGATGGGGATGTGCTTGAGCTAACCAATGGCAACTGCACCCTGCACTCAGGGACCAGGATCATCAGTTCAGAAGAGGATGTAGGGAGATGTGCAGACAGTATGGTGGGGCTAGGGAAAGGTTTCATTCAGGAGGAAGGTGTCAATCCAGTGTTGGTTGATGAGGAGGTATTTGTTGGTGCAGAAGGAGTGGATGTTCTAGAAGAGGATGCAACACTCGCACCATGCCATGACAGGAAGAGAGGGGGGTTGAAGGGAGAGGAGAGGAGAGGCTTAAACTAGGGGGTCTATGTGGGTGAAGATGAAGTGGGTTTGACTGTGGAGTAAGTGGCGAAGGTGTTGAGGTGGAAGAGAGTGGGCAGCGAGGGAGATCTGTTGGAAGGTGTGGGGGCGTTGTAAAGGATTTGGAGGACTATGGTTAAGAAACAGATCATATCTTCAGCCATGGGAATCGGATGGAGGGAATTGTTGGGGTGGGTGGGGGGTCAGTGGGATGAATGGGGATGGTATGCTCAGGGAGGGCAGGATGGACTTTAGCCTTACATTTGTGGGAGTAGGTGGCTCAAATGGCTCTGAGCACTATAGGACTTAACAGTCCGCAGCTCGTGGTCGTGCGGTAGCGTTCTCGCTTCCCACGCCCGGGTTCCCGGGTTCGATTCCCGACGGGGTCAGGGATTTTCTCTGTCTCGTGATGACTGGGTGTTGTGTGATGTCCTTAGGTTAGTTAGGTTTAAGTACTAAGTTCTAGGGGACTGATGACCATAGATGTTAAGTCCCATAGTGCTCAAAGCCATTTGAACCATTTGAACCACTATGGGACTTTACATCTGAGGTCATCAGTCCCCTAGAACTTAGAACTACTTAAACCTGACTAACCTAAGGACATCAGACACATCCAAGCCCGAGGCAGGATTCGAACCTGTGACCATAGCAGTCATGTGGATCCAGACTGATGCGCCTAGAACCACTGGGCCTCACCGAAGTAGGTGGGATGCAGTCCATTGCAGGTATTAGAGGAAGGAGGGGTGGCGAGTTCAGGAGAGTTTTTGAGAAAATAAGAAGCCTTTCAATAGGGACAGGTGGTTTTTTTTACAGTTATGACTCAGGTGATCATTATACATTAAGCAACGCTGGCAGCAGTATGATTGGGGAGGGGATTTGGAGGATTCAGCGGTGTGGCGGCGGCCAAAAATTAAGGTGCCATGAGTGAGGAGACTGTCAAAGGAGGGGGCAGACTCCGAAAAGACCTGCATGAGGTGAGTGGAAATGTGGGCATTGTGGGTACAGTGGGCAGAGCAGATTTAAATGTCAGGTTTGGAGTTTAGTTCAGCCAGCATCTCATCTTCTGTGATCACTGGCCTGAGCTTGGTGATCACAATGTTGTAGGTTGGGGGCAGCGGGGAGGCTGGGGCTGGCAAGGAGATGAAGAGAAAAGGAAGAGGAGAGGAAGGGTGTCAGGGGCGTGTAGGGACATGATATGTGGGAGTTTACTGAAGAGTTCCATTTGAAAGGAGGGGGAGGGGCCGTGTGGAGTGGCCGAGCAGTTTGAGGCACCATGTCACAGACTGCGCAGCCCCTCCCATGAGAGGTTCGAGTCCTCACTTGGGCATGGGTGTGTGTGTGTTGTTCTTAGCATGTTAGTTTAAATAGTGTGTAAGTCTAGGGACCGATGACCTCAGCAGTTTGATCCTTTAGGAATTCACACACGAGTCCCTGAGGGGAATCAGTTGGGAGATTGGAACATGTGGGAGATACTTTCATATCTCCACGGTGAGGTTATGGGCATTGAGGAACTTGGGGTCTGGGGTCAACAGGGCAAAGGTGTAGGTGACAAGAGGAGAGGTGGTATCCATGGAAACGATGGAGGGAGGGGGAGATGATTTTTTGTTGAAAGTGGTGGGATCAGAGTTGGCAGTGATGCGCTTCTGGGGTTTTTTGGTGAGGGTAGCCTGGACAGGGGAGTGGGTATGGGAGGAGAATGAGGTGGTGGGCGGCCGAGCCTTCAGGTGTGGTGGAGCTGCTGGGAGGTGTGGTTGGTTCCATGGTGGCAATTGTGGCCCAGTGTGATGTGATGCGGGCATAGGATGCAGAAGATGAAGTGATTTTTTTTTGGGGGGGGGGGGTGAGAGGAGGGAAGCTGACCACCTGGGGGGTTGTAGTGGAGGAGGCAGCTGAGGCATATGTGAGGCAGGGGCAGTAGTAGGAGCTAGGGGATTGGAGGTTAGGGGAAGGGAGTAGAGGTGGGAGTAGACAACAGGGGAGGAGATGGGGGAATGGATGAGTGGGAGGAGGGGAAGCGATGTGTAAGGGTTGAGGCCAGAGGCGCACTTCAGGAGGTGACAGTGGAAGTGGGGGAAGGGGGGGGGGACGCAAGCTTGCTTTGCACACTCTATATAGTGTACTGAGAGTATTCCGCGTATTCATCGAAATTGAAGCTGACAGACGAACTAAACTGCACGGCGGCAGCCTCCTCGCTGGTGGAACCTCGAAACTCAGCTGTCCTCTGCGTTACCGCTCGCCGCGGCCTTTCGCGCACTCTGTCGTCTTCGGTTAGTACAAATCGTGGAGATGATGGGGTTCCACACTGTGTCCAACTGCTAGCAGCTACCACGATTCACCAGATTTTCCGCCAGGCGTATTTCCTCCGATTCAGCATCAACGTTGCACTCGCCTTTTGCAACTAAGCAAGTCCTCTATTGCCGAACACTGTTTTCCACTTTACAAAAAAATGGTTCAAATGGCTCTGAGCACTATGGGACTCAACTGCTGTGGTCATCAGTCCCCTAGAACTTAGAACTACTTAAACCTAACTAACCTAAGGACATCACACACATCCATGCCCGAGGCAGGATTCGAACCTGCGACCGTAGCAGTCGCACGGTTCCGGACTGCGCGCCTAGAACCGCGAGACCACCGCGGCCGGCTTTCCACTTTACATTCAATGGAGTATGATTGTTTTAAATTTTGTCGCATATGCTGAGTACACGCAGAGCGCTATATAGGGAGGAACGGAGCAAGCCTTCGTCACTCTTCGATGGCTCACTTTAAGATGACTGGCAAGTGCCCAGACGAAATATCGTGCAATGAATTAATCGGCGACCGGCTGCAAGCCTGAACTTTATCTGAACATGCAATTCGATCGGAAAATATTAAAATTCACACCACACGCTTTTACGGGGGGGAGAAGGCCTCACATGTTCTAATTTTCGACAGGCTACGTAGTAAGAGAGCAAAACTGTTAAGTTCTTTAACTTTTTATTGAGATGTTGGGACCATGATATAATACCAAAATTTGCCAGAGTGACGCATTTTATTAGAACTGCACCTGCATGAACGACTACTGAGGAGGTTAGTCATGCTATAGTCAAAGAGAGTATTTGCAATCCAAGACGAAGACTGGATGCCGATTCAGAGGAATTGTACCAGTAACATCTAGAGATTGCAGCACTTCTCTCTCCTATATCATGTTATAGGGTTGATGGAGTGGCCGGCCGTGGGGACCGAGCGATTCTAGGCGCTGCAGTCTGGAACCATGCGACCGCTACGGTCGCAGGTTCGAATCCTGCCTGGGGCATGGATGTGTGTGATGTCCTTAGGTTAGTTAAGTTTAAGTAGTTCTAAGTTCTAGGGGACTGATGACCTCAGAAGTTAAGTCCCATAGTGGTCCGACCCATTTGAACCATTTGATGGAGTGACTTTGGCCAAGTTAGATTTGCATCCAAAAGGGTGCAAGTTTTCGGCAGATGTCAAAATTGATCGTCTGTCGCCACAGCAGTCGTCACCACTGCACGACGTTCCATTGTCAGTTTGAAGGCAAAAAATTTTGACGATGCGGCGCTGTCTGTATTAAGCGAGGGACTCAATTGTGCACCTACACCTAGAGCGCCGCCTTCAGTTAGTTTCGTCAGTGTTGTTGAAGAAGCAGTACAACGCCTTCATTCGGGTGCTCCAGAAGAAATAAGAAGGGAAACTTGCCGTGTTCTTTTGAAAGCTCCTCATCCACGTAGTAACTTAACTTCTGTAGAAAGGGCTGCGCTACGAAACCTACGAGAGGACACTGATGTAGTGGTACTCAGGGCTGACAAAGATAACGCAACCGTTTTGTTACCTCGTAGTGTGTATAATGATAAGATGTATGGTCCGTTAAGTGCCTCTGCCTATAGGAGGATTGATTACTAGCCTGCAGGACGTGTGAAACGGAAAACTTCTGCACTATTATGTTCCCCTTCCTTACCTCAAGAGATAATCAAGAGGTTAAGACCCCATGGTTGTATACTACCAAGACTGTATGGCCTTCCAAAAATTCACAAAGAGAGTGCTCCATTACGTCCAGTAGTGAGCAACACTGGAGCGCCTACATGTAATTTAGTCAAACACCTTCCTTCGTTGCTGAGACCGTTGGTGGAAAAATGCCCACATCACATTCGTAACTCAGCTGACTTTATCAACAGACTTCGGGGTCTCCGTCTAAGCAATTCCGACCGTTTGGTTAGCTTTGATGTACCATCCCTTTTTACAAAGGTCCCTCTCGCAAAGTCTGTGGCACTAACTGGCAAAACGTTTCACTGTTTCACTGTTTTTATGTTCAACCAAGAATATTTTGAACAGACTGGCGGCGTCGCCATGGGCAGCACGCTCCTTTTTATTTAGGATTTCGAGGAGAGAGCTCTTGAATCAGCTGCCCTTAAAACAACTATATGTTGGAGGCGTGTGGATGATACTGTCATAGTGTGGTCTCATGGAGATGATAAATTGACGGAGTTTCTTCACCACCGCAACTCCATTCATAAGAACATTCGGTTCACCATCGAAACAGAGAAAAATGGTTGTCTGTCAATCTTGGATTCCTCGGTTAAACGAAAGAATGATGTTTCTCTGGGGCATTCAGTTTATCGTAAGCCCACTGATACTGATTTGTATTTGCAAGCGTCAAGTTGTCATCACCCGTCGCAAATTATAAGTGTGCTTAAAACACTCGTAAACAGAGCTCACACTGCCTCAGATGCAGACCTAAAGACTTCGCCCTCCTAAAGACGTGTTTAGAAAGAATGGATATACCACCCAGCAGATTAACAGGGCACTGTCAGCTAAAATCAAGAATCAGGAAGTGGATAAAGAGGAGAGCACGCCAGCAAAATCTTTAGCTTTTTTCCTTTTGTGGGCAGTATTTCGTTTAAAATGGATAGAACTGTCAGTAAATTTCAAGTGGAACTGATGTTCCATCCACCGTCTAAGATTTCAGACCTTTTGGGATAGGTGAAGCACGACTTGTCATTGCGGAAGGCTGGAATTTACAAAATACCTTGTCAGTGTAGTATGGCTTACATAGGACAGACGACACGTACTGTGAAAGAACGCTGCGCCGGACTTTAACGTCGCACTCGCCTTTCGCAACCAAGCAAGTCCTCTATTGCCGAACACTGTATTTGCACTTGATATTCAATGGAGTATGATAGAACCGTGATTCTGAACACAGCTACATCTTTTTGGAACTCCTTTATTAAAGAATCCGTGGAAATACGCCTTGTGGAAAATCTGATGAACCGTGATAGCCGCTACCAGATGGACAGTACGTGGAACCCCGTCATCTCCACGTTTTGTTCTGATCGAAGACGACAGACTGTGCCAACGGCCGCGGCGAGCGGTAACGCAGAGGACAGCTGAAATCTGCGGTTACACCAGCGAGGCCGCTGCCATCGTGACGTGTGGTCCATCTGTCACCTTGAATTTCGACGCATTCGCGGAATACTCGCAACGTGCTATATAGGGCGGAACGGAGGAAGTCTTCGTCTGCTCACATCACCCATGGCGCACGAATCCCTTCTCGTCCCATCATCGCTACGGTCGCAGGTTCGAATCCTGCCTCGGGCATGGATGTGTGTGATGTCCTTAGGTTAGGTAGGTTTAATTAGTTCTAAGTTCTAGGCGACTGATGACCTCAGAAGTTAAGTCGCATAGTGCTCAGAGCCACCGTCCCATCGTGTCCCACACGTTCTCGATGGGAGACAAATCAGATAACCGTGAAGTACGGGGAAGCTGCTGCACGTATTGCAGAGCACATTGAGTTTCACTGGCAGTGTGTGGGCGAGTATTATTCATTTGGCGCAACACATTACCTTTCTGTTACAAAGGCGGCATAAGAATGGATCTAACAACATTCTGCACGTACCGAACGCTGGTTACCTTCACCTCCAGGAACACCAAAGGAGAACGAGCGCTGTAGCTTATGTGTCATACAAGAATGCACTCTTCAAGAAAGTGCTCACCAGGTTTACGTTGGTTGGTTGGTTTTGGGGAAGGAGACCAGACAGCGAGGTCATCAGTCTCATCGGATTAGGGAAGGACGAGGAAGGAAGTCGGCCGTGCCCTTTGAAAGGAACCATCCCGGCATTGGCCTGGAGCGATTTAGGGAAATCACGGAAAACCTAAATCAGGATGGCCGGACGCGGGATTGAACCGTCGTTCTCCCGAATGCGAGTCCAGTGTCTAACCACTGCGCCACCTCGCTCGGTCCAGGTCTACGTCAAACGCGCAAACCACCATCACTTGCGTGCAGGCAGAATATGCTTTCATCACTGAAGACCACGGTGCACCATTCCATCTTCCAACTGATCCTCTGATGGCACAAGTCGAGCCATGCACGTCGACACTGTGGCCTAAATGGAATACGGGCTGAACTTGGGCATGCCAGTACTCCCACTGCTAATAAACAATTCGCAACAGTTCGTGTTGACATGTCCAGGCTCATAGGTCCTCTTATCGGTGCTGTGGTACCTATACGGTTAGCCACTGCTACACTTACAATGCATCAATCATGGTGGATGTCTGTGTTGTGTGGTCGTCCAGAACATCGTCTACAGGTGTGAGGATGTTCACGTGACCACTGATACCAGCGCTGTTGCAAAACTGATGCACCACATCCAACTTGTGTGACAGGACCACCGCACCACTGAGACTGTCACAATTTGACCCCTTTCAAAGACCCACAGGTATAGGAATCACGAATGCATCTCTGAGGCATGATTTCCTACTTATTTCACACGTTTCCACCAGTGAGCCTTCTAGGTGTGATTATTCCCTGTTAAAGGGTAGACACAGATGGCGCCCTGGTAGCTATGGTATTATCCTATCTGTTGGCGGACGACGTTGAAACTTCCTCCAAAAGACCATCGCTGACGCTGTGAAGGCCCACGTTCCTACAAACCTCATCCACCCTCACCACCCTACATTTCCTCCACAGGCCGTCCCTCTTCTCTGTGAATCCCGCAGACTTTACTGCTCTTTCCTCCGCACCCGTGACTAGGATACACTCCTCTACCACTGACAATTACAACGACATGTCTGAAACCTCCTCACAGCAAAGAAACACTGGGATTGACGCCAGACATGTACACATCCTAACCTCGCTCTCCCTGTCAACTCTCCAAGTACTGGTCTGCCTTCCACTGCCTTACTGGTAGCCATCCTGCCTTGCATGACAACTGTCCCTTCCCTAGCAACCTCAGCTAGGCTAACTGTTTTACTTCCCACCTCTCTGAGGTCTTCTCCATTCATGACGATCCCCATTTTGATTACTCCCTCTTCCCCACCGTCCTTGAACGCACTGATACCTCTGTCCTGCCACTCGCCCCTAGTTTCCGGTACTTGGAACAGTTACCCCCCTCAGACATAAACACTCCCATCACATCAAACTAGTCCTCCACTCCAAATGCAACACTACCCCTGGTCACGACAGTGTCACCTACTGCCACCTCAAGGAATCCCCCACCTCCTGCCCTTGCTACCCTGTATAACGCCTTCCTCTCCACCGGCTTTTACCCTGATCTGTGGAAGACTTCCAGTGTCTTGCTGTTCCCTAAACCCAACAAACTCCCCTTTGACACCTCTTCCTATTGTCCCATCTGCCTCACCTCCATGTTCAGTAAGGTCTTTGAGTCCATCCTCTCCCACTATATTCATCACCACCTCCTTTCCCTTACCCAGGGTGGCTTCTGGCCCTCCTTCACAGCTGACGACCAGCTCCTTAACTTTTCCAGTCTTCTTTCCCTCCAACTCAAGCCCCGTCACTCCGCTATCTTTGTTTCCCTCGATTTCCAGAATGCCTGTGACCATGTCTGGCATCCTGGGCTCCTCTTTAAACTCAAGACTTATGCTCCCCCATCAATTTCGTCCATCTCGTTGCTTCCTTCCTCTTCCATCGTCCCTCCTATGTCACTATCCACAAAACCAACTTCCATACTTTCTACCCCACTGCCAGCATGCCCCAATGGTCCATCGTTTCCCCTCTCATCTATTTCTGTGTACTGCAGATATGCCCAAACCTCACCTGCCTGTTCACCTACTCCAATTTGCTGATGACACTGCCTTCGTGGTTCTTTATCCTACCCTTCAACGGTTCCAAGGTACCCTTCAAATCCAGCTTGACCAGTTGACCACCTGGTGCAACCAGTGGCTCCTTCGCATTAACCCTTCCAAGACTGAGGCAATCATCATAGGCCACACCACCCACTCCTTCTGTCTCAATGATTTCTACCTCACCATTTGTGGTTGTACCAACAAGCTAACTCCCACCCTGAGGTACCTTGGCCTCACCTTCGACCGTCACCTTACCTTGACACGCCTCATCTCCTGACCATCTCGCAGAAAGCCCATACCTGCCTCCACCTCCTGAAACTCCTGTCCAGATGGACATGGGGACTGCATCCTTCCACCATTCTTCACACCTACAAATACTTGATCCACCCCATCCTTTGTTATGCCAGTGTCACTTGGATTTCTGCTCCTCACAGATTTTATAAATCCCTCCAAACCCTAGAACGCCATGCCCTCCATTTCACCTTCTGTATCTGACTTCCGTCCACCCCACAGATCCTCTATGACCTCATCCCCTTCCAACACCTTCCTCTTTCCCTCAAACACATTCACACCCTGCACATTGTCCGCCAACTCGGGTCTCCAACTCCCTGGTATTTTCTATCCTCTCCACCACTAGTCCGCTGCCGCATCTTTACCGTTGTGTACCGCCTTCTCTCCATCTCCATACCCTCCACCTCCTTTCCCAATTCAACTTCCAGCACCTAACCCTCCCTGATGATGAGCTTTGTCCTGATCTCTACCTGTCCTACCAACCCCACCTTCCCCCTCCTACTCCTCAGGCCTCCTATTCCTTGGCCAGTCCTACATTGCAGTTTTTATTATTCATGTGTACTCCATCGCCTACAGTGGTTTTAAAGTTTCTCTCATTCTGTGTGTTTTTATACTGTGGCCGACTTTTAACTTGTGTGTGGCTCCAGTGTTTTTTAAGTGCCTCACAAATCGCCAATTGTATTCTTTTAGCTTTGTGTCAACTTTTTTTTAACTGTCCCCCAATGAACGTCCCTGTGTCAGTGTATATTTTAATTCCCATTGTCTCCTCTTACTATGTTTTTATATCCACCTTTTCCCGCCTTTTTATGCATTGCTTTCTCTTTTTATTTCATTGTAATGCCACTCGGCTGAAGAGCGGCGGATTGTGCCGCTGCCAGCCCTCCCCTGCCCATATCGGGCAGGGGAATGAAATCACAATAAAGAAAATAAAACGTCTTCCCAAGTCTTCGCTGGCTCACCTGCAGATCACTGGTAGGTGCCCAGTCGAAAGACGGTGCAATGAATTAATTGACGTCCTGCCGCAAGACCGAAATTTGTTTGAATAGGAAGCCGGTTGTTTTTATACTGTCAAAATTTTCAGCCTCAATTATTAATTACAAGGCCCACAAATCTTTATATAAATAATTGTTTGGAGAAAACGTTATTTAAACTATACCTGAAAAGTAATTTCAATTAAGACAGTCGTAATAAACTTTATTTGAATTACATCCTGTTCTAGAAGGTTCTGGAAGCTACATACATAATATTTATAGCAATTTGAGCGCCAAACGCGCCATAAAAGGGTCAGTTGTTGTCGAGATTGGTCAATGTAACTATCAGATTCTTTGTGTTGTGTTGAAATGTTGTACAGTGCAGTTACCTAACAAGTGGTATTGTAGAAAGTCTCAAGAATTTATGAATAAACACTGATGATGTCAAAAAACAACAATAATCTAGCGACTTTTGCTGAAACACCCATAGGAAGATAAGTATCATTTATCTGCTAATATAATGTTGCTACTCTTATGAAATTATATGAATGTTGACAGCACTAGAAGTAGGATATTCACTTTCTGTACAACTACGAACATTTTTAAACACTCACGTTCAGAAAAGAAACAGAACGCTTTGAACCACTAGAGATAGGTCGTCCATATTGACAGGACATGTAGTATGTTCTGCAGAAATGATCAGCATTTCAGTCATCTCCGTTCAGCATGTGTCCCATTGCCTGGTAGGTACAGGGTCTCTCATGGGCCCTGATAACTTGTCCCATACGTGATGGCATCAAAACGTATAAGGCGAGAATGGTGTCCTGCTGTTAACCGTCGATGCTGCATTCAGCTGGTTTCAAAGTTCATCTGTGGTCGTTCGCATTGTGTCACAGCGCTGCACCCATGGTTTCACCATATCCCATGCACTTTCGATTGGGGACCAGTCTGGTGATCTGTCTGGCCAGGGCAAAAGACTGACATCCTGTGTGGTCGAGCATTGCCTTGCTGAAAAATGGCGGCTGGGATGCTATGCAGAAAGGGCATGGCTACGGGTCGCAATATGTCATTCACGTAGTTCACACTGGTCATAGTGCTCTGGACACACACCAACTGTGATTTGTTGTTGTTCCCAATATCGACTCACATCATATGGTCTTAAGTTGGCGCTGTACGGCTCGTGCGAATTCAGTCACTGTGATGCCGCTCACCCTGTCTGCGGCGAACCAAAATGCGACCATAATTTTCAAACGAACATAACCTGGATTCGTCTGGAAACACTATCCGATGCCATTCCTGTCCCTAGTGACGTGGTTCCATACACCATTTACCGTTTAGCATGTTTCTGCACATTAGTCAAAGGTAGGCGGAGAAGTGGACGACTTGCATGAAACCCGTGCCACAATAAACGGCGACGGACTGTCACCCCTGATAGCGTAGGATGTGTTACACTGTTGCCCAGTGCCCATAAGCATGCAGATCTGTCCTGTAATGCCATTCGGGTGAGGTCTCGATGTTCTCTGGGGATGGTCAGGGTGGTGAGACCTGACCCATCTCGTCGTGTCCTACGGGCTTCCGTGAATCATTCTGCACATACCCGCTGCACCGTGGAAATACTTAGTCCCACATGAGCAGCAATTTCCCGGATGGACACATCACATTCGCTCATGCCAATATTACGCCCTCTTTCACTGACATGACGGTACGGTTCGCGCATACGTCTGCGAGACATCCTGCACGTCTGTTCAAGTCACACTGATGCATTACCTTCGGTTTATAGCGACAACGCGAGCCGCAGGCACATTTTATCGGTAGATTGTGTTGCGCCACGACATCGATGTTGACCTTGAACCCACGGGTCGACGTGGTTCATATGTTACTCATTTCTGCAGAACATACTAATGTACATGTCCTGTGAATATGAACGCCCTATCTCCAGTCGTTCAAGACGTTCTGATTTTTTTTTTTTTTTTTTTTTCTTTTCTGAACATGAGTGTAGTAAGGGATATGAAAGATTATACACTCCAACTTTAGTCAAGACATGAAGTTTGCGAACATTTCAATATCGAATTATAGTTAACCAACTTAGGAATCGGTTCGATCATAAACTGGGATTCTCATTCTGGCTTTATAACGAGTGTTGATATAGAGAAATCGTAGTTTAGGCACATTGTCTCATATTACTCAGTAAGTTGTTTACAGCTGTTAATGCATCTGAATAGAAACTTCCTGTCCTTACTACTAGTATCAAGAGCTTTTAAAATACGTGCCATATGTGTTGCAAGTTAACTACAACGGGTGCGTCCCCACAGGAAATGAGAAAGCTCTCTGGTTCTGTCGCCAACAGAGTTGGGTAATAAGGAAATAAAATAATCACCATGAAAAAAGAGCTGGACTGATTCTCCAGGTTGGGAGTTGGGCACTGGGCTGAAAACCGGTCTCATATAAAGGAACCTATTACGAAACTTCAAGAACATGCCTCGGATGAAAATGGAAGCAAGGGACGTCGAAAACGGCTCACGAAAGAGAACTTTCGATTTTGAACATCGAATATTAGAATTTTGGCAACACCTGGGGCTCCTAATACGCTGTCAGAACTCGACAAATGTAAAATTGATCTAGTCGCACTAAAAAAGCCAAGACACTGAAGAACAAGAATGCTGGAAACGCACCACATATACTATATTAAAGTGGTTCGCAAGAAGAAAAACTCCGAAATGGAGTACGATACATGCTTAGTAAAACAGTAGTAGCGGCGGTAAATGATTTTCCACCAGTTGATGACAGACTAGCTGCTATAAGACTAAGAGGCAGATTCACAAATATAACAATAATTACGCCACATGTCCCAACTGATGTAGCGGAGGATGTAAAGACAGATAGTTTCTATGAAATATTTGAAGAGGTACTCACAAGGGAACCTCCCCATCGCACCCCCCCCTCAGATTTAGTTATAAGTTGACACAGTAAATAGGCCTTGAAAAACTGAACACACATCAATCGAGAAAACAGGAAGAAGTTGTGTGGAACTATGAAAAAATAAGCAAAATATACAAACTGAGTAGTCCATGTGCATGATAAGCAACATCAAGAACTGCGTGAGGGCAGGAGTGCCGTGGTACCGTGGTTAGCGTGAGCAGCTGCAGGGCGAGAGGTCCTTGGTTCAAGCCTTCCCTCGAGTGAAAAGTTTACTTTCTTTATTTTCGCAAAGTTATGATCTGTCCGTTCGTTCATTGACGTCCCTGTTCACTGTAATAAGTTTAGTGTCTGTGTTTTGCGACCGCACCTCAAAACCGTGCGATTAGTAGACGAAAGGACGTCCCTCTCCAATGGGAGACGAAAACATTTCATCGAAAGGTTATAGGTCAACTGATTCCTCCACAGGAAAACACGTCTGATATATTCTATACGGCACTGGTGACGGCATGTGCGTCACATGACAGGAATATGTTGTCGACCCACCTATCTTGTACACTTGGCGAATGGGTAAAAAGATTCTTCTACCTTGCCCGATTTAGGTTTTCTTGTGGATGTGATAACCACGCCCAAAAAACTGATGAAAACATAAGAGTTTGTCACACAAACTGAAAATACAAAATTAAACTTTTCACTTGAGGGAAAACTTGAACTACGGATTTCTCGTGCCGTAGCTGCTAACGCTACTAAGCACGGGACCGCGGCACTCCCGTATTCACACTATCCTTGATGTTGCCTATCATGCGCATGGACTACTCACTTTGTATATTTTGCTTATTTTTTTATAGTTCCACACAACTTCTTCCTGTTTTCTCGATTGATGTGTGTTCAGTTTTTCAAGGCCTATCCACTGTGCCAACTTATAGCTAAATCTGAGGGGGGTGCGATGAGGAGGTTACCTTGTCAGTAAGACTCCAAGAGCTCATTGTTGATGACCCAGTGTTAAAGTCGGTAGGCGCGCGGCTATCCCCGTCGGAGGTTCGAGTCCTCCCTCGGGCATGTGTGTGTGTGTGTGTGTGTGTGTGTAGTCCATGTGTGTGTGTGTGTGTGTGTGTGTGTGTGTGTGTGTGTGTGTGTGTGTGTGTGTGTGTGTGTAGTCCATAGTGTAAGTTAGTTTAAGTTAGATTAAGTATTGTGTAAACTTAGGGACTGATGAGCTAAGCAGTTTGGTCTCATAAGGTAAAAAAAAAAGTCGGTAGGGAGACCATCTGGAAAGGAATAGCCGGCCGCTGTGGTCGAGAGGTTCTTGGCGCTCCAGTTCGTAACTTCGTTGCTGCTACGGTCGCAGGTTCGAATCCTGGCATGGGTGTGTGTGATGTCCTTAGGTTGGTTAGGCTTAAGTAGTTCTAAGTCTAGGGGACTGACGACCTGAGATGTTAAGTCCCATAGTGCTTAGAGCCATTTTTTGGAAAGGAATAGCAGGGATATAAAGCTGAAAATAAAGATAATGGAGTAAGGTTACTCAGCTGTACAAGCACAGTCAACCTAAAGATTGTGAGCAAATAATTTCCTGGGAAGGACATTCACACTTGTATATCACCAGATGGTAGAACCATATCCTGATAATCCGCCGCTCGTGGTCTAGTGGCAGTCCGCCTTCGGCGTTGTAGCGGCTCGGACGTGCCTAGGCATTGGCCGCGCCCCGTTTAGCGCGAGCTTTGGTTACATCCGTGACGCTTCGCATAGCATTACTACAGATCACTATGGCTCTTTCTTACCGGAAGGCGACTATCAAGTTCACGTTCGACGCACAATACACAAGACCAAAAGCACACGAAATCGAACGTTTCATGAGCGAAGTGGTAAAACTAGATCCCCGGGAGCTGATACGAATTCACCTATCAGTAGTGGCCAGCGTCGTAGACGTAAAACTCATAGACGAGGCAGTGTGCGACAGACTTATTCGTCGATCCACGGTCGGTTACGGAACATGGGTGTGGTTTTTGTTGATCATGCCGGTCTCGGAGTGAGAACGGTACCCGTATTCGAACTTCCGTTCGAAGTTCCTGCGGACATGGTTATCGCAGCACTTCGCCCTTACGGCTCGGTCCTGAATCATGCTGCGGAGAAATGGACCAGCTTCGAGACGTATCCCGTACTCATCGGAGTGCGCCAAATAATAATTCAACTCCAGAAGCTAATACCATCTTATGTGACGATAGGTGGCTGTCGAGCCATCGTTATGTACGTTGGTCAACCGAAAACCTGCTCTGGCTGCGGGCAGAAAGGCCATATCCGAACTGACTGTCTTCAGCGATGTCTAGTACAGCTACCTCGGGATACCCAGCACCCGCCACAGCAGATGACATCGCTGCCTATTACGTACGTGAAAGCGCTACGGGACAATGTGGGCGACGCACATGACAGATCGCTGCCCGTAGAGTCTGTGAGTATCGCCCCCCATCCCACGTCACTTACGGCGCAAATGGCCTTGTCACACCAACAGCCAGACGCCCCACAACAGCTGCGCAGCCACGGTCCTACCACGCTCCAGTCGAACACATCTTCAGATGCAGAATCGGATCCGCCAGAGGATCGCACTGAACAACAACCCTCAGCAGACGTGGAAGATCCACCACGAAAACAGCAGTCGAAGAAACGAAAGAAATGACAGCTGTCCGCAGAAGACGAGCACAAAAACCGAGGCGACGAACAAGACAGTGGGAACGATCATGATTCGTTTCCACTGCCAGGTCAGGACGACGTCACATCCACAGCGTCGGTGCTACAAACCGTGGAGAAGCCGCCACATCTGACGCGATGGATACAGATATGCAACAGGATGAGGTCTCACCTGCAAATGAAAGCCCGTCAACAGCGAGAGTCCTCACCAATGCATTAGGAGATTGGGCACAAGAAATGGAACAAACTGATGAGGTGCAGGACGCCGAAGTTCAACCACCGACAAAGGGTCGGGAGGGAACCTTGTTCATGGCGGCCAATGAGGCCGTGTCGTGCGGTCCCGGTTCAGGAAGACCGCTCCGTCGACGACCGATCACTAGATGCGTGACTTCCCAGCAGTGCGCAACCAATGTCACGTGACTACCGTATGGTATTCGCACCTCAGTAAAGATACAAATGCCGCAAGATATGCTGCGGACAGCGGACGTCGACATAGTTTTTCTGCAGGAGGCACGAAACGATGCCCCAGTTGAGTTTTGTGGTTATGACGTCTATCGTTTAACTAACAGGTTACGACGGTAGCTGTGGCACAGCCATACTGTTACGAGAAGGAATAGTGCCGGAAGATGTAGAATACTTACCATCGACCAGTGGTGCTGCCCCGACTGTAGGGGATGTACGCTTGGTGAATGTTTACGCACCGTCTGGCTCGACCAAGAGACACGAACGCAGAACGTTTTACACAGAGGAAGTGTCGCCGATATTTCGAGGACGTCAGGACAATTATATTGTCGGCGGCGACTTCAACTGCGTTCTGCGGCCAGAGGACAAACGACCGCACGTCTTTCCTTGCCCGGCGTTACAGACGCTGGTCCGGTATCTTGCACTGCATGACACCTGGGAAATGACGCACGGCGACAGTCGCGGATACATGTAAACTACTGACCATTAAAATTGCTACACCAAGAAGAAATGCAGATGATAAACGGGTATTCATTCGACAAATATATTATACTAGAACTGACATGTAATTACATTTTCAGCAATTTGGGTGTACAGATCCTGAGAAATCAGTATCCAGAACAGCCACCTCTGGCCGTAATAACGGCCTTGATACGCCTGGGCATTGAGTCAAACAGAGCCTGGATGGTGTGTAAAGATACAGCTGCCCATGCAGCTTCAACACGATACCACAGTTCATCAAGAGTAGTGACTGGCGTATTGTGACGAGTCATTTGCTCGGCCACCATTGACCAGACGTTTTCAATTGGTGAGACATCTGGAGAATGTGCTGGCTAGGGCAGCAGTCGAACATTTTCTGTATCCAGAAAGGTCCGTACAGGACCTGCAACATGCGGTCGTGCATTATCCCGCTGAAATGTAGGGTTTCGCAGGGATCAAATGGAGGGTAGAGCCACGGGTCGCAACACATCTGAAACGTAACATCCACTGTTCAAAGTGCCGTTAATGCGAACAAGAGGTGACCGAGACGTGTAACCAATGGCACCCAATACCATCACGCCCGGTGATACGCCAGTATGGCGATGACGAATACAGGCTTCCAATGTGCGTTCACCGCGATGTCGCCAAACACGGATGCGACCATCATGATGATGTAAACAGAACCTGGATTCATCCGAAAAATTACGTTTTGACCCAGGTTCGTCGTCGAGTACACCATCGCAGGCGCTCCTGCCTGTGATGCAGCGTCAAGGGTAACCGCAGCCATGGTCTCCGAGCTGATAGTCCATGCTGCTGCAAACGTCGTCGAACTGTTCGTGCAGATGTCCCCACCTGTTGACTCAGGGATCGAGACGTGGCTGCACGATCCGTTACAGCCATACGGATAAGATTCCTGTCATCTCGACTGCTAGTGATACGAGGCCGTTGGGATCCAGCACGGCGTTCCGTATTACCCTCCTGAACCCACCGATTCCATATTCTGCTAACAGTCATTCGATCTCGACCAACACGAGCAGCAATGTCGCGACACGATAAACCGCAATCGCGGTAGGCTACAATCCGACCTTTATCAAAGTCGGAAACGTGATGGTACGCAGTTCTCCTGCTTACACGGGGCATCACAACAACGTTTCACAGGCAACGCCGATCAACTGCTGTTTGTGTATGAGAAATCGATTGGAAACTTTCCTCATGTCAGCACGTTGTAGGTGTCGCCACCGGCGCCAACCTTGTGTGAATGCTCTGAAAAGCTAATCATTTGAATATCACAGCATCTTCTACCTGTCGGTTAAATTTCGTGTGTATAGCACGTCATCTTCGTGGTGTAGCAATTTTAATGGCCCGTAGTGTACATTACAAGCCACTCAGCTAGTTGAATAGAGCCGGCCGCGGTGGTCTAGCGGTTCTAGGCGCTCAGTCCGGAACCGCGCGACTGCTACGGTCGCAGGTTCGAATCCTGCCTCGGGCATTGATGTGTGTGATGTCCTTAGGTTAGGTAGGTTTAAGTAGTTCTAAGTTCTAGGGGACTGATGACCTGAGATGTTAAGTCCCATAGTGCTCAGAGCCATTTGAACCATTTAGTTGAATAGACAGCGTGTATGTGTCACGTGGGCTACGCAAGGCGACGATTGACACCGAGGTGTGGCCTACGGCCTTTACAGACCACCAGGCTTACATCTGCACCATGGCTCTGCCACGACAGAAGACACGCCGCAGTAGGGGCCCACGGAAGCTCGACGTTACCCGCCTACAGGATGAATACTGTTTATGGGAGGCGTCAATGTCAATGGCGCCAACATTCGTACGATTCAACGCTTAAATGGTGGCTCTGCTGCGTCAAACCGGCTTTACGCAAAATGTTTACACGATATGGCCAAGAAAAGTCACATTGGCAACGGGCGATTTCCGAATTTTGTTTCACAGCCCTACGCGAGTTGGCGAAACAACCACCGTGTCCCGACCGTCAGCAGGCTGTCCAGCGTATCGAAGCACAACTGCTGCGTCTTACGGCAGTGAAGATGTAAGAGGTTAAAGTTCGTGCGAGGATGCTCGACGGATTACGCAAAGGACGGCCGTCATTGCACTATATAGGGTGAGTCAAAAGTCCTTGGACACATTCATAAGTTGCAAGATTAAAGGGAAAATTGAAATGTGATTGGTTCAAATGGCTCTGAGCACTATGGAACTCAACTGCTGAGGTCATTAGTCCCCTAGAACTTAGAACTAGGTAAACCTAACTAACCTAAGGACATCACAAACATCCATGCCCGAGGCAGGATTCGAACCTGCGACCGTAGCGGTCTAGCGGTTCTAGACTGCAGCGCCTTTAACCGCACGGCCACTTCGGCCGGCTTGAAATGTGATGATGGGAACATAGGTTTGATGTGGGGCCGCAACTTTTGGAGTGAATGTCATTATGGCATCCATCTTGAAATGCGCCATTTTGGATTCAAGTCATTTTTTTTAAATGGGAAGGGGGGTGTATGACACTTCAAATAACACTCGCTTGAGCTCTGGAATTGAGTGGTGTAATCTGTTTTTGTCTATGTTTTACAGTTTAGAAGTTAGTAATGTTCAAAGTTGGGAGCCGGCCGGAGTGGCCGTGCGGTTCTGGGCGCTACAGTCTGGAACCGAGCGTCCGCTACGGTCGCAGGTTCGAATCCTGCCTCGGGCATGGATGTGTGTGCTGTCCTTAGGTTAGTTAGGTTTAACTAGTTCTAAGTTCTAGGCGACTGATGACCTCAGAAGTTAAGTCGCATAGTGCTCAGAGCTATTTTGAAAGTTGGGAAATTACCTTCATACCATTTTAGATCAGCTGGAACAAAGAGAGACATGAGTTGGTATCAAGGTAACTTTGAACATTAATAAATTCTAAACTGTACAAGATAGGCAAAAACAAATTACACCTTTCAATTGCAAAACTCCATCGAGTGTTATTTGATGCGTCATACACCCCCCTTCCCATTAAAAAAAATGACTTGAATCCAAAATAGCGCATTTAAAGATGGCGGCCATGAATGACATTCACTCCAAAAGTTTCGGCCCCAAGTCAAACCTATGTTCCCATCATCACATTTCAATTTTCCCTTTAATCTTCCAACTTATGAAAGTGTCAAAGTACTTTTGACTCGCCCTGTATACCGAGAGAAAGAAGACAGCGGCGACGTACTCTTATATGGGATGTCGAAATGGCCGATGGATCGCGGCCCACTTTACGGAAGGATATTGCACGTGCTTTTGCTCACCACTACCGCAGTTTCTATCCGGAGGGCCAGCTGGCAGAGCAGGACTGACAGACGTGTTTCGCGAAATGCCAGCGAACGAGCATCCCACTTAAGTGGACGGCCTTATGGCTGAAATCACCGTTGATGATCTGGACGCTGCCCTAAAGTGTGGTGCGAAACAAATCCCCTCGACCACTTGGGCTCCCTCTTGAGTTCTATCGCACCTTTGCTCCTCTGATGGTACCGAGGTGGGTACAGATGTACAATGTATTCTTAACACCTACCTTATGTTTCCCTACCGAGTTCACAGAGTGTATCATGATACCCGTTCCAAAACCAAGTGGTGGTCGTAGACCACAAGGCTACCGCCCTTTGACATTATTGAATGGAGACTACAAAATTTTTTGCACGTATCCTTCGTGTTCGCCTTCAAGCGGCGATAAAGGACAAAATACATTTAGATCAAACACGTCTAGGTGGGAAGAGCAATATACACACAGCGCTAGGGGCATACAGGGATGTCACAGCATTGATGTTGGCATGTCGATTACGAGCAGCCCTCGTGGCAGTAGATTTCGATCACGCTCTCGACCGAATGGACCACGTGTTACTAGAGGGGTCATGGAACGGATGGGAATCCCCCTCCTGTTTGTGGCCACGATCTTGAGGTTGATTAATGGCGCGAACTCGAGAGTCTTGGTGAACGGTGTTAGCTCTGAAACTTTCACGATCCAGCGCTCAGTGCGGCAAGGTTGCCCCCTTTCGGCCATCTTATTTGCAGTCGCTCTTGAACCTGCCCTACACGGCCTCCGACGACGACTTGAAGGCGCCCATCTTTCCAATGGCGCGCATACGACGACGACGTCGTTCTTTTGGTCCAGTCAGGAAATGAAATCCAGGCGGCGCTGGAATTGGTTCGGCAGTATGGAGCGGTAGCGAGTACTGTCACCAACCTACGAAAGACCAGATGTATGGAAGTGGGCAGAGGGCTGCCACCAGGGACAGCAGTGCCTATCACCAAGGTCCCCACAATCAAGTGGCCGTGCGGTTCTAGGCGCTACAGTCTGGAGCCGAGCGACCGCTACGGTCGCAGGTTCGAATCCTGCCTCGGGCATGGATGTGTGTGATGTCCTTAGGTTAGTTAGGTTTAATTAGTTATAAGTTCTAGGCGACTGATGACCTCAGACGTTAAGTCGCATAGTGCTCAGAGCCAACCCACACTCAAGTGTTTGGGGGTGGTATTCCATGGAAACGTACGACGTACAGCGGCGGATAATTATCCGCGGCTAATGCCCCACATTCGCGCATTCGTACGACAACATGCACTGCGCGCCATAGATACGTTCCAGCGCACACATTATGTCAACGTCTATTTGGTACCGGAAATAATTCAGTTGCCGGCCGCGGTGGGCTCGCGGTTAAGGCGCTCAGTCCGGAACCGCGCGACTGCTACGGTCGCAGGTTCGAATCCTGCCTCGGGCATGGATGTGTGTGATGTCCTTAGGTTAGTTAGGTTTAAGCAGTTCTAAGTTCTAGGGGACTGATGACCACCGATGTTAAGTCCCATAGTGCTCAGAGCCATTTGAATAATTCAGTTGGCACACATACTGCCGTTGCCCACCACGAACGCGTCAAGACTACAGTCGGCCTTCGGACGTTTCGTAAGTGATGACCTCCTCTTCAAAATCCGCTACGATGTCTTGACGCTGCCACCGCGAGGAGGAGGCATTGGACTCGTAAACGTGAAGAACAGGGCGCGTGCGCTATTTCTTAGTGCGATGCAACGCTATTGGAGAACTGAGCACATCTCCTTAATGGGAGCTGTGGTCAACGAAGTGGCTCCCCATTCACTTTGTCCACCAGTCAATGTAGGCCACACAACGGCACCGCTCGCACACCTTTTCGACTTTTTCGTCGTTTACAGTTACGTTCAGGGCAGTTTGTCGGAGACCAGGCTGCCCACGACGAAAGACATATATCGAAGCTTCCTTCAGCAACAGTCTCGCAATGTGGCCGAACAGAAGTACGCAGCGATACACTGGCAGAGAATATGGAGAGCGGTCCATCTTCCCTCTCTCCCTACAGAGGTACGTGCTCTGTGGTATGTTGTAGTGAACGGCAAATTCCCCAACCGTCAACGACTGCACTCTATTCATCTGGTCGACACGCCGATACGCCCCCACTGCGCGGATGTCGACTCCGACGAGCACCGTTTGGTTTCTTGCACGGCAATCGACTATTTGCTTCTAAAGAGGAAAATGCTGGCCCTTTTAGTGCGTATGGCACACACGGCTATCAAAGCTGACGACCTACTGTTCCCGGAGAAAGTATACTTTCCCACCGCCAGGACAAACGCTGTAAACTGGATAAAGAGGATGGCGACGTATTATCTGTATCGCACCGACGACAAGAACGTCATAGACTTCTGGTACAGACTGCAAAAGCAACATAATATCTTACAGCAACACGTGAAATACAGAACATGTTTTTCCAATTACTTGGGTTCGTTATTCACGGACCCTCCGGCTAGTTGGGGCGTTCCGGGTATGAGAAGTGAAATGAGGAGATAGCTCAACGTTCAGGAACTAACGTTTAAGCCTGATGTATTCAGGGGACTATATAAAGTTTTTAAGTTAGCGAGAAGCCAACCTGGATATACGCCAACAGGGCCGTTGCAGGGTCCCGTTTTCTTTTGTTTCTTTTTTCTAGGAATCTCTTTATATCTAGACGGCGTTAGGAGCCGTTTTTAAGTTTGGATGTGTTGAATGGCTCCTTTACTTTCTGTATGTTGTGTTTAGCACATATGAAAGACAATAAAAATCGACAGACACAAAAAACACCTCAAATAAAAATTAAAAAGTATGAAATTTATATATATATATATATATATATATATATATATATATATATATATATCCCTCTCCTACCTTGGACCACATCCCCAGAAAAGGGATGGTGGAGACATGGTGGTCAGGCCTCGGGTTGCGCCCCTGCCCACCCTGCTTCCGCCAGCCCGTGACCTCATCCCCATACAAAAAAAAAAAAGTAGCTTGCGTTGCTGCCTCTGGATCACGCGGTCCCGGGTTCGATTCCCGGCCGGGATGAGGATTTTCTCTGCCCGGGGACTGGGTGTTTCTGTTGTCCGTATCATTTCACCATCATCATCATTTGTGACAGTGGTTAGACTGGACTGTGAAAGAATTGGACTGTGTAACAATTGGGACTTTGTACGAGCGCTGATAATCGCGCAGTTGAGCGCCCTACAAACCAAACATCCTCATCATCATCATCATATCCTGATAGACCAAAGGCACTAAAGCGGTATAATGAATGTGAAAACCATAAGAGAAGCCAAGGCAGCCAAAGACCACTTCTAGTCGTGTCACAGATGCGACAACAAATAGCTACAGAAAAGCCAAGGGGAGGAAATAGTACGTAAGAATGAAGGAAAGTTGGAAATAATAAAAACAAATATAGAAGCAGCAGCAGTAGAAGCGTGCGGAGAAAGGGAAATGTGGAAGAGAAGTCCTAGGTTCTCGAAAGAATGTGATCAAAAAGTGAAAGAAAGAAGCGCAGCAAAGGAGAAACAGCTAGTCTTGTGATTCAAACGTAAGCGATGAAACATATAAAAATGAAATCAGGGAAACAAAAATCTTCTCAGAAAGAAAAAAGGAGCATGTCGAAAGTCTAGTGAAAAGAGCAGACAAGGGTGAAACCGTAGGGAATGCAAGAGAGTTTTACAGGTCAGTTAGGTTCTTCAGAAAAGGTTACACACCATGGATATATGGTATTAAAAATAAAAGTAGCAATAGACTTCTGGAAAGAACAAAAGGTATGGAAATTTTGAAGGAATATACTGAGGAGCTTACAAATGTTGCAGATGGAGATACAGAAATTGAGAAACAACATAAATATCAGAACGCAAAGCCCTTAGTTGCACCGCCAAAACTCAAAGAGACACCAGACGCGGTCAAAATACTAAGAAACAACAGAGCTCCAAGGAGAGATAGAATAACAGCTGAACTAAGAAGGGAGGGGATATAATTGCGAAACAAGTTCACAAACTCGCGACCATTATTTGGAATTAGCAAAGAAAGCCATCTGAAAAGGGTGATAAACAAGACTGCAGAAATTATACAGGCATTTCATTAATTAGCACAGCCTGCAAAGTGTTGTCTAAGATACTGCAGAAAACACAGGATCCGTATTTTAAATAGATAATACAGGAGAAAAAAAAGGATTTGTGAAGAATCGATCCACGACTGAGCAGATATTAGTGCTGAAAGAAGCCACATCAAAGTATTAAAAATACAACAAAACATGGCAATATTGTTTGTTGATTTCAGAAAAGCCTGTGAGAGTATAAGCTGAGAAAAGCTGCGGGAAAAAATGTAGAATTTTGTAATATCATGGATAGTGAAAATAGATAGAGAATATTGCATAGCTTTTGACATAAAAACAGGAGTCAAGTAAGGACATAGAATATCAACAGTCTTCTTCCATGTAATAATACAGGAAGCACTAGAGCACTAGACGCAACAAGTGAAGCAGAGGAGGGAATTAGCATAGGAATAAAAATGCCTTCCACATGTTGCAGTATTAGCCGCTGAAAATATAGATGACCTGAAAATACTGGCAAGAAAGCTATTTCAAAAAGCAAATAAACTTGGATTAAATGTAAGTAACGAGAAAACAAAATTCAGGAGGGTGGAAAGAAATTACGTGACAAAAAGGCAAATAACCATACAGACTGATTACCTTGTGTTCGAAGACGTAGAAGAGTTTAAATAGCTAGGGGTTAGAGTAACAGAAATGATTAGAAACAAGAAACAGAACCAAGGACAAACGGCATTCAGAGCATCGTGTTCACTCAATAAACTACTGTCATCCAAAATTTTATGGAGAGGAACCAAACTACAGAGAAACAGTATGTGACCAAAAGTGTCCGGACACCTCCAGAAACATACGTTTTTCTTATTAGGTGCATTGTATTGGCACCTGCTGCCAGGTACCTCAGTTCTCATAGGTGCACTGTATTGGCACCTACTGCCAGGTACCTCAGTTCTCATTATACATCGTGAGAGAGCAGAATGGGGCGCTTCACGGAACTCACGAACATCGGACGTGGTCAGGTGATTGGGTGTCACTTGTGTCATACGCCTGTACGTGAATTTTCACACTCCTAAACATCCCTAGGTCCACTGTTTCCGATGTGATAGTGAACTGGAAACGTGAAGGGACACGTACAGCACAAAAGCGTACAGGCCGACCTCGTCTGTTCACTGACAGAGACAGCCGACAGTTGAAAAGGGTCGTAATGTGTAATAGGCAGACATCTATCCAGACCATCACACAGGAATTCCAAACTGCATCAGAATCCACTGCAAGTACTATGAAAGTCAGGCGGGAGGTGAGAAAACTTGTATTTCATGGTCGAGCGAAGGCTCATAAGCCACACATCACGCTGGTAAATGCCAAGCGACGCCTCGCTTGGTGTAAGGAGCATAAACATTGGACTACTGAACAATGTAAAAACGTTAGTAGTTAGGTAATGGGGGAGCTGGGACACATTTTGGGACGTATATACGCAGCTGAAGGCCGGTTCCCACTAGAGCGCGGCAGCGCGGCGTGCGGCAACGGCAGCGGCAGCGGCAAGCGTTTTCCGCGTTGACGCGGCGGCTCGCGGAATTGGCGTTCCCACCTGGAAGCGGCAGACACTAGCGGTAGGCAATGACGGACAGCCACTGAGGTACGGGCTGGGACCCACCGAAACGACCGGTGTGTTTGAATAACAATATCTTACACCTACCTGAAGGAAAGACGAAGTTGGGTGAAGACATACCAATTTTTCATTTTCTGTACAATGTACTCTTTCATATATTTCATTATTCATGTTTTCTCATTTCACCATGAACAGATTTCATGACTACCGTTCATGATTGTTCACTATCTCCTAACACATTGAAACAATGTACAACAAAAGAGATTATTCAAATGGTTAAGCGAGACAAAAATTTAAAATGTGATACGGTAGCATGTACAGGAAAACAGTAAGAACACAAAGGCTTGGGGGAAGGGATGAAAGTAGAAGCCACCTGATAGAATTTCGCACAGAGCATAATGTAATCATCGCCAGCACCTTGTTTAAGAATCATGAAGGAATAATATATTTTTGGAACAAAGTTTTCGAAACCAGATTTTAAATTCTAAGACATTTCCTGGTGCAGACGCAAACCTACAATAATTTATTGGTTACAAGCTGCGGTTTACAACTAAAGAGACAGTAAACGATAGCAAATTAAGGAAATGGAGGAGGAGGAAATTAGTGTTTAACGTCCCGTCGACAACGAGGTCATTAGAGACGGAGCGCAAGCTCGGGTGAGGGAAGGATGGGGAAGGAAATCGGCCGTGCCCTTGCAAAGGAACCATCCCGGCATTTGCCTGAAGCGATTTAGGGAAATCACGGAAAACCTAAATCAGGATGGCCGGAGACGGGATTGAACCGTCGTCCTCCCGAATGGGAGTCCAGTGTGCTAACCGCTGCACCACCTCGCTCGGTCAAGGAAATGGAACTTGAATAAGTCAAGACCCACAGTTTTTCGATAATCTTAAAGTTACCGTAATGCAACGACTGACAGAAACAGAGGAAGGAATCCGCTAGAATACGAATGGATATCTTTGAGAGAAGAAGTGGTGAATGCAGCAGAGTACGTGAACGGGAAGAAGGTGCAGTAGAAATCGTTAGATAAAATGTGATTTATTAAATTTGACACAAGGGAAAATATAAAAATGTAGCAAATAAAGTAGGCCATCGGAAATAGAAATGTCTAAATATGACGTTAACAGAAAGTCCAAAATTGCAATGCGATTTTGCTATTGGAAAACATAGGGGAATGAAAAATGAGAAAGAACAAAGAAAACTTTGCTCAAAGGAGAAACAACTATCAAGAACTCATTTGGCAAAGCCCGAACTAAGCAAATGAGAGAAGGCTAGAAAGTGGAAGGAATATGTAGAGAGGAGAGGGGGAGGGGTTGTACAAACTAACATAAGCACAATGTTAGATTCCTGTGAGATGTTTGAACACCCAAGGCAATACTGATCCTACCACGTAGCTAAGTAGACACACTGAAGAACTGCAAAACTGTGTTTATAGCATTTGCATGCTTAGAGAAAGGTTTTGACAATCTCAATTAAAACATTCTTTGAAACTCTGTAGATGTCATCGATAAAACACAGGGCCACAAGATTATCTACAACTTGTACAGAAACCAAACTGCATTTCTAAGGCTTCAATGACTTGAAAGGGAAGCAGTAATTGAGAAGGCAGAAGTAGAGAGGTAATAAAATGAAGACTGTGAATAACAACAAAAGCATTCTGAAAAAGAAAATTTGTTCAGATCAAATATAAATTCTAATGACTGGGTACTATTTTACAAAGGTATTTGTGTGGAGTACAGTATTTGTATGTATGTGAAATGTGGGCGATGAACAGTTCTGTCAAGAAGACAGTGGACGCTTTCAAAACGTGGTGATCAATAAGAATGCTGAAGATTAGATATCAGGATCGTGTAACTAAAGAAGAGGTACGGAATTAAATAGAGGAGGAAGAGGAAATTGTGGCACAACTTTGACTACAAGAGGGGTAAGTTGACAGGACATATTATGAGGCGTCAAAGAGTGAGGACAAAGGGGTTGGGTGATAGTATTCTGATAATAATCATCTGTTGAAATGCTATTCTACTATATTATCTATTAATGTAAGCAGTGAATTTACTCTTCCATGCACTGCTCCACAAAACATTTAAACCAAAACTGAAATCAGCTGAACACCAAATCTTTCAACCACTGTCTGACAACTACTGCACTCACTTTCAACTTTCTATAACTATCACTGGCTAGCCACACACACATACAGATATAAGGAGAACAGAAATAAACAAACATTAGTTTTCAGTATATAATTCTTTAGGTTGGCAACATGTACATAAACAAACCAAACAGGAAGGGACATGAGGTGAACACACTGTAGTTACGACTTCAAATGTGTTTTCTGTAAAATGTCTACAGCTAGTGACAGAAGAAAAAAAAAGAATATGAAAATGTGCTTATGTTCCATAATCTAAGTTTTAGTTCAACCTCCAGCATGTGACCAGGTGAGGGGAAACGCAGATGTCCGCCAATAACTCGATTCACTGTAAGTAATCAGTTATTCACATAAAAAAAGATGTGAACTGTTTTATAATCTGCAAGTATCATGTATCAAAACAAAACTGAATCATTCTAGATTCTACCGAAGATGCCTTAAAGTAAAAGGCAAAACGCGTCTTCAACCAATAAAGTACACTGGATAAAGAAAAAAAAAAGTTTGTTACTTCCAAAGGAAATAATCAATAGCTGTAGATACTTAGCAAATTTCAGCTTATGACATACCAGTAAATTATTCTCGGTTTAACTTCTCATTCCACATGCTATTAAATGCCGTTTAAAAAAATTCATCAATCCCTTCCGAAAAACTGTAGTTTCTTTCATATCTCGGTAGATAAACAGATTTAGGATATTTATCATGTGACGAAATACATGAATTTTTACAAGTTATCGTTTGCAAAAAGACACTTTTCGATTTCTGAACCGTTTACGAAATTTGCAGTTGATACAACCACATGGTTTACGACGAGCAGGACGAAGTATCGGTCGCGTCGCGAGCGACCCGCGCGTGGCCACCGCACATCCCATCCGCCGACATATCATTGAATATCTCGAGAACGGTGATAGCTATCATTCTGCTCTCAGCTTTGAAAACAATTTCGATATGTTGACTAAATTTCATACGCAATAATGTATTACCTAAAATGAACTGTACGCAAAGTCCACGCAATGCGTTTTTACCTCTACACACTCATTAAAATTTCGTGTAAAGGTTTACGTAAATGCGATACAGCAAGTAACCACGACGAATAACGAAAAGAAATTCGGTCCTTTATCGAGAGAAGATATCAGGCTGTAACATGCCCAAGAATCAAATTTTTCTACCGAATCGTTTCCTTGGAATCGGATGATAAGTATTTCATGGCTGCCGCCGCGTCCGCGTCAGCGGTTCGGCGAACGTTCGTGTGGCCCGGGGTTGCGTACCTGACGTCACGCTCAGCGCGTTCTGTGATTGGCGGCGCGCACCTGGAGCGCGGCACGCGGCAGCGGAAGCGGTACGACATGGTCAAACCGCGACGCAGAGCCCGCCGCGCCGTGCCGCTGACGCCGTTTCCATGGCAACCACGCCGCTGACGCGCGGTTTTGACGCGCGGCAGCCCTAGTGGGAACCGGCCTTAAGGTTAGCTGCGGTACCGTACCCAAGCTGCCGTCGCTTGTCATCTGTTCATTACGTCACACTTGGCAGCCTTCCAGCTGGCGGGCTACACAGGCACGCACGCACACACATACACACACACACACACACACACACCTAAACCAACATATGTAAGATGTAATTCAACATTTATTATACATATTATTTTTGCAAATTAATCCAGCTGTTGTGTGCATTGCTGAATCCAATCCACTTTACCAGTACCTTATTTCCTTTCTTACGTATGATTTTCTCAACAATTTACGTTGATGGATATTTTGTTTTTTGTAGCTCTTCTGCATAGAAAGCTCCAGCTATGGGCTGAGATTTGTAATCTTCAAGGAGATATGTTCTCGGATTGGTTTCTTGCACTTTACGTATTTTGAAAATTTCCGTGGACCAGTTGGCAGTGTATCCTTTGTCAAAGACTGTTTTCTGTTTACTAATTCTGACATAATCACCAGTTTTGAGTTTTGAGTGACGTGGATCAATCATTTTGATTTTGTTATACACAGTAGATAGAAGGCTATTATCTTTTACGTCCACCGGCCTCATTTGAATTGTTCTGTGTTTCGTGTGATTATACTGTGTGACCAGATCTTGTACAGTCTTAATCCATTTGTATGAGCCCTGAGCAGTAAATTTTCTGAACATAAGACCCTTGAGAGTTCTGTTAAAGCGTTCGACTACAGAAGCTTTCATATTTGAAAAAGTGGAATAATGATTAATTCTGAGTTGTTGCATTAACTTTTTAAAACTAGTATTGTAGAATTCCTTCCCAAGATCAGTTTGTAAATGTACTGGGATTCGCTTGCTTTTTGTGTATATATTTTTAATCGCAACAGAAACTGCAACACCAGATTTAGTCTTTAGAGCAGCAACCCATGCGTATTTGGAGTAAACATCAATTACTGTTAATAAATATTTATATCCAGAATTCCATTTTGGATATGCAATCATGTCAACTAAGTCTGCCTGATGGAGATCATCAAGTCCTTTCGTGATAACCGGTCTCTTAGGATACGTTCGACGAGCAGGACGATGAAGCTCATGAGCAATTGCAGCTTGCATCATGCTCTCTCCTTAATGCGTGTTCCTTATGGAAGACAATATATCTTTGTAATGATAGAATTTTGATGAAATGATTGCTTATATGGACTGGAGTGCGGGAAGAAGAAGAAGGGAGGGAAATAAAAATAAAAACGGAAGAACACACATATATTCTAAGAAGAATTTTTATTATTCTCAAAGTACCATCTCATAATAAGTCTTGCATTAGTCTTTGCTAACAATCGATCTTCAGGAATATTAAAAGATGTTCTCAGAGTTTTTAATGAAGGACACTCGAAAGATTGCATGTTGACTACTCTACCATGATGCACACCCAGTAAAGCAGATGTCCATTCTACTTTTTCTTGTCCCATTACCATAATATAATCACAGCATTTACACAGCTCCCACAATGTATTTCTTGCAGTAAGTAATGACACGCCGTCCATTCCCCAGTGCTCGTGGTGATGATTACGTGTCAGCCACGAGTTTATCTTCTGAGTCTTTTCTGATAGGCTGTTAAAGGCTACAACTTGAGCGATAGTGACATATTCCTCAGCAATAACATGCATTCCATGAACTATGATAGCAGCTGCTTGTTTAGGCACAAAATTATTTGCATCATCTTTGAATCCTTGCAGATCTATGAATGCTATCTTCATTCTGTGAGAGGAAGAGGAAAGAAGAAAAAAAAAGAAAGAAAAGTCAGCGGTGGCATACTACTGCTGTGACTGAAATCGTTGTATATGCGTATGTGACAAGAAAATTTCTGTTACCTGAAGCACGACAAGATGATGATTGATTCTACAGAAACTACAATAGCGTAAACCTGCTCAGTGGAACAATATCGACTGATAGTATTTCTCTAAAGGCATCTCGTTTTATGTGTTATGTGTACGAGCACCCTTATTTTTTATTATTATTCCCCCTCCTCTCATCATATCACAGTCTTCCTGCTAGCACTGCTAAACTATTAACATCTATAGTTGAAAGAAGAAGAAGAAAACGAAAGGAATTCTTTATTATTTTCGGAAGACGTGCTGTAAAATGCAGAAAACAGTATCGTTCTTCCTCCAGAAGCTAAACTGTATGTGTAAGCACGTGATGTGCACGCAGGGAGCCAGCAGATATCAACAATAATAATAACAGCGATGAGAACACGGGCAGGAGGTTTGGCATCTGTTTCGGAACATCTGAAATAACATCAGCTCTCCAGCACGTGGCGAGGAGCAGCTGTCGCAGCTTTTTTTGTTGTGCACACGCGGAGGAGGTCAATGTCATGTCCTCCTCCATACCATGCCACACGTGTGTTACGTAATACTGCTATTACCATCATCACGCTGGGGGCTGCGTGGAGGAGGACAAAAAAAAAAAAAAAAAAAAAAAAAAAAAAAAAAAAAAAACGTAAACATTTGTACACATGCCAGAGACTGCTCGTATGACCTATTTTTGGTCTTCAGCGTGTACCTAAGTGCCTGAGGAGGGCAGAGATCGTTGCCAAAGTTTACTTTAAAAGCCATACGCAGATCTGTAGGAGGTGGTTTCATAATTAGCAGTAGCAGCAGTAGCACCTGATTGTTTCTTTTATAGCAACAACAACATTAAGCATAACAGCAGTAGGGGGTGACGTTAGTTTGCCCATCTCTCTCTCCTTTTTTTTTTTTTTTTTCACTCTCACTACCTCCGCGAATGTTTTGGAAAAGGATATTCTGACTTTGGTTTTGGCATCGGTACAATATCAGTAGGAGGCGGCGTCAGTTTGTCCCTCTCTCTCTTTCTTTCGCTCTCACTCCCTCTGCGAATGCTCTGGAAGCGAATATTCTGTTTTGTTTTTTTTCCTTTTTCACCTGCTCGCTGGGTATATAACCAGGAGACAAGCGCCTAACATTTGCTGCCATTCTGAATATCACCTTTGCTGCAGGAGACTACGACTGTCGTGGTCGGCACTGTCGTCATCAACTGACACTTTGTGTTTTCTTCTTCTTTTGGAGAAAGATACAGACAACTCTCCAGAAAATCTAAGTTCAACATATATTACTTACTACTAATTGTCACATTTTTTCTATCTGTATTGACTGATTGCTGTGTAACTAAAGAGAATAGGGATGCTCCTCTTTTACAGAGCTTGAAACAGCTAGGCGAGGGCGGAAACGCAAAACCTACTCAGCGGCTGTCGGCGCTGGAACAGGGAGAGAAGTACCTGATTCTCAGCGCCAGGCGTACAACTACAAAATTTGGAGCAGCAGTTGTCGTATACGTCAAGGACAGCAAAATATATCTGCCAGCGCTCTTCTCCGCCCTCAGCAATGAAGAACTGGAATTTTTAAACTCCGGGCAAGTGCTTATGATTTATCGTGGTAGAGTCAATAGTATGGATGTAGTTGATTTCGAAACAGTTTCATAAATGATAGCCTTTCTGTTTTTCGTAGTATTAGCATTAATGTAAATATTTAGTTGTGTGTGTGTGTTATTTCACTAACAATGTCCATTACAATTAGGAAAGTGTCGAGGCATGGAAATATTAAAGAAATTGACTTGCGTTCATTAAAAGAAGATAACTGTGGCTCAGATTTTGTCTCGCGAGATACTTTAGTGTTTACAATAAAAGTAGCCGGCATTGGTGAAAATGCGAATGCATTTTCTGAATTGAATGCAAAAATAGTGCAGCTACTTCAGAAGGACTGTTTTAAGGAGGGGGAACATTTTGCTGCCTTCGAAGTGTATGATAAGTACGAATGCATCTACTACACAGACGTATTCGTTAGCAAGTATAATAACCTAGTTGACTACTATATCAAAGAAATCCTGTTTGTTCTATACACAGTCTGCTCTCATAATGCATTTCAGTGCCAGTTTGATTTCTTTAATGGCGCTGCTTGCCTCAAATCGTGGGTAGAGGCTGGGGACGTTTCTTTTATTTATTCAAATTGTAAAAATCTGTTGCTTGCAATAGATGATATTTTGACAAGTGCAGAAAGTGAACAATGAGTCAACCATCTCCAAAGCGCATTAAATTAAACCAAGATCAGCGGGAAACCAATGATGTGGAATGGGTTTCTGTAGAATGTGCTTTCAAGAGTCGAATATGTACGGGTGAAATATTTAATCGGTCTGGTTTCAAGGATCCTCTGTACTTCTTGGATGCATATTTTCCTGTCATTAACAATAGAGTGCGAAATGTCAACCGGCCTCTTAAAATTAATTTTGTACTTATCTGCAATTTTGTATTGCCTAAGTCAGGAGAAGTACAAGAAATGGGCATAAACACAAAGAATGTTGAAATATTACCTTCCGAAATTGACAGTGATTGGTATTCAACTAAGATTGAAAAGAAGTTGTTAAAGAAACTGGAGGCTTTCCAACAGAGAGATTCCGGTTGGGCACTAAGAGACATAGTTAAACTGCGTGTTAATGTTAACGAAAATCGAGGGTTTCATGGAGGGCGTTACAGAAAACTGCCAAAAGTTATAGCAAATAAGCGTGCAGTAATTAATGTTCGCTCAAAAGACAATGCCTGTTTCAAGTGGGCAATTTTAGCCGGTTTGTACCCCGTAAATATTCATCCAGAACGTGCTTCTGCATATGTATCACATGCAAACAAACTGAACTTTGACAACATACCTTTTCCTACAGAACTGAAACATGTGCACATATTCGAAAAACAAAATGAAAACGTCTCTGTTAACGTGTATGGTATCCAGTATTCTGATTATCAGTGGATGGTAGTTAGTGATGGAGATGAAGATGATGATGATGATGATGAGGAGGAGGAGGAGTATGAGAAGGACAGGAAAAAGCAAAGGGAAAGGTGGGAGAGAAATAAAAAAGGAAAAAAATTTCAAGTTGTCCCCCTGCATGTTACGAAGTACCATCGTGAGAAACATGTAAATCTATTAATGTTACAGGTCAAAAACACAGATATTTACCATTTCTATTATATAAAAAACTTGTCAAAGCTGGCGCATTATAGCATTACTAGTCATAATAAATCTATAGTGGTCTGTCATCGCTGCCTGTGTTATTTTCATTCCAAAGAAATGTTAGATGTACACTTGACTGACTGCGTACAATTTAAGCCAGTTAGCAGTGTTATGCCTAGTGGTGAGAAACAGTATGTAAAATTTAGCAACTTCAGAAACAAGCTAAAGCTGCCTTTTATAATTTATGCCGATACGGAATGCATGCTAGAACCAGTTGCTACTTGTAGTAGTAGTATTAATTCAAATCAAGTACATTTACATACTCCATTCAGTATAGCCTATTATATTCACTGTACCTACAATGATGAATATTCAGAGTTTAAACTGTACAGAGGTCGTGATTGCATGGATTGGTTTACTCAACAGCTCTATGCAGTCGCTGACATTGTGAATGGCTTTTTAGCGCGAAATAAAGAGATGATTATCAGCGTTGAGGAAGAATTAGCTTTTCGCTCTGCGAAGAATTGTCACATTTGTGAGAAACCCTTTCAGGAGGATGACGTGAAGCATCGTGACCATTGTCATTTCACAGGCGTTTACAGAGGCGTGGCTCATGCCGGCTGCAACGTAAACTATAGACCTCGTTTTACAGTACCTGTAGTGTTTCATAATCTGGCAAACTACAACGGGCATTTCTTGATGACAAGCATTTGCGAAAAAACTGTGCCTGTTGATGATAATGATAATGATAACGATGATGATGAAAAAATTACATTAAATCCAGGCCCTGTTTCCATTCTACCATCAAACATGGAAAAGTATAAATCATTTACGAAGAGCATTCCAGTAATGCACCGAGGTAGGAGATGTAGCATAAACTTTCGATTCATAGATTCCTTAAATTTTCTGACATGCTCGCTTGAAAAGTGTGCCTCATACTTGAAACCAGAGGAACTCAAGATAATTAGGAAATACTTTCCCGATGATCAAGAGTTTAATTTAGTCAATCAAAAAGGTATATTCCCATACGAGTATGTGAGCAATGAATCTGTTTTACTAGAGGACCACTTACCTCCAATTGATAATTTTAAAAGTTTATTCACAGGCGGTAGAACTGTCTCGGAATCCGATTACCAAAGAGCATGTGATGTATGGCATTTATTCAAATGTAAAACACTAGGAGAGTATTCTGATTTGTATTTGAAAATTGATGTATTGCTGTTGTCTGACGTTTTTGAGAATTTCCGCAATCTGTGCATTAAAACATATGAGTTAGACCCTCCTCATTACGTTACTTCTCCTGGCTTGGCATGGGATGCTTTACTTAAAACTAGCAAAATAGAACTACAGCTTATTACTGACATTGAGCAACTTCAGTTTATTGAGCGAGGTATTAGAGGTGGGATTGTTCATTGCTCTTGTCGGCATGCTGTTGCAAACAACAGATTTATGTCTAATTATAATGCAAATATTGATGAATCTTACATTATCTATCTCGATGTTAATAGCCTTTACAGCTGGGAAATGATGCAACACCTTCCTGTGTCAGACTTTACTTGGATTGACTCAAAAACATTATTAGATACTTTTGATGTGACAACAGTGCCAGATGATTCTGATGTAGGATATATTTTAGAAGTAGATCTTGAATATCCTGAAAATATCCATGATCTGCATTCCGATCTACCACTGTGTCCTGAGAAGATCCTACCACCACCACCAACAACAACAACTGACTGTAACAGTACCAAATCTAGAGCTCCAAAATGTTAATTTCTACTTTGGATGATAAGAAAAATTATGTAATACACTATAGGAATTTAAAACAGTGCTTACAACATAAGTTACAATTGCGAAAGATTCACAGAATACTATCATTCAAGCAAGCGCCATGATGAAACCATACATTGTCATTAATACTGAGAAACGTATGAGAGCAAGTAATGACTTCGAAAAAAACTTCTTCAAACTTATGAATAACAGTGTTTTCGACAAAACCATGCAAAATGTAAGAAAAATGGTAGATATAAAATTAGCAACACGGTGGGGTGGTAGATATCGAGCAGCTGCACTGATTGCTAAACCTAATTTCAAAAGAAGTGTAATTTTCAATGAAAATTTAGTTGGTATTGAACTAAATAAAGTTAATGTTGTGTTTGATAAACCAATAGCAGTACATATGGGTATTTTAGATATATCAAAGACTCTTCTCATAGAGTTTCATTATAACTACATACTAAACAAGTTCCCAGCAAATCATGTAAAACTGTGTTATACAGATACTGATAGCTTAATTTACCACATTAAAACTTCCAATATTTATGAAGATATTAAGACTGATGTTCATAAATGGTTTGATACCTCAGGTTATCCTATAGATAACAAATATAATCTTCCAATGGTCAATAAGAAAGTGGTAGGGTTATTAAAAGATGAATTAAATGGTGATCCTATAACAGAATTTATAGGTCTGCGAGCTAAAATGTATGCTCTTGAGACTGAGTCACAACGTGTAATGCGTAGGGCAAAGGGTGTGAAGCAATCTTCTGTCAACGAGTTGACCATTGATGATTACCGAAACTGTGTATTGAATTCAGATGTTAAATCTACCACACAGTATGCTATACAGTCCAAAAGTCATGTTGTACACGCTATTGAACAGCACAAGCTAGGTTTATCAGCTCAAGACGATAAACGATTTATACTTACTGATAAAATTAATACTTTAGCTTGGGGTCACTATCACCTAAAGAAAGATGATGATTCTTAATTTTTTTTTACTGTTTGAAAACTGATTTATGTATATAATACATTATATGTGCTTTGAAACTGATTTATTGTGTGAAAACTGATTTCTGTATGTAATGCCTTATATATGCTATGAAACTGATTTATTGTGTGAAAACTAATTTCTGTACATAATACATTATATATGCTTTGAAACTGATTTATTGTGTGAAAAAAAAACAAAAAAATGTTTTGTAACTGATTTACAGTGAGAAAGGAAAAAAAAGTGATTTGTAACTGATTTATTGTGTGAAAATAAAAATACATATTACATTATTTTTCTTTCATTTCATCACGATGTTCCTTTCTGCAACCTCTACAGTTCATTTTAATAGGAGGTGGACCATCAATCTGACAACGTGCATTCAAGTTGTAATGCTTATAACAACGCTGATACTTAGAAATAAGAGCATCATTATTAAACACTTGTGGCAACCTGTGAAAGTTGTGTGAAATATCACATATAGATGGTAACAGTTGTGTAGGAAATAAATAACAATCTATTGCATTCAAATGTGGACACTGGACAAGTTTCTTATAAATTTCAGAAAGCACTTTACAAATGTTTTTCGATTTAATCCACTCGAACAAGAAGTTAGCATCGGCATCATCCATAAAAGTAGTAGGTGCCTCTTTCTTTCCAGCACACCAGTTGAATCCATAGTCTTCCAGTCGGAGCATTTCGACATCTTCAGGAATAATTTGTTGCAGAAAAGACGAACGGACACAGTAGGTCATGTGAAAACACCAGCGTTTTACAGTCACTGTTTTCTTTTAGTAGTGATTGAATGGAAGAGTTCAGTGCATTGAAAGAAGCTTCTGTGTCTAGAACCTGTAGTATACATTCACTTCCAGCACTTAAATTTGCCACTAACACTCTCACTGACTACTCGTCTGAACTGGTATTAATTATCAAAACTTTGTTCATTCTGTCCTGTTTCTTCCCCTCCGACGATGTAGCACACTAATGATGAAATGGTTGAGGAGCACTTCCTCTTATATCTGTGTACGCTTTGCAACCTGATTACTTGATGGAGTCATTTCAATTACTGAATCATGAATGACCAAGCAGTAAGCTATTGTATTTTTTGCAAATGCTTTTTTTGTTTATATTTCGATCTTCACGTCAACGATGGAAGATTTCAGTGTTTCGTCTTAATGTGAACAATCAATGAAAAATATAGGACAGTTCTGAAATTCGGTACTGTTCATGAGTGGATTTCCTCTTCTTCTTACACCGCTGTCTCCATAATACAGTGACTGAAAATTCGCGTACATTTCAAACGCTTGTGCTGTATTCTTAGTGTCAAAATCGACAGCAAAATTCTCCTCTGGGAATATAGATGAATTTAAATATACTTTCAAGTCTGATATGTTTATTTTGTCGAATACACTAGAGTCAGCAGTAATCGAATTTCTATTTGACTGAAAAGCCAATATTACATACCTTGCGGTTTCAAGGGCTGTATTAAATTTAATTTGCCATGTTCTGGTGCAATGCTTTCAATCAAATCCCAGTGACGAAAAGCTAATCTGAGACTGATATCATTTTTCCAAATATTCCACAGTGATATTTGTTGCTTTTCAGAAACTTGGACATGTGGCATTTCCCAGTGCATGTTCTCCAACACAATTTTCGATTTGGTATCTGCTGTTTCTGAGACAATACAGTTAATATCCTGTCTACTACGAATCAATACCAATTCATGACGAGCATTTAAAATTATCTTTTTGTAATCCTCTGCAAAGCCTAAGATCATTTTAAGCGGAATGCAAAAATTGAAACGTCCATCGTTATCGACTAACTCTTTCAATTCACTTCTTGTCCCCCATCCGGCATTTTGTAATGAGTTTGCTTCACCTGGGGTAAAAGATGCATATCCTTTCATTAATGCTGCAATTCCAGGATTACGCACATGGTCGATAATTTGGTTATTGAGACGGTACTGAATTTCTGAAAACAGATGAAGCGCGCAGTTTTTTGTTAACTCAATATCAGTAGCTTTTCCCTTTCCCTCTGCATTGACAAGTCGTCCTTCTATATACAGCAGACTCTCAGAGGGCAGCAGGTAAGTATTTTCATTTTGTATAACAATTGATATGGAATCGTTCTGAGCAAAAGCTGGTTGACCAAAAGGTTTATACTTATGACACTGAAGGCGAGTAACCGAGTCGTCGACGAGAATTTTTTCTCTAACATTCAACATTTTCTTTTCTTCCTTAACCTCCTTCTGTTTGATCAGTGAAAGTCGGAAGACTCGAATGAGAGGTTACAGAGAAATTTATCAGTATTTATAGCACTCTATATCCCAGTGATGACAGTATTTGTCTATTGTACGGAGTTAAAACGTTTTTCACTCTCCTCTTCTTTTCTTTTCTTTTCTTCTTATTATTCTTGTTGTTGTTATTGTGGCTCACATTGTCAAGACATCTAGTGTCTTCGCTTATGCAGGCATCCTGTTGGTATATGATACCCATTCCTTTCTCTCTTTTTTTTTAACGTATTTTCCTCAAATGCAATCGAACAGTTATCTCTTCCCCGTCAAATTCCACAAGATTCCCGTCTTGATCTCTAATTGCCACACTTAATTCTGAAACGTATCTTGCAACTACTGGCATGTAAATGGGTGAATTCGGCGTTTCCACAATCTTATATCCTGGTGGGACAGTAGGCCAGAACTGATGTAATGTATGTGTAGGTTCTCCATTGTGAAACGACCCTCCTGAGATATTACAGTCAACACATACCACGTTAACACTTTGAATGTTAACTGCATATTCAGCCGTCTTCGTGACTCTTTTGTCAACTACAGTATTTGCAAAACCTAATACTGAACCTATGTTGTTAGAGATATTAAAATCAATAGAAACATTACTCTTAATCTGACATCGATTCAGTGTTTTATTGAAGGAAATATTTAACTGTACTTCATACTTTTTCTTGTTGGTTGAGTTGTCATTGGCAATCTTCAAGTTGTATGCTTCAATTTCTTTCATTAACGCTGAAAAAATGTCATGCAGTTCATATGTTCCATATGGCAGACTAACATTGTCCAAAATTTCTACATCGTTTAAGTAGTTGTAGAAGTAGAAATTATTGTTTGCTGATGTAATATTTGGGATGGAATTATACGTAAAAAGGTTTAGCAGAGCAATTTCGTAAACATGAGAGGATAAATTTAGTGCAGGATTGAAGACAGCAGTTAGAAGTGACTCTTTACCCGTCAGACTTAATGTTATACCGTGTTCAATGTCCATTGTTAGACTGAAACAGTGACCTGCAAAGCTGACTGTTTTATTTGGAATTCAGAAACTTTAAACATAAATGACCACATCTCTGGCTGTTAAGTGACTGAAACGTATTGTAATTATATTTTATGGTACAGTTTTTCAGATATCTTACTATTTCTGGAGGAGGTGGTAAATTTCCAAAGCTGTCGAAATAGTACACAATATTACCTTTCTTTTTGTAAGCTACCCAATGTGAACCTGGTTCATCTTCGGTATTAAGATTAATAATTGCACTCTCACGAGTGTTAGACTTTGAAGGTAAAGTATCTCTCATAAAGACACATCGAAAGTGTGGTATCTGCAGCTTTTTAGTATAGTGCTGTAAGTCAATGTTGGAAAGTGGTCTTGTAGGAAGGCTATTTATGGAGAAATTTTTTTTTCCTCATTCCATTTATACCAGTTAGATACAGACCGAATCCATTTTTCTTGTATGGACCTAAGTTCAGTCCTTTTCCATCGCGCAAAGCAATTGCCTCAAGTACACAATGATGCCTTTGCATTTCAGCTAACTGCTTTCGAGCTCTCTTTGCATCATTAACTGTCTTAGCAATTCCAGCAGCACCTCCGGCTAGTCCTCCGAGTGCCGAAAAAGCAGCAAATATTGGAATTAGAGATATTATTCCACCTGTTTTGGGAATAGGTATTATTCTTTCTTCGTCGAGCAATTTCCCCCCTGGCTTTTGTCGGTGCAACTTGTGAAGCAATTTTACGAGCTATTTTCACAACTGTCATCAGATTACTGCCTGGCTTCACATATTTGAGACCACTTCGAACTCTTTTAATTATGTTATTCAGTACTGCACCAGATGCTTTCAACCTTTTCTTCACACCCATCCCCATTTTAAGTTTAGCTTTCGTTGCACCGGTCACAGCTAAAGCAGCCAACTTTTCCTTCAAATTGGCATCTTTTGCCTTTACTCTGCCCCACGCTTTTCGAGCCAGAATTCGATCTGCTCGATGTCTGTCAGGCAAACTGTCTGGGTGAGTTGCGTACGCTATGTCATGTTCTTTACACGCTTCATCTAGTGGATTGATACCAGTGTCACCTCTTTTGAGTCGTTCCTCTAACATTGTCCCTGGACCGCAGTACGAGTAACCAGGCAAATGAAGTTCGACAGGTAATTTATTAATCATGCGATTAAGAAGAGAACCACCATGCTTCTTCTTCCGCTTCTTTTTCTTCTGTTTATTGTTGTTACTGTGACACATATTCATTGCTCGAGTGTTAACTAAAGACTGGTCTTTTACAGTTTAGAATGTTCTCTTATATTAGCAATTGTAATATGAGAAGACTTCTTAGTGTGCCTGAAGATGCATTTCAAGAAACATGTACTTCAGCTTCCCATCAGTCCTATTACTGAACCCAGAGATGGAGTGCTAATGCAAGATCGAAGACATGGTGATCTATTTCCTGATACGATTAGATGTATGGTAGCAGGTCCCTCCAACTGTGGAAAAACAAATGTGGTTGTTAATCTCCTAATTCACGAAAATGGTCTCAAATTTAAGAACGTTTATGTGTTTTCCAAATCGCTGCAACAATATAAGTACAAATTTCTAGAAGAAGTTTTAAAGAACCTAAATGATATTGGGTATTTTACATTTTCCAGTAAGGAAGATGTTATACCACCAGATCAAGCACGTCCGCTTTCAGTTTTTATATTTGATGACATTGCTTGTGACAAACAAGATCACATGAAAGCTTACTTTTCCATGGGACGTCATTATGGTATAGACAGCTTCTATTTATGTCAAACATACAGTAAAATCCCGAAGCAATTAATCAGAGATAATGCTAATGTTATTGTGCTCTTCAAGCAAGATGAGCGTAATTTGAAGCATGTCTTCAGTGATCATGTCAATCCCGATATGACATTCAATGAATTCCTTGAAATGTGTAAGCGAGCATGGAGTGGGAACACCTATGATTTTCTCGTTATTAGCAAAGATGGTAATTTAAACAATGGACGTTATCGAGTAAATTTTGACAATTATATTTGTATTTAAGTCGAGTCTTGGAGCAACACAGATTATTAACGCCATGGCTTCTGCAAAGGCATCATCATCATCATCATCATCATCATTATCAAGCATGAGCTGCAGCAACAATAACAACAACAGCAGCAGCAACGCTCTGCTGCTGGTGCTAGATCCTCAGTACAGTAATGACATTGCTAATAAAAAGTATGTGGATTCAAAATTCCAGTCATACTCCAACGTTATAACAGATCTTTTCGATAAAGTACATCAGTTATTTCAGAAACACGTAACAGATACGAATAGTGAATGTTTGTCGCCGAAAGCAAAAGTAAAAGAAAATGCTGAAACAAAATCTTATACTGGTACTCTCTTGGCAAAATTATTGCCGCAGATGGCTTCTTTCTTTTCTACCATATATGCTACTGACACAGCAGTGTATTTCAATAATAAACGTTTAAGTGGTTTGCATGAACCTGCTGAGAATCATGACGCTTGCACGCCTATGTAGATAACGCAATGGAAAAAAGACACACATTCGATGTAACTGAAAGCTCACTTAAGCTCAAGAATCGTACAACTATCGGTAATTTAGCTGATCCCGCAACTGATCATGATGCAGCTACGAAAAAATATGTTGACGATACTCGAAGAAGAATTGAAAATTCTGTGAGGCGTGTGAAGGAAGAAGTCGATTCTGAGATGGCAAAGCCACAGAGGAGTGATGTAGCAAGTAAACTGTATGTTGATCTGTTGTTCCATAAGCTGCAAAATCATCTTAGCAGCTTGAATGAGCTAAAAAACAATGTACGTGTAAATATGGCTGCAAAAGTTGAAGAGTTTTTTGACCTGATTAATGTAACTGAACGCGTTTTAGACGTTCAGAACAAACGATTACAAATGTACGTGAACCGATTTTGGATTCAGATGTGATAACGAAAGGATATTTTGAAAAGCAAGCAAACTTGAAGTTTTCTTTCATTTTTAGAATTGACGGCATTCCTTCGGGAGATCCCAACGAATTGGCTTATGAATATATATGACCCTATGATGGCGAAGTTACTTTGCGCTCTATTAGCCCAGATATCGAAACAGTTGTCATTGAACTGAATGGCGACATCCACCAACTTTCGATGAACACAGAGATTGCTGTACACAAGGGAGACAGATTCAAGTTCACCAGAACCGATCGCTTAGTAATCGGAAATAAATCACTTCATGCCGAATTTGACTATCATGTTATATAAATTAAAGGAATCACTTAAATTATGTTCAGATGGTGACTGATCAGTTGACAATGACAACATGCTTCGGAATTCTTCTTCTTCGTCTATCGAAAGAAACATTAATCTTAAAAAACAGATCGTCAAAGCTCGACAGAACATTCGAAGAAAGCTTTTAGCTCTTCACAAAAGAGAAGCTCAAACCAAGTCTGCGCTAGAGAAGACATTTAGACCCCTTTCACAGCCGCTAAAAGAACTGATTTCCATTAATAAAGAACGATTTCCGAAACAAGAAAAGGATAGCACTACGGCTGCTGCTGCTGCTGGTGCTGCTGATGATAATAATGCTGCTGCATATGATGGCGATATCAATATCTGTGATGTTAAAGAAAGAAAAAGTGAAAAAACGTCAAATACACGTGTAGCAGAGACTGCAACAGCTCGACTGCAAGCCTCATACTTTAATAAACCAATAGACAGAACCCGTGACACCGTGTATGGTATCAGATTCGACCCGTCAGGAGCTGGATGGATGATTGGAAACGCGTCAGTAGACGTCGATGAAAATGATTTAATAATTCACAATGTAAGATATCCGGGAACTAGAGGTTTATGCAATTTACTGTTCAAAATCAGGCCTAAGAATTACACCACCCGTGATCTTCAAAATTACGCCAAAATTCTCAAAGCAACCAATGCCTTTAGACAGCATAACCTGTCCTTCAAACCTGTAAATGCAAACAGAGGGTATAAGTATGCACACATCATAAAGCCATTGATTAAAATACTTGAGTCTCCAAAACATCACACTGTTGGTGCAGAGGGAGCGTCAACTTCTTCCCTAGCATACTCTACAGTAAAAGATGACGACGATGATGATGATGAAGAAGAAAAAGACACTAGTGACAATGATGATGATGAAGAAGATGATGATTACAAAAGTGACAAAGCGGTGAAAATCAAAAGTAAAAAACGTGCAGGAAAAGGAATCTACTATGAACCTGCCAAAGAAGAAGATAAAAAAGACGAAGAAAAAGAAAAAATTGACATTAAAGACTGGAAGAGGTACTCCACTAAATCACGTACGGACTACATTCACTGGAATAACCCTAACGAACTTGTCGAACGTTTAGTTTTCCTGCTTGCTTCAAAAACAGCCGGCAACAACTCGCACGACAATGAAATTATTTCAGTAGAGGAAGAACTCCGAGAAGCTGCTATTATTGATTTATATATGAAATTATGTAGTCTATTAATTCATCATTCTATGCATGTTTATAGAAAAATTATTTGTAAACTAATCCTGCAATAAACATTTTCTCACTTAGAATAGCCTTGCTTTAATATTTTTTTATTTGTTTTCCTTTTCCCTTTCGTTTAAAGAGATGAGTCCAAGGACTGTCCTTCATAAAAAAACACACACACACACACACACACACATCTACAACATCTGGTGTATTATAATATGTGTGTGTGTGTGTGTGTGTGTGCGTGTGTGTGTGTGTGTGTGTGTATGTGTGTGCGTGCGTGCCTGTGTAGCCCGCCAGCTGGAAGGCTGCCAAGTGTGATGTAATGAACAGATGACAAGCGACGGCAGCTTGGGTACGGTACCGCAGCTAACCTTAGCTGTGTATATACGTCCCAAAATGTGTCCCAGCTCCCCCATTACCTAACTACTAACGTTGTGTGGAGTGGCGAATCACGGTACACAATGTGACGATCCGATGGCAGGGTGTGGGTATGGCGAATGCCCGGTGAACGTCATCTGCCAGCGTGTGTAGCGCCAACAGCAAAATTCGGAGGCGGTGGTGTTATGGTGTGGTCGTGTTTTTCATGGAGAGGGCTTGCGACCCTTGTTGTTTTGCGTGGAACTATCACAGCACAGGCCTACATTGATGTTTTAAGCATCTTCTTGTTTCCCAGTGTTGAAGAGCAATTCGGGGATGGCGATTGCACCTTTCAACACGACCGAGCACCTGTTGATAATGAACGACCTGTGGCGGAGTGATTACACGATAATAACATCCCTGTAATGGAATGACAGAGTCCTGTCCTGAACCCTATAGAACACCTTTGGGATGTCTTGTAATGCCAACTTCGTGCCAGGCCTCACCGACCGACATCGATACCTCTCCTAACTGCAGCACATCGTGAAGAATGGACTGCCATTCCACAAGAAACCTTCCAGCACCTGACTGAACGCATGCCTGTGAGAGTGGCTAACGTTGGGCCAACACTACACTGAATTCCAGCATTACCGATGGAGGGCGCCACGGATTTGTAAGTCGTATTCAGCCAGGTGTCCGGATACTTGTGATCACATAATGTGTAACACCATAATCAGACCAGTATTACTGTATGGGGCAGAAATACGGAGAACAGATAAGTATGCAAAGACCAAGATAAAGGTTTTCGAAAATAAAATCGAGCGAAAGATATTAGGAACAATTGGTGAGAGAGGAGAATGGCGAAGAAGAAAAGACGGGGAGCTGGAAGCCAAGACAAGAAGACTGAGAAGAGTCGGGCACGCCTATAGATGAGAGATCAAGAATGAGGGAAGTGACGAAGAAGAAACCCGGAGGGCGAAGACTTTATGCAGATCAAAAATAAGTTGGAGAGACCTGGTAGCCAAGGATCCTCAGATACTTGGAGCAAGGGAAGAAGATACCGGGGACAGAACAGTGGAGGAGGCTACTTGATGATGCCAAACACAGACTGCAGGTTGTGGGCCCACGAGAGTAAGAATAAGTTGTATGTGTACTTAGGGTGTCGGATTCAACTGTTAATATGAGTGAGGTGGCACAGTGGTAGCACACGAACTCGCATTCAGGAAGAAACCAGTTCAGATCCCTATCATGTCATCCAAATTCAAGTTTTCCATGGTATCCCAGATCTCTCCAGGCAAAGGTCACGATGTTTCCTCTGAAAAGGTCACTGCTCATTTCCTTTCCCATTCTTCCTCAATCGAAGCTTGTTCTCCATCTCTAATGACAGCACTGTCGGCGGGACGTTTAACTCTAATCTCCCTTCCTTTTTTCAAGTATTACAAATTTTATAAACAATAATAATTATAAATGTTAATGACTTTAAAAATATGTTTACAAGCTTAATTTAATTTGCAATGAGCTCATCTCACCACCGGTATTCATTAGCTGCATTTAGTTATTCTTCAGAATGTCTGTGAAGCATGTTACGTAATTTCATTAAATATTATACCAGGTGTAACGGGTATAAGTGCAGATATTTTTATACGTGGTACATTGATGTGCACACACATCAGTGTGTTGGTGTTTTCTCTATGTGTCGAACAGTATTTCCACAAACACCTCACAAACTTTACCAGCTGATGTTTTCTGCATGGTAGTATCTGACCCACTGAGTGGCTACGCCTGTCAATGCAGACTCACCGTTTCGCGCAGAGTAACCGTTTTGTGTTCACACGTCCACATTTCAACAACTGACCTGCTGACCAGAGGAAATAAACATTAATGGCTTACTCTTGCCATATATACTTGGAGATACTATCCAACCTAAAAATATACGACTCGTAAGAGCTATGATTATTAATCTGCAGATGACGAAATATTGATATAACGTTGTTCAGTACACCGTCTTCAGTCACTGCACTTATACCCATTACACCCTGTATTTCTGTTTCTGTATTCTAAGTTAGTGGGCCCACTCTCTTAACTCACCCCACGAGATCGCCAAGGATTTGCTCTCGGGATTTTCCGCACTGCCACCTCATTGCTACCTGCAGGCCAACAGTAGCCGCCTCCCGTCTCCGCTGCTTCTCATCTTCTGGTTACCTGCGCACAGAACCAAGACTGGCTCGTGTGGGCAGGCCACACCACAGCCGCTCCGTCAATCATTCAGTGCTCCCACAAACCTTTATGAACAAATCACTCGTAATGTCACATTGAGTAATGCAGTAGAACACTTCTGTGAATCTATTACACTGAGGTGACAAACGTCATGGAATACCTCCTAATATCGCGTAGGACTTCCTATAGCCCGGCGTAGTACAGCAGCTCGACATGGACTCAAGAAGTCTTTACGAGCTGGCCTTTCGAATGGTTCAAATGGCTCTGAGCACTATGGGACTTAACATCTATGGTCATCAGTGCCTAGAACTTAGAACTACTTAAACCTAACTAACCTAAGGACATCACACAACACCCAGTCATCACGAGTCAGAGAAAATCCCTGACCCCGCCGGGAATCGAACCCGGGAACCCGCTGACCTTTCGATTATGTCCCATTTATGTTCGATGGGATTGATGTCGGGCAGTTTGGGACGCCAGATCATTCAGTCGAATTGTCCAGAATGTTCTTCAAGCCGATCGCGAACAATTGTGGCTCGGTGACACGGCGCATGTCATGCATATAAATTACATTGTTGTTACGGAACATGTGATACATGAGTGGATGCAGGTGGTCTCAAAGTAGCCAACCATAACCGTTTCCAGTCAGTGGTTGGTTCAGTTGGACCAGGGAACCCAGTCGATTCCATGTAAACACAGCCCACATGATTATGGAGCCACCAGCAACTTGCACAGTGCCTTATTGAAAACGGGTCCATGACTTCGTGGTGTCTGCACCACATTCGAACCTTCTTAACTACAGAAGTCGGAGTTCATCTGATGAGGCCACGGTTTTCCAACCGATCTGGTCACGAGCCCAGGAGAGGCGCTATAGGCGATGTCATGTTGTTAGTGAAGGCACTCGCGTCGGTCGTCTACAGCCATAGACCATTAGCGCCAGATTTCACCGCATAAGGGATACGTTCGTCGTACGTCTGACATTGATTTCTGCGGGTATTTCACGCAGTGTTGCTTGTCTCATATCACTGACACCTCTACGCAAACGCCGCTGCTCTCAGTCGTTAGGTGAAGGCCGTCGGCCACTACGTTGTCCATGGTGAGAGATAATGCCTGAAATTCGGTATTCTTGGCACACTATTAACAGTGTGTATCTCACAATACTGAATTCCCTAATGATTTCCGAAATGGAATGTCCCAGGCGTCTAGCTCCAACTACTTTTGCGTATTGAGAGTCTGTTAATTCTCGCTGTGCGGCCATAATCATGTCGGACTCTTTTTCACATGAATCACCTGAATACAAATGACAGCTCTGCGAATGCACTGCCCTCGTATACCTCGTGTACGCGACACTGTCGCCATCTGTACATGTGCATATCGCCATCAAATGTTCAAGTTTTGGTACAGTAAATTGTAGGATTACCGGTGGTATTGGCAGCATTGTTAAGGCAAGAAATGCAAATCAATGGGTGATAGAGAAATTTGGAGCCGAAGACTCATCTTTGTTTTTTGCTTCTTTGCTTTCTCGTTTTGCACATAATTAGAAACGCACATTGTTCAGTGTGAGTCCATTGTATATTTTATATCCTTACGAAATATAAATTGCACTTACTAAGTAACAAAAATTAGTTGACTGCGTAACTTCTGCACTTTTATATAACCAAAGCAATAATTTTCGATGAAAATACAGTTCACATGCACAAACATAAAACAATGTATGTAATTATTATTGTTACTTTATACTCAATGGGACGTTCTTCGTCATGATCAAAGACAAGAGGCTCCTGTTGTTACTAATAAGTGCGAAACTTGTTTATGAACAACAGAAACATGTTGTATATAAGGTCTATCAAATATTGGAGCGATGTTTGATATGTTTTTGTTCTGTGGTTTTCCAATTTTTTTGTGTTTTTGAAAAAATGCCTTTTCTAGCGCTAAATGATAAAAATCTATGTTCTTTCCTTTTACTACAGCTTCAGTATGTTTCACTTTAAAAATCAACAACTGTCGAATAAAATCTGAATTGAAGACTGACAATTTCAATTTTGCTATTATTGCTGAATATTTTTAAGTGACAGACAATAGGATAGCTATGTGGAACAAAAATGTTCCGTAGGTTATGCGGCATTTTATATTTCTTCACTCAGTTTCTAGACAGTGCACCGCTTCCTGTTTGTAGGTCAATATAATAAAGCACTCACTGATCGCATACGCCGACAAAGGGATCAAAATGAGTTATGCCCTATAGGTATGCAACACACCTATCGTGTCTTGACTAACCGAGGCTGCTAGAAAAACTACCGTAGTCTACACTTACTTACTTACTATAGCCTACGGTAGTTTTACAACTCTAGTATTAATCATGTGGTAAAAGGTAAAGTGGTAGATGGGTGGTTGATGTTAGCGAAGGCGGCGCAGCAACGGGAGCATCAAGGCAAAACGAATTATTATGCGTAAATCTGTGGGAGGTTTGAGCAACGTAGCGCGGGAACATCGGGCGATGACTATTAGGGTACGCGAGAAATTTGCGCTGAATCACCGGAGGAAGGTGAGTTAAATGGAGGATAATTAGATAATGTGATCATACGCGAGGATAATTTTACGGTTATTGTGATCGATACCTGGGAGGGGGGACTCAATGAGTTTGTTTCTGCAGGGGGAGGTGAGCTAACAGTTTTTGACATATACGTTAGTTCAGACAAATACGTTAGATGTCAAAAGATGAATGGGAATTTTATGTGTCACACCGGAGACCATGTGCTTTAATTAATATAACTCTTGCACCTAATTCGTGAAAAGGTGGGTCTCGCGTGAAAGAAGCTTTTAATTAATTATGTAATGCAAACCGTGGTGTCGAGGCTTTTCCTGAAGATAAGCGTGTGACTTGGGAGCAGAAAATAAAGGAAGTAGGTATTTAAAATGACTTATTAAGGGTAAAAATGTCGAGAGGGAAGTAATAGAATATGTGCAGTTTATCATCGAAATTATTATTCATGATGAGAAACAATGTGCCCTCTTAGACTCAGCAAGTAATTTTTGGGCGCTTTCCGAGAATTTTGCATAAGCAATCAAACATCAGAAACACGTAATTTATTGGGACAATATGAATACTTGCACTTGTGGACTTAGTAAGCTCATACATAATTAAATGTTGTTGGAATTTAAGTGTGGTGAGTTAAAACTATTGTTTTATTTATAGTGGTTTGCTAAAAAGACATTTAATTTGGAACCGATTTTCTTAGTAAACATGAAATGTCCCTGAATGACGAGGATTAATGCTCCGAATTCAGAAGGAGAGAAGCCGATGGTGAGTGCAATTCATTCTGCCCTTAGCAGAAACATTGCTTACAGGCAGAAATATTCTGTCTTGGAAGCTAGTGGGACTACGAAATTTAAACAGTTTGGGGTTATATATGAAGAGAAAAGAATTGTGCTGTGTCATTGGGGGAGGGGGAGGGGAAGGGACCAAACTGCTAGGTCATCGGTTCCTTGATCCGAATTGAACAATGCCACAAGGGTGAGAATAAAACAAACGAGACTGACAACACAAAACGGAGAGAAAAGAAAAACCACAAGAACGACGGAAAGGCAACAAACACTTAAATGGGCAAAAGGAGAGAAGAAGACCAAAGAAAAGCAAGGAACAGGTAGAAGAGATTGAAACGACAAAACAGATTACCGTGGCTGGCTGACCATGAGAATAAAAAGGAAGTGCCAGCCACTCTGCAACACATTAAAACGTCCACCCTAAAAGCACTAGGGTGGAGGACACAGAGGGACAAAGGACATCCAATAAAACTTAGATCAAATGATAAAACCCTCCCTCATGAATAAAACGTAAAACTAAATCAGCCTATGAGGCGTTGTCAGATAAAGTTAGCGGCAACGAGTCTGGTAACCGAAGATTTCATCGCAGGGCAGTCAAAGTGGGACAGAGCACCAGAATATGGGCCACTATTAACTGGGCGCCCCATCGACACTGAGGCAAGTCTTCACGGCGCAGGAGGTAGCCGTGGGCCGCCCATGTAAATGTAATGTAAGTGTGGCCAATGCGGACCCGACAGAGAATCAAAGACTCCCAGCGAGAGACCCGCATGGAGGACTACCACACATTCGTAGTCTCCTTAATGGCACGCAGTTTGTTGTGAGTATTGAGACTATGCCATTCCGTCTCCCAAAGCCGAAAAACCTGGCGGTGTAAAAACGAACGCAGGTCAGTTATTGGAATCTCGATCTCCATAAGCGGTGTTGGGCGTATTTGGCAGAGTTGTGGTTGTGGTCTCGTTTCTAGTCTACGATTACATGCTGCAGTAATGGAATTCTGAGTACTCGATACGTACTACTTATGGACATGGTTGTATCTGCAGTTGTAGGTTGCAATAAGAGGTAGATATCAATACTAAAAGCACAAAGACACACAACTGCATCGGTAAAACTTATACACTTTTATTCACAGTAGTCACATGTAGCCAATCTTGCAAGGACAAATACTTAAATTCATCTGTTTGATTTACAGTAGTTTGTCTCACTGAATATTGTTCTCGGTTCTGAGCAGGCGTCGGCAGCAGATCTCCAAAGCTGAGTGTATCTTCTCCCGTCTGCCGCATGTCTTCTCCGTATCTTCTGCGTGCACCGACATATAAAGAGGTGCGGAGTGGTACAGTTCGCTTCATTGTCGTCGTGGCGATTTGCAGACATTTAGCGCCACCCTTCGCTCTTGTGGCGAATGAAGGAGAATCCGGGACGAGTGCGACGCCCCCTGGCAGCCAGCCTAGAGTTATCATTCTCGGCTGGCACACCTGCAGCTTCATGTGCAGTCGGAATAAACACTGCCGACCCCGCACATTCAAAAGATTTCTGTGGATACTTTTAATCGAGGGTTCACGCCTTCTATCACGATTGTGAACGATACTGTAGGAAAAACTGTAATCACCATTTCAAGTGTATTTTCTCAAAGCTTGAAGTTCTTTTTCTTGTTATTTATTCTCTACTATGTATTCGATTCCACCCCCCCTCCCCCCACCCTAAGTTCTATAAGTCCCTCCAGATCCCTGGACGCCACACACGCCGCCTTGCCTTCTGCATGCGCCTGCTTTCGCCGATATGGATCCTCTACCAACTCATCAAATTCCCATCTCTCCTCACTCTCATTGAACACCTCGAACAACCTACACCCTCCGCAAACTCGACTCCAATAACCCTATAGGTTCCCCTCTACTTTCCAACCCTAGTACGCTGCCGTGCCTCAACCAACACATCCCACCAACCCTACACCTACACACGCTCTATATACTCTCCCAAAGGAACTTTACCCGTCTCTCCCTCTAAAACCATGAACTCTGTCCCGAAATTTACCCCTCCTACCAACTTTAAACCCACCCCATCCACTCCACCTATTCAGGATTCCCTCTGCCACCCTTCCCCATATTTTCCCCAACCCACCATTTTTCCCGTCTAGCCCCTTTTCCTCATCACAATATAGCCTCATTAATGACCCTATGCTTCAACCCCTCTTGTATTGCAACAGCCACTCCCACCTCATCGATTCATCCGCACCAGTCCTCCGTGCGTACACCACCTCCACTCTATCCTCAACGACAGACAGCCCCAGAGCAGGTCCTTCCAGCTTTAGTGCCAGTGTAGTGCTTCTTTTTAATATCAGTGTTCTGCATCAAGGGTTTCAAAAATGTTTCTAACTGTAATCTTATTAGTTTCTGATTTCTCCCTTTTATTACATCTGTTATTATCTAAAAGCGAAGGAAATCGTGTCTCATACATACAGAAACTTCGCTTTTATTTTCACCTTCAAAAAGTCTTAAATTCAATGCTTATTACTTTCGTATCATTTACACTTCCTTGTGAATTGGCTGAAGAACCTGTTGACTACCGCTGACGGCCACCATCTGCCCATATGACGCGAGGGCGGATGAATTAACAATAAAGGAAATACTAACAAAACAGAACTGGGTGACAAGAAATCTATTTCGATAAATGCAAAACTTCGGCACTACAATACTGTCATTAAATCAGGATGCCTTCATGCATAAGAATGTCTTTCGTTAAATACAGCCAAACAAAGGGAAGGAAAATGATCAGTGAAGTCTTGGGAGCCGGCCGTAGTGACCGAGCTGTTCTAGGCGCTTCAGTCTGGACCGCTACGGTCGCAGGCTCGAATCCTGCCTCGGGCATGGATGTATGTGATATCCTTAGGTTAGTTAGGTTTAAGTAGTTCTAAGTTCTAGGGGACTGATGACCTGAGATGTTAAGTCCCATAGTGCTCAGAGCCATTTGAACCATTTTTTTGAAGTCTTGGGACAAAAATATGAGAATAGGAAATGGAAATTAGGAGTAATAACGAACTTTATGAAAAAATACAGCGAAAATCAGACACCGTGAGGAAGAGAAGAGTTGCATTATATGGACACTTAAAAAGTCTAGATGAAAACAGGACAATAAAAAGAGATTTTAGCTTCTTTGTCAGAAACCCCAAAGCATCAGTGACATGGATAAAAGAAGTTAAAGCAGACCTCAGGGAAATGGAAATAATGGAGGAAGAAATAGGGGAAAGAGGAAGGTTCAGAGCAAAAGTAAAAGGTTTCAAGGGCTTCCAGGAGAAAACAAAGAAAAAGATAGGTGCAATGTAGACAGAAGGAAGAAGAGAAGAACATAGGGAAAGGATAAAAACTTACTGGAAAGAAAGAAGGATAAAAGAAAGAATGCATAAGTTATTTCATGAGGTCCTCAGCAGGTCGAACAAATTTTTTAAAAAAGGAAAAAAGAATCGATGCCACTGGAGACAGTGGTCACTGCCTGACGTACAGAACCGAACGAAGTGGCACAGCAGCTACACACTGATCTCACACTCAGGAGGACGATAGTTTAAATCCCCATCCATACATCCAGATTTGTGTTCCCATGATTTCCCTAAATCGTTTAAATCAAATGCAAGAATGATTCCTTTCAAACGACTGTGTTCAATTTCCTCCTCATCCTTCCATAATATGAGGGTTGTGCACCATCTTTTCTAATCCCATCGTTGTTGATGGGACAAAGCTCTACTCTTCCTTCCTTCATCCTCAACTACGGGTATTCGCAATGTTGAATTATTATTTAGACCGGTACCAAATTCGTGTTTAGACGGCATAAACCGTCTATCCTGAATGTAATGTGAGCATCTTCAGACGTATGAATGATGTACTTGGTCACTGGAGCCGCAAACACGACAGAAACCTCTGTAGAACGTACAGCTCTAACAGTCTACTCCGGATCACAGTAGTAGCGTAGCATTTTCACATGTAACGAAAGTCATGTGCTACGGTACAATACTTAAATTATTAAAAATGTAATAATCAGTCGATTTACATAATTCATAGGTAAATTAAATTTATCTATGTGTGTAATTAAAGCCCAGAACTAATAATCCTATAAAAAAAGAAAAGAAAATATTTAAAAAGTAATACTACAGAGAGACGACTTTAATCACTGAAGTAGATCAATGCCTTTCTCGTACTATGTTTTTTTTATTTTTTGTGTTTTTCGCATGTATTTTTATGTCATATCTATTAGACTCAAACTAGTGCACTTGCCACGACTATTTTTATTTCCGTCACAGATAATGCATGTTGTATAAACATGAAAAAATGTGTATATGGTGCTATTTCACATGGAATTTTCGAGGTGTTCGATTTGAAATGGAGGTATTTTAACACAACGCCCGTTGCCGAGCTGTCAGGAGGCGTGTTTTGTAAACACGAGAGGGGACCAGTCACGCTCCACCTGCCGCCTGTGACACACCAGCAGAGCGGCAAGTTACTGATTAAGCTTTATCTGTCTGCTTTCATAGTTTAATTGGTAAATTACTGGTGTGTTTCTGCATTTAAGAGGTGTTAGCCTCGCGTTTTAGTAACTGCAAAGTGTAGATTCACGTAGTCTGTAGTGCAGTTGTTATTCATGTGCAATCGCAAGCTATGCGACGGCGTCAGCCTCCGTTGGTGAAACACCAGAAGAGTAACAAGGTGCAAATTTGGCTCTCTCTATGTGCTTTTATAGTTCATTATTAAGTCAGCGTCGGCCGGAGTAGCCGAGACTTTCTAGGCTATGGTCGCAGGTTCGAATCCTGCCACGGGCATGGATGTGTCTGATATCCTTAGGTTAGTTAGGTTTAAGTAGTTCTAAGTTCTAGGAGACTGATAACCTCAGACGTTACGTCCCATAGTGCTCCGAGCCATCTGAATCTGAACAAATAGTCAATGTGGAGGCCATATGGCCTGCCCTCTTCACCCTTTGAGTGGACAGGTGTCCGCTTCTTCAGCAGCGTCCGATCAGTCACACAAGGACAGTTATTTGCTAGTCTTTTGGAGCATCGAATTGGGCACATTATGGAGCATTGTAGGGAAATAGCATCCAGGGCTGGAAAGAAGTCCAATGTGCACTCGGTATTTTTGCTGGGGGTCTTATCCGAGATGTGGAGGAGGCCCTGCCTGCAGCTATCGAGAGTGCATATTATAGTCGTTTGCAAGTTGTTTCTTAGGTCGGCACCAGTGACGTCTGTCGCTTGTGTTCTGAGACAATCCTCAATTCGTACGTGGATTGACGGAAGTGGTGAAGAATTCTGGCCTAGCTCGTTGGGTGCAAGCTGAGGTCACAACATGGAGCATCGCACCCAGAGTCGATTGGGATCCTGTGGTTTGGAGCCGATTAGAAGGTCTCAATGAAAGCCTCCATACATTCTGTAAAAATCTTGGCTGCAGATTTCTGGACCTGCGTTATTGGGTGGAGAACTGTAGGACTCCCCTTGTTTTATCATGAGTCACTACACACAGAACGCAGCAGAATACTTGCGGTTACACATGGGGTTTCTTAGACTAGCTGGCAGTCTGAGCTCCTCTGATGAAAACTCATCAGTCGAAACAAAGAGAGTGAAATTAGATTGTGTACTAGACACTTCGACTATCAAAATCTTAACAGTAAATTCGCAACAAAGTTTCTAAATTGACTACTCTCCAGGAAATTGGCATGCTTCATTTATTCTTTTTTAAATCATCATATTCATTTTTTATGTCATGTCGTTGTCTCTGTAGAGCTGTACCATGAGAGCATGGAGAGGATGTTGTTTGGTGGCCGTCGTCCTCGTTCTATAACACAAACTGCACGCATAAGTGACAATGTTCTTTATTAACACAAACAAAGAGCTACTTACCTTAATCTTCGACGAGCTGTGGTACAAGCTCTCTGTTCTAGTCCACTTTAGCCTCAAGCAGGTGAAGTACAAAGATCTCTATGTACACTTTTCTGGTTGGTATGTGCTGCCTGATTATAAACTAGAGACTGTGACTGCGGCTCCGACGCGGAGGCACGCTGGAACTCGTTCGATGCCACAGACTAACTAACTCGAACTAACTCCATTTCGCGGCGGCTATCTAAATACTGGCGGTCGAGAGGGCGTTGGTAGCTCGTGTCTGTTTTTGGCCTCTGTCTATCTTCGCGCAATCTCTATGCCGCGTGGTGTGCTGGCGCCAGCCTACGCCAGCACATTCCTCCCCCCCCCCCCCACTAAATACTGCACCGTTGTCGTGTATTGAGGCTGTCAACGACAACGGGGAGGGAGGCAACACGCTACGCTGCACCGCTGGACGTAGAGATGAGCTGGGAGCAGTTGTTGTGGAGGACGGCGTACTCCCGACCGTACCCCGCCATCTGGCTTGCGAGGCAACAGGGACCAACAAGAACATCCTCCGGAAAACTGCTGCCAGGGCACGTGTCCAGACCTGAGGGCGTGTCCTGGGGCGATGACGCGACGGCGATGGCGGGTCCAGGTCCAGTGGGTCGGCGCGCGGACGACGGGGGCGAGGGTGCAGCGCCCATCCGCTCCTCCTGGGGTGCCCTGGGGCTGCCAAGGCCGCGCGGTCCCGTGAAGCCGTGAATCTGAGGGGAAGAAAAGCAGCAGACTCACGGGGCAAATGACGTGAGCGAATTTGGTTCTGGTGGCAGCGCTGCAAACGATCGGGACCTGCAATGAAGTACATAAAAGAGCCAACGCGTTCCTAGATCACGCCTCTTTCCCAGCGCCCACGGTTGCCATCAAGGGGCGCAAAGCGATACCTGCGGGCCGCCGGCGACTCTAGATACTGCGGTGGTGTACAAGTGTAGCACAGTCCGATGGCGGCCTCCATACAGAAGTTCGGCCGGTGTTGGTCGGTCTCGTGGGTGGGAGCGATAGGAGGAGAGAAAGAGTTGCCGTGTGTGGGTGGTGCGAAGCTTGGCCATCTGTTGCTTAAAAGTGTCTACGAAGCGTTCTGCTTCTTCGTCGGACTGAGCACTTGTTAGATGAATAACATTTCGTTCACAAAACTGCTCAAAATCACGTGAAATAAACAGATCCGATATGGATAACAACGCTTGAATGGCGCTACGTGATGTGGTAGAAGCCACAGGCACCGCAAATGGAAACTTGCTAAAAGAGTCTACCACTACGAGCCAACGAGTGTTCCAATATGGTCCTGCAAAGTCTATGTGCACTCGTTGCCATGGCGATTGTGTCTTAGACCAAGCTGAGAATGTCTGGGGTCGAACGGATTGGTTCTCTGCACATGCGCGACAATGTGACGTCACCTGTTCAATGTGGGCGTCCATGCCCTGTCAGGTACAGTACCGTCGCGCTAACTGTTTAGTGCGAACAATTCCCCAATGTCCTTGGTGGAGCAACAGCAGCACATCCTTTTGTAACACTTCAGTAATAACCACACGCGATTGTCCACTGTCATTTCGAACTAGAATCACACCTTGTTGAAAAAAATGGTTCAAATGGCTCTGAGCACTATGGGACTTAACATCTTAGGTCATCAGTCCCCTAGAACTTAGAACTACTTAAACCTAACTAAACTAAGGACATCACACACATCCATGCCCGAGGCAGGATTCGAACCTGCGACCGTAGCAGTCGCGCGGTTCCGGACTGCGCGCCTAGAACCGCGAGGCCACCGCGGCCGGCACACACCTTGTTGAACTGAAAGGTTATGCCGACGTGCAAAATATCGGAGCGCAACTGAGTTCTGGATACTGTTCAATGAACGAGGCCAAGACGTGCGAATGTAATGCAACAAAATCTTTAGATATGGGTTTGCTTCCGTGCCCTGCGCTACTTTTCTGTAGTGCAATCGAAAAGATTCCAGTAATTGAGAGTCCTGCGCATCTACTTGGCAACAAGTTGCGGCAGATGCATTAGAACCACAGTCGGGGCCAATCGGAAGGTGAGATAGGGCGTCTGCATTTCCATTCTTTGCCGTAGGTCTGTACCCCATGTCATTCTGATACTGCGAAAGCAACAAAGCCCAGCGTTGCAATTTTTGAGCAGTGCGCGTAGCAACCGGCTTTGACAGATGAAACAAGGACTGCAAAGGATTATGATCCGTCACTAAATCGAACTTGAGACCGCACAAATAGTGATGGAATTTAATCACGCCCTACACAATAACGAGAGCCTCTTTTTCAGTTTGGTAATAATTGCACTTAGTTTGGGTTAACAACTTTAAGGCAAAAGCAATAGTTCTGACTCGTGCACCAATTCTGTGCCGAAGCACAGCGCCGATTCCGTAGGAAGAAGCGTCGACTAGGAAAACTGCTAGGGTGGCAGGGTCAAAATGCATTGAACATCTGTCACTAAGGAAAGCATTTTTGAGTTTCTGAAATGCGTCTTAACTCTCTTTAGTCCACACGAAAGGAACATTTTTGCAGCGCAAGCAGTGCAACAGAGCCGCGATCTGAGGGGCATTCGGTATGAACAGAATGTAGTATGTCACCTTGCCTGGTACTGACTGCAGTTCAGACCCGTTGACGGAACAGGCAGGTCGTGGATTGCAAGCAAATGCGATTGGAGGAGGTGCACACCCTGACTGGTTATCACATGACTTAAGTACTGTAGTTCAGTTTGAAAAAGTCACACTTTTCGAGACGACACTTGAGTCCTGCTTCTGACAACACTTGAAAAAAGAGTGTGCAAATGTGCAATGTGTTCCTCTGGTGTACGACCCGAGACGACAATATCGTCAAGGTAGTTTGAACAAAATGGCACTTTTGCAGTCAGCTGCTCCAAGTAACGTTGAAAAATGGGCGTGCGGAAGACCTACCGAAGGACAAACGCAAATACTTGAACAGTCCTAAGTGTGTATTTACAACAAACACTTTCTGTGATTTTTCATCAAATGGAATTTGCATGTAGGAATCACGCAAATCAATCTTAGAAAAGGAAAGTCTTGCACCAAGCCTGTCCATGAGTTCCTCAGGGCGAGGTAATGGACAGGTGGATAGTCCGTGGGTTGACTGTAGGCTTGAAGTCAACACAAATGCGAATGTGGTCAGAAGGGTTAGGCAACAAAACTAGTGGACTTGCCCAATGGCTAGCTTCAATGGGAGCAATTATACCATTTATCTTTCAATTCTTTCAATTTACTGGCTACTTTTTCTCCTAAAGCAATTCGAACGGGGTGGGCCCGGAAAAACTTAGGCTGTTCGTTGTATTTCAAGGTAACATGCGCTACAAAGTTATTTGCTTTTCCCATTCCTTCCGAAAGTAGTTCAGGAAATTCTTTAAGCAAGCTATCTACACTGTCTTGTGGTACAAAGTTAGAGAAAGGCAGTACATTGTCGTGGGTGCTAAGGCCAAACAAATCAAAGGCCTCTAAACCGAAAATGTTCCCACTATTTCCCGATTTCAACACAGTAAAATTCACTATCCTAGTGAGAGATTCGTAAGTAGCAGGCAAATTACACTGTTCAAGCAGTAGAATTTCCTGTCCGTTGTAAGCAGTGAGGTGCTTGCTAGATTCGAGAAGGCGTGGTGAGCCTAACTGTTCGTACGTGGCACGATCAAGGAAAGTTACCGAGGCATCTGTGTCTAAGTGAAAGTTCACACGACGGCCAGCAATTGAAAATAAGACAAACAGTTTTTTAGAACGTCGTTGCACAGCACTAGGGCGAGAAGGAGGCACAATCTTAATCTTGCTTTCGTCAGAACCTGTTGTAGGTTTGGAAAACACAACGTTCACTGCATTTGCAGGAGCCTGTTTTGTCTGGGAGCGGGCAAGATTGGCGTTTTTGTGTCGTTGCAAACAAACTGCTTGGAAATGGCCTTTATTTCCACATGTGTAACACGTTGCATTACGTGATGGGGCCGGCCGAAGTGGCCGTGCGGTTAAAGGCGCTGCAGTCTGGAACCGCAAGACCGCTACGGTCGCAGGTTCGAATCCTGCCTCGGGCATGGATGTTTGTGATGTCCTTAGGTTAGTTAGGTTTAACTAGTTCTAAGTTCTAGGGGACTAATGACCTCAGCAGTTGAGTCCCATAGTGCTCAGAGCCATTTGAACCATTTAGCCATTACGTGATGGGCAATCTTGCCTTTTATGGCGAGCAAAACATCTAGGGCAAGACTTCACTAAGTTCACAGGTCTGTTTACGTGTTTACATGGCTGTCCGAACGGCAGTGTACATGCTCGCTGTTGTGGCTGCTTGGAGCGGTCGCGAGCAAGGGGTGATCCGACCCGACAAGTCGGGACCTGGTCAAAAGTACTACTTGAACTTGCCGGTCGTAGTGCTTGGTTAATGCAGTGTTTACTTCGTCATAGCCGAGATCATAGGGAGACACAGTTGGGAATAGTTTGTGTATTAACCTGAACACTGGGGACCCCGTAATCGAAAGAAAGTATTGTAGCTTCACAGTACCTTCAACGCGATGAACTGCACAATGAGCTTAGAACTGTCAGGTATTCAAGCCATTCCTTTTCTGTATCGTTAAAATGCCAGAACGGTGGTATACTGGTCGGCGGCACTTGTTGGGTGTGTCGGTCGGTCTGAAGGGCGGGCGACGTTGCTTGTGAAGCCAGAATCTGTTGTACCGCCATCAGCAAGGCAGCAATTTGTTGGTCCTGAAACTGAAAAGCTTGTCTTAGATCAGTTACAATGACCGTCTGCGGCTGAGGCGTGGGGGCGGGGGGCGGGGTAGCGATGGTTCACACAAATACGTTATAGAAAAAACAAGCAAAGCCTCTGAGAACAGAAATTTGATTAGTTCTCCGACTCCTCTCTTGGAATACATGCAAGAACGCAACAACAAAGTATGAAACACTTGAGCTGGAGCACCCTTGCAATCTGTAACGCAAGAGAAGCAAACAAGTTCTTCTTCACTTAAGTTTTCTTGTCGCCATATTTTAAATCCTCGTCATCATCTTTTATGTCTTCCGGTTGTCTCTGTAGAGATGTACCATAGGAGCAAGGAGAGGATGTTGTTTGGTGGTTGGTATCCTCTTTCTATAACTCAAACTGCACGCATAAGTAGCAGGGTTCTTTATTAACCTAAACAAAGAACTACTTTATTTAATCTTCCATGTGCTGTAGTACAAGCTCTCTGTCCTAGTCCACTTTAGCCTCACTGCAGGTGAAGTACAAAGTCCGCTATGTACACTTTTCTGATTGCTGTGTGCTGCTTGATTCTAAACTAGAGGCTGTGGCTCCGACAGGGTGACACGCTGGAACTCACTCGGTGGGACAGACTCGAACTAACTGACTCTCCGTTTGTTTCCCTTTGTTGTTATTTTAATACTTTGTACAAAAGGTAGGCCGGCAGCGGCCTATCTAAGCCGCTCTTCGGCCATAGAACATCACAGAACAGATGATATGTAGACAGATATACAGAAAATATGAATATGAAACAACAGGTGACACACATAATGATAATAACGAAGACGTTCGAACTGAAGACACTGAATTGCATAAGCAAGTGCAACCGTACACGAAGGCACAATGAGTACACTGTCGAACGGTGGAGGACACTGAAGAGACACAATTGCACTGGAATGGAGAAACTGCACAGAATACATTGACGATGATCTTCGACACACTGCACACACTATTGCACGAAAAGAGTGGGGGGGGGGGGGGACTGCCCCAGGGAATAGGGGAGAGTAGAAGAGAGGTGTGGAGGACGCCAGTGGGAGAGGGGAAGTGAGGGGAAGGGGAGAGGGTAGGTCTGAGTGAGGAAGCCCGGGGAGAGAGGAGAGGGAGAGAGGAGGGAGAAGGAAGTTAGGAGGGAGAGAAGGGAAAGAGGGAGCCCTGGAGGAAAAGCTCAGGAGAAGAAAGGGGAGGATCAACTCTGGTAGAAGGGGTGGATGGAGGGGACGAGGGCCTCATCCAGGAGGAGGAGTTGGCGGAAGCCGCCTTGGGCAAGGGTATGGAGGGTGGTAAGATGGAAAGCTGGTAGAATTCAGGAGTACAGGTGTGGCAGCGGATTAGGGTGGGAAAGGACAGGAGAGACAAGTGGGTGAGGGCGATCAAGTTTACGGGAGGTGTAAAGGATCCACATCCGTTCAAGGAAGAGGAGGAGGTGTGGGAAAGATATTAAGTCATAGAGGAGCCACGTGGGGGATGGGAGGCAGATGCGATAGGCGGTGCGGAGCTCATGGCATTCCTGGATTTGAAGGGACTTGTGGTAGGTAAGAGGGGCGGAGATGCAGGTGGGATGGGCATAACAGAGGATGGGGCAGACGAGGGATTTATAAGTGTGGAGGACAGTGGAGTGGTCCAAACCCCAAGTGCAGCTGGAGAGGAGTTTGAGGAGGCAGAGTCGGGAGTGTGCCTTGGCTTGGATTGTCTCGAGATGGGGAGTCCAGGAGGGGAGTCGGTTAAGGGTGAAACCAAGGTACTTGAGAGTGAAAGTGAGGTTGATAGGATGGCCATAGATAGTGATATAAAAATCAAGGAGACAGAAGGAAGGTGGTTTTGACTACAATGATTGCCTGGGTTTTGGAAGGATTGACCTTGAGCAGCCACTGGTTGCACCAGGTGGTGAACTGGTCAAGATGGGATTGGAAAAGGTGCTGGGAGCGTTGCAGGATGGGGGCGAGCGCAATGAAGGCGGTGTCATCGACGTATTGGAGAAGGTGTATGGGAGGTGAAGGCAGAGGTATGTCCGCTGTATAAAGGAGGTAGAGAAGGGGGGGAGGATGGAACCTTGGGGCACACCAGCAGAGGGGTAGAAGGTGTAGGAGTCTGCGTTATGGATGGTGACATAGGAAGGACGTTGAGAAAGGAAGGAGGCGATCAGACAGACGTAGTTAATAGGGAGGGCGAAGGTTTGGAGCTTGAAGAGGAGATCGGAATGCCATACACGGTCGTAGGCGCGTTCAAGGTCGAGAGAGAGGAAGATGGTGGAGTGACGGGAATTTAGTTGTTCAGGGGGGAGGTGAGTGAGGTGAAGGAGATCATCTGCAGTGAAGGAAGGTCGAAAGCCACATTGCGTAGAGGGAATGAGGCAGTGCAGATGCAGGTGCTGGTGGATGCATCAGGTGAGGATGGATTCCAGGACCTTGCTGAAGACAGAGGTGAGGCTGATGGGACGGCAGGAGGAGACAGCAGACGGTGGTTTGTCTGGTTTGAGGAACATCTGGATCTGGGAGGTTTCCCACAGGTCGCAGCCGAAGCCGGTAGACAAGACCACATTATATAGTCTGACTAGTGTGGTGAGGAAGGATGCAGGAGCTTCACGGAGGTGACAGTAGGTAACATGGTCATGACTGGAAGGAGTGTTGCGTTTCGTGTGTAGTATAGCTATGATATCTTGAGCGCTGATGAGGGTGTTGAGCTCAGTGTGTGAAATGTTGTCCAAGTACTGGAAGCCACGAGAGAGCAGAGGAACAGAGGTTTCATTTCAATCACGGACATCAGGGAAGAGGGTGTCGTCGAACTGGGGATCATCAGGGGTGGTAAGGATATAGGAAAGTAGCCAGCAAAATGGTTGGCCTTACTAAGGCCTCAATAAGGAGGCGGAAGGCTGACCAGTACTTAGATGAGTTAACAGTAGGTTAGCATTGAGGCGGGTGCATGTCTGTCGCCAGTACCGTCGTTTCTTGGCCACGAGCAAGTTACGTACGTGTCTTTGAAGTTGCCAGTGGCGTTGCAGCGTGTCCCGCTCCCGTGTGTGGAGGAATGCACGGTAGAGACAGCGGGATTCACAAAGGAGGAGGACAGCCTGTGGGGGTAAGTTGGGGTGGTGTGGGTGGATGGCGGTGGTAGGGATGTGAGCCTCAAAGACCTCAGACAAGGTCTGCTGGAGTGGCCCTCTGTTCAGCGGCGGCTATCTAAATACTAGCAACCGAGAGGGCGTTGGCTGGGCGTTTCCTGCGAGTCTGTTTATGGCCTCTGTCTATCTTCGCGCAACCTCTATGCTGCAGTTGTACAGCCGACGTTCATAGGAATGGTTCACTGACAATCACGCTCTCATTTGCCGAGACGATAGTTAGCATAGCCTTCAGCTACGTCATTTGCTACGACCTAGCAAGGCGCCATTACCAGTTATATTGAGCTTATTATAAAACCTGTACCGTCAAGAGCGATGTACACCAATTATGGATTAAAGTTAAGTATTACATCATCTACGTACTTTATTTGCACTTCTCAAGACATTGTCCTGTTCCAGACCTCACGCCAGTCTGCGTGTAATTAAACGCGTGCATTTCGGCCTCCTCTAGCAACACGGTGTTGGCTCTTCTGCCAACACTTCAGTCTGAATAATGTATCAGAAATGCAAACAAAGTGCAATGTGTACATCAAATTGGGATCAAGAAAAAATTTGGAAATTTGCGTTAAGGTCTTATGGGGCCAAACTGCTGAGGTCATCGGTCCCTTAGCTTACACACTACTTAATCTAACGTAAAACTAACTGAACCTAAGGACAACACACACACACTCATGCCCGAGGGAGATCAAAAACATGGTCATAAACTCTAAAGTAAATACCCCAATACTGTTTTCAAGTGTAAACACATGAGCTCTACTAGACAGGCAGTCAAAGTTGCTATTGTATATCAGAACAAGTATAAAAGATACGCTTCACAAAATGTTGAACACTAATGTAATTAACAAATTAGTAATACATAGTTGTCAAACATGAGTTTTACTTCAAAAACTATTCTACAAAACTCCAAAAACAAGAAATAAATTCAACTACTAGTTTAAGCTGCTGTTGTCTGTCATCACCAACAGGTGGTGACGTTCAAAGTTTGAGCTAAGTAACACCCTTGGCTTAAGACACAATAGAGCCCTAAATTAAATATCTTACCATCTATGATGGTTTTCAATGGTTACAATGTTCTTTCAGAGTCTAAAATATCTGCACAAATACATCAGAAATGCAAGAAGTGCAGTGTTTACATCAAGTATCGCAACTGTATTTTCCACATACACATATAACCGTCACGTGATTATCTGAAACATAATTTTGTACTCTAAAGTAAGTACTACAATGATATTTTGATGCCTAGACAGTTACAAATAACAGGATAAATTAACAGCTGAAATTACGTGTTAGACAGATGTCGTAAAACTCACCTAACCAAGCTTCCAACTACAGAAAATATATAATTGCTACAACACTACGCTAAGCATATAAGCAGACAGATAAAGAGAAAGTGTGATTTACTGGAATAATGTAATTAATTAGACCTACTCCTGGTGAAAGTCCCAGTACAACCTCAAATTAAATATTTCCATCTTTCACTTGACTGCCTTACTTATTATATTACACGCAGCTAGCAGGCTCCTGTCAACATGCAAGTATAATTACGGGCCTCTACAAAGATGCAAGGAAAATAAAATTCTATTATTTCTCGAAATATGTAGGATTTCACACACGTTACAAGTTCTGTGGACCCTCAAATTAAATATTTCCATATCTAAATTGTATATATTACTTACTAAAATACGTACATCTCGCTTATTGACACTACTTAAATTACGGCTTAGTAGACGACTGTAGTTTCATCCTTGTGTCGTGCCTTAAATTAGTATAAATACGTAAAAACTGCTTGAAAAACATGAGCACTACTGCAAATCCAACTTACAACATTCGAAACGAGATAACAAATTCTGGGGCATTCCCTCCCCATCCCGTCCAGATTCAACAGGAAGACTCGGAACTAGTGGGAGTTTTCATAATGAGATAAGGAATTCTGGGAATTACCTGTGATGATGCAATCAAAAGGTCAGTGACGTGAGCCATGTGATTTAACCAAAGTAAGCCGGAATCTAGGTCAAGGTCACTGACCTAAGTCACAAATGTGAACGAAGTGGGCCAGGTAGTACATAGACATACTACTGCAGTTGTCAAGATCCCACAGAGACAATGAATGGGTATCATTTAGTTTCAGTATTATGGACGCAGAGGGATAATGGGCAAAGTTTGAACTGGTTGTAAATATTCCGAGTTGGTAAATTGAGAACTGAAAAAGCCCACCGTGGTTTAGTAACAGAATTCGGAAATGGCTGAAGAAGCAGAGATTTTAGCATTCTCGGCTCAAAAAAGAAGGCGCAAAATATGACAGGTAAAAGTTAGTAGAAATTCTTGCGTCTGTATAAAAAGCGATTCGCAAATAGTTCCACCATCATACTTCAGCAAAAGATCTTGCCATGAACCCAACAAAATTTTGGTCCCGCACAAAATCGCTTAGCGGGTTAAAGGCTTGTATCCAAGACTCGTTAGCCAGTCTGGTGTGGCAGTAAGAGACAGCAAAAGGAAAGTAGACGTTATAAATTCATGTATAAGAAATCATTCACACAGTTACGATCGTACTAGCATACCGTCGTCTGACCGTCGGACAGACTTCTATATCGAGGATACAGTATTAGGCATTTAGGCATTTCTGGCGTACAAAAGCAACTGAAGGAGTTGAAAACAAATAAGTCACCAGCCCCCCCCTCCCCCCTCCCCATGATCCACGGACCTTGCAGTTGATGGGGAAGCTTGTGTGCCTCAGTGAAACAGATATGCGTACCGTAGGTGCAACCACAACGGAGGGGTATCTGTTGAGAGTCCAGACAAACGTGTGGTTCTTGAAGAGGAGCAGAAGCCTTTTCAGCAGTTGCAGGGACAACAGACTGGGTGACTGATTGAACTGGCCTTGTAACATCAACCGAAACAGCATCGCTGTGCTGTGCAGGTACTGCGAATGGCAGAAAGCAAGAGGAAACTACAGTCTTAATTTTTCCCGAGGGCATGCAGCTTTACTGCATTGTTAAATGATGATGGCACCCTCTTGAGTAAAACATTCTGGAGGTAAAACACTCCCCCATTCGGGTCTCAGAGCGGTGACTACCCAGGAGGACGTCGTTATCAGGAGAAACAAAACTGGTGTTCTACGGTTCGGAGCGTGGAATGTTAGATCCCTTAATCGGGCAGGTTGGTTAGCAAATTTAAAAAGGGAAGAGGATAGGTTAAAGTTAGTTATACTGGGAATTAGTGTAGTTCGGTGGCAGGAGGAGCAAGTTTTCCGCACAGGTGAATACAGGGTTATAAATACAAAATCAAATAGGGGTAATGTAGGAGTAGGTTTAATAATGAATGAAAAAATAGGAATGCGGTTAAGCTACTACGAACAACATAGTGAATACATTATTGTAGCCAAGAGAGACGCGAAGTCCACACCTACCACAGTAATACAAGTTTATGCGCCAAATAGCTCCGCAGTTGATGAAGAGATTGAAGAAATGTATGAGAGACAAAAATAATTATTCAGAGACTTAAGGGAGACGAAAATTTAATAGTCATGGGGGACTGGAACTCGATAGTAGGAAAAGGAAGGGAAAGTAGTTGGTGAATATGGACTAGGGGTAAGGCATAAAAGAGGAATCCGCCTGGGAGAATTTTGCACAGAGCATAACTTAATCATAGTTAACACTTTGTTCATGAATCATGAAAGAAGGTTTTACAAGTAGAAGAATCCTGGAGACACCGGAAGGTTTCAGATTGTTTACATAATGGTAAGACAGAGATTTACGAACCAGGTTTTAAATGTTAGGACATTTCCAGAGGCACATGTGGACTCTGACCACAATTTGTTGGATGTGAACTGTAGATTAAAACTGAAGGAACTGCAAAAAGGTAGAAATTTATGGAGATGGGACCTCGATAAAATGAAAGAACCAGACGTTGTAGAGAGTTTCAGAGGGAGCTAAAAAAAAGGGAATGGGTAGCTTTGAGAGATGAAATAGTGAAGGCAACAGAGGATCAGGTAGGTAAAAAGACGAGGCCTAGTAGAAATCCCTGGGTAACAGGAGAGATATTTAATTAGTCGATGAAAGGCGAAAATATATAAAATGCAATAAATGAAGCAGGCGAAAGAGAATACAAAGGTCTAATAAATGAGGTCGACAGGAAGTGCAAAATGGCTAAGCGGAAATGGCTAGAGGACAAATGTAAGAATGTAGAAGCATATATCATCACGCGTACGATATGTGCCGCCTATAGGAAAATTAAAGAGACCTCTGGAGAAATGAGAACCACCTGCATGAATATCAAGAGATTTGACAGAAAGCCAGTCGTAAGTAAAGAAGGGAAACAGAAAGGTGGAAGGCCTATATAGAGGGTCTATAAAAGGGAGGTGTACTTGAGGGCAATATTGTGGAAATGGAAGAGGACGTAGATGAAAATAAGATGGGAGATATGACACTGCGAGAAGAATTTGGGTGATTGGTTGATTGAGGGGGTTGGGGGTTGGGGGTTGGTGGGGAAGGGACCAAACTGCTGGGTCATCGGTCCCGAAGAATTTGACAGAGGACTGAAAGACCTAAGTCGAAACAAATCCCCGGGAGTAGACAACATTCCGTTAGAACCAATGAAACTCTTCCATGTGGTTAGCAAGATGTATGAGACAGGCGAAATACCCTCAGACTTCAAGAAGAAAATAATAATTCCAAAGAAAGCAGGTGCTGACAGGTGTGACAATTGCCGAACTATCAGTTTAATAGGTCACAGCTGCAAAATACTAACACATATTCTTTACAGACGAATGGAAAAAGCCTGCCGCGGTGGCCAAGCGGTTCTAGGCGCTTCAGTCCGGAGCCGCGCGACTGCTACGGTCGCAGGTTCGAATCCTGCCTCGGGCATGGCTGTGTGTGCTGTCCTTAGGTTTAAGTAGCTCTAAGTCTAGGGGACTGATGACCTGAGATGTTAAGTCCCATAGTGCTCAGAGCCATTTGAACCATTTTTTGAATGGAAAAACTGGTAGAAGCCGACCTCAGGGAATAGCAGTTTGGGTTCCGTAGAAATGTAGGAACAAGTGAGGCAAAACTGACCCTACGACTTATATTAGATGATAGGTTAAGGAAAGGCAAACCTGCGTTTATAGCATTTGCAGACTTAGAGGAAGCTTTTGTCAGTGCTGACAGGATGCAAAATCAGGTTTGCTTTAAATACACACTCGAAGTTTCTTGATCGTTAGTCACCTTTGGTGAGTTGACTTTAGTCAAGAATGCTTTTAAGGCGGCAAAGACGCCATTATCGGCACCTCACTGAGCTCGAACGAGGACGTGTAATAGGTTACGAGAACCTAGATGTTCCTTCCCGATGTTGCAGAAATGCTTGGCAGGAATGTAGCTACTGTACATGACTGCTGGCAGCAGTGGTCACGACAATGTGAGGTCGCAAGGGCTCCGAGTGGCCACGTGGTTCTACCGAGAGAGAAGATCGTCAGGTTCGGCATATGGCTCTGTCGCATCGTAAAACATCTGCAACAGCAATTTGAGCATCCGTTGGCGCCACAGTGACATAACGAACTGTTACAAATCGATTACTTCAAGTACAGCTCCGCTCCAGAGGCTCTGTAGCGTGAGTTAACTGACCCCAAACCACCGCCACAGTGATGGCTGTGTTTCGATCAGGAAGCCAGTTGAGGACCTGTACCAAACCTGTTTGCGTGCGAGACACCAAGACACACTCGACCTTCTAACAACCCTACCACAACAAAGGTCAAAATTTTAATAACGATTGTGGTGTTGCTCACGCTGCTAAATACTGCATTATCGGGCAACAACAGTCATATTAAGTGGCAGGTGTCATTAGAGCAGAGTTAATAGTCATTTCATGTAATAATGAAAAAACTAAGCACTCATCTTTTTGTGTTTCCCACGCAGGTCTCGTCGTAAAATCATGGCTCAATCGTTGAAACTCTAGGTGGTTATAATTCCAAGCTCGAATGCAAAGAGGCCTAGGTTTTATCCTACTATATTCAAAAGTTTTGTAGATGCGCTTCATTCTTGAAGATTACATTGAAAACATCTTCCTCACGTTTTATAAGCCAACTACAATATGCCTCTTTCCAACATGACTTCCAAGACTTGACTTTCGCAAGGTCCGACTCTCTAACAAGTTAACAGCGAACTAACAATCGCTTACGCGCCCAAAAATCAGAGTTACAAGTAAGTCAAAGATCATAGTGACAAAAGAAAGAATACACATAAGAATAATATCATTGCGATATAAACATATCGATGTATCAAAAGTGAAATCAAATCTGAATGTTGTCTCAGAAATATGTTAAGTAGTTAACAGAAATACAGTAGAATATTACTGGAATCGAGAGGTTCAGGTGAGGTACCATAATGGTTACGTAGAAAAAGTACCATTACAACCTACACCTAGGATTATGCTGTGGGGTGCACTAGATAAAAGATGACTTAGATAAAATTACTAATTGGTGTGATTTAGTCCAGTTTTCTCCAAATGTAGAAAAATGTAAGTTAATGGAGGTGAGTAGGAAAAACTATCACGTAATGTTCGAATACAGCATTATTAGTACGCTGCTGCTTTGCCCCAATAGCTGAATGGTCTGCGTGATGGACTGCCGTCCTAAGGGGTCCGGGTTCGATTCCCGGCGGGGTCGGGGTTTTCTCCGCTCAGGGACTGGGTGTTGTTTTGTCTTCATCATCATTTCATCCCCATCCGGCGGGCAGGTCGCCCAATGTGGCGTCGAATGTAATAAGACCTACACCCAGGTGGCCGGACCTGCCCCGTCAGGGGCCTCCCGGCCAATGATGCCAAATGCTCATTTCCATTTTTCAGTGCGCTGCTCGACACATGCACGTCGGTTCAGTACACAGACGGAAAAAAATCACAACAAAAATTAAGTAATGAAATTTCGGTAATACATTTGTCTAGGTAACATATGTAAGTGATTAACAGTGCAAAATCTCAGGTGAATTTAAGCGCGAGATAAGCCATTGAAAATGTGAAACACTGGTACACTAATAACCGGTGTAAACGCCAGAATGTTGAATGAAAGCATGCAAATGTGCATGCATTGTGTCGTACAGGTGCCAGACGTCTGTTAATGGGATGGAGTTCCATGTCTGTTGCACTTGGTCAGTCAGTACAGGGACGGTTAATGCAGGTTGTGGATGACACTGGAGTTGTAGTCCGATGACGCCCCATATATGCTCGTTTGGGGACTGACCTGGTGATCGAGCAGGCTAAGGCAACATGTCGGCACTCTGTAGAGCATATTAGGTCACAACAGCGGTATGTGGGTGAGCGTTATCCCACTGGAAAGAACCGCGCGACTGCTACGGTCGCAGGTTCGAATCCTGCCTCGGGCATGGGTGTGTGTGATGTCCTTAGGTTAGTTAGGTTTAAGTAGTTCTAAGTTCTAGGGGACTGATGACAACAGATGTTAAGTCCCATAGTGCTCAGAGCCATTTGAACCATTTGAACCCACTGGAAAACACCCCCTGGAATGCTGTTCATGAATGACAGTTCAACAGGTCGAATCAACAGACGGACGTACAATTTTGCAGTCAGGATACGTGTAATAACAACGAGAGTGCACCTGCTGTCGTACGAAATCACACCGCAGACGATAACCTCAGGTGTAGGTCGAGTACGTCGTGCACGCAAACAGGCTAGGTGCAGGTCCTCAACTGGCCTCCTTCTGCCATCACTGGCACCGAGGAAGACCCAGCTTCCATGAGAAAAGACAATCGACCTCCACCGTGCCCTCCAGTGAGCTATCGCTTGACACTGCTGAAGTCGCATATGGCGGTGGTTTGGAGGTCAGTGAATTCACGCTACAGAGCGTCTGGCTCGGAGCTGTACTTGAAGTAATCGATTTGTAACGGTTCGTTGCGCCACTGTGGTGCCACCTGCTGCTGCAGATGCTGTACGGTGCGACAGATGATCTTCTCTCTCGGTAGAACCACATGGCCACTCGAAGCCCTTGCTACATTACATTGTCGTGACCACCGCTTCCAGCAGACATGTACAGTGGCTACATTCTTGCCCCGACTTTCTGCAATCTCGCGGAAGGAACAGCCAAATTTTCCTAGCCTATTATACGTCCTCGTTCAAACTCATTGAGGTGTCGATAATGGCGTCTTTGTCGCCTTAAAAGCATTCTTGACTATCCTCAACTCACCAAAGGTGACTAACGATCAAGAAACTTACAACGTGTAATTAAAGCAAACCTGATTCTGCATCCACATAGGGGCGCTACCAGTGCCACTCTTGTGCGACTGATGTTTGAACAGACATCATATTTCAGATGTAGAAACACGTCTACCAACTTTCGTTTATATCCCACGGCTCCTTGTTAGTGTTGCGATTTTTTTTTCCGTCAGTGTATCTAGGTGTAACGTTGCAAATTGATGTGAAATGGAATGAGTACGTAAGTCCGGCTGTAGGAGAGACAAATGGTCGACTGAGTTTCATGGGGATTTCTACGAAAGTGTAGATGATCTATAAAGGAGATCGTGTATGGATCTCTACAGTGACCCATTCTTGAGTACCTGCGAGGGAGCTCCATCTGATCGGTTTAAGGGGAGACAGCGAAGTAATTCAGATAGGAACGTCCTGCCAGAAGTCCAAATATACCAGGATGCACGTGCATTGCTGCTTGAATGACACTCGTAGTACAGAAATGACAAAAGTTACGTCCATACAATTAATAGAACATTATTAGACAACTATTTCAGAATGAATGATTATCAAAAGCATTGGATGATAGTTACAATCAAGGTGTCAGAAGGTGGCTGAGCGAGGCAGCTATAGTCATTGATTGCCACAAATTGCCAATACACAGCCTAAATTACAGCATATTTTAATTGTAGCCAATTCTGCGAATGTGTCAGAATGACATTTCTTCGACGCAAAGGCTCATAACGAATGGAGCACGTTGGACTCATAAAATTGTCCTATTTTCCAAAATGGTATATAAACAGTCTGTTGAGTAAGCTCGTGGTTGGGTTAATCAACAGAAAACTTTATTTGATAACAAACTATAACATATACATACATCATATGTGAACAAAAGAAAACAATTACAATTAATAAGATGTCCAGCCAACCGCACCGTCGATAATTGCTTTCGATCTCAAAGGCATGCTCGAAACTAAATTTTCCGCGTATTGGCGTGGAAGAGACCTCCAAATGCGTCGAATTTGCTTTGACAGCTGTTTCAAAGTGAAGTTATTTTGCTCCTTGCAACCTCTTTTTGATGAAAGACCATTCTTTACAATACGATGAGTCAGGCGACTGTGAGAACCAATACATTGCCTACACACAGTTCTTCTTTTTCAGTCGCTGCAAAGCCTACTGCGGTGCTTCGGATCATTGTCCTCCTGCAGTAACCGACCTTCATTTTTGTTGATGAACCAACGTTTGGCGGTCGACATTAGATATATTTGATAAACGCGACGCTTAAGCTGCACTCATGTCTCTTCTTGTATATCTCAGTCAAGTATTCAAAATAAACTAATGTTTTATGGGCACTGCATGAAGGACAAAATTTCCCTCTGTTCGGTTGTGAAACAACTAAGGCGATATCTTTTACCGTATGTGTGTAATGCTGACCGTGCTCTTACTTAACAGACTTTATAAATCTTAGATTCATTTACTAGTTGATTAATTATTTATGCATTTGACCATTAGTTTTGTGCAAGGCATTTAGAATTGGTGCAACTTATGCATTTTCTGATTCCACCGTTGAAAAGATCACAGAAATATACGTTTTATGACAGGCCATGTAAAATGGTATTCACATACTTAAAAATGTTAGAAACGCGTGACCACACTGCATGTAAGTACATTGCATATGAATGAATTAATACTGTTAGATTGTCCTGTGAGGTCAGAGAATAATTAGCGAAGTGAGACGCCACTCCAACATATGTTTACTACGTATAACATACTTATATTTGAATAATGGACCATTTTGTTAAATCTGGTGGATCAGTTGTCATTTGGCATAGTCAAGGAAGTGTAAAATGCCGCTTGCAGACAAGTTAAGGACATACTGTTTCGAGACGACGAAACGGTAACGCATCTATGACTGACTGAGTTGTTTTGCGGTAGTACAGTAATAAAAAGTTGGCCGGTCGCTAATTAACTTTTGTGGGAACTTAGTCAAATTGCTAAGGGTTTGAACTTATTATCTGGCAGCCAACTGTCACTCTGACTTACGCGAGTGTCAGATTGTGAGCAGCGCGAGACCTTATATTATTTCGGCTTGTGTTGCTAATTGTTTCCGCTTAGCTTGAATGACTTTATTACTGCTTCAAGAAAATATTTGGTTTGTTCAAAAAATTAATGAACTTTACTTTGCTAATGTTTTATGAATAGTTAATGTGCAATGAGAGTTTATATTACGCGCATCTACAGTGAATAGTTTATCGAGGGGCTATGCCTGCACATGATTCGCACATACGGAAGCCTTATTGGATATATTAATATATTATTATCGTCAGTTTATTTGACAATACATCAACACATACACTTTTCGTAAAGCCGAAATTTTATTTATTATGTTTTTCACTGATGAATAAATAAACAATTCATAGAAACTTAAATCATTAATGTTGCCTACCATTTTTTATGCCAAAAAATTTTTCACAATTGTTAATGAGTTTTATTTAGGTTTCATTCGCAGACATCCTGTAGGATCACTTGTGGGACCTATTCAGTTTCCGCCCGCATAGCTGCAGGGCATAAACGTAAAGTGTGTGACCCACCTCTACGGCGGATAACGAGCAAGCAGTGGTCAGCAATTTGCCCAACTTCTGTCATCTGGTAATCGGTCCCCTTCGTTGCATGAGGCGTTCAGGCAGAGTGAAATGAGTGTTACTATGTTGTGTAATTAAGGGAGATAGTTCACACATCTGCCATCCATTCGCCTGCTTACATATTTCACTCTTCTCTTATATTTTCATTACAGTAATAATTCAGCCTCCCTCTCCGTTCTGTTCATCGATCCATTTCATTGTCATCCCTTCTCTCGTAACATGTATTTCTCCAGTGCTTGCTCAGCCCATCGTTTTTCAATGGTTTTCGCGCCAATATTTGAAATTGCTGATAGACACCGATTGGAAAGCGTCATAGTTGGATCGCGGCAATACGTTTTGTTTACCAAACCCTTTTCAGGACATCTTTATTTATTCTTTTTCCCTAAACATCCAGTCATTGTCTTAAGTGCGATATCCACAAAAAACTGTTGAGTGGTTCTTTGATTTCATCGTCAATTTATGCTATTTTTCGATAAGTTGATAACATAAAATTATTCTAGTTAATTTTTAAGTATATAGGGTGAAAAGTATTTAAACCGACAACTCTGGGAGGATGCAGGGGGCATCAAAACAAATATTTTTCCCCAATATCAATTTTTCCTATGAGGATTATTTAAACCTGTGGAGGCCGTATTACGCTCTTCAGTTGTTAGAGGCCGTATTACGATTTTCCGTTGTTAGAGGGCGTATTACGCTCTTCAGTTGTGTGCAACTGCTGTCCACCAGTGTAGTAGTGTTGTGGATTGGCAGGAGAGCCAACCCACGGAGTTTGGAGGAAGCCGAAAGGCACGCGTTTAAGCTCACGCAGGCTGGCGTGAGGTCTGGAAGAGGACAAGGAAATCAGAACCCAGAAAAACGGACGCAGATGGTGGAATACTTAACTTTAATCCATCAATGTTGAACGTAGCTCTTGTCAGTACATTCTTCACAATATCAATAGCAACTGATAATGGCGCCTTGCTAGGTCGTAGCAAATGACGTAGCTGAAGGCTATGCTAACTATCGTCTCGGCAAATGAGAGCGTATTTTGTCAGTGAACCATCGCTAGCAAAGTCGGTTGTACAACTGGGGCGAGTGCTAGGAAGTCTCTCTAGACCTGCCGTGTGGCGGCGCTCGGTCTGCAATCACTGATAGTGGCGACACGCGGGTCCGACGTATACTAACGGACCGCGGCCGATTTAAAGGCTACCACCTAGCAAGTGTGGTGTCTGGCGGTGACACCACAAGTAGCACGTAGTCTCTGTTTACTAATGGAGCGATACACCTGGAGTGAGTACACTGATATGGTTGGTGCGTACTACGTAGCACACCACAACGGACGAGCTGCACAGCGGGTTTATCAACAACAATATCCTAATCGCCGTATCCCGCATCATACGACCTTTGCAGCTGTGTACCAACGTCTGCGTGAGACCGGGTCATTTAGCAGACTACCTGGACAGGGACGCCGTCGCACAGTAAGAACGCTGCAATTTGAGGAAGCTGTCTTGCAGCATGTGGAGCGGGATCCTTCACTCAGCACTCGTGCAATTGCACGTAACATGGGGCTGAATCAGACGAACAGTCCTTCGAGAGCAATTGTTGTGGTGTCACCGCCAGACACCACACTTGCTAGGTGGTAGCCTTTAAATCGGCCGCGGTCCGTTAGTATACGTCGGACCCGCGTGTCGCCACTGTCAGTGATTGCAGACCGAGCGCCGCCACACGGCAGGTCTAGAGAGACGTCCTAGCACTCGCCCAGTTGTACAGCCGACTTTGCTAGCAATGGTTCACTGACAATCACGCTCTCATTTGCCGAGACGATAGTTAGCATAGCCATCAGCTACGTCATTTGCTACGACCTAGGAAGGCGCCATTATCATTTGTTATTTATCCTGGGATGCATGTACAGTCAGACCGATGTTCACCAATTATGGATTAAAGTTAAGTATTCCAGAAGCTCCGTACTTTTTTTACTAGACTCAATTCCTTTAACTGTTCCAGACCTCACGCCAGCCTGCGTGAGCTTAAACGCGTGCCTTTCGGCTACCTCATAGTGGCTTGGCTGTCTTGCCAAGTCACACAATTATTACGTCCATTTCACTTACAGCGTGTCCACAACCTGGAACCAGTTGATTATCCACCCAGGGCACAGTTTTCCCAGTGGTACTTGGAACAGTGTGAAATGCAGCCTACATTTCCATCCTCTGTGTTGTTTACCGATGAAGCAACGTTCGGGCGTGATGCACAATTCGCATGTTTGGAGTGAGGATAACCCACATGCAACAGTTACCAGCGCCCATAAAGCGCGGTTCTTCGTTAATTTGTGGGTCGGTGTTGTTCGGGACTGTTTAATTGGGCCGTATCTGCTACCTAGGCCATTAAATTGCGGGCACTATTACAATTCTCTCGCCAGAGCATTGCCAGAATTGCTGGAAGACGTCCCGCTCCCTACAAGACAACGCATGTGGTTCCAACATGACGGGGCGTCGGGACATTTCAGTCATCGTGTACGTCGATTCCTAGACCGACGGTTCCTAGATACGTGGATTGTCCTGCTCGATCCCCAGGCATGTCCCCTCTGGAGTTTTTTGTGTGGGTAGAGATGAGCAACCTTGTTTACGCAACTCCTGTTGCATAAGAAGAGGATCTGGTTGCCCGGATAGTAGCAGCAGGATACTCCTAGGGTTTTTGCCCGTGTCAGACAGAACATGATCCGACGGTGTAACCTTTGTTTACGTGTCAATGGAGGCATTTTTGAAAATCTACTGTAATTGAAATTGGGTTGTGTTAATGTGTTGTCTCTTGGTCCTAAAAAAATGGAAAAGTGTGTGTTGGTTTAGTTAATTTGCCGCAAGAGAAATCTTCCTCTACCGGTTTAAATACTCCTCATAGGAAAAAAAGACATTAGGGAAAAATATTTGTTTTTTATGTCCCCTACAACCTCCCAGAGTTTGTCGGTTTAAATACTTTTCACCCTGTACATTCAAACGTTACGTATTAAATTCACACATTCGTTGTTGAAGAATTTCTGCACTACAGGCACACGATACTTCATTATGTGAAACGAAGGCATTTCTAGCTCTCACACAAATTCGTTAGAAAGGCCTTAATAGCGTGTCGTACAGCCCTTACAAAGAAGGAGGCCAGAAATATTTAATTAATGTAAAATCCAATTACAGATCAGAACTGTAGAAGAGATTACGACCCAAATGACCGCAATAATGGGTCGACTGCCCGCATAATCAATGAGCTGATAAAGTTGATGGCCAAATTTCCGTCACTAAATTAATTTTCCCCACTCTTCCGAACCAACCGCGGTGTCGTTGAGAGAAAGGACCACAGGATGTGAGGGTCGGGAGATTAATTGAAATAGTTTTGTTAAAATAGTTCCAAGATGACGTGTTCGGATGTAAGGAGTAGTTGTATTCAAAATTGATTGCTAGCCACGTCGTCGTGGAAGAACAGTTGTTTTTCAGCATTCTGGCCTAGTCAACATAATAAATAAAGTCACCTATGCCGCTCAGTAACAAAAGAGCAGGAGAGATCAGAGACACCTCTCATATAAGGTTGACGGCGCGGACTACGGTCTGCACAGGAGGCACACAGTATAAGGAAATAAAAGCGACGGAGACATACTCTCCAGACCTGGCTGCTACAGTAGCTAGTCGCTGTCGGTTGGTTACGATTCACTGTGAAGTCTGGTGTTCAAGTCTGCCGCCATCTTAGATGCATCATACGCTGATCTTCGATACCTAGGAGTCAGATGGGTACCGTAAAGTCACAATGGGAACATGACTGTATTTCAAGAAGATGTACTCGATTTCCGTAATCGATTAAATAACGCACGTTCGCATCCGGTTTTGCAAGCAGCGCCGAAAATACCGTTTTGAGCTACACCAAAATGTTCCCACGCCTTTGTTCTCGCCAGTATTACTCTTATGGCTTGTAAATTTCTTACTTATTTCCTTCAGGTTAGTTCTCTCTTGATACATACAGCAATCCTGAGGGCTGGAATGAACTCCCACCGTTATTTCCTTTGCGTACTTTTATGTGTTTCTTTCCTGTGGATAGCTTCTTTGTACTTCAGAATTGTGGATGCACGCTCTCTCCCAGACTGTGAAGGATGCCTCACTTTTTTCTGTGTGTCTGAGATGAATATACGAATTTTAGATTCAAATGTAGAATCTCTGTTACTCACCTTAGCTTTCTCCCTGATCCTAAAAACTCAAACACGCCACTATTGAACACTTATTATAAGTTGTGAGCTCCAGAGTTTAACAGTCGACGAGACACGGAGATCTTCATATAAACCCTATATAATCTGAAAAATTGCACGATGGAGTGCCAGAGTTGCAGGTCACTGCCAGCACCTCCTCTGCCTGTGGTACAGAAGCTGTCTCCGATCCTCCATGGGTGGTACAACGACTGGCGCAAAGACGCACACTGCCTCTCCGAAGGCATGGCTGCTGGGAGGAATGCAATTACGCCACCCAGCAACGTGACGTCCTCCGCCATCTCTGCCGCCGGTGCTCCATCTGCCGACGATGCTACAAATGACCACACACAGCCACCAACAGCGCCGGTTAGAGAAGCAAGCATAAATCGGGCGAGTACCGCTTTGCAACCAGCCAGTGGAGCTCGCGCAATGTCAGCAAAATTCTCTTAGCTGTTGTCCGCTATGGAAGCTCAGAGTACGATATCCTAGTACTCCGGCTATACTGCAACGCAGCTAGAACTGACGGGTTGCCGCACCGGCAGGCGTTGATTCACGGTAAATAAAGCTACGGTTACCGGCAAGCTTGCGGAAGGACCCGTACGTACTCGTAGCTATCAGACTGTTTCTCTGCGCCGGTCACGTGTCCGTTTGGCAACAGGACAACTAATCTTCCGCCCAACAAGTATTTAAGTGGCTGCACCGCACCTACCTGGCTAGTTTCAGCTGCTCCCAATTCCAGCACGTTCAGCAAGCAGCCAAGTCGTCGCCAGAGTAAAGCGGTCACTCTCGCCATCGAGCACTGCTTCGATGGACTTCTCCGCCAAACGAACTCGCTTAGGTCATCTGCTGATATATCCCATTAACGGCAAATTTCGCCGTAGTCTCTTAACTGATACGTTCGTCGTACGTACCATATTAATTTCTGTGGCTATTTTGTGGAGTTTTGCTAGTCTGTTAGCACTAACAGCTCCACACAAACGCCGCTGCTCTCGGTTGTTAAGTAAAGGCCGTCGGCCAAATTTAGTATTATCGACACACTCTTGTCGCTGTGGATCTCGGAATATTGAATTTCCTAACAATTTCTAAAATGGAACGTCCCGTGTGTCTAGGTCCAACTACTGTTCCACGTTCCAGATCTGTTAAATTCTCGTCGTGCGGCGATAATCAGATCGCAAACCTTTTCACATGAATCACCTGAGTGTAAATGACAGCTCTGCCAATGGTCTGCCCTTTTATACTTTGCGTACACGATAACACCCCTATTTGTATATGTGCATCTCGCTGCCCTGTGATTTTGGTGACCTCAGTGTAGTTTTCTCCTTTATTATCGAAATTGCTTGTTATGACTTGGCTGAACATGTGAAATTCATTTTCTGCTTTTCAATTTAATTGAGAACGATCATTTCGTCAGTGGATAAACTTCACCAGCGTCTACTGCGTCCGAAACTAGCTGTCGTATTGTGTTTGCACCGTATGCTCAGTGGTTTAAATAATATGTTTGTTCGTACGTTGTTTCTTGGCAACATCTACCATCAGCGTGTGTGGTTCCACTTCGGTGACTGCTGTCACAGTTCAGAGCATCTCAAAGCAGAGGTGCGAAACACGGCAGTAACCGAAAAACATTCACAAGTAACAGGGTCATATGCTCAAACGCGAGCTTTGCTAGAAGTAGGGAATTTGGTCTTGCTCTTCAGACGTAGTGTGGCAAATTCTCTAGCAGATTAGGTGTCTCTGCTCGGGTTAGCAATCACGGGTAGAGGTGATTGAGAAAATGCACCTCGGCACCAAGGAGGCCTCAGTTAACATTAACTCGAGACCAGGCATTGTTGATCAGTATTTCTCGGGTGTGAATGAGCAACTAGTTAGCGGGGCAGAAAAAGCAGGTTTACCCTGAAGTCGCTGACTGATCAGGTGGGAGAAGGAAGAGGCAGTGCATTTTGCTCCGTTAGGCTCAATTGAAACTTTAATCGAGAAGACGGAACGGAAATTTGCTTACCCAACGCACTGCCGGTGGCGAAAGGTGCTATTACAAGGGAAGTATCATTTTCCTCGACAAACTCATAGGTAGTGCCTACCACAGATAAGGTCATACCGTTAATCCGAAGAAGCTACTGTGGTGCCTTCAACCTCTAACCAGCGTCCCCCAGTTTGGGGAGAAGCATCGAACTTCACTATAACAGATAACCCTCCACACTGGTGAAATTGGATGAAATGAACCATACAGCAGGCTGATTTTCAGCACAATTCCGATGTATGGTTTGGAATACTATGGGTCAGCCCACAAAACCAGATGACTTTGTCTCTGGAAAATTTCACTCCTAAGGTGAGCCTGTGGTGGCAGGCTACAGGCATATCTCTGACAGATTTTGTACAGTTAAGGAAAGAGTTCCTCGCATACTACTGGAGCCGGACATCTCAACAGAAAGTGAGGTGCCCTCTGATAACCAAGCTAATGTACAAATTCAGTGGCTGACCTCTGAGAAAATTTTTCCTGTTTGAAATAATTTCAGTACGCCACCTAGGCCCACCATAGACCCGGAGGAAATTGTCCCATTCCATTGTCAGCGAATGACCGAGTGGTGGAGATGGCAGTTTCTAAAAGTACCTGTAGTCAGCACCCAACGGCCACTAGAGACACTTCCAGCTTTAGACGACTTTCAGGAGGAGAAAGATTGGCAGAATGTTACCAATAAGGGGCAATACTTCTCTAATAACAAACAAAAAGCATCGTATGGACAGTCCGAGGCACAGTCCAGCCGTTCGGACAGTTGATATGGAGGGCGTAAAGGGGGAAAATGGTTCAAATGGCTCTGAGCAGTATGGGACTTTACTGCTGTGGTCATCAATCCCCTAGAACCCAGAACTACTTAAACCTAACTAACCTAAGGACATCACACACATCCATGCCCGAGGCAGGCTTCGAACCTGCGACCGCTGAGGTCGCGCGGCTCCAGAATGTAGCGCCTAGAACAGATTGCCACTTAGGCCGGCGAAAGGGGAAAAATATCGCCAACATAATACTACTGAGCAGAACGTATTGTCTACGCATTACAGAAATTGTGGCATAAGAAACGTAATTGAAACCACTGGCGATGTGCAGTATTGCAAAAGTCAGGTGACAATGTGCAGCCAGTTGCAATTGAACCGCTTGACAGCAAGGCACACAGTAAGGTTATTCAAAATGGCTGTGTCCCAAGACCCAAGAAGAGACATACAATAGTGTGGGACGGCTGTACATAAGACAAATGTTTACCATGCTGCTGCCAGTGTCACTGAGAGATGTTTCAAAAAGTGGAAAAATTAGCCTGATTGAACTCTTCGGAAAAATGTACCAAGTGGATTGAGTAATTCCACATATTGTGATGATAATAAATAGTTTAATCTGTGACACAACCGATTATCAACCTGCAAAGATGATGTTAAGAAAATCTATAATCACACTTATTAGAGACGTATCTAAGATAACTGCTGTGCCAGATGTGAGTAGTATAGCTAGAAGAGTTCTTATTCAGAGTCAGATTCCTCCCTCCTTCTCCTCTTATGAATCATTGAGGATGTCATTGCCAGATTGCTCCTAACAGACCCATTGCCCTATGTATAACATGGCAGGAAGTTCATAAATTAGTGACAAAATCAAAATAGACGGTGTTTTCCCCCCTCTGCTATGACGTCACTGTGGATTTAGGGCTATTTTCCTTAGTGTAATTTCGCGATAAATTAAAAAAATAATCCAAGATGTTGCATTGTTCTCTTGGCGTGAAATTCAAAGCCAGTCCGTTTGACATCAGAATCCAAGATGTCGATCTGAGATTGCTGATCTGGGATACTGTGACAGGCTCTTGGGAATACTAGCATAGGCTCTAGGACATCATAACTAAAGATGGGGATCCGAGATCGCTGACCTGGAATGTTGGCAAAGGCTCTTGATGATACTGACACAGGCTCAATGATATAATCCAAGACGACGAACCAAGATGGTTGATCTGGGATATTGCCACAGGCACTATAACATCATAATCTAAGATGGCGATCCAAGATGTTGGTCCTGGGACTAATGGCACTGCCTGAATGACTAACAGATCAATTGTGTTAAGTAGAGAATTCAAGATGGCAGCTGGGTTTTCCCCTAATGTCAGATACTTCTTGTCCCGAGTTTAAGTCCAACTATCCTAAGTTTAAACAATTGCTCTCTGATGTCGCAGGTTAAACAATTTGCACCTTATGTCTGGATCTCACTTGTTCTAAGACCACTTCTGCTATGCTTAAACAACTGCTGGGATAGGACAGAAATGTTCACTTCTTTATTTAAACAAGAACCAAAGTAAGACGAGTCAGCTCATCCACAGCGTCTGTACAAGCGCATTGCGAAGTTAAGTGGATGCCGCCACAGCCACCACTACCACCTCCCTGCCATCACTGCTGGATCACAGGCACTTCAGCGCGAACCACAGCTGCCACTGCCGCCACCAGGCCAGAGAGCAGGGACAGGCTGCGCGTCACCAGCCGCCCCACCATGCTCAGCAGCCAGATCCGACCACGTCGAGACATGGACCACTACTGAGCAGTACGTGCATACATCGTTGCAGTGTTGCTGTCGCACCATCACTGCCACCGCCTCCGCTGGCTGGCATACCACACATTTGCTCCAGTCTGCCTGTTTCTGCATGTTCGTGAGACAGTACAGCTCAGTGGTGTGCAGCACATGATATCACATCAATGGCCATTCCCCCACCCATCCCCTCAGCTGTTGCCTGTCAGCGTACCTGCTCCGTACATCTCCGAGCCCACTATATTTTTGCCTGTGTGACTGAAACCTTGGACGTGTAAAAATCTGCCTATTATTTGTAATGCTAGCGTTTTCCGAGACATGAAAATTTACTTAGAATGACTCCTCCTCAAAGCTAAAGTGGCCTTTGGACAAGTCATACCTAAACTTATCGTAAAAATTGTTTAAGCTGTCGTGTCAGAAGAGAACCGTTTAAACTTAAGACAGCTGGACTTAAACTTAGGACAAGCGGTACGTGATGACATGGGAAAACCCGGTGGCCATTTTGAATTCTGTACTTAGCACACTTGATCGATACAATCCAGGATTTTCCGGTATCTCCAAGTCCGCCATTTTGGATCGGCATCTTGGATTCTGAAATCGTAGAGCTTGAGTTAATATCACAGATCAGCCAGCCTGGATCGCCAACTATGATTATGATGTCATAGAACCTGTGCCAGTGACCACAAGAGCCTGTGCCAGTATCACACGTCAGCTATCTTTGATTACCATCCTGGATTCTGTGGCCATAGAGCCTGTGCCAGCATCCCTGGGCAACGATCTTGTACCACCCTCTTGGATCCTGACGTCATACTGACTGGGCTCGAATTTCACACCAACATAACATTGCACCCCCTGGATTTTTTAGTTTCCCATCGATTTATACTCAGGATAACAGCAATATCCCCAGACTGATATCATAGGAGTGGGAAATTTTTATTTTCCTGCCATTTTATAGAAAGGTCAGTTGCCCTATTAGAAGAAATGCAAGAAGTCATCAATGACATTGTAGGAGAGAGGGAGGGAGATCCCTGGCAGCAATAGGCTCTGTGCCAGAACACTCCTAACAATACTGCCGATGTGAATTTAAAGATTAAAATAGAGACCACTATTCAGCACTTAAGAAAGGAAGAAGCACTACCAAATGATTAGCACGAGAGAACTGCCAAATACCCATCCATCAAGATGGGTGACTTTGAAGCTGTGGAATTGATGTCTATATTCTTCAGCATACTAACATGGGTTGAATTAAAGCCAAAATTATAATTCACACTGATCATTCCATGGTGTATTTTCGTTCATGACTTGTGAACAGTCCATTGTGACATATCTACTTGTAAAGCCAAACTTGTTCCTGTGGCTTATTAAAATGTAATATTGTTTCAGCGTGGTAGATGATAATTTTAGTGAATACCTTATACATTACTAAGGGTAGACTGCCAGGTCTACATGCGGCGCTCTGCAAAACGAGGCAATTGAAGGAACAGAAAAAGACAGTGTGTGCCTGTCAGGGAGCAGTTATGGTGCCCTGTGGTGGTACTCTTCATAACAATGTAGCCCAAAGACAACATTCGATTTGGGGTAGCGTGCTGCTCTTGGATAAGCGTAGATTCAGGCTGAGTAGTGATTCTGGACGTTCCCTCATATGGCGAGAAGTGGAAACACGGAATGCACCCAGCAACATTGTCGAACATGATCGTTTTGGTGATCCAGGTCTTATTGTGTGCGAAGGCGTAAACTTGCATGTACGTATTGATCTCCTAATCTTGGAACACAGTACATGCACCAGGCAATGTTATTGTGACACTGTACTTCTTCCCATTTGCGTCTTTTCAAGGATTCATTCGGCACTGATTTCATTTTTATGGGTAACATTGTACGACCACAGGGAACAGCGCAGTAGGGGGACAAGGCCGACGTAACCCCTAAGTAGGTCACGCCAGACACGGACGTGGCCCCAAAGTAGGTCATCCAAGATGGCGTCCGTGACGTCACTGATGACGCAAGTGCTGCACCCCCTACCACACCACCCCGGCGGGAAGTTTGAATTTTGGCAGGAAAGTGCCATGGCTCACTCCCTCAGAAAAATGGTTGGAAGTTCAAATTGCAAAGGATAATCCATCACACCATGGTTATCTCTACTAACCTAAGGAAATCGCAGGAAGATATGTCACTTGGGCTACCTCCACTAAGCTAACCCCTGCCCTCCCCTCGCCCAGAAAATTTCGGGAAGTTCAAGTTCCATCAGGACAATGCAGCACACCTACGAAAATGACGGTAAAGAAAGGGCACTTGGACTACCTCCACTAACCTAAGTCCCCAGGGCGCCACCTCTTCCTAGGGATTGGTTGGAAAAGGACTCAGCCTGCACTGGGCTGGTGGAGAGAGGAAGGAGTGTACTTTATTTATTTTGGAACAATTTGTTTAGGGATGGAGTATATTTATCACACTGATACAAAACACACGCTCTGACATGCCTGGGGTCACAATACACAGTCTGAAGACATGCTAACTACTAGTAAATAACGCAACAGACACGCTTGCTAATTGTAGACTGTTGATGTAATGCATTCCACAGCCTACTCACATGCAAACTACTACACCAAAATAATTTCAGTACAGGCCTGCGAACTGCTCTTAAAATAATGCAGTACACAGATCTGCAGACACGAAATCAGCTCGTAAACTGTCCAAATAACGCATAGCACAGCCCACAGACCTGCTCACAAAATAATGCAACAGACATGCAATCAACAAGCACAAACACCGTCCGCCGCCCCCTGTCCAGTAGAGCCCAAAGGAGGCTAGGGACAGCCCCTGCAAAGTGATGCAGCCGTCAGCTGTCAAACTACATACAGGCACCCTCAAGCATGAGGCAGCGACATCCCTTTGATACTTGGTACCTGAAAAATTACTCTCCAAATACACGATTACCTAGGGGCCGTAGATGACGCGACCGGACGGGAGCGAAGACAAACAAAGTGCAGACGCTCCCAGGTTGGCTGCCACTGAATGCAGGTGGAAGTTGCCTCTATTTTCGAGGTATACAGTCACTGTTATACTGACGTCACAGAACTCCAAGGCGCTCACGCAGCTCCCATATGCGAGACACCTCCGGGCAGCACTTATATTTACCGTTGATGACAGAATAGCACAGGCTGCCTTCCCCCTACCGATCTTACCGGAATATCCGAGCTGCATCCAGCCATGCGTACCGACCCCAGCGTGACTGACACCTCGCCGCGAAATGTCCTCGTGGCGACTTGCCATCTAAAAGGTTCTCAATGTTATTCTGATGTCACATGCCTTTGTAAAAAATAAAATCCAAGTCGACCTCGCGGAAATTGTATAGTGCCCCAGAAATAGTTAACACTCGCTTTCTTGGTGTCCAACTTGTATGCACGGAAATTCTTGCCCTAACAGAACCTGTTTTCGGAAACAACAGAGAATAACATCGAATGCTCTCCTCCTCGTGGACCTAATGTGGTACCCACTCCATCACGTGTTACCCTTCCTGCTTTCAACATACACAAACGTTCCTTCTGCTGTGTAGAGGCTCCTATATCCCAGCACAAAGGACGTGAATGAATCGAGCATTATTATTGGCTCTTATCGAATTTACCCGCCGAATTACTGACGCCGCCAGTATCTAAGCAGCATCCATCTTTTCTTTCTGGGACTTTCAGCAGTAAAATTATTTTGCATAGATCGCTAAATTGCATTCACAGTTAAACCCACAAAGCTGTCTACAGATCATCAAATAAATATGAGACTCACAAGAATATTGGAAGCCAGGAACATATTTACCAGTCTAACTACAATTAAATGTTATTACTATTGCCACAACAGTCTGACACCAATGGATGTACACGTAATTTCTGCTCTTGATGGTTGTGCTTCTGGAATGAATCCCAATGTCTATAGTGCACATAATTTTCCACGTAAAAAATCTCTCGCAGTTATCGATGTGCTGAATCTATATGTCCCTCACGACAGGACACACAGTCATCCTCTTTAGTCATACCACAACATAAAGCATAGTAACTTTACGAAGAAATATATATACATTTTACACAATGTAAGCGCCGGCCGCGGTGGCCATGCGGTTCTGGCGCTGCAGTCCGGAACTGCGGGACTGCTACGGTCGCAGGTTCGAATCCTGCCTCGGGCATGGGTGTGTGTGATGTCCTTAGTTAGGTTTAAGTAGTTCTAAGTTCTAGGGGACTTATGACCTAAGACGTTGAGTCCCATAGTGCTCAGAGCCATTTGAACCAACACAATGTAAGCCACAGTAACTTTACAATACAATATATACACATTTTACACAAACAGTACAGTTATCTTTTATGTCTGTACAGCACCCCAAAAAATTATCATATGCCTACACTCACATTGGCTATATGTCACGATACTCCTCAGTCCTAGGGAAGCACCATCAGCATTTTTTTTTTCTTTCTACAGACATGACAGTCAGCAGCAATAAACTACTTTACACAGATCACCATATTGCACCGATAACTAAACCTCGCAAAGTGCCATACATATCGTCAAATACAGAAAGACTGTTACTCAATTACACTGCTTTCCCACTGAGGACAGGAGATTGAATATTAGAGCGTGAAACAGGTATCCAACCCAGGAATATATCACCACGTACCGTGTCGATGTAGTAATCATACAGTTCATATCCTCCACAATACATCATCCCTTTTACATCAGAGCATCCTCAGCGGACCGAAGACACTCTCACAACTGTTCTACAAATTCGGGATCGTTTCCCCTCGACACAAATGCATTACTGTTTCTGCTCTGAACCTGCTTCCTTTCTTGCTTGCTTTTCTACACACATCTTCAGACTCGGGAATTACAAGAACACACGTATTTTCGCATGGTTCACCATAATATTAGACCATTTTCGCGGTAATTCTCGATATCAAGCACTAGGCAGCATCCTACTGATCGCTAGCGCAACATAGTTCCCAACATATAGACTGGAAATTATTTCTCTACAAACCTGAAACTTTAGCTAGGTGCGGCATGCTGTAAACCACTGAGTAACTAGAAACAAATAGAGGAAACTGATATTTCCACTCTCTAATACCGATGTCGGTGATGTAATAGATTCCCAAACATTCCTATAATTTAGAAGCCAAATAAGGCCTTTCCCATGTCCAGAGAACAGGCAAACGTGTCTTCCACATGCTAGATGCACACACCACAATCGATCTTCTCTCAACTAAATAAAGGAGCGAAATGTGAAGAAGCAGTCAACTGAACAATTTACATGGGGGGGGGGGGGGGGGGATAATGGTCCAGCGCAAACACACCTCCATACACAATACACAATATTCTCAGATTTCCACTTGATCACGAAAGCCTTCCCAACACATACTACGTATTAGTTCGCTATTCAGTCGTCTACATGACGGCAAAGTTAACTCAGATACATTCCTACACTCCAACAGGCCTCTGCATTCGGACGGCTGCTGCCGTTAAGAGGAAATGTGAATCATTCTCACAAGTGAACCATATTTCTGGCACTGTCATATCTCGAAACGAGACATCTTTCTCGAGCCTGTCTGCTGCAGTAAAATTACAACCTGGTTTTGCCCAGTCCCTATGCATCATGCAGCTGTGCCCATTGCTACAGCTTCGCGCAAGTGATCGTTCCATTTTAAGTCGGAACTGAGCAGAAGTGGGAGAAAACCCTATCCACCACGTTCTGCAACCCATGTAGAAACAGAGCGACATGAGTTAGTGCGACAGGAGCATATTTTGACCATTCGATGGAAATGCGCGCATTGTGGTAATACCCGAACTACATACAAGTACTACAGATCCACATGCATTCAAATCTATCACCCCAACATGCTATTATCCTTATTCTCTACCACCAAACAGAGAAAAATTAAGAACTATAGCAGTTCCACTAACTTCATCCGATATAGAACTCACCTAGGCACCATTGCTTGCACAATGACACATAGCTGCGGTGCGGCTCCAGTGCGGAGAGGGAGATGTCGCAGTTCTCCCCCAGAATAGCCCAGCGTGCAGCCCTCCAAGCATTCCTAACGGTATAGCCAGTCCCTCACCGAATTTACCTGTCAAACTGCTGCTGTTGCCGATGCGGGACGATTCTATTAAATATACAGCTTTTGATCCACTACAGAGGGCAGTTAAGGGTTCATCACCCGTACTATAGGAGGATGGCCGTATCCCACAGACTATACTGTAACTCATAAGAGACGCTCCCTGTGACCCTGTGTCGTTGTTTGAAACATTGTTTTCTAACACGCTTTGTACACTGCCATACATTTGTTTTTCTGCCATGACTTCCATGTCTATGCCATGTCCTAACTGACATTAAGACGCTCTAATCCACAGCCTCTCGCAGGAAATTAGACATCGCATGGTGTAAATCAGTTTTTTACTGCAGCTATCATAACATGCCACAAACACTGGATGAATTTACATAAAATATAGTAACAACATAAGGAAACTAGAAGAGTTTGGCTGCGTTGTGTAGAGTTTCCAAACTGATGTCCGAAAGTGATTGACGACCTCTACAGTTAAACTCATCTGTCATAGTGACAGAATAGATGATGGCTCTGCATTCCCTTTCGACTGATTCCTCATATTGCACTCATGTACGCGATCGCTGTTTCGATGCTAGAAACCAAAAATGGTTCAAATGGCTCTGAGCACTACGGGACTTAACTTCTGAGGTCATCAGTCCCCCAGAACTTAGAACTACTTAAACCTAACTAACCTAAGGATATCACACACATCCATGCCCGAGGCAGGATTCGAACCTGCGACTGTAGTGGTCGCGCGGTTCCAGACTGAGGCGCCTAGAACCGCCCGGCCACTCTGACCGGCTGCTAGCAACCCCCAGAAGGTGTCACCCATCCACAAAACTCATTCCCTATCTCAAGCAAGCGCTGTCAGTGAATCATTATGCGGTCACCAACAGTGCGCCAATACACGAATGGGATGGAAAAGATGCACTGTATTAATAAGCAACACAGTTGAGAGCGTGAACAATTTTAGCAATTCTACAGTTACTTCAACACAGGCCAGTGATGTGACAGCATTTTCCCCCAGTTTCAGTAACATAGCTAAACCACCCCTTCTCCACTTCGTGAGTATCACTACGAACGTGGAGAGATGACTGCAGTACGTCCATTCAGTGTTAATTCTCAAACAAATATATCATCAAAGTATACCAGACAGCGCTCAACATATTTCTAACACCTCGAGCATAGTGCTTAATTTACGATCTATCTCTCTGCGTATGGGAGTCACAGAACATTCTCGCTGTCTTAGGGTAAAATTAGTGAGTGAAGGACCCTCCTCACACTGTCATTGACCAACCCGCCATGCAGCACCATTTCCGAACTAATCTGTAACCGTCCAGAAGAAGACCGCTACACTCCACGTCACGTGACTGAATAGAACTTTCCAAGTCCTCACCCATCCAAGTGCATGAGATTTCTCGAGATGCGCCCATGTCGAAGAGCTTAGCACTCCTTATCGATGTATAGTAACAGATTTCAAAGTGTCGTGATGTAATAGCAGACGGTTAAGAAGAACAAGAAACAAATGGTTTTTCTGGGCAATGGAGCTCCAGACGGATGAAGTTCGACGCATTTTTACATAAATCAACCAAGCTATTAACTCTGAAGTATTGTTCTAGAGTCTAGGATCGGTACCTGGAAGGTATTGGTAAGAGAGAACATAAACACAAGCACTCCTAAAGCTACAAAGTTCTGCACTTAAAATGGGCTATAATGTTAGATCGCCTGCGTTTCCAACATAAGTTATTTGCGTTGGTATTTTATCTTTGACAGTCATGGTCTCAGTTAGACATGCGCAATGTTCCCCGCCATGTTGATTTGCAGCGCGCTATCTAGTCCTACTTAGTTTCACGTGAGCTCCCGAGGCCCACCGCACGGCGTCCATGGAGAAGAGGCGCACGCCAGAGCTTAAGTCTTGGTGTTGACTTAGTATTTATGTACCGCATTTTTAAAATGTGACTACGCCTATTCAGGCTGTTTTAGTTTTATTTCTAGACCAGGCCCTCTAGACAAATTATAGATTCAGGTATATCCTCTGAAGAGGCTCAATTATTTGGGCTGAAACCTAGGTAAAGGTTGGTTTCATTACCGCAATCGAGGCTGATATTTTCTTATATATTAGAGTATCACGATTGCTGACAGGGCTGTAATGTTGAAAGTACAAAAATTTTCGTTCACGTCTGTGTAATCCACATTTTCGAATACGCTGAACTTGTTACTTAATGTAGCCTGTTATAAGTCCTTACGCCACGATAAATTTTCATAGTCTGCGTTTTTTACTTCCTGCAAGGCAGCTTGTTTATTTCGAGCTCTTTATGTTATTTCTTTACTATGAATCCTACAAGTCTGTGATCACTTTTAATTCGAATGTGGTTTAGGACCTACAAATCCTGGGTGACTTAATTATTATTTTATAAGATGTAGTCAATTTAAATTTTCATTCTTTTGGCACTTGCCAAATACAGATTCTTCTTCATTTCTTCTTAATGAAAGTGTTAACAAAAACTCTGTTATTCTGGGCGAACTTTTTTGTCGTATAACCTTCGTCATTTCTGACTACGTGCCGAATGTCTACCAACGTTCCTTCCCTATTAAAAGAACCTGAATCATTAGTGATTGACTCTAAAGGTTATGGCCTTAGCACTATATTTCATGCAGGGAGGATTTCTTTGGAATTTGGAGTAAGTTGCCGCAACGTGCAGTAATGGATTAAGTATACTCCAAGACAAGCATCACTTTTAGTTTTTCCGCTGCCTTGACATTTAAACCCTCTGTCGCAACCGTGTCACAGCATTTGCTATCACTTATAGTAACTATTCGTATATATCTTCTACCTACGAGTATTATCAGAAGTTGAACACCTTGATGCATAGACTCGAATTATTTCCATGGAATAGATTTTGTAGATTTTCGAACTGGTCGTACTATTTAGTCTTCGGTTTCCCCTTTATCTCCCCTCCACCCCCCCCCCCACCCCCTTCCCTGTTCTTTTGCAATAAGGCATATGTCCTTAGTATGGTATTATATCTATTCCCGGCCTTCTAATAAACATAATATATCTCATTCGATCTGATTTCATTCATTTTCCTGCTCCGTTAGCGTACCTTCGCACCTTATAGTTCAGCACATTTTTTTCCGGTCGAAGATCCATATTATTGTCCAGCCAGTCAAACTTTGTGTAGGGCGTATCCCATGACCTGAAGTCATTTACTGTGTTTTCTCAGTCCACTAAGCTCAGTGCTGTAGTCATTCATCCGTTCTTTCCCTGTTTCAAGGAGAGGAACCATTATTGATTCACTCTAAAGAGAACTGGCCATAACGATATATTTTATGCAAGGAAGACTTCGTTGGCGTTTGGAGTAAGTTGCCGCAACGTGCAATAATGGATTAAGTATACTCCAAGAGCAGCATCCCGTTACTGCGCCCTCTAGTTCCTATCCTGAGAAGGGGATGTTAAGGATTTCTTCGTTGTTGCAGTAGAAATTAATTCATCCTTTCTCCTTCGAATCCCCGTAGTTTTTAGAACCGGAAGCTGACTCGCAAATACATCGAGTCATGAAAGTACCACGTCATTGTCTGATTATCTCCTTTGAAGGGACTTTAAGGCTTCTATTGCCCTATGTGGCAGATAATGACATATATATTTCCCGAAATCCTTACTCAGTCCTATACAGCAGCTGAGGATTCTGAACGGTTTATACATATAAGAAATTCGTTCCACGACCCCTTTATACTCTCTTTAAGGGGATAAAATAAGACATATTCTGGCTCCCACAAATGGGCACAGACGCTTTTTCCTTGAGCATACTACCTGCGACAGTATAGGCATGGGAGAAATGGAACTCACGCCACAACCGTTGGGAGGCATGAGGAATGCAGATGTAGATGTAACTGGTTTGCGACATGTAGCCATACAGTCCTAATTATCGTAACGAAAAAGTAGTATTACGTAATTAGTTATATGTCTGCAATCGTGGTAAACACTGAAAATCCCACACCAGAATATGACAGCCCATTGATGAAGCGGAGTATCGTACGAAAATTAGTTTACTGCACTTGAAGGGGAAGAATGCTGGAACAATCCTGGCTGAGTAGGTGGAAGTGTACTTCAGGGGTGTACTATCACGTGACATAGCAGTTAGGTGCACAGACACTTCCAGCTGATGAAATAAGTCTGAACGGCAAGTAGCGTTGTGACAGACGATCTGTCTGTGAAGAACCGGGAAACGCAACAGAAGTGTACACTGCAGTGACGAAAATTATTGAGTACCTCATAATACCGTGTCGGACTTCTTTTACTCCGCGTAGTCCAGCAGATCGACGTGGCATGGACTAAACAAGTCGTTGGAAGTCCCCTGCAGAAATATTGAGCCATGCTTCCTCTGAACCCGTTCATGATCGCGAAAGTGTTGCCGATGCAGGATTTTGTACACGAACTGACCTCTTGATTATGCCCTATGGTCGAGCAATCTGGGTGGCGTAATCATTCGTGTCCAGAATGTTTTTCAAATCAATGGCGGACAACTGTGGCCCCGTGACATAGCGCATTGTCATCCACAAAAAGTGCATCGCTGTTTGGGAACATGAAGTCCATGAATGGCTGCAGATGACCTCCAAGTAGCCGAACATAACCTTTTCCAGTCAGTGATCGGTTCATTTCAGCCAGTGGATCCAGTTCATTCCATGTAAACACAGCCCACATCATTATGGAGCCACCACCAGCTCGCAACGTTCCTTGTTGGCAACTTGGGTCCACGGCTTCGTGGGGTCTGCGGCACGCTCGAACCCTACCATCAGCTCTTAGTTTTCATGCGTCTAGGATCCAAACGATATGGTTGCGAGTCTAGGAGAGGTACTGCAGGCGATGTCGTGCTGTTAGCAAAAACACTCACGTCTGTCTTCTGCTGCCGTAGCCTATTAACGGCAAATTTTCCGTCTGCCCTAATGGCTGCGTACGTCGTAAATTGATTTCTGCGGTTATTTCATGCAGTGTTGCTTGTCTGTTAGCAGTGACAACCCTACGCAAGCGCCGCTGCGCTCGGTCGTTAAATGGCGGCCGTCGGCCACTGCGTTGTCCGTAGTGAGTGTTAATGCCTGAAATCTGGTATTATCGGTACACTCTTGACACTGTGGTATTCTTAATATTAAATTCCCTAAGGATTTCCGAAATGGAATGTCCCATGCGTCTAGCTCCAGCTACCATTCTGCTTTCAAAGTCTGTTAATTCTCGTCGTGCGGCCATAAACACGTCAGTGATCTTTCCACATGAATCACCTGAGTACAAATGACAGCTACGCCAATGCACTCCCATTTTATATCTCGTGTACTCTATACTACCGCCATCTTAACAATAATATTATCTTGGAACTCTTCCATTTGGTCCGTGTTTGCGTAGAAAATTAGTAATATCACAAATTGATTCCGCCTTCATGCAAACTCTGTGTTATTTGTTTATTTTTTTATTATCCCAAACTAGTTTCGACGACAAATATCACCATCATCAGTGGTTTTTTTAAACTAAATCATTCAGAAAATGGTATGGTTGTACAAACACAGCAAAACATAATTATATTTTTACAAATCGTCTTTTGAAATATAGTTTTATACTGATACTTTTATAATACCTTATTTATTGAATGCTACAGCATGTTTTAAGCTATTATTGGCGCTGTTTGTGACATATTTTCTGTGCTCTTTTTATGTTGCCGTATTTTTATACTTAGCGAACATCATGTCATCTGCAACCATGTGAGCGGCTGTTAGTAAACAAATAGTCAAAGGTGAACTTCGTATGTCAGCAGCATATACTTGGGGTTGTCGTAGTATTTGAGGAAACCAGTTATTTTGGTGTGTATTTAGCTGTTGCTTAGCTATTCGTATACTCACGTTCGTTGGATGGTGTGTGGCTGCTTTCTACACAGAAAAACAAAACTTTTGCACTTTGTTTCTGATCCATAATCTTAGGCCATATTGCTGGTCGCGTGATCGCGAGAGGCGTATCGCAAGTGGCGAGAAAGGCTATGAAAAACTGTAGCGCGAATTACGACGACTTCTGGTCATTATTTATATCTCTGTGTGTGATGGGGAGGTGGTTCTTTTGCGTGTGTGTGCTTTCTGTTCTGTGTCCTTGGTCAGTTCTCTCAGAGCGGCAAAGAGCATGTTGTTGCAGAGAGTTGTTTTCATTTATTACATTTTTCCCTTCGACTATAGCCTTTTGTATGTGGTAATTTTCTTCTATTGTTAGTTGTCGGTATAGACTGTTGCTGTTTCTCAGAATGCATAGATCGTTTTCGATATTAGTGGGGTTATGGTTTTTGTTCATTAGATGTTCTGCGAAAGTTGAAAGTGTGCCGTCACTTCTTAGAGCTCTCATATGCTCTGTGTATCTCGTTCGGAAATTTCATCTTGTTTGTCCTATGTAGTGGGCCTGACAAGAGTTGCAAGTGAGTTGATATATTCCAGCGCTGCTGAATTTGTCTGAGGTTTTTCTGACTGGTCTTAATTTTATTGACATAACACTCACCAAAGAAGAACAATAGCTACTTGAGAAAGGCCCAAAATACAATTTGAACACCCACCTAACACGTAAGACCATAGAAAATCTTATTACTGAGACTGAATACATCATAGGACAACATGAGAAAACTAACACACAAGATTTCAACCCAGGCCTAACAAGAGAACTAGTGACAGAGGAAATGAAACAAATCAACATAAAGAACAAACCATCCATAAACACAAATAAAAAAAAGCATCTGATGAGAAAACCATAAACAGTATACACAGAAAACTAAAACAACACAATGCTCTCATCACCAACACAGAAAAAGGGAATGCTCTATTCTTAATGACATTGGCAGAATACATTGAGAAAACAGAAAAATTTCTGGCAGAGAATGAAATACGGAAGCTAGCCAGTGACCCAACACAAAGATACCAAAGAAATGTAAAGACTCTCTAAAAAAATATCACACACACCTTGACACAGAACCAAACAAAAAGAATGACACAAGAGAACCCTAAAGCTCCACTCTTAACAATCCTGCCAAAGGTCCACAAACCCCTCATCCCTGTCAGGTCAGAGGTTGACTTCAGAAAAGCCCCATCTTACCTACTAGGGAGACACATGCACACATTCCTGCAGAAGACATACACATACACAAACAACAGAAGCATAAAAAACACAGGAGACATGATAGAGAAAATTATGAATGTCAACATCCCCCCAACAGCAAAACTGTTGTCTTTTGACATAACATCCATGTATACAAACATACCCACAGAATAAACTATAAACATTATAGAACAACAGCTAAAATGCAATAAATTCCCAGAGAATGAAATAAGGAAGCTAGCCAGTGACCCAACACAAAGATACCAAAGAAATACCAAAGAAGGGATCCCAATAACATTCAGAACAAACAATACAGTTCAGAAAAGACTAAGGCCGACCGGGGTGGCCGAGAGGTTCTAGGCGCTTCAGTCTGGAACCGCGCGACCGCTACGGTCGCAGGTTCGAATCCTGCCTCGGGCATGGATGTGTGTGATGTCCTTAGGTTAGTTAGGTTTACGTAGTTCTAAGTTATAGGGGACTGATGACCTCAGATGTTAAGTCCCATAGTGCTTAGAGCCATTTGAACCATTTTTGAAAAGACTAAGACCAGTCAGAAAAACCTCAGACAAATTCAGCAGCGCTGGAATATATCAACTCACTTGCAACTCATGTCAGGCTCACTACATAGGACAAACAAGAGGAAATTTCCGAACGAGGTACACAGAGCACATGAGAGCTCTAAAAAGTGACAGCACACTTTCAACTTTCGCAGAACATCTAATGAACAAAAACAATAACCCCACTAATATCGAAAACGATCTATGCATTCTGAGAAACAGCAACAGTCTATACCGACAACTAACGATAGAAGAAAATTACCACATACAAAAGCCTATAGTCGAAAGGAAAAGTGTAATAAATGAAAACACAACACTCTGCAACAACATACTCTTTGCCGCTCTGAGAGAACTGAACAAGGACACAGAACAGAAAGCACACACACGCAAAAGAACCACCTCCCAATCACACACAGAGACATAAATAATGACCAGAAGTCGTCGTAATTCGCGCTACAGTTTTTCATAGCCTTTCTCGCCACTTGCGATACGCCTCTCGCGATCACGCGACCAGCAATATGGCCTACGATTATGGATCAGAAACAAAGTGCGAAAGTTTTGTTTTTCTGTGTAGAAAGCAGCCACACACCATTCAACGAACGTGAGTACACGAATAGCTAAGTAACAGCTAAATACACACCAAAATAACTGGTTTCCACAAACACTACGACAACTCCAAGTATATGCTGTTGACATACGAAGTTCACCTTTGAGTATTTGTTTACAAACAGCCGCTCACATGGTTGCAGATGACATGATGTTCGCTAAGTATAAAAATACGGCAACATAAAAAGAGCACAGAAAATATGTCACAAACAGCGCCAATAATAGCTTAAAACATGCTGTAGCATTCAATAAATAAGGTATTATAAAAGTATGAATATAAAACTATATTTCAAAAGACGATTTGTAAAAATATAATTATGTTTTGCTGTGTTTGTACAACCATACCATTTTCTGAATGTTTTAGTTAAAAAAAACATTGATGATGGTGATATTTGTCGCTGAAAGTAGTTTGGGATAATAAAGAAGGCGGCCGGTGTGGCCGAGCGGTTCTAGGCGCTGCAGTCTGGAATCGCGCGACCGCTACGGTCGCAGGTTCGAATCCTGCCTCGGGCATGGATGTGTGTGATGTCCTTAGGTTAGTTAGGTTTACGTAGTTCTAAGTTCTAGGGGACTGATGACCTCTGAAGTTCAGTCCCATAGTGCTCAGAGCCATTTTTGAATATCGGAGTATTAGTATTGAAGCGATAACGGAAAAAATGGCAACCACTCATGGGCCATTTTTCATCATCTTGCTCGATATTTTGAACGTGACTTAGCTCGCCGGCCGCTATGTTTCGCGACTGCTCACACCCATTCAAAAAGCCTGCCGAACCAAGGCAGCAGTGGTAATGTTCCAGCGGTGTCTAGTCAATTCAGATTATTCCTTTGTACCACTAGACAAAGGAGTAAGCAATGAGTGAAAAGATGTGGGTTCACCACCTTCGAAAAACATGAGGACGCATCCATCATTGGGAAAGGATATGCTGAGTGATTTTTGGGAATATGGTTGTGTGGTGGTAACAGATCTTGCTAGTACGGAGCAAACCGTCCAAATGGCATGCTACGGCAGTCTTCAAACGAGATTACGAGAGGTTGTCAAGACGAAGCGCCGCAGGGCAAAGCAGCCACATATGCTGCTTCTTTGGGCAAATAAATTTTGCCTCGCACTCCATCTTTTCCTGACATAGCACTCGGTGAATTCTTCCTCTTTCGTGGGATGAAGAAACAATTTCGTGATAAGTGTTTTCAGAAAGACTGCGAGGTCATTTTCGAGGCGTAACGGTTCCTAAACAGCCAGAATATGGATTTATACAACCGATGTTTTCGGCAATTCGTGCGTCGCTGGGAGAATTGTGTCGCATGACCAGTGGGTAGACATTTAATGTTATATACCCCCAACAGGCTACCAACAAAGTGTCGGATCCCTGATACGCAGAATCAGTGCCGTATTTCGTTTCAAAACAAGCTATTAAACAGGTGGTAATAATGTTAGTTTGTTGACAGCGACACAGACTCTTGTTGGTAGCTACGAAAGTGCGCTAGTTTATTCTGATGAAATACCTTTGGATTCAGTGAAGCCGGCCGCGGTGGTCTCGCGGTTCTAGGCGCGCAGTCCGGAACCGTGCGACTGCTACGGTCGCAGGTTCGAATCCTGCCTCGGGCATGGCTGTGTGTGATGTCCTTAGGTTAGTTAGGTTTAAGTAGTTCTAAGTTCTAGGGGACTGATGACCACAGCAGTTGAGTCCCATAGTGCTCAGAGCCATTTGAGCCATTTTTGATTCAGTGAAAATATGGCCAACGGCCTTGCCACAGTGGTGACACCGGTTCCCGTCAGATCACCGAAGTTATGCGCTGCCGGGCTTGGGTGGGTCGCCGTCCGCGTATGCCGAGTGCCGTTGGCAAGCCAGGTGCAGCCAGCCCTTTTGAGGCCTATTGAGGAACTACTTGACTGACAACTAACAGCACCGGTCACAAAAACTGACAACGGCCGGGAGAGCGGTGTGCTGATCGCTTGCCCATGCGCATCTGGTGACGTCTAAGGACTGAGGATGACACGGCGTCCGGTCGGTACCGTTGGGTGTGCAAGACTTGTTCTGAAGGCGTTTGTTGTTTTCAATGACGATATATATAAATAAGTGCCCAAAGCTCATTTTATTGTTGGTCCTACTGACCCGAGAAAAGTATATAGGGACAAAAATAATTCTCTTGAGTCAGTAAAGTTAATCTGTAATTTTTAGTCAGTTCTCATACTTATCCATTTTAAGTATGTGGCTAAATCCGATAACACGGCCATACGGTAAACGAAAGTATGCGGTGGGTTACTACTCGTTTTCGTATCACAGTATTTATCGCTTGCAGTGTTTCACTGCAGGGCACAGTGTTGTACTTAGATGATATTGTCCCTAGGAGCACACGATGGTTTTTGGTCGGTACTTCAATCTAGTGACTGGTTTTAGAACCACATAAACGAATGTGCTCTAGAAACTGCCATAAACAGTTTCCGCCATTTTCTACAGTTTTTTCTGTTGTTAGGCACGAGGCTGTATTTTGTGCAACATTTGTAAATATTTCGCGTTCTGCGCATTTAAGTGCTATATAGTACATTGAAGCTATTTGGCCTATTTTCTTAATTCTTCAGTTACAGAATTTCATAGTAAGTAAAATGCTACACTACTGGCCAGTAAAATTGCTACACCACGAAGATGACGTGCTACAGACGCGAAATGTAACCGACAGGAAGAAGATGCTGTGATATACAAATGCTTAGCTTTTCAGAGCAATCACACAAGGTTGGCGCCGTTCGCGATACCTACAACGTGCTGACATGAGAAAAGTTTCGAACCGATTTCTCATACACAAACAGCAGTTGACCGGCGTTGCCTGGTGAAACGTTGTTGTGATGCCTCGTCTAAGGAGGAGAAATGCGTACCCTCACGTTTCCGACTTTGATGAAGGTCGGATTGCAGCCTATCGCGATTGCGGTTTATCGTATCGCGACATTGCTGCTCGCGTTGGTCGAGATCCAATGACTGTTAGCAGAATATGGAATCGGTGGTTTCAAGAGGGTAATACGGAACGCCGTGCTGCATCCCAACGGCATCGTATCACTAGCAGTCGAGATGACAGGCAATTTATCCGCATGGCTGTAACGGATCGTGCAGCCACGTCTCGATCCCTGAGTCAACAGATGGGGACGTTTGCAAGACAACAACCATCTGCACGAACAGTCCGACGACGTTTGCAGCAGCATAGACTATCAGCTCGGAGACAATGGCTGCGGTTACTCTTGACGCTGCATGACAGACAGGAGCGCCTGCGATGGTGTACTCAACGACGAACCTGAATGCACGAATGGCAAAACGTCATTTTTTCGGATGAATCCAGGTTCTGTTTACAGCGTCATGATGGTGGCATCCGTGTTTGGCGACATCGCGGTGAACGCACATTGGAAGCGTGTATTCGTCATCGCCATACCAACGTATCCCCTGGCGTGGTGGTATGGGGCGCTATTGGTTGCACGTCTCGATCACCTCTTGTTCGCATTGACGGCACTTTGAACAGTGGACGTTACATCTCAGATGTGTTAGCACCCGTGGCTCTACCCTTCATTCGATCCTTGCGAAAGCCTACATTTCAGCAGGATAATGCACGACCGCATCTTGCAGGTCCTGTACGGGCCTTTCTGGATACAGAAAATGTTCGACTGCTGTCCTGGCCAGCACTTTCTCCAGATCGCTCACCAACTGAAAACGGCTGGTCAATGGTAGCTGAGCGTCTGGCTCGTCACAATACGTCAGTCACTACTCTTGATGAACTGTGGTATCGTGTTGAAGCTGCATGGGCAGCTGTACCTGTACACGCCATCCGAGCTCTGTTTGACTCAATGCCCAGGCGTATCAGGGCCGCTATTACGGCCAGAGGTGGTTGTCCTGGGTACTGATTTGTCAGGATCTATGCACCCAAATTGCGTGAAAATGTAATCACATGTCAGTACTAGTATGATATATTTGTCCAAAGAATACCCGTTTCTCATCTGCATTTCTTCTTGGTGTAGCAATTTTAATGGCCAGTAGTGTATATACTTTAGAACTATCTATATAAGATGTGGACACTGAAGCCTTACTTCTTCTGTCGAGCACCTTCTTATACCCTGAAACAGAAGAAGTCCTTTACCATGGAACATGTGATTCCTGCAAATGAACTGCAATTCTTTAGTGTCTTAAGAATGTTAGCTGCTTTGAAAATGGAAATTTGTGTTAGTTTAATGTGTGTGAATTTCTAAGGGACCAAACTGTTCAGGTGATCGGTTCCTAGACTTACACACTACTTAAACCAACTTAAACTAACTTCTGCTAAGAACAACACACACACCCATGCCCGACGGAGGACTCGAACCTCCGGCGGGAGGAGCCACGAAGGCCGCGACATGGCGCCTCAAACCGCGCGGCCACTCAAGCTGCTGTTTTAGTTTGGCTCTGAGCACTATGGGACTTAACTTCTGAGGTCATCAGTCCCCTAGAACTTAGAACTACTTAAACCTAACTAACCTAACGACATCACACACATCCACACCCGAGGCAGGATTCGAACCTGCGACCGTAGCGGTCGCACGGTTCCAGACTGTAGCGTCTAGAACCGCTCGGCCACCCCTGCCGGCGCCTGTGTTAGTTTCCAACAGCTTCTGTTTCGAAATGTTAACTTGTACTTCTGCTGAACTTGATTTTACTTACTGATCGTTGGTGTATACTGAAGTAATAATGTAACAGATTCACATAAGTCTGAACCTTCTACGGTGCTGTCGCTCGACAGATCTATCATAGTGAGTCATTGCCATTTAAGTGCTGTTTAATAAACAATGAGCGTAAGCAACAAAATGATAACTACAGTGCACTAAAATCCCTCAGAAAGCGTCTTTAATCTGAACAGTTTCTGAGGACGCTTCTTACATTACGAATGTGTCGAGGTGTTTCAAAGTATGATACGATTTACATTTTCTGTAGCAGGACGACTCGGTTCCCTTTGACAAGCTGCCCCAAGATTTTCATATCTTCGTCGACGAAGGGGCGCTTTCTCAGAAGTTATCGAGCAGCTTTCATACTCTTCAGAAATATTTGGGAAGAAACAATGTCATTAAGGTAGCGAAGATAGATCGTCCAATTAAGATGTGGTAGCATATTTTTCCCCCCATGAACCATGGACCTTGCCGTTGGTGGGGAGGCTTGCGTGCCTCAGCGATACAGACGGCCGTACCGTAGGTGCAACCACAACGGAGGGGTATCTGTTGAGAGGCCAGACAAACATGTGGTTCCTGAAGAGGGGCAGCAGCCTTTTCAGTAGTTGCAGGGGCAACAGTCTGGATGATTGACTGATCTGGCCTTGTAACATTAACCAAAACGGCCTTGCTGTGCTGGTACTGCGAACGGCTGAAAGCAAGGGGAAACTACAGCCGTAATTTTTCCCGAGGACATGCAGCTTTTCTGTATGATTAAATGATGATGGCGTCCTCTTGGGTAAAATATTCCGGAGGTAAAATAGTCCCCCATTCGGATCTCCGGGCGGGGACTACTCAAGAGGACGTAGTTATCAGGAGAAAGAAAACTGGCATTCTACGGATCGGAGCGTGGAATGTCAGATCCCTTAATCGGGCAGGTAGGTTAGAAAATTTAAAAAGGGAAATGGATAGGTTAAAGTTAGATATAGTGGGAATTAGTGAAGTTCGGTGGCAGGAGGAACAAGACTTTTGGTCAGGTGATTACAGGGTTATAAACTCAAAATCAAATAGGGGTTACGCAGGAGTAGGTTTAATAATGAATAAACAAATAGGAGTGCGGGTTTGCTACTACAAACAACATAGTGAACGCATTGTTGTGGCCAAGATAGACACAAAGCCCATGCCTACTACAGTAGTACAAGTTTATATGCCAACTAGCTCTGCAGATGATGAAGAAATTGATGAAATGTATGACGAGATAAAAGAAATTATTCAGGTAGTGAAGGGAGACGAAAATTTAATAGTCATGGGTGACTGGAATTCGTCAGTAGGAAAAGGGAGAGAAGGAAACATAGTAGGTGAATATGGATTGGGGGAAGAAATGAAAGAGGAAGCCGCCTTGTAGAATTTTGCACAGAGCATAACTTAATCATAGCTAACACTTGGTTCAAGAATCATAAAAGAAGGTTGTATACCTGGAAGAATCCTGGAGATACTAAAAGGCATCAGATAGATTATATAATGGTAAGACAGAGACTTAGGAACCAGGTTTTAAATTGTAAGACATTTCCAGGGGCAGATGTGGATTCTGACCACAATCTATTGGTTATGAACTGCAGATTGAAACTGAAGAAACTGCAAAAAGGTGGGAATTTTAGGAGATGGGACCTGGATAAACTGAATGAACCAGAGGTTGTAGAGAGTTTCAGGGAGAGCATAAGGAAAAAATTGACAGGAATGGGGGAAAGAAATACAGTAGAAGACTGGGTAGCTCTGAGGGATGAAGTACTGAAGGCAGCAGAGGATCAAGTAGGTAAAAAGACGAGGGCTAATAGAAATCCTTGGGTAACAGAAGAAATACTGAATTTAATTGATGAAAGGAGAAAATATAAAAATGCAGTAAATGAAGCAGGTAGAAAGGAATACAAACGTCTCAAAAATGAGATCGACAGGAAGTGCAAAATGGCTAAGCAGGGATGGCTAGAGGACATATGTAAGGATGTAGAGGCTTGTCTCACTAGGGGTAAGGTAGATACTGCCTACAGGAAAATTAAAGAGACCTTTGGAGAGAAGAGAACCACTTTTATGAATATCAAGAGCTCAGATGGCAACCCAGTTCTAAGCAAAGAAGGGAAGGCAGAAAGGTGGAAGGAGTATATACAGGGTTTATACAAGGGCGATGTACTTGAGGACAATATTATGGAAATGGAAGAGGATGTAAATGAAGATGAAATGGGAGATACAATACTGCGTGAAGAGTTTGACAGAGCACTGAAAGACCTGAGTCGAAACAAGGCCTCGGGAGTAGACAACATTCCATTAGAACTACTGATGGCCTTGGGAGAGCCAGTCATGACAAAACTCTACCATCTGGTGAGCAAGATGTATGAGACAGGCGAAATACCCTCAGACTTCAAGAAGAATATAATAATTCCAATCCCAAAGAAAGCAGGTGTTGACAGATGTGACAATTACCGAACAATTAGTTTAATAAGCCACAGCTGCAAAATACTAACACGAATTCTTTACAGACGAATGGAAAAACTGGTAGAAGCGGACCTCGGGGAAGATCAGTTTGGATTCCGTAGAAATGTTGGAACACGTGAGGCAATACTAACCTTAAGACTTATCTTAGACGAAAGATTAAGAAAAGGCAAACCTACGTTTCTAGCATTTGTAGACTTAGAGAAAGCTTTTGACAACGTTAACTGGAATACTCTTTCAAATTCTGAAGGTGACAGGGGTAAAATACAGGGAGCGAAAGGCTATTTACAATTTGTACAGAAACCAGATGGCAGGGGCATGAAAGGGGACCAGTGGTTGGGAAAGGAGTGAGACAGGGTTGTAGCCTCTCCCCGATGTTATTCAATCTGTATATTGAGCAAGCAGTAAAGGAAACAAAAGAAAAATTCGGAGTAGGTATTAAAATTCATGGAGAAGAAATAAAAACTTTGAGGTTCGCCGATGACATTGTAATTCTGACAGACAGCAAAAGACTTGGAAGAGCAGTTGAACGGAATGGACAGTGTCTTGAAAGGAGGATATAAGATGAACATCAACAAAAGCAAAACGAGGATAATGGAATGTAGTAAAATTAAATCGGGTGATGCTGAGGGGATTAGATTCGGAAATGAGACACTTAAAGTAGTAGAGGAGTTTTGCTATTTGAGGAGCAAAATAACTGATGATGGTCGAAGTAGAGAGGATATAAAATGTAGACTGGCAATGGCAAGGAAAGCGTTTCTGAAGAAGAGAAATTTGTTAACATCGAGTATAGATTTAAGTGTCAGGAAGTCGTTTCTGAAAGTATTTGTATGGAGTGTAGCCATGTATGGATGTGAAACATGGACGATAACCAGTTTGGACAAGAAGAGAATAGAAGCTTTCGAAATGTGGTGCTACAGAAGAATGCTGAAGATAAGGTGGGTAGATCACGTAACTACTGAGGAGGTATTGAATAGGATTGGGGAGAAGAGAAGTTTGTGGCACAACTTGACTAGAAGAAGGGATCGGTTGGTAGGACATGTTTTGAGGCATCAAGGGATCACAAATTTAGCATTGGAGGGCAGCGTGGAGGGTAAAAATCGTAGAGGAAGACCAAGAGATCAGAAGGATGTGGGTAGCAGTAGGTACTGGGAGATGAAGAAGCTTGCACAGGATAGAGCAGCATGGAGAGCTGCATCAAACCAGTCTCAGGACTGAAGACCACAACAACAGCAGCATATTGTACATCACGTGCTCAAGGCGGCTGGATCGTTACACAAAGTAGCGTTTCTTTGAACTCAATGAAGCCATTAGAGGTTATGAGAGCTTCTTTACCCTGGCAGTAGAAATTTTACACATTCATGGCAGGAAATACTTCCTTCCCTACAGACAATCCAAAGTGTCATTAATTGATCAGTCTCCGGTTATCCTAACTGCCACTCACAGAGCTACTACTAAAGTGAGATGGAGTTACCACCAGTACAGGATGCTATCTACTTTCGCGCCTCCAGTGACTTCTTGACGACTTTACAAGGGCCCGTTCCGCAGCGCCTTTACCCTGTGTTTTCATTTACAGTCCAAACTTCCCCACGAAGGGCCAGTCGTGCTCGGTAACCACTTTAGCTTTTATACTGGCCCTGCCTCTTCAACTCTACAGCCCACCAACCGCTCACCACTTGTAGGAGAATTCTCAGAGCTCCAGATTCTCAAATACTTATCAACACTCTCTGTTACTGAAAATAATTACTGGCTTAAGTTACAAGTTTTTTGTAATAATGTTTCCTCTCTGTGCTTAGTTATTATACAACGCTGGAAGAACATACCGAGACAGAAGACGCAAAACCCGTAGTAGAACACAGTGAAAATCTTGTTTGTAACGTCTTACAACATATTATTAGGATGAATGGAAGCTCCGATTGTTAAGTTTTGTATTTATATTATTTGTCATTTGCTTTCAACAAGGCAGTGTAAATAACAAACTCACTGTATGCTATTTCCCATGAATGACATTAACTGTTAAGAGTAATCAATTGTTTAATATAAATCACAGTACCAATATTAAACTTCCGATAGACGTCGTGTTTGACATTTTGCAAAACTTCAGTGCCTAGTATGGTCCAGCGTAGACTTAAGTTAAACGTTCTTCGTTTCTGTCGTATTCAACAAATTACAGTTTAACTCTTAAACGGCACTGAAGCGCTAAAGAAACTGGTATAGGCACGCGTTTACAAACATAGGGATATGAAAACACGCAGAATAAGGCACTGCGGTCGACAACGCCTATAAAATACAAGTGTCTAGCGCAGTTGTTAGATCGGTTACTGCTGCTAAAACGGCAGGTTATCAAGAATTAAGTAAGTTTGAACGTGGTCTTCTATTCGGCGCACGAGCGATGGGACGTAGCATCTCCGAGATAGCGATGAAGTGCGGATTTTCCGGTAAGACCGTTTCACTAGTGTACCGTGAATATCAGGAATCCGGTAAAACATCAAATCGCTGCAGCCGGAAAAAGATCCTTCAAGAACGGGACCAACGACGACTCAAGAGACTCGTTCAACGTGACAGAAGTGCAACCCTTTCGCAAATTGCTGCAGATTTCAACCCTGGGTCATCAACAAGTGTCAGGGTGCGAACCATCCAACGAAACATCATCGATATGGGCTTTCAGAGCCGAAGGCCCACTCGTGTACCCTTGATGGCCGCACTACACAAAGCTTTATGCCTCGCCTGGCGCGTCAACACCAACATTGCACTGTTGATGACTGGGAACGTGTTGCCTTGTCGGACGAGTCTCGTTTCAAATTGTATGGAGCGGATGGACGTGTATGAGTATGGAGACAACCTCATGAATCCGGACCCTGCATGCCGGTAGGGGACTGTTCAAGCTCGTGGAGGGTCTATATTGGTATGGGACGTGTGCAGTTGGAGTGATGTGGGGCCCCTGAAACGTCTAGATACGACTCTGACAGGTGACACGTACGTAAGCATCCTGTCTGATCACCTGCATCCATTCATGTCGATTGTGCATTCCGATGGATTTAGGCAAATCCAGATGGACAATACGACACTCCACATGTCCACAGTTGTTTTCTCTGGCCACCAAAGTCCCCAGACATGAACATTATTGAGCATATCTGGGATGGCTTGCAACGTACTGTTCAGAAGAGATCTCCACCCCCTCGTACTCTTACGGATTTATGGGCAGCCCTGCAGAATTCATTGTATCAGTTCCCTCCAGCACTACTTGAGACATTAGTGTAGTCCATGCCACATTGTTTTGCGGCACTTCTGCGTGCTCGCGGGGTGCCTACACGATCTTGGTTACAACATCCTATTTTTCAACATAATCTCCGTTAATCCGATGACCTTATGGCACCCTTATACCCGCATGGTACCAGTCCACTGGTCGACATCGGAGGCAACTTCTCGGTGCATCAATAACTTCATCATCCACGTACTGCTTCCCACCAAACAGATGGAAGTCGGAAAGAGCGAGTCCGGTCAGTATGGTGGATGAAGAAGAACAGTCCAATGAAGTTTTGTGAGCACCGCTCAGGTGCGCAGACTTGGGTGAGGCATTACGTAGTAATGGAGAAGAAGAATTTCGTTTGCATTTTTGTGGCGACCGCGAATGAGTGTCCAACCAACCGACATTGCAGGAGAGACAGCTGTTTGCGGCCAGCCTGCAGGCGGGAGATTGGACGGGTGTGCGCGAGCTTGATGCAATGATGACAGACGCCTCGCCCACCAACTTACCGTGATTTTGTACACTGCCTGGTCTCCGTAGACGTTCTGCAAGTGCCTATGAATATATGAGATGCTCTCTTTTTCCGCCTAAGGAAACTGAATGACAGCTCTCTGATCAAAACGCATTTCCATTACAGACGCCATTTGGAGGGTTAAGTATTGCGCCGCCACCTGTGGGAACTTCGTGAAACTATAGAAACTGAAGCGGGAATATTCCACGACATCCCGCAGCACATAACACATTTCTTCAAACGAAATTACCCGAGAAAAGGATGTGTTGCATTTCTTATTGAACGCACCCCGTACTTTCGCGCAGTATTGCTATAAACTCTCCACTGCTGATCTGAATTACAATAACTTAAACTCATCAGCCAGAATATTATGACCACCGACGTACTATCGATATAAACCCGTCCAGGCGATAGCAGCGTCACCTGCTGGGGAATGACTGCTAGTCAGACACACGCACGGTGCGTGTAGTAACAAAGAGCGTGTTGTCCGTGTGTAGAAGGGGGAAGGCGGCAGATTGTGATGGTCCTTATGCTCGGTACGAGCGTTTCGGAAACTGCACGGATATTTGAGGAGTGCTGTGGTGAATGTCTTCTACATGTGGCGAAACCAAGGTGAGACCACGCCCATACGTCGTGGGGTTGGGCAGCCACCCGTCATTACAGATGTCGGACGTCCTGCGCTGGCCAGACCGGTAAAACAGGACAGGTGGCGAACTGTGGTGGAAATAACATCTGACTTTAATACTGGGTAGTCTACAAAAGTATCTGAACAGAGAGTGCACCGGACACTCCTAACGATGAGCCTCCGCAGCCGACCACCCATGCGTTTGCCAATGTGAAGACCACGACACGACTGAAACGGGTACGTGACCATCGGCACTGGACGTTGGAGCAGTGGCAGAGCGTTGCACGGTCTGATGAATCCCGATACCTTCTTCACGATGACTATAGGAGGACGCGAATCTGTCGCCTTCCAGGGGAACAGCTCCTCGATAACTGTACTGCGGGACGGAGACAAGGTGGCAGTGGCTCCGTTACGCACTGGGGAATATTCACTTGGGCACCCATGGGTCTAGTGGAGCTCGTGCAATGCACCATGACGGCCAAGGAGTAAGTGATTGCAGATCGCGTATACCATTCCTGCCGGTTCATGCTTCCCCACGGCAGTGGCATTTTTCAACAATGTACGAGAATTAGGTGACTTGTGTGTGCAGATGTAGTGCCAACTCCCTCCAGCGACATACCAAGGTCTCAATGTTTCCATGCCACGAACCGTCGCCGCTGTTGTCCTTGCCAAAGGTGGACATGCCGGCTATTAGGTAGGTGGTCGTAATGTTCTGGCTAATCAGTGTATACTTATGAGCGTTGTCCTCCGCTGTTTTAAGGATACTTAAACTCTTCGTTTGCCCTCTCGACGTCGTCTTGTGCGACGATAACTTCCTCGCCAAGTCCTCTGAAATGCGTTTCCTCACAGCTTGAGTGCCGGCCAAGGAAAGCCTTCCTACTGGCTGTGTGGCGTCCCCTGCTTCCTTCGAATACTTTTGAATTAATTTAATATCTGTATGTTGGTCATAATGTTTCCTTCAAACAGACATAGACAATTCTTTACTACACATTTTAATACGTTTTTCTGCATATTCCTTTTGCTTTCTTTACAGTCATTCAAACGTGGTTCTACTTTTACACAATTTTTGTTTCCTGCCGAATATCCTACAGACTCAGCACTGGCGCATATCGCTCATGAAGATAAGTAATTAATTCTGTAATAACTGTTAATTAAGTTAATATTACACCATAACGAAGTTAACTAGAATCTGTTTTATATTATCTGTTGAAGGCTTCACTCGTTTCAAAGTATTTCTCGAAAAAAAAAAAAAACCATAACCTAAGGGTTGGTTTCCGCGTAGTTTAGACGTAGGTTTACATACAAATTTAAGACATTTCTTTACGTGTTAAGTGAAGAATTTAGGTTGTTTCCGTTACACATATATTTATTAGTGCCGTATCTGCTCGGGGAATTAAAGGCTTTTAGTTCTATCTTTTACTTCCTTTTAAAACGCGTAAAGTACGTATCGCGCATACAAAATCATAGGCCTAATTTTTTGGGTATACAAGTCTTGATTTTTAACGGTAGTTTAACTGCATTACGTTAATATATTGATAGCATACACGTATATTAGTGTTCCACATAACTTTAGTCACTCTTGTGATCTGTAGTTAATAGAATATTATTGTTATTGCCTCGATATATTTGTAAAAATATTGTAAACAACCATGAGCGAGAAATGTTTGAGCTGCCGTAGGAAAGTCAGTTACGGGGATCTGTGCAGCTGTTGTGGCAGATGGTTACATTGGGATGAATGTAGTGGCGTGAGAATCGGGGAAGTAAATGGGTCTCATCTATGGTGTTGTAGATTATGTTCAAGGGATAGGAAAATAGTGTAACAAAAAGGGAAAATTAGTGCCCTTTAGGCTGAACTGAATAGTCTTAGGGAGTAACTGATGAGGTTAAGGGGGGAGGAGTGTAAAGACAGGTGGGAAGTGGTAGCAAGGAACACAGGCCACAGAAAGAGAACAGTACCTGACAGTTTCATCATTCGCGTAAACCATAGATTTGCCTTGCTACCTCAATCAACTAAGGATGAGGCTCAAGCAGATGTAAGTGTAGTCAGCAGTCAACAGACTTTCACTAGGAAGCCAACTGCTGCAAAAAAAGTAGAAAGTAGGAGGAAAGTTCTGTTGTTAGGTAGTAGCTATGGAAGAGGTGTGGGCCAGATCTTGCAGGAAAAATTAGGTGACAGGCACCAGGTCACAAGTATTTTCAAGCTCAGTGCATGTCTTAGCCAAGTGATGCAGGATGTAGGATCATTGTGCAAGGGTTTTACAAAGCAGGATCATGTTATGGTAGTGGGTGGAGCGGGAAACAGCATTGATAGAGATCAGGAATACAATATTGAGAGTGAGCTGGTAAAAATAGCATCTGCAACGAACCATACAAATGTTGGCTTGGTTCCTGCTTTCATGCAGTACGATCGGCCCCAAATGAACAGCTCTGTCAGGAGGGTCAATATGGAGCTAGATCAGCTGCTTTGGGCAGCTACTTTGTCAGGCATAGGTTTGGTTCCTGTTGGTGGCATTGGTAGGTGGGACTTCACAAGACATGCCCTGCATCTGAGTAGCAATGGGAAGGGTAAACTGGCTGAGATGATAGCAAAACCTTTAAGGGAGGGGCACTGGAACTCATGGAAGTACTTTTTTAGGATAAGATCAGTATCCAATCATTCTACATTGATTGAAATTAAGCTTAATGATACGTTCAGACAGGCAGTTACTAGATATGTTAAAATATCACAAGATTCTCATAACAGTGCAGTGAAAAATAATTTTAGTTTGTCACAAGATTCACATAAAAGCACAGTGAAAATTAATGTTAGTATATTGCTTCATAATATCAGGGGATTTAGAAACAAAGTAGATGATCTTGTTGTTTGCTTAGAAGATTTAGAAACTGAGGGTGGAATAGATGTACTATGCCTGTCTGAACATCATATAATCACAGGTATTGAAATGGTAAATGTAGGTGGATTTAAACTCACAGCACATGTAAGAAGAGACACTATGGAGAGAGGAGGACTGGCCATACATGTTAAAATCTGTCATAGTGTGAAAAATTTGGAAACTAAGAAATTTTATGTAGAGCAACATATAGAAGCATGTGGGTGTGAGCTTAAACTAAATAACTGCACTTTTATAATTTTAACCATGTATAGGCCTCTATTGGGAAATTTTCAACTAGTTTTGAAAAACTTGGATTGTTTATTGTGCTATCTGTCTGACAGAGGTAAGCAAATTATTGTTTGTGGGTACTTCAATGTAGATTTTCTGAAAGAGTTCGATAGAATGCTTGACCTTGAAGTATTACTTGGTTCTTTCAATTTGACATCAGTTATCGATTTTCCTACTCTGGTGGTACAGGAAAGCACCACACTGATACATAATGTTTTCATAGAGATAGATAAATTTAATCGAATAAAAACTTCTCCTGTTATGAATGGTTGTCTGATCATGATGAACAGCTAATTACAGTATATGATATAGCTCCATACAGTAATGCAAAACATTCCTCCAAAATAGTGCATTCAATTAACGATTTAAAAATTAAAAATTTTAGGGAAAGCTTGCAACAGTTACATTGGGATGAGGTGTACAGGGAACGTGGCGCTAATTTAAAATTTAATCTATTTCATGATACCTTTGTGAGTATATTTGAAATCAGTTTCCCTAATAACATAGTGAAATATAATTGTAAGAAACCATGTAAAAAGCCATGGCTGACTGAAGATATAAAAATATCTTGTAAATAGAAAAGAGCAATGTACTTATAGCGAGGACGAGTAATGATCCAGAAACAGTGAAACATTATAAAAACTATTGAACTGTATAAAGAAAAGTTATTAAAAAGTCCATAAATATGTGCATTATGTCTGAGATTAGGACATGTGATAATAAAATTAAAACAATTTGGGATATTGTTAAAAGGGAAACAGGGCAGCTGAGAGCACAGGAAGACTGTATTTCTATCAAACACAATGAAAATTTTTTAAGCAAGAAGTCAGAAGTAGAAAACATTTTTAATAATCATTTTTAAGTGTTCTAGAGAAAATAGGATCCAGCTATTCATTAGAAAAGGCAAGGCATTATATGGAAGTGACAGTAACTACGAAATTTGATAAAACTGAAATTCAACCAATCTCTCCTACTGAAATTAGGAAAATAATAAATTCACTCAAAAGTAAAAGCTCACATGGAATTGATTGCATTTCCAACTGAGTATTAAAAGCTTGTTCCCAGCAAATAAGTAGGATTCTCAGCCACATATGTAGTAGCTCACTGAAACAGGGCATTTTTCCAGATAAACTGAAATACACTAATGTCAAACCATTGCATAAAAAGGGGATAGGTCTGATGCTAACAACTACCACCCAATCTCACTTCTGACAGCTTTATCTAAAATTCTTGAAAAAGTCATATATTCAAGAGTAGCATCACATATTTGTAAAAATTAAGTACTAACAAAATGTGAAGTTGGTTTTCAGCATGGCCTTTTAACAGAAAATGCTATATATCCTTTCACTGATCGAATATTAAATGCATTGAATAGCTGAACATCACCCATTGGGATGTTTTCTGATATTTCAAAGGCTTTTAACTGTGTGAATCACCAAAATTGAAAAGCAAATTAAAAGAATTTCTGAATTGCAACTCTTTGTACTCAATAGATGAGTTCTTAGATAGGAAGTAGCAACTGTAAAAAAAATAAATAAATAAAAGCATAAAAAGAAGAAAAAGGAAAAAAGAAAAAATTAATTAATTATTTTGTGTAAAGAAAACTTATGTTAAAGTGACACGTTGCGCATCATTACGAAATGTCATATTCATGATCTATGGAACAAGGATTAATGTATGTATGTATGTATGTATATATGTATGTATGTATGTACGTACTTTAGAATTCTTAGATAACCTCCCTCGCCCTTTCCACACTCCTTATAATAAAAGGCAAAGTTGCGACAGAGCAGAATTTTGCACTGCGTAAATGAGCGAGACCTTTACTGAGATATTGAATCAGTGGGCTCTTCCCAACGTTCCACTCGCACTAGCTGAAGAAACGTTACACATGACGCCACATTTCGTGTCGTTATTATCTTTGGAAGACACAATAGTAAATGTTAATTCCTTTTAACTCTTATTTTTTTCTGTCCCTTCTGATACCCGATAAGATGAAATTTCAGCCTTTTTTTTTCAAAGCTATGAAACGTATAAAAATAACAAAATAGATAGAAAATAAAAACTATTGATTAATTTTAACAATTTATCATTCTTCTCCTTAAAGAAATTTATATCACTACAAAATTTTATTTTCTAGAATGGGGTTTCAACTTCTTAATATTTCAACATAACAATATTCCAAATCCAAATTTTCATTCTTGTTTTAGCATTATCTTTGTTCACCAATTTCAGTTACTCTTGTAAATATAATAAAGTGAATCACAATTTTTTTTATTACTTGACCACATCCGATCGAACTGTCCGTGCTGCTATACCACACTGTTTCATTTTATCTCAGTTGACTTAATGGTCAGTCCACCCTTCACTGCATTATTATTTTAGTATCAGTTTCCAAAAATCAGTTCGTATTATATTTTAGATTACTTTGTTATGGGACACTGACATGATATATAATGTAGGCTACGCTCTCTCTTCTGAAGCCTTGCACTCACTTAGCAACAGCGTAGCGGAACACAAGCCGCGGGATGAGTTGCAGTGCTGTTCAGCGACATTTTTTTCGTATTCCACGACCGTCGCGACAGAAAAGTAGAAAGGCTCAGGTTCCCCATCTAAACGGGGAACATGCGACCATGTTACGCAACTTATTGTTGTGTGCTAGTTTTCGGAGTCAGTTCCTACTTGCGTGCCATGGTGACAACATTCTAGATAACTCAACATTTTCAGGCACTCCCATGTCCTTGTGATGTGACATCTCAAGACTGCAAGAGCAGTCACAAAAGGAGATATCCTATGGAGCATTTTGACAATACACAATCTAAAATCACAATCCAGGAGAAAACACAATAAGCTGTACGAGTAAAACAAAACAAAGTTACTACGGGAACATTCGCTGACTGCGAATTCTTTGACATCAGCTGTATGAGGAGCAGATATACTGCCTATTAGTGACACATGAAAATTTATGACAGACCGGGACTCGAACGCGCATTTCCCACTTTTCACAAGCGATCACCTTAACAACTACAGCTATCAGAATACGCTCCACGGGCGAATCCAAACCTCCATATGCCACACTGTCTACATCCCTTAATGATTGCAACATTACATGGATTCCCGCGACAGGGAAAATTAGATACACGTTCAACGTTATTATCATCGTTTTGCCGTCTAGGATTGTAACACTAATTTTAAAATGTCTTTTCCTTCGGACGTACATGCAAGTGGTTCTTATACGAAAAAGCCAAACTGGTTTGGTTACCACTGATTACAATTTTTACTACAGCGCATGGAATCCATGGAAATTAGGCATACAGACTGCGATGGAGGTGATGAAGATAAACAGACTCTCACTGGAGTACGTCTTACTTTATTCCACATTTTATTCAGTACGGAATACTAACTTTTACTGTACTACAATGAGAAATATTAACTATGTTTGTATACATAGATAAGTATCATTTTAAATTATGACTAAAGATTATATGTATACATAATGAGTAACTAAATATTCTCCCATTTACATATTAATACCACATGTTATAATGGAAAACCTTGTACCGTCATTGTTATTGTTTGTCTGATGTTCACCGTTTGATCCTTGTTATAAGATATTTATTTTAACGTTTGCCGATTTCTGTATTGCAGCCGACTCCGAAGATGTGGACACGCTACTTTGTATATGGACTGTCGCGATGCAATGTATCGTGACCGTCCGCATACAATATCGCGAGACTTTGTCAGTATGTGTGTACGACACTTAAATATTAGTTTGCTGTTTGATAAGAATAGAAGCTTTCGAAATGTGGTGCTACAGAAGAATGCTGAAGATTAGATGGGTAGATCATATAACTAATGAGGAGGTATTGAATAGAATTGGGGAGAAGAGGAGTTTGTGGCACAACTTGACAAGAAGAAGGGACCGGTTGGTAAGACGTGTTCTGAGGTATCAAGGGATCACAAATTTAGCATTGGAGGGCAGTGTGGAGTGTAAAAATGACCAAGAGATGAACACACTAAGCAGATTCAGAAGGATGCAGGTTGTAGTAAGTACTGGGAGATAAAGAAGCTTTCACAGGTTAGGGAAGCATGGAGAGCTGCATCAAACCAGTCTCAGGACTAAAGACCACAACAACAAACAACAAGAACTATGAGCACTTCTTCAACTTTGACACTGGAAAGAAATCTCTTCTGCTGTAAGGTCTTTGCTTTCAATTTTTTTTTTTTGTTTTTAAGTGGTAGTATGAACCAAAACAAGAAAAAACTCTTTAGTAAACAGGGAAAATGGGCTCTAAAATGACATTACTTAAGAGTTATGAGCACTTGTTTGGTAGAGGAGATGTGTTTCACAGTATCGAAGATGAAGAGGCGCTCGTAGCTCTTAAGGTATGCATTTGATAGCCCAAGGTTTTTGCTTCGAAAGATCGTTCCTGTAATCTCCCAGAATACTGAACATTCCTTCTTGGACACTCTGTAGAATTAGATACAACATAAATCAGAAGCTAGGGAACATAGGACTGAAGTCTGGGTTATAGGGTTAAAAGTTGTATTTGAAGAGCTTTAAATTATGTAAGATGTCATAGCGTAGTAGCCGTTCAACTATCCTAGAGAATGACTGAAAGGCAGTACCTTTTAACCCACTAACGTGAAAAATACTAAGACTTCTGCAAATGAAACTTAAAGAAGCCTGTCATGACTAATAACTGGGTAATTCATCTGCATTTCCCCTACATTCTTACATCAACAAAACCAATTTAACAACTTCCTAACTACGTTATTAATACTATTTACATCATTAATGCCCTCGTTAACGAAGTTCGTCTTCCACTGGAGTGATTGTTTTTTAAGGTACATGACCTCATTGTATGTTGTCACTCACTATCTTGAAAACTGACGTTTTTCTTAGTTTTTCAGTTCCTTGTCGAATGTATTTCTTTAGCTCCACTGTATTTCATGTATCAAATTTTTTCTTTCACTTTGTGTGGACTAAGTGATATGCATTTGGGTTGACAATCCAGCTAGTTCGTAAGGACCTTGGAAAATATCATAAATCTTTCAAATTTCTGAATAGATCGATTTCTTTTGATTTTTCATGTGCTCTCACTACTATAAAATCTTCAATGTGGAATCAGCTTTCCTTTATTCTTTGGTTATTCCTACCCTTCCTCTTCTTAATCTTCTCTTCATTCATAGCTTTCATGGATTTCTTCTTCGATGATCACTTTTCTTCTGCATAGTATTGCTAAATTCTTCTAATTTACATTCGTTCCCCTTTTAACATTCGTAATTTCTGTTAGTGTACATTTATATCTATGTACATACTTCACAAACCATTTTCAGCGCATGGCGGACAGCACGTCGTACTAATATTATCGATTTTCTTTCCTATTTTATTCACATACTGAGGAGGGAAAAATGACTGTCTATATTGCGCTGTGCACCTCAAACTCCCTTATATTTTTTAATTATCCCTACGCGGAATATACGTTGGTTTCAGACTAATGATTGCACAGTCATCTTCGAACACAGCTTCTCCACATTTACGTAACGGGATGTAGGGAGAAGCATGTGGTCTTTCTCCCAAGGATCCCCCGAGCATTTCTATTATACCTTCGTATGGACAAGACAGACATGTTATGGCTATAGCTTCATGTCACGGAATTCGTTCGATGTCTGTTCTCATGCACACTTGATAAGGAGTCCAAACACCGAAACAGTACTCTAGGATTGGTCACATTAACGTCTTGCATTCGATTTTCTTTGCAAATGGACTGAATTTATCCAGAAGCATTCCAATAAATTTAAGATTTCCATTCGCTTTCCGTAAGTCCTATTTTATGTGATCGTCCCATTTCATGTCGCTTCTTAGTATACAGGGTGAGTCACCTAACATTACCGCTGGATATATTTCGTTAACCACATCAAGTACTGACGAATCGATTCCACAGACCGAACGTGAGGAGAGGGGCTAGTGTAATTGGTTAATACAAACCATAAAAAAATGCACGGAAGTAAGTTTTTTAACACAAACCTAGGTTTGTTTAAATGGAACCCCGTTAGTTTTGTTAGCACATCTGAACATATAAACAAATACGTAATCAGTGCCGTTTGTTGCATTGTAAAATGTTACTTACATCCGGAGATATTGTAACGTATAGTTGACGCTTGAGTACCACTCCTCCGCTGTTCGATGTTGTGTATCGGAGAACACCGAATTACGTAGGGCTCCAAAGGGAACGGTGATGGACCTTAGGTACAGAAGAGACTGGAACAGCACATTACGTCCACATGCAAACACCTTTTTATTGGTCTTTTTCACTGACGCACACGTACATTACCATGAGGGGTGAGGTACACGTACACACGTGGTTTCCGTTTTCAATTACGGAGTGGAATAGAGTGTGTCCCGACATGTCAGGCCAATAGATGTTCAATGTGGTGGCCATCATTTGCCGCACACAATTGCAATCTCTGGCGTAATGAATGTCGTACACGCCGCAGTACATCTGGTGTAATGTCGCCGCAGGCTGCCACAATACGTTGTTTCATATGCTCTGGGGTTGTAGGCACATCACGGTACACATTCTCCTTTAACGTACCCCACAGAAAGAAGTCCAGAGGTGTAAGATCAGGAGAATGGGCTGGCCAATTTATGCGTCCTCCACGTCATGGTAATGAACATGTGCGTCAGTGAAAAAGACCAATAAAAAGGTGTTAGCATGTCGACGTAATGTGCTGTTCCAGTCTCTTCTGTACCTAAGGTCCATCACAGTTCTCTTTGGATCCCTACGCAATTCGGTGCTCTCCGATACACACGATCGAACAGCGGAGGAGAGGTACTCAGGCGTCAACTTTAGGTTACAATATCTCCGGATGTAATTAACATTTTACAATGCAACAAAAGGCACTGATTACGTATTTGTTTATATGTTCAGATGTGCTAACAAAACTAACGGGGTTCCATTTAAAAAAACGTAGGTTTGTGTTAAAAACATACTTCCGTGCATTTTTTTATGGTTTGTATTAACCAATTACACTAGCCCTTCTCCTCACGTTCGGTCTGTGGAATCCGTTCGTCAGTATTTGATGTGGTTTACGAAATATATCTAGCGGTAACGTTAGGTGACTCACCCTGTATATCTAAATATTTATACAGTGCAACGTGCTCAAAATGTTCGCCACTAATCTTGAAATCAGGTACTATCAGAGTCATTCTCTTTGTTACAGGCATTATTTTGAATTTGTTCACTTTTAAAGTAAGGCGAGAATCATTACACTAAGAGCAAATTTCGTCCAAGTCTTTCTGAAATGCCTTAAGATCGTTGAACGGCGATACATATACACAGCATAATCGTCAGTGAACAATCGGATAGTGCTGCAGATCCTGCGTGATAAATCATTCACGTGTACTGTTATGTTAGAAGTCATGTTACGCTTCCTTGCCGCACATCCGTATTTCTTCCTATTTGGAATATAAATATCGTCAGAGACTTCCCTGTACTTAAAGCCACAACATCTGCAAGTCAACCAGTGACAGAAGTGCACTCAGAAACGCATACATTACACAGGACGGAACAAGACGTCGAAATCTCTTCTCCGACTGTTTTGAACTTGTTCCCTGAACTTATGAAGCGACATCGCCCTTCTTCTAATACAGAGCCACCTGAACTTAATACGAAGAGTTTAAAGGCTCCCAGTAATCCTCAAGCATCAAATACTTATCGGCAGCATCCAGCACAAGACAATCAAATTTCAGACGTTACAATCGACAAAACAGGTATCTGTCAGACCACAAATATCCGCGATTCACCATCAGTCTCAATTCCCCTGTCAATATCTGGCGTTTATTATCAATCAGATACAAGCTTATGCGAGGCAGCCTCTGCTTTATGTTCCAAAAGGTCAAACCATAGCCGTCTCCAGCCTTCAACTCTAGACCGTGTAGACTGTGATTATAAAAATATCCACGGGATAGGGGGAGGGGGGGGAGGGGTGGAGGAGACATGATGTCACTCTGTGCTAAACTGTCTGACGAAGATCCTTTCAGCGGAAGAAATAAAATTGTTTATAAGGGCAAACAGAAAATTTTAAAAAAGCGTTCCCCAATCTCAGAAATTATACCCATAAAGAGATATGAAGCCTTGAGACAAATCAATGACAAAAACCTCTTCAATGCCAAAGACATAAACGTACGCAACAAATTACAAAGATTTTCAATTGCACTAGAAAAGGAAGCAGCAAATTGCGTCATCATCGCTTCTATCATAAAAGCAGTAAAGCATAAGTGATAAACGAGCTATCTTCTGACTAATTTAGTGATTTCTTCAAATACTTCACAACAATATATTAAATGGATGCAAGTAAATTTGCCAGATGTTGAAGCTGCTTCAAACAGTTTTGTGCAGCTTCTTATGTAAGACAACATTGACGTCACATTTCTCCAAGAACCCAACTGTTTAAACAGTGATTTAGTTGGAATAAGAAGCAGCTATAGAGTATTTAGTGCACTAAATTTGGGGTACAGAGGAGCAGTAATTGTTGCTAACAATTTCTTAGACGACATAATGCCGCACCAACTTTCACATGAAGACACGGTCGTCCTAGACCTAAGCATACAGTCTACAAAATTCAAGCAACCAGTATGTATGTGGACATAACACGAGATGTAAGTACTGACTTCGAGAAACTAGACAAGATTTTAAAATTTAAGACTGGAAGTGGAGCGCTAACTGCCGTATACAGTAAGCCGCGATCAATAATGAGGCACAATAAAACTACCATTAATAGGAAGAAACGCATTTTTTTATTCGTGTCAGAAGTACCATGGATACAGGAATATAAAAAAATGAATAGCACACAGAAAAAAAAATTAATTACAGGCATATGAAAATACATATAAATATATATACAAATATGTGTGCACAGAAACAAAATGTTATAGGCATTTGGCCCATAAGCGGGCTACGTCGACAGCATTTGTGGTTGCCAACATCAGATCCTCTAAAGTGCAGTGTGAAGGACATTCAGGGCAGTTATACATGTGCTGGGTCGTCTGCACATCTCCACAGTCGCAGAGATTAGATGTAGTAGAATATCCCCACTTCAGAAGGTTATCTCTTGACCGTGCAGTGTTGGTGCGTAGCCTGTTTAGTGATCTCCAGACCACCCAGTCTTCATCGTAACCTGGTGCCAATTCTTCCTTTGGTTCCATCCAGTGCCCTTCTCCCGACCGCTTCCATCTCTCCACCCTAGATCCAGGTTGATCGCTAAAATCTTCGGCTGCTCTGAGAAAACTGCGTCTAAATTTCAAGCGTTTGGTGGCTGGCTGAGTTTTGTGGAGGGGGTGGCTCTCTGCCATCTCAGCCCTCGCTCTTTCACTATAGGCTGCCGCTTCTCTTCGCACTACAGGAGGTGCAATTCCAGCAAGATGGTAGAGCTTGTCTGTTGGCGTCGGTTTCAGACATCCAGTGACGAGCCTGCAGGTCTCGTTCAGAGCAATGTCGACCTGTTTAGCGTGGGTACAGTTGTACCAGACACTGCTTGCATATTCGCCTGCTGGGAAGCAAACTGCTAGTGCTGTGGTCCTCACTACCTCTGGCTTTGCGCCCCAGGAGGAGTTCGTTATTTTCCGAAGAATATTATTTCTGCCGCTCACCTTCATTTTGGTGTTAATACAATGCTGTTTATACGTCAGAGCCCTGTCTAGGGTTACTCCTAGGTATTTGGGGTTAACGCAGTGTTCCAGGAGTGTATCCTTCCAGAAGACACGCAGCTTACGGGATGCCTGCTTGTTACAGAGATGGAAGGCGCAAACTTGTGTTTTGCTAGGGTTCGGCTTGAGTTGATTGTCGGCGTAGTACTGACAGAGCATGTCTAGCCCATCCGTGAGCTTTGTCTCAACATCCTCAAAGGAGTCACCCTGTACGGCCATAGCACGGTCATCGGCGTAGATATAGTTTTCCGTACCAGCTGGCAGTGGTTGATCGTTGGTGTATATGTTAAAAAGTAAGGGTGCCAGTACGCTGCCCTGAGGGAGACCATTTTTCTGGGCCCGCCACCTGCTATGCATCCCTTGGAATTCCACAGAGAACCTACGGTTCTCTAACAGACCTCTAACTGTGGATGTGAATTTAAAGTCCCTGGTAATGGCATACAGCTTCTTCATTAGCAGACGTAAGTTGACGGTGTCATATGCGGCTGTCAAGTCTATAAAGGCGACACCGGTTATTTTCCGGTTCTCATAGCCGTCTTCAATCAGCTGCGTGAGGTTAATTACCTGAGATGTAGTGCTTTTCCCTGGGCGGAAACCTGCTTGTTGGGGGAATAGGTAGGTTTCTATGGCACTGGAGAGGCGATCCTGGAGTATTCTTTCAAAGATTTTAAAGATATGGCAGAGAAGTGATGCGGGTCGGAAATTTCTGGGGTCATCAGCATTTTTGCCTGGTTTTAAAATGGCAATAACTACAGCCTTCCTCCAGATTGTGGGAATCTGACCTGTTTCCATGCAATTGTTAAAGTTTCAGTAGCCATTGTTTAACGTAAGAAACGCATGAAAACATATGTGAGTGATAATGTTTTTCCGAAGAAAGAACAGAGTTACATTACTACATTTGAAACAGTTCTGGAAATGATATAGATCTAACTCTACATAGTGACTGCCTCGAACGATCATTGAATACCTGAAAATGCTGCGACGAAGACAGTTGCTCGATCATAGAAATCTCACTCTTAATGTGCGAAAACATTCACTATATCACTGTGTCAGTAGTTTAGCCAGTACTGAATACACTGTCAATATAAAATATAATTAACGATTTTGAAGACTATATTAAAACATCGCCATAATTACTTTTAAAAAAGCATGGACAGAGAAATGAGTAGGTTGGTGGAAAAGGGAACGCATATCGACAAATTCGTGACAGAGTACGATGCAGTTATAGACACGGCATGCAAGAACGCCTCCATAACAAAAACCCCATTACGAACTGAACCTAAAAGGCGGTCAGCCAAACGTTGGACAACTGAATTAACAACCCAGAGTGAAAAAGCTGATGCTGCAAGACCATTAAAAACTCAACGTAGAGAGTAGTATCTTAAGCAGACAGAAGAAGGTACGGAGTCGGTAGGCCTTGGTAGGTGCTCCTTCGGCGCAGTGGATTGCTAAGTAAACGGGCCCGGGTTCGATTTCGGCTAGGTTGGAGATTTACTCCGCTCGGGTGCTGTGCGTTGTGTTGTCTTTCCATTCGTATTGTCATAACTGACATTACAATAGTGAGATGGCTGAATGGGCACGGCCCGAAAGCCAATAAACTGAAAAATATGTACACGGTGAAGAAAAATTAGCGCATTCGGACTTCGCAGCGCAATTCCTCACATTCTAAAGCACTCCGTCTTCGGGCCACGAGTGGCCTACCGGGACCATCCGACCAATGTGTCATCCTCCGAGGAGAATGCGGATAGGAGGGGCGTGGGGTCAGCACATCGCTCTCCCTGTCGTTATGATGGTATTCTTGAATGAAGCTGCTACTAATCGGTCTAGTAGCTCCTCAATTGGCATCACGAGGCTGAGTGCACCGAGAAAAATGGCAACAGCGAAGGGCAGCCTGGATGGTCACCCATCCAAGTGCCTAGCACGCCCGACAGCGCTTAACGTCGGTGATCTCACGGGAACCGGTGTAACCACTGCGGCAAGGCCGTTTCCTCGCAGACTAACAATACAATAATATCTGTCACTAAATTTCGGCCAGCGCATGTTCCGGCAGGAAATGGGCGTTAAAGATTAGCAATCTGGCAACACTGTAATCACATGTAGGGTAACTACCACTGTCAGCAGAGAGGAGTTGTGTTGTGCAGTGCATAACGTTTAGAGTTGCTATGCAGGCGGTCGAGTGTTCGAATCTGGATCTAAGCTGCTAGGCACTTAACTGTGATTTGCAGAATATCCATGTAGATTTAGATGTAAGCTTATTTGTTTTTATTTGCTAAATGTAGTCCGCGTGGTACGATATCCGTCATACTGCGATTACAGGGGGTCTTCTACAAAACATTTGCACTCACTAGCACAGGAATGGAAGAACAATCGTTGTCATTGGTTAGCTTCTAAAGAAACGTTTTGCACGTCGTGGATGCGAATTGTTTCGCACCACTGCATGTCCGCAGCTCGTGGCCTAGTGGCCAGCGTTGCTCCCCCTAGATCACGTGGTCCCGTGTTCGATTTCCAGCCGGGTTGGGGATTTTCTCTGCCCGGTGACTGGGTGTTTGTGTTGTCGTTATTATTTCATCATCATCATTCGTGGCAGTGACTAGATGGATTGCATAAAATTGGGACTTTGTACGGGAGCTAATGACCGCGCAGTTGGGCGTCCCACAAACCGAACATCATCGCATCACTGCATCTACTAGACTCGAAACTTGTTTTGTGTGTAACCTCCCATAGTGGTCCCATCGATTAGTATCAGTTATTATTATTGCCAAGTTCAGATCCATTACATTTAGTTAGGGCTTCATGTCAGCAGTATGACTTTGCAAATAATTTCCAAACTCGGTCACCATATATATGTATTATCACCATGTAACACTAATTATGCCTGTCAACATTGAGTCTGATAAGTGCATGCTGTTTAGTGGGTATCTGAATGCGTTACTATTATTATTATTATGATTATTATTATCAATCTTAATGTGGAAACATCACGTCCATTACTGTTAGGGAAACAGTGTATTTCGAAAACGAACATTTCATAATTAACAGTGTCTGGATGTATCATGCAGACATAAAGCTGTAAGAGAGGTGATTCGCGTTTGGTGGAACAGCCCTTGTTTATACTATATGCGCTGTTCACCGACACGGACTAGTTGCTTTGCGGAGTAACGCGCCCGTGAGAGACTCAATGTACATCGTAGACATATTTCTCTTTCATGTGCTGTTATTTTAAAACAGTGTGGCAGACGTATGGTATAAACAAGCGATGAATATGTGGGTATGCTTCTGATCCTTGGTGCATCTAGTAACCAGGCTAGTGTCGCCGTTCTGAATATGCTGCTCGATATCCTGGTCGACGTCATCCAGAGAAAAATGTGTTCCGTTGTCTGCAGCTTCACCTTCGGAAGACAGGTTCTCTTCTTCCACCAGTAAGTGCCAGAGGTCGTCCACTTACTATTCTCCAGCTACTGAGGAAGCTGTTCTGCAGGTCATACACCAAGAACCCCAGCGAAGTAGTGAGGTACACGTAGGATAGCATGGCAGCTGCGTACCTCGCAACGCACCGCTGCGCAGCATCGACTGCAGCCCTATCATTAATATTCTTCAACGTAACACCTGCATCCTGCAGATCGCCTTCTGCGGATGCAATTCTGTGAATGGTTCCAACAACAACAGGAAGCCAACGACCACGTTATAAACACTGTAATGTGGTCGAAGGGTGTCTTCTATACGCACAGTGTACACAAATGGTGTGACGTCAGCCCGCACTTCACCTGCAACCGTGGATACCAAGTTCGCTTTGGCATCAACGTCTCCGCTGGAATGTTGGGAGACGGGAGTTTGGGTCCCTATTTGTTGGTTGACCAGCTGACTGCACGAAGGACACAAGCATTTCTCTCAAACTATTTGCCTGATGCACTGGAAGATGTTTCACTTCACGTTCGGAAGAGGTTATTGTTCCAACATTATGGTGGACCTCCACAATTTGGAATTAATGTGAGGTGATATTTAGGTGTAACACTTCCAGGGAAATGGCTCGGACAGGAAGGCCCAGTTGTATGGCCTCCGCGTTCGCCTAACCTAAATCCCTGGATTTCTTCCTGTGGGGACGCTTAAAGGAACACTTGTATTCAACTCCACCGACACATGTGGAAGAACTGATAGCGCGTCTCATGCGGCTCTTGTGTCTGTAGATGGAGCCCTGTTGCGAAGAGTCCAGAGCTGTGTGATCCAGTGGGTCGAGCAATGTTTGAACGTACGGAGGGGTCACTTTGAGAATTTGCTCTGAGGACGACATATCCTTGTTTAAACGCCATGCTGTCATTAATATGGAAATTATTATTGCCACTGGTTGCTAATGTGTTACATCTGAGCGGACGTATTGCATGTAATATAAATGATTATTTGATGCTGAATTATTTAACCGTGTAATCATGTTTAGTACCTCGGAATTGGTGTTGTTCTTATAGTTATTCTGTCCTATGACAGGTCATTTGTTTCAACTGTCCATTTCTGACTGGTCAGACCGCATTTTTTGTTACGTTTACCGATAAAAAATGCTCTACTACGTAAATGTCGGATACGTGCTGCTTAGGAAACGATGTACACTACAATATTATATGGCAGAATGAAAGTGTAAAATAAAAGCAAATATGCTTCAACTCAGAATCGAATACTCGTTCTCCTGCACGCTAAGCCAAAACGTTGTTCACTGCACTAACTGCACAGCAGTGCTCCTATATGCTGAAAGTGGTAGTGTAATTACAGTGTTGGCAGACTGCCAATCTTCTACGTCCATTTACTGCCGGAAACATGCGCAGGACGAAATTTTGTGACCAAGATTTTTGTATTGTTAGTATGTGAAGAATTGCGCTGCGAAGTTCTAGTGCGTGAATTTTTTTGCGCCCTGTGTATACAGAGACAATTCGTAACGAAAAACTACAATCATGGAAGAAACATTGAACATTCACATCTGGAAACAATCCACGGAATGCAATTTGTCGTTTAGCATCAGGCAAAGTAAGGAAGATCTGCTTCATGACGACTTTACAGAACGAGACGGTACTCTGACATTAAAATTAGAGGATACAGAGAACCACGTATTACACTGTTTCTTAACGACAAGTAAAGAAGATGAAGATAATGAATACCTTAAAGAAGTTAGGTGTTTTACTGCAACAGCTGAAAGCACAGAAGACGATAAGGATTTCACGCAACACGAAATTCGTGAAGTACTAGAACATATAAATACGAAAACAGACACCAGGAAAAAATGGTGTCTAAGGCGCTGCATCATGGACTGTGCGGCTGGTCCCAGCGGAGGTTAGAGTCCTCCCTCAGGCATGTTCAAATGGTTCAAATGGCTCTGAGCACTATGGGACTTAACATCTATGGTCATCAGTCCCCTAGAACTTAGAACTACTTAAACCTAACTAACCTAAGGACAGCACAAAACACCCAGTCATCACGAGGCAGAGAAAATCCGTGACCCCGCCGGGAATCGAACCCGGGAACCTCAGGTGTGTGTGTGTGTGTGTGTGTGTGTGTGTGTTTGTCCTTAGGATAATTTAGGTTAAGTAGTGTGTAAGCTTAGGGACTGATGACCTTAGCACTTAAGTCCCATAAGATTTCACCCACATTTTAACATTTTTGTTGTTGTTGAGAAAATGGTCTTCATAGCACAATTATACGTAGAGTATTCAACATGTTCTCTCAGTATCTTAAAACAATCTAAGTCGTTGCCATCATCCGGATGCTTACCAAAAATATGAAACCGATAGTTAAGCATGGAAAAGAACACAGAACAGAAATCACCAAGTTCCGCGCAATAAGTATTTCATACATATAAACGAAGAAACTGAAATTCCTTTTAATAAATCGTATAATGCTCTACACTTACCGCAAAGATTTTCTAAGTAAAAATCGATACGGTTTAATCCCATAAACGGCACGACGAATGCGTTCACGGCAGTCAAAAAATTGTAGGTAGCAGCCTAATAGCTAAAATATGTGTAACCACAGTGTCATAAAGTAAAAGTGACCTTCGATACAGCTAGGTGGCCTATTATTTTAAAAAAGTTGTACGATTTGAAATTTGTACAACTTCACACACAGCTCCTTTAGCTGTAGAATGGAAAGTTTAACTGTCAACAATCCTCGAAATGCGAGAACAGCAACCACAAGATATCCACAAGGTCCTCGTTGCAGTCTACGTCTATGAGAAATATGTTACATACTTCATTACATAGCTTGCTTCATTCAAGGCAGCCTTTCAAGTAGTAGGACACAGTGCGTTCTGCCCCATTCTCCATTGTTGCCAAATTTACTCAAGATGGCGGATCCAAGATGGAGGCGATAGATATGGCAATGTCTCCATGATGTCATGATGGGAAGTTCAAATTTTGGCTGGAAGATAGGTCAAGTGGGCTACCTTCACTAACCTAACACTCTCCTCTCCCCCTCCCTCCTCCACAACCCCCATAAAATGGAGGGAAGTTCAAATTCCAGCAGGACAATGCAACACACCAGTTACCTCCACCAACCTAAGAAAATGGCGGGAAAATAGGTCACTTGGGGTAGCTCCACTAACTTAAGTCATCTGACCGCCTCCTCTTCCTAGGAATTGGTGGGGAAAGAAATCAGCCTGTGCTAGGCTGCTGGATAGGATGGACCCATGTCTTTATTTTGCATGCAATGTTTAAACAATTTGAGGCAGTAGCTCGATCCAGTGTGTTCACCATGAGGTCTGCAGTCCAACTGATCTAGTGCACAGTACTGCCACCAGAGGGTGCTGTAATCCATTACGTGACAAAATCCAAAATGGTGGTCTGTGGGAAAATGGTAGGAAAATGACTCAGTGTATTGTGGGCTGCTGGAGAGAGGAAGGACTGTACTTTATTTACCTTGGAACAATTTATTTCGAGATGGATTTCACGTAGTTTATTTATACCATTGATACAAAACACTCGCCCTGACATGCTTTGGGTCGCAATACACAGTCAACAGACTTGGAAACTACTCGTAAATTATCTAAATAATGCAGTACACTGATGTACAGACACGCAAATAACTCGTAAATTACCGAAATAATGCAGTACACAGCATACAGACCTGCAAACTACTCGTAAACCACCGAAATAATGCAGTATACTGACGTGCAGACACGGAAATAACTCGTAAATTATCAAAATAACGCACGTAAAACGTTCTGCCGGTACATTCACTAATTCTAAACTGTTCAAATAATGCAGTACATAGCCTACAGACCAGCAAACTACTCGTTAATAATGCATATATAACGCTCTGCCAACATGCTCACAACATTTAAACAGGCAAAAATAAAGCAGTGCACAGACACTCAGTGCACGTGAAAAATTCTTTCGAGATATCGTCAACCAGTACGTATCAAAGGCACCAACATGTGCACATGCTGACACCACCACGACCTTCCTCCACACACACAAGTGCAGGGGAGCGAGCCATTGTTCCCAGGCCGCTATCCCCTACAGCCAGCAGCTGAAAGTCGTGTCTATTTTTGGGTATAGTTTTAGAGTTCTTTGAGCATTATACTGACGTCACATGTCTACGTAAATAAGAGCCAAGACACTTTCTGGACCACGCACATGTGTTTACCATTGCTGGCGCGATACCTCCTTACCTGTGGATATTGACATCATAGGTCACACTACAGAAATCTAATCCGATGCTTCCCAGAATAACACAGGGTGCATTGTTCCTAATGAAGATAACAGGACATGTGAGATGCCTCCGGCCGTGTGCGTGTTTACTGTGACTGACATCTACCTGCAAGTCCAACGTCAAGTGAGAGATGTCTGCATAGCGGCTCACCCATGCAGGCGCATCTAAAAGGTTCTCAATTTTATACTGATGTCACATAGGTACGTAAATAAGAGCCAAGTCGACCTCTCAGAAACTGTAAAGTGCCCAAGAAATAGTTAACAGTCGCTTTTGTAGTAGCTTTCTGACATCCCAGCTTGTCCACCGGGTAATTCTTGCCTACACAGGAGCTGTTTACAAAAATAGCTCAGAATAATACCGAATAAATTATTTCCGATGGTGGTAACGTGACAACCTGCCTGTCATGTGTTCCCCTTCCTGGAAATCGTTAATTCCTTCTTTCAACAGACATCTCCAAAACTGCAAATGTTCTCACTGCTACATAGACACTCCTATGTCCCAGCACAAAGAATGTCTTGCGAATGAATGGAGCATTCTGCTTGGCTCTTACAGAATGTATCCACCAACCTGCAGATTATGCCAGTGTGGGAGCACTGTGCGCCAGTTTTTTCTGCAGATGAGGCTTTCAGTGGCAGTACTATCGTCAAATATGGAAACACACTTTCTCAATTACGCTGCTCTGCCACTGAGAACGGAAGATTGAATATTAGAGCGTGAAACCAATTTCCAACCCAGCAATATATCACTGTGTATGGTGTCGACGTAGTAAACATACATTTCATATCCTGCACCATACAAAATCGCCCCTTTAGCATCTTGCATACAGCTATCAACTGCCAGACACTCGCATATATACCCCAATGACAGGCATCACCGTATATATTCCTCGCAGAATTACATATTTTCCTGCAGCCGACAGTCACAAGTCATTCGCTTCTGGTTCGTGACCAGAACGCCCTCAGTGGACCGAAGTCACTCTCCAAACTGTTGTACAAAGGTGGGCTCGTTTACCCTTGGCCCAAAAGCGTCACCATTTCTGTTCCGGAGCTGCTTGCTTGTATTCTACACCAGTCTCCAGACTCAGGGATTACAATAACACATGTATTTTCACATAGTGTGCCAGAATATTATACAATTTACGTGATAGTTCTCGGTATCGAGCACATTAAATATTGCTTTCCTAGCAGTATCGCTTGTGCAATATAATTCTGAAGATGCTGACTGGAAATTTTTTCTCTACGAACCCGAAACTTTTGCGAGTTGGAGCATGCTGTAAACAACTGAGTAACTAGAAACCTATCGCATCTGTGAAGACATTTACTTGAAAATTCGAAACAAATAGAGGAAACTGATATTTCCACTCACCAGTACCGATGTCCGTGATGTAACAGATTCCAAATCATCCCTACTATTTATATAGTCAACTAAGGTGTTTCTCATGTCTAGAGAAACATCAAACATGTCTTCCACCTGTCTTTCAACTGCTAGATGCACACACCACAATCGATGTTCTCTCAACTAAATAAAGACAGAGAATGTGAAGAAGCATTTAATTGGACAATTTACATGGGATGGAATAATGGTCCAGCGCAAACACATGTCCATATTGAATCTTCTGCAATTTCCACGCTGTCACAAAAGCTGTCCAAGACATACTAAGTATTAGTTCGCTATTCGGCCGTCTAAATAACGACATAGTTAAGTCAGCTACATTCATGCATCCCAACAGGCCTCTCCATTCGGACAGCTCCTACATTTAGCTGGAAACGTGAACCATTCCCACCACAGGTCACCAGCGCTGCACGAAAAAATGGTTAAAATGGCTCTGAGCACTATGGGACTTAGCATCTTAGGTCATCAGTCCCCTAGAACTTAGAACTGCTTATACCTAACTAACCTCAACACATCACACACATCCATGCCCGAGGCAGGATTCGAACCTGCGACCGTAGCAGTCCCGCGAGTCCGGACTGTAGCGCCCAGAACCGCACGGCCACCGCGGCCGGCCAGCGCTGCACGCCAAACATGCATAGACAGTCATCCTAGGAAACCGGCCACATATATATTTTATCACTGTACTTACAATTAAATGTTGCGATTGCAGTCTCAATTGGACGACATTCGACAATGAGCGAAGTATCGGAAATACACCCTGCTGACAGCTGTGGCTCTGGAAATAGAAATATCTGTACCACTCTTTTGACCTGAAATACTTTGCTGTCACAGTATTCCACGTCAAAGCCGTACCTTCCTTACGACTGGACATAGGCATTTCCTTTTTATATGTCGCAACACACACACACACACACACACACACACACACACACACACACACTTTATAAACCCGATGTAAAGGCGAACCTATCATGCATCCACTACTACTATGTATAATACTTGGCAAATAATTGATTGCATGCGATACGAAACAATACTGACCGAAAGTCAGAGATAGGTGGACACGTCTGATAAGTTTTTCTTGCGAGTGGTACCAATGTGTCTTAGAAAGAGAGGCGTAATCAGCTTACAAACCGCCCTATGCTAAAAATACACAATCGTAACAAACATATTACTATCACGAGCGTTCTTGGTTCTACAGGTACACACAAGTATCCATGTTAAAAGCTATTCCGGCTTTATAAATCGAGGCATGGCACTACCTTCGAATGGAGTGGTTTTTCCAGACAAATACCACGACACTGAATATAGACGGTGATTGCTTGAGTGCATATTATCAGACCAACAGTACGGTTGCACGTAGTTCGACGATGCAACCTCGTGATAAAATCTCTGAATTTAGAAAGTTATTCTCGTAAGAAACATGGTATGAAAGCGGTATTTGCAGTCAAAATCTAAATGCAGCAGCCTATTGCAAACAGTATTGTAAGGTGCTTAAAAAGTACTTAGGAAGGCAAAACGTATGTGGTATGCAGATAGAATAGCTAAGTCTCAGAATAAAATTAAAACCATATGGTCAGTCGTAAAGGAAGTGGCTGGTCTGAAGAGACAGGTCGAGGATATAGAATCAGTGCGTAGTGGGAATGTCCGTGTTACTGATATGTCGCATATATGTACAATATTTAAGAAAAGCTTTCTGAATGTAGCAGGTGAACTAAATAGAAACCTAGTCCCAACAGGGAATCATATAGCGCTTGTGGAAATAAGTGTTCCGAGACTGTTGCCTGAAATGCTCCTCCATGATACTGACAATAGGGAGATTGAGTTAATAATTAAATCACTAAAGACCAAGAACTCTCATGGATATGACGGGGTATCTAGCACAATGCTGAAGTATTGTTCTATGTATGTTAGCCTAGTACTTAGCCATATCTGTAACTTTTCCTTTAGGAGTGGTCGGTTTCCTGTCCGATTAAAATACTCGGTAGTGAAGCCACTTTATGAAAAGGGAGACAGGGATAACGTTGACAATTATAGACCTATTTCTATGCCATCGGTGCTTTAACGAAGGATTTTGACTGTGTTGACCACAAAATATTATTGCAGAAATTGGACCATTATGGAGTAAGGGGAGTAGCTTACAATTGCTTCGCCTCTTACTTTAAGAACAGAAAGCAGAAGGTAATTCTCCGCAATATTGAGTGGTAGTGATGTTCAGTCGCAATGGGGCACTGTTAAGTGAGGCATTCCCCATGGTTCGGTGCTGGGGCCACTGCTGTTTCTTATTTATATAAATGATATCTCTTCTAGTATTACAGGTGATTCAAAAATATTTCTGTTTGCTGATGACACTAGCTTGGTAGTGAAGGATATTGTGTGTAATATTGAAACATTATCAAATAATGTAGTTCATGAAATAAGTTCGTGGCTTGTGGAAAATAATTTGATGCTAAATCACAGTAAGACTCAGTTTTTACAGTTTCTAACTCACAATTCAACAAGAACCAATATTTTGATCAGACAGAATGGGCATATTATAAGCGAGACGGAACAGTTCAAGTTCCTAGGCGTTCGGATAGTTAGTAAGCTGTCGTGGAAAGCCCATGTTCAGGATCTTGTTCAGAAACTAAATGCTGCTTTATTTACCATTGGAACAGTATCTGAAATAAGTGACAGTTCAACACGAAAAGTAGTGTACTTAGCATATTTTCATACGCTTATGTCATATGGTATTATTTTTTGGGGTAATTCTTCTGATTCAAAAAGGGTATTTTTGGTTCAAAAACGGGCTGTTCGAGCTATATGTGGTGTAAGTTCGAGAACCTCTTGTCGACCCCTATTCAATAGTTTGGGAATTCTGACATTGCCCTCACAGTATATATTTCCTTTAATGTCGTTTGTTGTCAGCAATATTAGCTTATTCCCAAGAGTTAGCAGCTTTCACTCAGTTAATACTAGGCAGAAATCAAATCTGCATGTGGAATGCACTTCCTTGACTCTTGTGCAGAAAGGAGTGCACTATTCTGCTGCATCCATTTTCAATAAGCTACCACAAGAACTCAAAAATCTTAGCAGTAGCTCAAACACTTTTATGTTTAAACTGAAGAGTTTCCTCATGGCTCACTCCTTCTATTCTGTCGAGGAGCTCCTGGAAGAGCTGAAAAATTAAGTAAATTTCAGTGTTGCATTTTTGATTCTTGTGTATAAATGGAGCTAGCAGAGTCCTCGCCCATTCAAGTACACAAGATTTCTCGAGATGCGTCCATATCGAGGAGGTTAGCATACCCTATCAGTGTATAGTAACATATTTAACAGTGTTGTGATGTAATAGTAGATGGTTAAGAAAAACAAGAAACGGCTGGTTTTTATGCATGTTGGAGCTCCAGACAGATGGTGTTTGAAGCACTTTTCTGTAAATCAACCACGCTATCATTTCTAAAGTATTGTTCTAGAGTATGGGATCAGTACCAGGAGAGTATTCGTAAGAGAGAACATAAATACACGCACTCCTATGACCACATCAGTTCTATATAAAATATTCGTTAGTAACAGAGAATACCTCTTACATGGAAACAGATAAACGCATAGCAGTAGCGTCCGACATGAAATTATAAGTCATGCCACCACTAACTCTGTAAACAACACATCTGTCAAGCAGATGTATACACGGGCATTGCAGTGTCTCACAAACACCTATCGCTAACTTAGAATCATCTTAGTTATGAAGCTGAAGTCTCTATTTTACACCCAAGATGCGAGAGGGGGATGGAGTACATCGCATTAATCTTCGTTCGTTTAGAGGAATATGTCGAAACAGGATGGTCACGTTTCATCACTCATGAGATGGAAGTGCTCTGATGACCGTTAACGATCACCAGTAGACAGTGCTCTAAACCACATACAGAACACATGGTTGTATATGAATGCGGGCTCTTTCACACTACTGATTCATCCTGACCGAACAGCGGAAAAAGTGGTCAAACGACCTGCAACATAATCTCCCTCTCTAGAATGCATCATCAGTCTGCCATTAAATCGTGCCTCATTACAGCTCCATCTCAATCGATCACCCCGTCCACACTCTCTGTTATTCTTTAACGCAGATGCATGTAAATTTAGTGGCAGATGGTTCTCTGTCTTCCTGAAAAGCTTCAAATACAGTAGTCAACTCACGTATATCACTGATACCCCAACATACATACAGTAGAATGCTACCTCGACGGAAAAAAGTGACTGTTTCTCTGGTTGCGATACTTCCATGTCGACGTTTTCTCTGATTCCTCTTGCTGTTGCATACTTGTTCCCATTTACAAGAATTATTCTGCGCCAACCAGGAGCCACGCAAGTACTTCCTCAATTTCCCCGCATTTCAGTGTATTTTTCCTCAATTTATACGTATTTTCCGTCATTTTTCGAGGTTCTATCGACCATTTTATGTCACTTCTACCCATGCAATCATGACAGAACCTCTCGTTCCGTGTTCTAAAATTGCTTGTAAATACACTATTTTTCTGATCGGGAGGCGTAGTATAACACTGTACTCGATTGCATCCAGTCGCCTCCACCCACATGTGTACCTGTAGAACCAAGACCGCTTCTGATAGTAATATGGATGTTACGATTCTGTATTTTTAACAAAGGACAGTTTGTAAGCTGATTACGTCTCTCGTTCTGAGACACAGTGGTACCACTCGCAAGAAAAACTTATGAGACATATCCACCTATCTGTGATTTTCGGTCAGTATTGTTTCGTATCGCCTGCAATCAATTATTTTCCAAGTATTATACATAGTAGTAGCGGATGGATGATAGGTTCGCCTTAAGCATCAGGCTTATAAAGAGAGAGTGTGTGTGTGTGTGTGTGTGTGTGTGTGTGTGTGTGTGTGTGTGTGTGTGTGTGTGTGTGTGTGTGTGTTTTGCGAGCCCGCATCTCGTGGTCGTGCGGTAGCGTTCTCGCTTCCCACGCCCGGGTTCCCGGGTTCGATTCCCGGCGGGGTTAGGGATTTTCTCTGCCTCGTGATGGCTGGGTGTTGTGTGATGTCCTTAGGTTAGTTAGGTTTAAGTAGTTCTAAGTTCTAGGGGACTGATGACCATAGATGTTAAGTCCCATAGTGCTCAGAGCCATTTGAACCATTTTTGTGTGTTGCGACATTTAAAAAGGAAATGACTATGTCCAGTCGTAAGGAATTGACGTGGAATACTGTGACAGCAAAGTATTTCAGGTCATAAGAATGGTACAGATATTTCTATTTCCAGAGCCACAGCTGTCAGCAGGGTGTATTTCCGATACTTCTCTCATTGTCGAATGTCGTCCAATTGAGACCGCAATCGCAACATTTAATTGTAAGTATAGTGATAAAATACACTCCTGGAAATGGAAAAAAGAACACATTGACACCGGTGTGTCAGACCCACCATACTTGCTCCGGACACTGCGAGAGGGCTGTACAAGCAATGATCACACGCACGGCATAGCGGACACACCAGGAACCGCGGTGTTGGCCGTCGAATGGCGCTAGCTGCGCAGCATTTGTGCACCGCCGCCGTCAGTGTCAGCCAGTTTGCCGTGGCATACGGAGCTCCATTGCAGTCTTTAACACTGGTAGCATGCCGCGACAGCGTGGACGTGAACCGTATGTGCAGTTGACGGACTTTGAGCGAGGGCGTATAGTGGGCATGCGGGAGGCCGGGTGGACGTACCGTCGAATTGCTCAACACGTGGGGCGTGAGGTCTCCACAGTACATCGATGTTGTCGCCAGTGGTCGGCGGAAGGTGCACGTGCCCGTCGACCTGGGACCGGACCGCAGCGACGCACGGATGCACGCCAAGACCGTAGGATCCTACGCAGTGCCGTAGGGGACCGCACCGCCACTTCCCAGCAAATTAGGGACACTGTTGCTCCTGGGGTATCGGCGAGGACCATTCGCAACCGTCTCCATGAAGCTGGGCTACGGTCCCGCACACCGTTAGGCCGTCTTCCGCTCACGCCCCAACATCGTGCAGCCCGCCTCCAGTGGTGTCGCGACAGGCGTGAATGGAGGGACGAATGGAGACGTGTCGTCTTCAGCGATGAGAGTCGCTTCTGCCTTGGTGCCAATGATGGTCGTATGCGTGTTTGGCGCCGTGCAGGTGAGCGCCACAATCAGGACTGCATACGACCGAGGCACACAGGGCCAACACCCGGCATCATGGTGTGGGGAGCGATCTCCTACACTGGCCGTACACCACTGGTGATCGTCGAGGGGACACTGAATAGTGCACGGTACATCCAAACCGTCATCGAACCCATCGTTCTACCATTCCTAGACCGGCAAGGGAACTTGCTGTTCCAACAGGACAATGCACGTCCGCATGTATCCTGTGCCACCCAACGTGCTCTAGAAGGTGTAAGTCAACTACCCTGGCCAGCAAGATCTCTGGATCTGTCCTCCATTGAGCATGTTTGCGACTGGATGAAGCGTCGTCTCACGCGGTCTGCACGTCCAGCACGAACGCTGGTCCAACTGAGGCGCCAGGTGGAAATGGCATGGCAAGCCGTTCCACAGGACTACATCCAGCATCTCTACGGTCGTCTCCATGGGAGAATAGCAGCCTGCATTGCTGCGAAAGGTGGATATACACTGTACTAGTGCCGACATTGTGCATGCTCTGTTGCCTGTGTCTATGTGCCTGTGGTTCTGTCAGTGTGATCATGTGATGTATCTGACCCCAGGAATGTGTCAATAAAGTTTCCCCTTCCTGGGACAATGAATTCACGGTGTTCTTATTTCAATTTCCAGGAGTGTATATATGTGGCCGTTTTCCTAGGATGACTCTCTCTATGCGTGCTTGGCGTGCAGCGCTGTTGACCTGTGACAGGAATGGTTCACGTTTGCAGCTAAATGTAGGAGCTGTCCGAATGGAGAGGCCTGTTGGGATGCATGAATGTAGCTGACTTTACCGTGTCGTTCTCTAGATGGCCGAATAGCGAACTAATACTTAGTATTGTTGGACAGCTTTTCTGATCACGTGCAAATTTGAGAAGATTCAATATGTACATGTGTTTGCGCTGGACCATTATTCCATCCCATGTAAATTGTCCGATTGACTGCTTCTTCAAATTTTCAGTCTTTATTTAGTTGAGAGAACATCGATTGTCGTGTGCACATCTAGCATGTGAAAGACAGGTGGAAGAAACGTTTGCTGTTTCTCTAGACATGAGAGACACCTTAGTTAACTATGTAAATTGTAGGGATGATTTGGAATCTGTTACGTCACGGACATCGGTGCTGGTGAGTGGAAATATGTTTCCTTCAGGAAGTATCGCCTCAGTGGTATAATATTCTGGCAAACAATGTGAAAATTCATGTGTTACTGTAATCCCAGATTCTGGAGAATGGTATAGAAAACAAGCAAGCAAGCAGAAACAGAGACGCCTTTGTGCCAAGGGTAACGAGCCCGCCTTTGTACAACAGTTGAGAGAGTGACTTCAGTCCCACAAGGGCGCTCTGGTCACGTGTAGGAAGCGGATGACTTGTGACCATTGGCTGTGGGAAAATATCTAGTGCTGTGAGGAGCATAAATGGTGCTGTCTGCCTTTGGGGTATATGTATGAGTGTCTGGCGGTCGATAGCTATATGCATGATGCAAAAGGGGCGATTTTGTATGGCACAGCATATATATTGTATGTTTACTATGTCGACATGGTACGCAGTGATATATTGCATGGTTGGAGATAGGTGTCACTCTCTAATATTCAAGCTTCCGTTCTCAGTGGCTGAGCAGTGTAATTGAGCAAGTGGCTTTCTGTATTTGGTGATATGCATGACACTTATGCTGGGTTTAACAATCAGTGCAGTATAGCGATATGTACAAAATAGTTTTGCTACTGAAAGCCTCATCTGCAGAAAAAGGTCGGCAGTTATCCTGCCTTGGTAGCAGCAGCAGGGTGGAAGGTAAATTCAGTAAGAGCCTATCCGAATGCTTCATTCATTCATAAGACATTCTTTGTGCTGGTAGATAAGAGCCTCTACATAGTGGTGAGAATATTTGCAGTTTCGGAGATGTTTGTTGAAAGCAGGAATTAACGATTTCCAGGATTGGGAACACATGACGAGCAGGGTGTCACGTTACCATCATCGAAAAGAATTTATTCGGTGTTATTCTGAGCTATTTTCGTAAACAGCTCCTGTGTGGGCAAGAATTTCCTAGTGGACAGCCTGAGATATCACGAAAGCTCCTACAAAAGTGACTGTTAACTATTTCTCGGGCACTTTACAGTTTCTGAGAGGTCGATTTGGGTCTTATTTACATACCCATGAGACATCAGTATAACATTGAGAACCTTTTACATGCGCCTGCATGGGTGAGCCGCTATGCAAACATCTCTCACTTGACGTTGGACTTGCAGGTAATTGTTAGTCACAGTAAATGTGGTATCGATAGCTCAGATGCCACGGCGTAGCTTGGCACTACGACACCGACACTGACAACAGCGCCCTCAAGCAGGCGCTGTCCAGGGCTACGAGCTCCGCTACAGATTCAGTCCATTTAATCAAGAGCAGAAGGCCGGGACATTTCGCTTCAGCTTCGCACCTCAGGGCAAAGTTATGTATTACTATGGTTGCTAAAGTGAAAGTGATTTTAATTCTCACTGCAGTATCGAGAGATTTTCACCTTTTTCTGCTCATACCCACATGCCGCCTTCCAGGCGAGATACAAAAGTTGGCGTCGAGGCTTCCCCTATCATTTCCTTTTTTGCTCGGTACTGCTTTCTTTCGTGCTAGCCTCAGTATAAGACTTAAATTTGTGTAAACCATGGCTTCGCCACAGGAACAGGCTTCGCTGTCCGATCTTGTACGTTTTCAGGCTCAGAAAATGACGCAGCTGCTTGCTGCCATAAATGGACTGGTCACGCTACAAACTGCAGCTACTTCGGCGCCTCCGACGCCACCGCCTGTACAGACGCCGTCGTCGACGGCGCCGCCATTTCGTGCCTTCAATCCCGACGTTGAACGCTGGCCAGAATACATCGCCCAGCTCGAGGCACACTTTGCAGCATAAAACATACAAGGTACAGAGCGGCTTGCCTTTTTCATTGCCAACGCGGGTTTTGTGTTGTACCGTGTGCTCGTGAAATTGTTTCCCACCACCCGCCCAGAAACTAAACCTTACGACGAAGTGATTGACGCTTTGAACTCCCAATTCCGTGACAGTGTAAATGTGGTAGCTGCACGCTACAAATTCTTTAGTCTCCGGCGTGGCCCTACTCAGTCCAATAAATCTTAGTTAGCGGACCTTCAGGGAATAACATCTGATTGTGACTTTAATTGCTCGTGTGGACGCTTATATGTGGATATAATGATTAGAGACGCTATTGAGCAGAATGTGGCGGATCACCGCATCCACGAACAAATCCTCAGATTTAAAAACCCGTCTTTGCAGGAAGTAGTGGACTTCCAGACAGAAAAAATACATTAGACATGGCTACTTCCGCGTTCGACGTGACACCGGGTGTGTACTGTTAGCGCGGCACGACACGTGCCCTGCCGCCCGGTCCCAGCACGGCCATCCACGCCGCACCGCTCGCGGCAAGTAAACACGTTTCAAATCAGGCACCCAGTAAGATACTGTAATCTTGTCCGAACTGCTTTCGTGCCCACCCACGGGACAATTACCCATCCCGTCGAGCAAAGTGTTACTTTTGTAATAAGAAAGGACATGTGCAAGCTGTGTGCAGTAAGAGAAACAATAATTCCGAACTTGTCTCCCGTTCCCTTGACTCGCGTGGGCGTCACCGCAACGGCAACCGCCATGATCATGATTCACATCAGTTAATGCCATTTATTCAAAGCCTTCTGCTTCCCGTGCGTCAACAGCTCATCGTGTGAATCAAGGTTTGCCAGCCACTTCCTCTCGCATTCAGCGCGTTGCGAGAAAACTTTTTGTGACTTTGAACGTTTGTGGACGTTCGGTTCGCGTGCAGCTGGGCACTGGTGCGTCCGTTTCTTTACTGAACAAATCAACGTATGACTTGCTTGGTTCGCCTCCACTTCGTCATTCACATTCCATACTGACTACATTTACAGGACAGGAAATCTGTGCTCGGCGTGTGTAGTTTGTTCGCCACGTATGGTGCAACGACCCGTACGGTGTCTTTCCATGTGCTCCGCTCTAGTGATGCTACGAACATTTTTGGCATGGACGCATTTGAACTTCTCGGCCTCGCAGTTCAGGACAATGTACACTCTTTGACATAAAACTTGACCGGCGGCCGGCCGCTTCAGAGGCTGTCCGCGCCGATCGCGACATGGGACAAAAAAACTGGCCAACTCGCTAATTCTCTAAGTCCGGTTATCTGCACAATCTGGCAACACTGTACACTGCGGCACTTCCTGGAGGAAAACTTGTCCCATGATAGAGAAACTCTAGGCTGATTACGCCTGTGGTCTAGCGGTAGCGTGGGTTGTTTCTGTTCATAATGTCAGTGGATCGAGAGCAGCTGGCATAAAATATTTTTATAGCCTCTTCTGTCTGAATGCTGAAGACGTGAATGTAATGGTAGCGCAGATTCAATCTATTTCGCTTTGTGACACACCGATATCAAAATTTTATCCAGTAACGATTTTGCGGCAGATTTCCTGCAGACTGTCCTCCTCTGGACGCCGTATGCGGCAAAGCTCCGGGATCCATTTGCTGGCTACTGGCAGCGGCCGTGGCGACAGCAGCGGCGCTGCACTCCCCCGTTCTTTATCGAAAGCGCCTGCTACCGCTCATCGCTTTTGATGATTTAAAACGCTTTATTATTAAATGTTGCTCCACAGAAAATTTCTACAATTTCCATTCACGCTCAAAAGCAACGGAGACAGACGCCCTGATTAGTAGGCGGGTATTATATTACATTAATCGGCAAGAGCTGAGTATGGCCCGAAATTAATTTTATAGACTGGGACGAAATTAAACCACCTCACTACATTCGATGAATTTATAAATGCTTCATACCTCGTTTCTTTTCCTTTCAAACTCAATTATTTGTGCAACTTTTGGTCAATGTTTGGATGTTTTCGTCAAGCCAGAGTGAGCGTCTGTGGTGTAAACTGTATTACAGTTCTTGTTTCATTCCTTATGGTAAGTCTATGCGATAAACCGTGTGAATACCTTGCAATGCATGCTCTGTAGCAGTGCAGGAACACTGCACATTTGGAGTTCCATGTATGGGTTCATGAAGTATTTATTGTTGATCGGAAGTGATAGTTAAGGTCATCAGATTTAAACCAGAAAAATTTGTCGTTTTGAAGGTTTCAGAGAGCGGAAAGGAATTGCTAACGCCGGTGTTAGAAAACGTCTACAGTTAAATGCTATTGCAAAAATTTAGAAGAAGGGAACTACATTAATGAACATGTGCACTTCATAAACAACCTTCTGACTTGTTAGACCTATATGACGAACAAAGCTCAAATTTATATCGTTGACAGTCGGTTTGAATCTTTTCAGGGTCTATTTTACAGTGAAGCACCTTGGAATTTGCAAAGCAGAAATCCATGATATTAACTTAATTTACTAAGTCGAAATCGGACGAAGATTGATGTTTAAAGGCATTCTTCAGATTTCGCATAAGAAATTTTTACTAGCAGTTTGCAACTCCATTAATTAAAATGGAAAATAAAAGGTTGTAGTCAGCGGCTTCTACCGTGATTCGAACTGCTATGTCTTATAGTACAAGCACTGCAACGCACAAGGGAACCTCTGAGCTAACGACACACTGGCGGCCAGAGGCGGAATATAGTCACTGCGATGTTGCCTGAGCCTCAAAACGCAACCTTAAACACACGAACAGAGGAGGTGGAGATTACTGTTTTAACGTCCCGTCGACAACGATGTCATTAGAGACGGAGCACAAGCTCGGATTAGGGAAGCATGTGGAAGGAAATCGGCCGTGCCCTTCCTAAGGAACCATCCCGGCATTTGCCTGAAGCGATTTAGGGAAATCATTGAAAACCTAAATCAGGATGGCCGGGCGCGGGATTGCACCGTCGTCCTCCCGAATGCACACACAAACAGGTGTTACTTATGTGAAGAACGCCGTTCTTGGAGTCCAGAAATTAAATATACTTTCTAATTGTGTCATCTTGCAGTGGATTATATCGTACGAGTCTTCGATGTGGAAAACGAATGTCAAGTGAATTTAGCGAGGTAACGCCGACCTACACCCGGAAGTAAATGCACTATCAGAGTGTTGACAAATACTTGCTACGACGCTGCCATTTCTAGGCTCTCTGACGAGGCAGCTCTTCAGCGAAATGCTTGCCGTGATTCTCCGATACGGTTCTTCAGAGTGGAGACGCGCGCGCACGTTTGGTTTTTATGCGGCGTTCTCCCCTGATGGTTTCTGACGTCGCCTTGTGGGCTATGTATACATATGAGACATTCAATTATCATTAATCCAGAATGATACAAGTTTCAGCTTCCGGCGTGGAAGAAGGCTGTTGACGCCGACATTATATCATTTCAACGTAGGGAAAGCAAAACGGATTATTCAATGTTTCTCATTCAACATAAAGCATATGAGATAATGTTCCGTAACGTTCATAATCATCTAAAAATACAAACGAAGTAAAAATACACCGGAAGCTTATTCGAATTGAATATAACGCTTTGCACCTCGATGTCGAATTTGTCCACTTGCAATCTTTTGCAGCATACACATAGAATGTCATGATTACCACGAGAATGAAGAAATATGTTGGTAAGGATGGAAGCAAGAAGAGACGCAGTCAACAAATATTCTATTCCTCATGGCATTCATTTCATTTGACACGTAAGAAGAGGTAAAGCGGGAATTTACTTTCGTTAACACGAAAGATATGCCGCACATATTGATAACGAGGAAGTCTGCGTCTTCATACGTTTCCTCCTTGAAATCTGTATGCTCTATATATACTAAGTAGCCCGATCATTGTTTCAGTAATGTTACCCTCTTGTTTGACCCCGTAACGATGAACAGATTCCAAATGCATGTCTCCCTTCCTGGGTTGTTTTTTGTGTTTTATTGCTTGGAATTCCTGAAGCAGATCACTGTGCCTTCCCCCCTCGTGGGTTAGGTCTCAAAACTAAACCGCTTTGTATCCAATGGCATAATTTATTCAGACAGCATCAGCATAAGACTATCAAACAGTTGCAGCACTCTAACCAGCACTGACCAAAGTGTAATCCACGGTCATGGTCCTAAATTACCAGCTGTCTGCTACTGTGGCAAAGTCCGTACTACACTGTCGATTCCGCAGCACCATTTTATCTGGTAACACTGTGTAGTTGCACAGTTGTGCTACCAGGTCTGTCCTCACACTGTCAACTTTATGTATCTCACTTCTCCTGTAGCGTAGATCACGAGGAGCCGAAGTATATGAGTGTATTCTGCATGACGTAACATTCAGTATTCCCTTCTTTCATAGCCACTCTTCATGTGCATCGATACCAAATAGGAATGCGAAAACTCTTGCGAGTGAGAGAATGACAATAACAATCGTAACAAGAACCAGCAAATAATGAATGATGTTTATTCCAACGCAGAACGAGAATGGCTTTAAATATAAAAATCTGTATCTATATCTATATCCATATCTATTGATCTTTGAGTTGGCACAATGCAAATATATTCTTAGCATTTAGTTACTGAATTTAGTTCTGGATGTTTGCAGAGAAAAGGAATAGTCGGTACTTCTCGCTAGTGTAATATAATGTGAACCAGCAACTACCCTTTCCTTAGAACACGACTCAAGCAGGTCCTCAAGTAGGTAGCAAGGCACTGCTGCATTCTGTTCCCTGACATTGCTCTGATGACGGTTAATGCAGATAGTTCCGATAATGAAATACAAAACGTATTGCAGGTTAGTTACTAGGATAGTAACATTAAATTTGCGTTGTAGACGGCACATGAACGTGACGACTAATCATATTACTCATCAATATAAGAAGACAATATTTTGGGAATTTAGCAGGATTACTCAAAATGAATTCTGAAATTGGGTGACTGACTGCACAGGTGCAAAACGTCGTCAAGAGTATACGATGTCCTAATCGCATTAGGAATATGAAGAACGTCTTCGACAGCTCGCAACTTTCACATTGCTATCTCCACCCTACTCCAGACAGCCCTCGGTGGAGTTGCACTACGTTGCCGATGTTATGGAAGGCCTTCAAACCGACAACAGACCACATATTGAAAAATACAAGCGAATTCTCTTCCAGCGTAAGCTTATTGTAACTAATCTAAAAATTATTGGAGAGGAACATTGTCCTATTCAAAAAAAGTAAAATGTTACACACTGTTGACGTCAAACGGACATGATAGGGTAATGCATTGATACCAGATGGTGGGGGCCGGCCGGTGTGGCCGTGCGGTTCTAGGCGCTTCAGTCTGCAACCGCGTAACCACTACGGTCGCAGGTTCGAATCCTGCCTCGGGCATGGATGTGAGTGATGTCCTTAGGTTAGTTAGGTTTAAGTAGTTCTAAGTTCTAGGGGACTGATGACCTTAGAAGTTAAGTCCCATAGTGCTCAGAGCCATTTGAACCATTTGAACTATTTAACACAAAATGACATTAAAAATTAAAGTTATTCACGAGCAGCTAGTTGAGAATATGTATGAACATTAAATGACACGACGAACTGAAATAATATGACGAAGAGTTCAGCGCTCACTGGGAATAGAGCCCCACACATATCGTTGTTGACTACACACAAAGAGACGTCAGCTACCGAATTTTTCTCCACCAGCTGCTCAGAATAGCATCTTGAACTTACAGTCATCTCGCAAATAGTTCTGTGTCTCACTGGGAGTTAAAAACGTCAGATATCGTTAGTGTTGACAACGAATGAAAATACATTAAAAATCAAAATTAGTATCCACCAGCAGATAGGTGTTCTCATGATAGAGCTTGATAATACATAATTAAATCTTTAGTGCCGGGCCAGGATTCGATCCCATTCACGCGTAATATGTGAAGGTGTTGAGGAATCTGCAGTTTTGAACAAACAACAAATTGTAGCCGAGCTGTATTGCCACGAAGGGATCAAATTCCGCGTTAAGGGCGGTCTGAGTTGCATTCCCAGTTTAGAACCAATTTTATCGACATACAGAAGCTCAAATAAAAGATGGAATAAGTGTCCTGTGACCATACATAGCGTTTGTGTCGTCACTTGAAATAAATAACTAGTATAAGAAAGGTTACTGGTGATAGAGTTTCTACATGTCGCCACTCCAGACTTTATTGTGGTTCAACCTACCGTCTACTTGGTAAAGAAGGAATATCATCTTTAATGTGAATTTTCAGACCACGCAGCCATTATATCTCCTTCACTTGGTGTAGCCAGGAGAGAATGGAATCTGTCTCTCCCTATCTAAAATCATTGACAGAAGTGGGAATCGAACCCAGACCATAGGTATAACAACTTACCATCCGTCCAACAGACCACGAAATCCTCTTCTCTGCGAGTCATTTTTCTATCGTAACGCAGTTGCGCCACACTGGATGAGAATTCTGACACACAGGCTCCCTGCAGTAATTTGCAGCATGTTCAGTAAATTCATTTACTTGGTTGACCGAATCACCATGAACTAGCTGCCTCGGCTACCCAGTGCATACATTCGACTATTTTGTAATCACAGAAATAAAATCACGTAACTGCCACCTACACACAACTGCCAACAGTGTAGGATGCAGAAGTTTAAATAGGAAGTGTTCCTTTCCACTTGAGCTATTCTATTGCGCTATCTGTTACTAGAAAACGTCGTTCAGTCCAAAAGAAAAGCTGTAACTGTTTGTCTCTCAGAAGTCAAGACCTGGCCATATGCATAATCTCACAGTGCTGTGGAATCCAAAAGTTCTGGAGGAATAGTTGCCGAGCTCTGGAGCTGCTGTAGCTACGTGTCAGCTTGTAGCATAGATAAGATGTCGCGAGTTCGAATACATTCAGTGCTACATTTTTTAAAACGCAATTCTGCTCTCTGCTGAAGGTATCAATCTAATGGAACTTTGAACATAATTCCCTTCACTTCTCAACCCAAAGTAGTCGCATGTGGAAAAAGGGCTAACTACTGTGACCTTTTGTTCTATTCAGGTTTAATAGACAGCAGGCAGCAGATGCATCTCGAAGATGTGCAGGGAGAGCGCATCGTGCCATAATATGTCAGAAAAGTATTTTCTACATTAGCCGTCGTGTGGTAGTGATATTTTATTCTTCTTCAAACTTTATTTGACAGCTTTAACTCAGAACAAGTTTTCTACATGCATGTAATCAATAAACTGCATGTGCATTGTCAGACTGTCATAGGTAACATCTGAGAATTCGCATATATCGTTGATGATTAATTTCTCTACCATGTTTACTATTGTTTTAACAACACTAAAGGAAACCTTACGAAAATTGTGCACTGTATTATAAGAAATGAAATAAAACTAACCATGATAACCTTACGACGAAAGTATCTGTACACAAGCATGCCTCTATCGACACGAATTAATAAAATACTACTCACTTAGATTTTGATTGGGTCTGTGTTTAATTGGTATGCTGTGTCATACTCAAGAGGTATGCAAATGTGGCATTTCATAAATATAGTTACGTATTCCTAGAAACCCAAAATTCGCTTGTCAGCAGCCTTACCTGTTGTGCAGCATTGTAAATTTTTCAACATTGCACTATGAGCTGAAAGCATTTTCTTGCGATTTCCTTATTGATGTTTGATCTGACTGCTTGTAGCTCTTTCACAGAAGGGATAAAAACGTTACAGTCAGTGAGACTGGAACTGCGAACCGTAAGAGACGCTTTTTCACAGGTCAGCACGTTACCACAGAGCTGGCGAGGAGGTATGGGTCTTAGCTTCCTATTACGAGGGCAATAGGAACTAGAACTCGTAAACCGCTATTTGAAGGTCGAGATTAGTTGCGGTTTCCACCTGCAACGACTTTCCTGGGCTGAAAACCGTAAATTTTCAATCTTTTGTTACCCTTCAAGCGATAACAACTCAGATTATTCAATGGAAATGACAGGTAAAATCAAGTGAACTTTGAGGCTTAATTCCGTGCACACCAGGAAGTAACTCGTCGATCAGAGTTGCCAAACATACGTTGCCTTGTTGCCAAATCTGTTACAGTACCAGCAGGAAGAAGACGAACCGATGTGATCCTACAGCGGTCTGGGAAGTGACCATAGCTGGTGTCTCCAAGTCACGGCTGCTACGGCCTGAAATACGTAATGCGTCTGATTCGCTTTCTGTAACTAGGTTTAGGGACTGGAGCGTAGTTACTAATAATACTCAGAACTGACTGCAAACTGAGCATCATAAATCAGTAACTCTCATTGTTGTTTTTATATTTCTTTCGTAAGTGTACTCAAAACTAAGAAAGTCATTCACAGACGTTTTCGTGCCTCGCCGATAGTCGAGCACAATGTACAAATTAAAATAGAAAAGAATGTGTGTGTGTGTGTGTGTGTGTGTGTGTGTGTGTGTGTGTGTGTGTGTGTGTTTGTGAGAGAGAGAGAGAGAGAGAGAGAGAGAGAGAGAGAGAGATAAATAAAAAGCAATGAGAGAGAGTGTAAAAAATTGTTGTAAAGACATTGAATCATGGTATTTAAAGAAATCTTTCATTAAAATGACGCGTTCCACATCATTACGAAACGTCGTATTCATGATCTATGGAACAAGAGTTAATCTAATGTAATCTAATCTAATCTAATCACATCATATTAATGATTAGCCATGAAGAGTCATGAATTACCGAAATTTTGGCCAATACCAGTAACCAAATCTAAACTTGAAAATAAAAGACGACAATTTTTGTAATAAACCGTGACTCCTATCAAGACCCTTTCGTCCCTGTTATCTAACCACGAAAGATGTCTGATATACCTCCATTCTGAAGTAACAAAGTGTGCATGCATTTAAAGATGAAGTGCATGATGTGAAGTTCTGTGACGGAGATACGAACCCAACACGTAATCCGATTGTTAACTAAGAAAAATCAAATGTTACGTATCAGTTTTTCTTACGAGCCGCTAGGTGTCTGAATCTAAAATAAGGATACAAACTTTTGTGCCTAAGCGACAATCGAACTGCACACCTACCGTGCATCCACGAATATAGCTTAAGTATCAGTTGCTTACTCATGAACAGTAAGATGTGTGCGTGTTTGACCAGAAATAACGACACCTGTTGCGATTGTTGGAAACACATGAACAGACATTGAAATTGCGCGTTAATTTTCACTAGCAGGTGGGTGTGCACTTGATAAAGCTAGAAATGAAATTATGAATATTTTTGTACTGGATCAGGTTTCAGACCCACATACTTACCTTTGGAGGAGACCTAGAGAAGACTGCAGTCTTGGGAAAAGGAACGAAATGACTGAACTATACTGTTCCGAGAGATTCAGATCCTCGAAAGAGGAGATACGAATTCGAATCACAGTCCAGCACCAAATTTTTAAACGTCTCTAGTTCAATCAAGTACAAGTAAAATAAGAGCCCTGTCCCTTTAAATGGCTATCGGTTCATCAAATAAAATAAAATTTTCTAATGTAAGTAAGCTTACTGGCGACTGTATTTCTGTTTACCATGACTTCCGCTGTGTCATTTCCCAACGTAAACCGGCTCTGCCCAGTTGGTAATGAAGGAACGTGATGTTTAATGCGGATTCTGGATTATAACGTCTTTCTCTTGAGGTTCCCAGAGGTAAAATAAATCTGTTTGTGCCTCTTAAAAGTAAATGCCTGAACCCACGCATTGCACCTGTGATAGCTCGTTCCACCATACCATTGTGGCCACATTACCCAGCCCCAAGAGTGTGCTGTAACGGATGATGTGCTTAGCTTACAAAATTAGTCACGGTGGAAAAAATGCGAGTCTATTAAATGGTCAAGTAGAAGCAAGCTTCTGACGCAGAGATTATGCTATTCTCATGTCAGCAGGATGTAAAGACTCTTCTAGGCATCATAGGCTGGATGTGAAGCCATTTTGATTTTTCACAAATTCAGCAAATTTCTTAGTTCGAGAAAATCCACTGTGAAGTGTGAAGTTGCCGGATAATTCGATTATTACTGTTATTATTAATATTTTATTCATACCGCTGCTGTAACACAAGTGCTTGAACATCATTTAATGCCTTTTGGTCACTATAGATGTAGTTTCCCAAGAACAGGTTCTTTCCCTGTCTACGGAATCCTTTTCATGTTAATATCAAACACCAGCAATTACTCGGCGGCCGGCCGCCGGTCAAGTTTTATGTCAAAGAGTGTACTTTGCATCAACGCTAGTGACCATGGAGACAGTGTTGCCGCACTAGGCGATGATTTTGCTAAACTCTTTTCTGATGGCCTTGGCTGCGCCACAGACGTTGCTGCGCATATTGCAGTTAAAGACAATGCCATGCCTATTTTCCGGCGCGCACGCCCGGTACTGCACACATTGCACGACGCCTTAGCTTCTGAACTTACGCATTTGCAAGACAGTGGTGTCATTGAACCTGTTTCTGCTTCGCGATGGGCTTCACCTATAGTGTGTGTGAAGAAACCAAACGGTCGTCTCCGTATTTGTACTGACTTTAAGTCTACAGTAAATCCCCAGACAGTGGTAGCTACATTTCCCTTACCGTGTCCTGAAGACATTTTTGATAAGCTTGGTGCAGGAAATTTCTTTTCCACGATAGACTTGCGGGACGCGTACTTTCAGATTCCGCTCGATGCACAGTCGCAGTGCTATTTTGTGATATACACTCACTTTGGATTGTTCAAGTTTCGCCGCCTTCCGTTCGGTTCTGCTTCGGCTCCTGCTATTTTTGAGTCTTAATTGCAGTAGTTGTGTGCGACTGTCAATGGTTGCTCCAATTATCTGGACAATATAGTTGTATCAGGTCGCACCCCTGACGAACATTTGCAGAATATGCGTGCCTTATTTGCTGTACTTTTGCAGGCAGGACTAAAGTGAAACAGAAGTGCAAATTTTTTCAAACTGAGATTCAGTGCCGGCCGGGGTGGCCGAGCGGTTCTAGGCGTTACAGTCTGGAACCACGCGCGACCGCTACGGTCGCAGGTTCGAATCCTGCCTCGGGCATGGGTGTGTGTGATGTCCTTAGGTTAGTTAGGTTTAAGTAGTTAGGGGACTGATGACCTAAGAAGTTAAGTCCCATAGTGCTCAGAGCCATTTGAACCATTTGAGATTCAGTATTTAGGACATATGATTAACGGACAGGGTATCCACCCCTCGCCGTCACATCTCAGTGCGATTAGAGACTTGCCAGCACCCAGGTACTTGAAATACCTTCAGTCTGTGTTGGGCAAAATTACATATTATATTCGGTTTATACCAAACGCAGCGCAGACTGCAGCGCCTTTGCATCGCCTTCGGCGTAAGAAAGTTCCTTTTGTTTGGTCTTCGGAATATGATGCTGCTTTCCACAAACTCAAATCTGCGTAGTTGAGTGAACACTGTGTGATTCCTTTCGATGCCTCCAAACCAGTTGCATCTTATCACGACAAGCGCGTGGTTCTCTCGCACAGCATTAATTCTGTCTATCTCCCTTTCGCTTTTCATCTAAGTTGCTCAATTCTGCCCAGAAAAACTATTCTCAAATGGAGAAAGAAGCTTTAGCCATAGTCTATGGAGTGACTAAGTTTCATGATTTTTTGTACGGTTGTAAGTTCTATTTGGTCACCGACCATAAGCCTTGGACATCGTTGTTCCACCCGTCAAAGCCAGTTACAGCCCGTACGGCAGAAAAGTTGCAACGTTGGTCTTTGTGTTTGTCTAACTACAATTACGAAATTTTATTTCGGCCTATAGCCCAGCATGGCAATGCTGATGCTTTCTCGTCTACCTATCGGTCCTGACGAAGTGTTTGATTCTTCCGAACTGTCCTGCATGTTTATTGATTCTCAAGATAAGGACTTACCTGATGGTTTTCCAGTTGATTTTCGTCGCATTGCTTCCGCTACAGCCGCCGATGCTTCTTTGCAGATTCTTTTGCGGTGTATTCGTACTCGGTGGCCTCCATCTGCTACACTAATTCGTGATCCACTTGTTCGACGTTACTTTGCGCAACATCACAACTTGCCTGTACACCACGGTGTTACCTTGTTATGAACTGACAATGATCAGTCTCATATGGTTGTACCTCGTTCGCTGCAGTCGGAAATTCTCCAATTGCTGCACACTGGTCATAGGGGTATACGAGGTGCATTCAAGTTCTAAGGCCTCCGATTTTTTTTCTAATTAACTACTCTCCCGAAATCGATGAAACTGGCTTTACTTCTCGACGTAATCGCCCTGCAGCCGTACACATTTTTCACAACGATGACGCCATGATTCCATGGCAGCGGCGAAGACTTCTTTAGAAGTCTGTTTTGACCACTGGAAAATCGCTGAGGCAATAGCGGCACAGCTGGTGAATGTGCGGCCACGGAGAGTGTCATTCATTGTTGGAAAAAGCCAAAAGTCACTAGGAGCCAGGTCAGGTGAGTAGGGAGCATGAGGAATTACTTCAAAGTTGTTATCACGAAGAAACTGTTGCGTAACGTTAGCTCGATGTGCGGGTGCGTTGTCTTGGTGAAACAGCACACGCGCAGCCCTTCCCGGACGTTTTTGTTGCAGTGCAGGAAGGAATTTGTTCTTCAAAACATTTTCGTACGATGCACCTGTTACCGTAGTGCCCTTTGGAACGCAATGGGTAAGGATTACGCCCTCGCTGTCCCAGAACATGGACACCATCATTTTTTCAGCACTGGCGGTTACCCGAAATTTTTTTGGTGGCGGTGAAGCTGTGTGCTTCCATTGAGCTGACTGGCGCTTTGTTTCTGGATTGAAAAATGGCATCCACGTCTCATCCATTGTCACAACCGACGAAAGGAAAGTCCCATTCATGCTGTCGTTGCGCGTCAACATTGCATGGCAACATGCCACACGGGCAGCCATGTGGTCATCTGTCAGCATTCGTGGCACCCACCTGGATAACACTTTTTGCATTTTCAGGTCGTCATGCGGGATTGTGTATACAGAACCCACAGAAATGCCAACTCTGGAGGCGATCTGTTCAACAGTCATTCGGCGATCCCCCAAAACAATTCTCTCCACTTTCTCGATCATGTCGTCAGACCGGCTTGTGCGAGCCCGAGGTTGTTTCGGTTTGTTGTCACACGATGTTCTGCCTTCATTAAACTGTCGCACCCATGAACGCACTTTCGACACATCCATAACTCCATCACCACATGTCTCCTTCAACTGTCGATGAATTTCAATTGGTTTCACACCACGCAAATTCAGAAAACGAATGATTGCACACTGTTCAAGTAAGGAAAACGTCACCATTTTAAGTATTTAAAACAGTTCTCATTCTCGCCGTTGGCGCTAAAATTCCATCTGCCGTATGGTGTTGCCATCTCTGGGACGTATTGACAATGAACGCGGCCTCATTTTAAAACAATGCGCATGTTTCTATCTGTTTCCAGTCCAGAGAAAAAAAATCGGAGGCCTTAGAACTTGAATGCACCTCGTAGTGCGGACGAAGCAATTAGCGCGTCGTCACTGCACTTGGGTCGGTATTGATAAACAAATTGAGAATTTGCTTGCTACTTGTCGCTCTTGCACGGAGCATCAATCTGCTCCCCGCCAGCGCTTCTTTGCATGGCTGACTCCTACTGCACCTTGGCAGCGCGTTCATAAAGATTTTGCGGGTCCGTTCTGGGACACCCGCTAGTTGAAAGTTATTGATGCGTACAGCAATTTTCCTATTGTTGTACCTATGTCTTCTACTACATCTGCCAATACTATTCGGGCTTTGACATCTATTTTTTGCAATGAGGGCCTTCCTGAAGTTATTGTCTCCGACAATGGCCCACAGTTTGTGTCCTCAGAGTTTGAAGCGTTTTGTGCTGCTACTGGCATTCGCCATCTGATCTCAGCGCCGTTCCACCACAGTCGAATGGCAAGGCAGAACGCTTTGTGCGTACATTTAAGTCGCAGATGAGCAAGTTGCGCGCCACGCACTCTCGCGATCGTGGACTCTGGACTTTCCTTGCTTCCTATCGCTCTCAGCTGCGCGGCACCCGGTCCTCAGCAGAACTGCTACATGGCCGCACCCATCGGTCGCTCCTGCAGCTATTGCATCTGCCACCGCACGCTCCCACTGCTTCGCTTCGCCTCGTTCTAGCTTGGCACCACACGATTTGGTGTTCTATCGCGTTTTCTCTGGCAGGCAGCGCTGGGAGCTGGGGCGCATTCTTCGAAAGCTTGGCCGCGCCTTATTTCTCATTTCTGGTCCCTCTGGCACTGTCAAGCGACACCGGAATCAGATTCGTTTGTGCCATCCTCAGTTTTCTGCCAATAGTTGTTTTCCGGCAGAATTGTAGGCTTCGCGGCTTCCGCCGCCTCAGCCCACGCCTCCGCGGGCGCGCCTGTCGTCGTCGCTGCTGCCGGTCCGGTCACCTGCAGTGGACGGGCGCCTCTCGCCACCGGCACAGCCCCACCCCCGGCCGCCGCCGCGTTCCTCCGCGGTGCCGGAGCCGATGGACGCTGAGGCTGCCGCCGCCGTCGACCATGGAGGTCGTTTGCTCCGCCTCCGCCTCCTCATCCAAGCATACCCAGTAGTAGTGTGCGGCCTGGGCAGGTTTTCCACTGGGCGTTTTCCTCGCCCCCTCGCGAGCAATTTGGGATCGCGGGTGGACAGCGCGCCCTGGCAGTTCCGCTGTCCGCTCCCTCAGCTGTGCTGCCCTGGGTGTCTCCACCCGCTGTCGGATGCCATACTCAATGACGGCGCGTCGTTTCAGTGGGGAGGGATGTGGTATCGATAGCTCCCACTTCATAGGTTGGCACTATGACACTGACACCGACGACAGTGCCCTCTAGCAGGCGCTGTCCGGGGCTACGAGCTCCACTCCAGATTCAGCCCATTTGATCAAGAGCAGACGGCTGGGACACTTCGCTTCAGCTTCGCACATCAGGGCAAAGTTATGTATTACTCTGGTTGCTAAAGTAAAGGTGATTTTAATTCAAACTGCAGTATTGAAAGATTTTCACCTTTTTCTGCTCCTACCCACGCGCTGCCTTCCAGGCGGGATATAAAAGTAAACACGTGCACGGCTGGAGGCATCTCACATGTCCTGTTATATCCGTTAGGAACAATACACTCTGTGCTATTCTGCGAAGCATTGGAACAGATTTCTATAGCGTGACCTGTGATGTCAGTATCCACAGGAAGAGAGGTATCGCACCACCAATGGTAAACATGTGAGCGTGGCCCAGAAGCTGTCTTTGCTCTTATTTACATAGACATGTGATGTCACTATAACACTCGAAAAACTCTAAAAGTATATCCAAAAATTGACAAGATTTTCAGCTGCTGGCTATAGGTGATAGCGACCTGAGAGCAATGGCTTGCACCCTGTGCTCCTCTGTCTGGTGAGGACTCGCAGCAGCGTCAGCATGTGCATGTGTTGGAGCCTCTGACACGTTGTGGTTGACGATAATTCGAAAGAATTTTTACGTGCACTGAGTGTCTGTGCACTACTTTATTTTTGGCTGTTTAAATGTTGTGAGAATGTTGGCAGAGCGTTTTATATGTATTATTTACCAGTAATTTTCAGATCTGTAGGCTATGTACTGCATTATTTGAACAGTTTAGAATTAGTGAGCGTACCTGCAAAATCCTACTCCCATGAACCATGGACCTTGCCATTGGTGGGGAGGCTTGCGTGCCTCAGCGATACAGATGGCCGTACCGTAGGTGCAACCAAAACGGAGGGGTATCTGTTGAGAGGCCAGACAAACGTGTGGTTCCTGAAGAGGGGCAGCAGCCTTTTCAGTAGTTGCAGGGGAAACAGTCTGGATGATTGACTGATCTGGCCTTGCAACACTAACCAAAACGGCCTTGCTGTGCTGGTACTGCGAACGGCTGAAAGCAAGGGGAAACCACAGCCGTAATTTTTCCCGAGGGCATGCAGCTTTACTGTATGGTTAAATGATATAGTGGGAATGAGTGAAGTCGGTGGCAGGAGAACAAGACGTCTGGTCAAGTGAATACAGGGTTATAAACACAAAATCAAATAGGGGTAATGCAGGAGTAGGTTTAATAATGAATAAAAGATAGAAGTGCGGGTAAGCTACTACGAACAGCATAGTGAACGCATTATTGTAGCCAAGATAGACACGAAGCCCACGCCTACCACAGTAGTACAAGTTTATATGCCAAATATCTCCGCAGATGACGAAGAGATTGAAGAAATGTATGATGAGATAAAAGAAATTATTCAGATCGTGAAGGGAGACGAAAATTTAATAGTCATGGGTGACTGGAATTCGAGATTAGGAAAAGGGAGAGAAGGAAACATAGTGGGTGAATATGGATTGGGGGAGAGAAATGAAACAGGAAACGGTCTGGTATAATTTTGCACAGAGCATAACTTAATCATAGCTAACACTTGGTTCAAGAATCATAAAAGAAGGTTGTATACATGGAAGAATCCTGGAGATACTAGATAGTATCAAATAGATTACATAATGGTAAGACAGAGATTTAGGAACCACGTTTTAAATTGTAAGACATTTCCAGGGGCAGATGTGGACTCTGACCACAATCTATTGGTTATGAACTGTAGATTAAAACTGATGAAACTGCAAAAAGGTGGGAATTTAAGGAGATGGGACCTGGATAAACTGAAAGAACCAGAAGTTGTACAGAGTTTCAGGGAGAGCATAAGGAACAATTGACAGGAATTGGGGAAAGAAATACAGTAGAAGAAGAATGATTAGCTCTGAGGGGTGAAGTAGTGAAGGCAGCAGAGGATCAAGTATGTAAAAAGACAAGGGCTAGTAGAAATCCTTGGGTAACAGAAGTAATATTGAGTTTAATTGATGAATTGAGAAAATATAAAAACGCAGTAAATGAAGCACGCAAAAAGGAATACAAACGTCTCAAAAATGAGATTGACAGGAAGTGCAAAACTATTAAGCAGGGATGGCTACAGGACAAATGTAAGGATGTAGAGGGTTATCTCACTAGGGGTAAGATAGATACTGCCTACAGGAAAATTAGAGACCTTTGGAGAAAAGAGAACCACTTGTACGAATATCAAGAGCTCAGATGGAAACACAGTACTAAGCAAACAACGGAAAGCAGAAAGGTGGAAGGAGTATATAGAGGGTCTATACAAGGGCGATGTACTTGAGGACAATATTATGGAAATGGAAGAGGATGTAGATGAATATGAAATGGGAGATACCATACTGCGTGAAGTGTTTGACAGAGCACTGAAAGATCTGTGTCGAAACAAGGCCCCGGGAGTAGACAACATTCCATTACAACTACTGACGGCCTTGGGAGAGCCAGTCCTGACAAAACTGTACCATCTGGTGAGCAAGATGTATGAGACTGGCGAAATACCCTCAGACTTCAAGAAGAATATAATAATTCCAATCCCAAAGAAAGCAGGTGTTGACAGATGTGAAAATTACCGAACTATCAGTTTAATAAGTCACAGCTGCGAAATACTAACGCAAATTCTTTACAGACGAATGGAAAACTGGTAGAAGCCGACCTCGGCGAAGATCACTTTGGATTCCGCAGAAATGTTGAAACACGTGAGGCAATACTGACCCTACGACTCATCTTAGAAGCTAGATTAAGGAAAGGCAAACCTACATTTCTAGCATTTGTAGACTTAGAGAAAGCTTTTGACAATGTTGACTGGAATACTCTCTTTCAAATTCTAAAGGTGGCAGGGTTAAAATACAGGGAGCGAAAGGCTATTTACAATTTGTACAGAAACCAGATGGCAGTTATGAGTCGAGGGACATGAAAGGGAAGCAGCGGTTGGGAAGGGAGTGAGACAGGGTTGTAGCCTGTCCCTGATGTTATTCAATCTGTATATTGAGCAAACAGTAAAGGAAACAAAAGAAACATTTGGAGTAGGTATTAAAGTCCACGGAGAAGAAATAAAAACGTTGAAGTTCGCTGATGACATTGTAATTCTGTCAGAGACAGCACAGGACTTGGAAGAGCTGTTAAACGGAATGGACAGTGTCTTGAAAGGAGGATATAAGATGAACATCAACAAAAGCAAAACGAGGATAATGGAATGTAGTCGAATTAAGTCGGGTGATGCTGAGGGAATTAGATTAGGAAATAAGACACTTAAAGTAGTAAAGGAGTTTTGCTATTTGGGGAGCAAAATAACTGATGATGTTCGATGTAGAGAGGATATAAAATGTAGACTAGCAATGGCAAGGAATGCGTTTCTGAAGAGAAATTTGTTAACATCGAGTATAGATTTAAGTGTCAGGAAGTCGTTAGTATTTGTATGGAGTGTAGCCATGTATGGAAGTGAAACATGGACGGTAAATAATTTGGACAAGAAGAGAATAGAAGCTTTCGAAATGTGGTGCTACAGAAGAATGCTGAAGATTAGATGGGTAGATCACATAACTAATGAGGAGGTATTGAATAGAATTGGGGAGAAGAGGAGTTTGTGGCACAACTTGACAAGAAGGGACCTGTTGGTAGGACATGTTCTGAGGCATCAAGGGATCACAAATTTAGCATTGGAGGGCAGCTTGGGGGGTAAAAATAGTAGAGGGAGACAAAGAGATGAATACACTAAGCAGATTCAGAAGGATGTAGGTTGCAGTAAGTACGGGGAGATGAAGCAGCTTGCACAAGATAGAGTAGTATGGAGAGCTGCATCAAACCAGTCTCAGGACTGAAGGCAACAACAGCAACAACAACAACCTGCAGAATGTTTTACATGCGTTATATTCATAATTTGAGTTGTTTCCTGTCTGCACATCAGTGTAGTGCATTATTTCGGTGAATTGACCTAGTCCTTCAGAATGCATAATGGACATGAATGGATGCATGTGATAGACAGGATGCTTATGTATGTTTCACCTGTCACAGTCGTATCTAGATGTATCAGGGGTCCCATATCACTCCGACTGCACACGATGCACGCCATTAGAGAAACTCCACCAGTTTGAACAATTTCCTGTTGACATGCACGGACCATGGATTCATGAGGTTGTCTCCATACCTGTACACATCCATCTGCTCGATACAATTTGAAACGAGACTCGTCCGACCACGCAACATTTTCCAGTAATCGACACTCCAATGTCGGTGCTGACGGGCCCAGGCGAGGCGTGAAGCCTTGTGTCATGCAGTCATCGAGGGTACACGAGTTGGCCTTCTGCTCCGAAAGCCCGTATCGATGATGTTTCGTTGAATGGTTCGCACGCTGACACTTATCCCCACTTCATTGCTACCTCGGAGATACTGTGTGCTATCGCTTGTCCGCCGACTATAACACCACGTTCAAACTCACTTCAATCCAGATAACCTGCCACTGTAGCAGCAGTAACAGATCCAACAACTGCGCCAGACGCTTGTTGTCTTATATAGGCGTTGCCGACCGCAGCGCCGTGTTCTGCCTGTTTACATATCTCTGTATTTGAATACGCAAGCCTATACCAACTTCTTTGGCGCTTCAGTGTATGTGCGTGTATTTATACCTTAACTGGCATGATTCTGGAAAGAGATTCAGTAATTATGTCGCTCTTTGGTTGCCACGCATTTGCAGTGACATAACGATTGTTGTGGTTCCTAATAGTAGGTTTCCTCAAATGCATTTCTTGCTGATGACGTTCCAAGGACTCAAAAACTTGCAAGTTACTCCAATGTTCCTGATACACACTATTTTAAAATATCCAACCTGCGAGTATTCCCAGCAAAGGAGAAGTGATAACGTGTCCGCAGCAGGTACTAACAAGGTCACTTGAGTATAGTCCGATTAAAATTACTTGATAGTTGACGTCTGTTGCCTGCCGCTACAGTGTTGCCACATCGGCTACCGGCTATCGCTCGCCGGCCGGTATGGCTGAGCGGTTCTAGGCGCTTCAGTCTGGAACCGCGCGACCGCTACAGTCGCAGGTTCGAATCCTGCCTCGGGCGTGGATGTGTGTGATGTCCTTAGGTTAGTTAGGTTTAAGTAGTTCTAAGTTCTACGGGACTGATGACCTCAGTCGCATAGTGCTCAGAGCCATTTGAAACATTTTTCGGCTACCGCTGGTGACACACCACCGCGGCGGGCCGCTTGGAAAATGCTATGTTGGAAGTAGCTGCAGCAAGCTATGTCGGAAATGCGACTGCTGATTTTAAGTGACCATTCACTGAACTACAGCAGATGTCGCGTTTTGTAGCCCTGAATATAGACTCGTGCCCTAAGCTAACGACAACCTCGTGATGTGCAATGTATCCGTTCAACAAACTGCAGTAGAACTGAAATCACGATCACTTTGTTCACTGCGGTTAAAGCTAACCTCTACGAGCAAACTCACGACAGAAAAAGTTCGGTTTGAGAGCTATAAGAAAACTATGTCTGTCTGACATTGGTTACCTAAAACTATCCTCACACGGGTTACACGAACCGCAGTGTTACCAACTAATGAGCATTCCTCGTTGGCACCTGCAGATTGTAGACGACACAGGCAGATTCCAAACGAGAAAAGAATTGGAAAGAAAAACAAGTGCAAATAAATAAGTCAATATATGATGAAAATGATGCAGCAAAGAATTAGAAATGAAAATTACATTTAAACCAATAAATGAAAAAATAATCACTCTTTTTGATTAGATTTAGAAATAAAGAGAATTCAATTATATTTGACGAGTTTCGAACCTACCACATACAAAAAGTCAGATTAATACGCTAGCCACTGCGCTATGCCACAACACTGGGTTGTATACTTATAGCTGTGGTGACACAGACAAAACGATGAATTGCAGTCTTCGTAAATTCGGCTTCATGCAATGCCGTGCGAAGTTTATCAAATATAAGCCGATCTGAGTGATAATGGTAACTGTATATGACACGCTGAAGCCGGACGTTGTAGCCTAGCGGTTCTAGGCGCTTCAGTTTCGAACCGCGCGACCGCTACGGTCGCAGTTTCGAATCCTGCCTCGGGCATGGATGTGTGTGATGTCCTTAGTTTAGTAAGGTTTAAGTAGTTATAAGTTCTAGGGGACTGATGACCTTAGATGTTATGTCCCATACTGCTCAGAGCCATTTGAACAATTTTACACGCTGAATCGCTTCTTTTTACTGAAGTATTCTGTAGTGCTGTGTATGAAACGTGTCTGTTTCATTAGAACCGTGCGTGCGTGCGCGCGTGTGCGCATGTGCGCGTGTGCGTTGTCTTTGGTTTGGTTATTGCGTGTGATGAAATTCGAAACACAAGTGCCAGACCCATGATTCAGGATCCAAACACGGCAAGAAAGAATGCCGGACAAGAAATTCGGTAGTGAACTGAACTATTGATGTGACTGTTTGGCAAATGCGAACGGTCCCGCTTCACGAGCACGCGCGACGACTTGCGGTAAACATGATAAAATTTTTTGCCGATGATAACGAAAAGGGATTTATCGTGCCGGCAGAGGGGAAGACGAGACATCTAGCCAAAATGTGAAAGTTGAGCAAGTGAATTGTCTGCATATTACGGAAGGAGGATCATTAAGCTTAACGGAGTGGAATAGGAGTTTCTACGCCAAAGAAGGAGTAACAAGGTGCCGACAATAAGTATTCCATTGACGATATGTATAAATGTATTATCAGGCATCGATGTCTACGCTATTACGAACCATATAAGAAAATACCAACTTCGCGAAAATTACACAGTTTTTGTAGCACAGAACTGAACTTCAAGGTTAGCACGGAAACTCGTATAAAAAATGGTTCTGTCTATGCCGTAGATTTAAAAGGTGCCAAAATAGACGTGTTATTATGTGTGAACGAGAGGATATATTTACAAAAAGGGCTTTCAGATTAGGTTTTGACGTAAGAATGAAGCTTGAGAAGGAAAGCGGTCAGTGGTTAACTTAGATGAAACATGGATTTAGACACATTACACGAAGAAAGTATGCGAGGATTACGTCGAATAAAAATTCCAGTCAGCATTTAATTGTTGTGCGAGTAGGTGGTGACACCGGTTTCATTAAGGCTTCTCTTCACATATATAACACAAAAACCAAAACATCAGATTAGCACTTATAAATGGACCGTTAAATCCTCTTTATATAGGATGGAGAAAAATTGTCACGAAATTTTAACCCTGGATAGTTGATGCCAGTAGAAACCAAAATTATTAATGTTGTGTAGGTCGACATCGCATAATTTTCAACTACGGAAACTTGGCGCCACGCGCTCCGATTGGCCGCTTGATTGTCCTGTTGCCGTATGCTCTGGACATCGCATGACCACGAATGCTTTGCCTGCCGGAGATAGCAGTGTATCCAAGCGGCCAGTGTATCCAAGCGCGCCAACCTTCCACTCTGGGGGTCTGGGGGCGAATCCGCCGGGGTCCCGACACATGCACTGCAGATTCATGAAAAGACGTTCAATGGTTCAAATGGCTCTGAGCACTATGGGACTTAACAGCGGAGGTCATCAGTCCCCTAGAACTTAGAACTACTTAAACCTAACTAACCTAAGGACATCAAAAACATCCATACCCGAGGCACGATTCGAACATGCGACTGTAGCGGTCACGCGGTTCCAGACTGCAGCGCCTAAAACCGCTCGGCCACTCCGGCTGGCCATGAAAAGATGTACCGGGAACAAAACCGTCAGCAGCAAAGTCTTTTACAAATTGTGTCGGCCCTGGAAAGGGTCTTTTTTTTATTTAGGGCATTGTTTACTTAATGAAGGTGCTGGAACTGGCGACCCTCTGACGTGACACAAGCTTGGTAACGTCGAACGGTGTTTTGCCGAACTCTTTCAAAGATTCCTGGCAGGGTTCTGATGTGATTGGCGGCATTTCGAATGCGATCCATTAATTCCTCTTCGTTTCTAGTTGATTCGCGTCCGGATGGGTGAACTAGAAACTTGAAGAATCCCCACAGGAAAAAGTCCGGTGGCGTGAGATCTGGTGATTGCGGGGGCCATATCCTAAGAGCACCTCTGCCAATTACCCGACCGTCTAAGAGTTCATATCCGCGCACAGCACGACTGTTATGTGCAGGCGCCCCATCATGCTGCAACCACATGCGTAGCCGTATGTCCAGGGGAACATCTTCCGGCAGGCCGGGTAGAGTTTCTTGCAAACAGTGAAGGTAATTTGCGCCGGTAAGTCAAGGAGGTAGACGGACCAGCCCAATCAGATGGTCACCCACAATGCCTGCCCAAATGTTGAGCAAAAATCGATGCTGGTGTCTGTGGAAGTACGTGACGTGAAGATTTTCCCTTGGCCAATAATGAACGTTTCGAGTGTTGTAAAGGCCGTCCTGATGGAAGGTGCAATCGTCAGTAAACAACACAATGGCGGGGAAGTCGGGATCTCGTGCAACACGTCGCAGAAACCACCGGCAAAACCCTAGCCTGTGTTCATAGTCCGCCACAGAATTTAGGTCTTGGACAGGGTGGAAACGAAATGGATGCTGGCCGTCATCCCTCAAAACCTCCCAGACTAACGGTTGAGTGAACCTCATGTCGTGTCCAATCGCTCGAGTACTTGTAGGTGCTTCCTCGAAGTGCTCGAGAACAGTCTCTTCAAATGGAGCATCTCGTAGTGTTCGAGGTTTTGCAGCATCACCATGATATCCCGATAACAAGCCTGTTCCGCCAAGTCGATGGTGAATTGCTGTAAATATGGCATCTTGCTGGGTACAGTTCCTCATAAAATCGTCTAACTTCATGCACATTTCCGTCGACTAGTCCGTAAACAAAAACCATATCTCGATGTCCTTCAAACAAATACTGTGCTGCCATGCTTACTATATGACTAAATCGCAGGTGACATGTGTAAGCTCCGAAGCGAAGCTTACGTGTGAATGCCTCTGACGTGAGGTGGAGACAAACAGCAGACCTATTCGTCACGTGTGCGTAGCACGTTGGGGCAGTGACGGAGCGAGGGACGTTTGTATGTGTGAACCGACAACCATAGCACTGCCCGTCAATCGACGAACGGCAACAGGGCAATCCCACGGCCAATCGGAGCGTGTGGCGCCAAGTTTCCGTAGTTTAAAAATGGTGCGTTGTCGACGTACACATCATTAGTAATTTTGTTTCCTACTGGTAACAGCTATCCAGGGTTAAAAATTTCGTGACAATTTTTCTCCATCCTATACAGGGTGTTACAAAAAGGTACGGCCAACCTTTCAGGAAACATTCCTCACACATAAAGAAAGAAAATATGTTATGTGCACATGTGTCCGGAAACGCTTACTTTCCATGTTAGAGCTCATTTTATTACTTCTCTTCAAATCACATTAATCATGGAATGGAAACACACAGCAACAGAACGTACCGGCGTGACTTCAAACACTTTGTTACAGGAAATGTTCAAAATGTCCTCCGTTAGCGAGGATACATGCATCCACCCACCGTCGCATGGAATCCCTGATGTGCTGATGCAGCCCTGGAGAATGGCGTATTGTATCACAGCCGTCCACAATACGAAGAAGAGTCTCTACATTTGGTTAGGTTAGGTTAGTGGTGTTTTAACGTCTCGTCGACAACGAGGTCATTAGAGACGGAGCGCAAGCTCGGGTTAGGGAAGGATGGGGAAGGATATCGGCCGTGCCCTTTCAAAGGAACCATCCCGGCATTTGCCTGAAACGATTTAGGGAAATCACGGAAAACCTAAATCAGGATGGCTGGAGACGGGATTGAACCGTCGTCCTCCCGAATGCGAGTCCAGTGTGCTAACCACTGCGCCACCTCGCTCGGTCTCTACATTTGGTACCGGGGTTGCGTAGACAAGAGCTTTCAAATGCCCCCATAAATGAAAGTCAAGAGGGTTGAGGTCAGGAGAGCGTGGAGGCCATGGAATTGTTCCGCCTCTACCAAAAGCGTACGAACACTTCGACTGAAATGTGCAGGAGCTCCATCGTGCATGAACCACATGTTGTGTCGTATTTGTAAAGGCACATGTTCTAGCAGCACAGGTAGAGCATCCCGTATGAAATCATAACAACGTGCTCCATTGAGCGTAGGTGGAAGAACATGGGGCCCAATCAAGACATCACCAACAATGCCTGCCCAAACGTTCAGAGAAAATCTATGTTGATGACGTTATTGCACAATTTCGTGCGGATTCTCGTCAGCCCACACATGTTGATTGTGAAAATTTACAATTTGATCACGTTGGAATGAAGCCTCATCCGTAAAGAGAACATTTGCACTTAAATGAGGATTGACACATTGTTGGATGAACCATTCGCAGAAGTGCACCCGTGGAGGCCAATCAGCTGCTGATAGTGCCTGCACACGCTGTCCATGGTACGGAAATAACTGGTTCTCCCGTAGCACTCTCCATACAGTGACGTGGTCAACGTTACCTTGTACAGCAGCAACTTCTCTGACGCTGACATTAGGGTTATCGTCAATTGCACGAAGAATTGCCTCGTCCATTGCAGGTGTCCTCGTCGTTCTAGGTCTTCCCCAGTCGCAAGTCATAGACTGGAATGTTCCGTGCTCCCTAAGACGCCGATCAATTGCTTCGAACGTCTTCCTGTCGGGACACCTTCGTTCTGGAAATCTGTCTCGATACAAACGTACCGCGCCACGGCTATTGCCCCGTGCTAATCCATACTTCAAATGGGCATCTGCCAACCCCGCATTTATAAACATTGCACTGACTGCAAAACCACGTTCGTGATGAACACTAACCTGTTGATGCTACGTACTGGTGTGCTTGATGCTAGTACTGTATGAGCAATGAGTCGCATTCAACACAAGCACCAAAGTCAACATTACCTTCCTTCAATTGGGCCAAATGGCGGTGAATCGAGGAAGTACAGTACATACTGACGAAACTAAAATGAGCTGTAACATGGAAATTAAGCGTTTCCGAACACATGTCCACATAACATCTTTTCTTTGTGTGTGAGGAATATTTCCTGAATGTTTGGCTGTACCTTTTTGTAGCACCCTGTGTATTTGAGGAGAATAACATGTTACTTCTCTTTCAGGAAACAAGATAAACAAACGTTGATATATTTCTAAATTAACAAAACAATACCAACAAGTGACAACCGTATTGTCCTTCGTAGCAGGCTAATTTGTAAATTATTTTACCCACTTTATATTTCTGGGCCGGCCGAAGTGGCCGTGCGGTTAAAGGCACTGCAGTCTGGAACCGCAAGACCGCTACGGTCGCAGGTTCGAATCCTGCCTCGGGCATGGATGTTTGTGATGTCCTTAGGTTAGTTAGGTTTAAGTAGTTCTAAGTTCTAGGGGACTAATGACCTCAGCAGTTGAGTCCCATAGTGCTCAGAGCCATTTGAACCATTTTTTATATTTCTGGCAAACGCCCTATTCCGAATTCATTTGCTGGTGCCAGAGGTTCAGTAACTCACTATGGTGAGGATGGTATCGACTATTTGAAACAATGTATAAGATTGTGAGCAAAGTTAAAACCATGACTGAAGCGACGCAGCAAAGGATTAGAAATAAAATAAGTACAATTAATTGAATAAAGTCCTTTTGATAAGTATTTAAAAATAAAACTGCACTGGAAGGAATTAAAACTCACAAACCCTTGCTCACTACGAATATATCTACGTCCTTACGCTACGCCAGTGGTCGGGATCACATCATTAGTTTTAATGCCCTATAACATCAAGTTAAATACTTTTTATTAATTACTCGCAATGCCTTTATCCATTCGAATATTTCTAGCTATTGTAAGTTTCAAAATGTTCGATTATAATAATGCTCAGGCAGTGATCACTTCGCTGTTATTTTTCTTAAAGCGCGTGGTCTGGCGGGAGTAATAAAGGAGTTTTGCAAGGATTTGCTTTTTGAACATTACGAATTGAACAACCAGGCCGTCAACCACTCTCTCTCTCTCTCTCTCTCTCTCTCTCTCTCTCTCTCTCTCTCTCTCCACTAAACAAAGAAAAACTACAAAGGCGCTGATAATTTCACTTCATAAAATCGAAGCAGCAGATTTACATAATCCCTTCACGTTAGACAAGTGGCAGGCGGAAACCGATATTTGATCGAGTTAGCAGAATAGATTCACGCATAACATATAAACACGATAGCGAACAACGCATTCTGAATTCGAAATTAGATTTTCGCCTTCGGCAAACTGTGTGTCGTGTAAATCTGGCGATAGACGAGAGGCGTGTGACAGCGCTCCAATTGTAAGGCTAGAGGACCGTACACCATCATTATTCCCACCTCTCTGTTCCTCTGGCGTTAACACGCTGCCACCATTTTGGCATTAACACTTCACCTTACCGAGTAAACAAGCGACAAACAAACTTTGGTATCGAAACTACAACCTAAACAACAAATGTTAGTTCTGATGTGTGGTCGACATATCGGTATTAACCTCAACCAGAGATGAGAATTATGTGAAATACATGTATTTGAAATCCAAATACAAAATGCAAAATATCTATTTTTATTCTCCATTTGAAACACTTTTTTCAAAAAGCATTTTCTTTTTTATTAGAAATACTCAAAATATAAATATTTTGTGTTTGTATAATGCACAATACTTCTCTTGCATTTTTTTATTTCATACTTCGTACTTTTCATATACTTAATTTGTTTCAACAAAATTAGTTCCACGACGGTTACAGATGGTGCAATATGTGATAAAGATACACCTGTCAAGTAAATGTGAGCTTGACCCTAATTATTAGAAAACGTAGTAAGATTTCAGTGCACATTACATGTTTATCATTATTGTTCGTGTAACGTAAAACATACCGAAATCATACGATAATGCCTAACGATCTCAAAAGGAAGCGAAGGAAGGATGGAACGAGGTCAATATCGCATTTCTGTGATATCAAAAATTTACTCACGGTCAACACTAAGATACACTCCTGGAAATGGAAAAAAGAACACATTGACACCGGTGTGTCAGACCCACCATACTTGCTCCGGACACTGCGAGAGGGCTGTACAAGCAATGATCACACGCACGGCACAGCGGACACACCAGGAACCGCGGTGTTGGCCGTCGAATGGCGCTAGCTGCGCAGCATTTGTGCACCGCCGCCGTCAGTGTCAGCCAGTTTGCCGTGGCATACGGAGCTCCATCGCAGTCTTTAACACTGGTAGCATGCCGCGACAGCGTGGACGTGAACCGTATGTGCAGTTGACGGACTTTGAGCGAGGGCGTATAGTGGGCATGCGGGAGGCCGGGTGGACGTACCGCCGAATTGCTCAACACGTGGGGCGTGAGGTCTCCACAGTACATCGATGTTGTCGCCAGTGGTCGGCGGAAGGTGCACGTGCCCGTCGACCTGGGACCGGACCGCAGCGACGCACGGATGCACGCCAAGACCGTAGGATCCTACGCAGTGCCGTAGGGGACCGCACCGCCACTTCCCAGCAAATTAGGGACACTGTTGCTCCTGGGGTATCGGAGTGGACCATTCGCAACCGTCTCCATGAAGCTGGGCTACGGTCCCGCACACCGTTAGGCCGTCTTCCGCTCACGCCCCAACATCGTGCAGCCCGCCTCCAGTGGTGTCGCGACAGGCGTGAATGGAGGGACGAATGGAGACGTGTCGTCTTCAGCGATGAGAGTCGCTTCTGCCTTGGTGCCAATGATGGTCGTATGCGTGTTTGGCGCCGTGCAGGTGAGCGCCACAATCAGGACTGCATACGACTGAGGCACACAGGGCCAACACCCGGCATCATGGTGTGGGGAGCGATCTCCTACACTGGCCGTACACCACTGGTGATCGTCGAGGGGACACTGAATAGTGCACGGTACATCCAAACCGTCATCGAACCCATCGTTCTACCATTCCTAGACGGGCAAGGGAACTTGCTGTTCCAACAGGACAATGCACGTCCGCATGTATCCCGTGCCACCCAACGTGCTGTAGAAGGTGTAAGTCAACTACCCTGGCCAGCAAGATCTCCGGATCTGTCCCCCATTGAGCATGTTTGGGACTGGATGAAGCGTCGTCTCACGCGGTCTGCACGTCCAGCACGAACGCTGGTCCAACTGAGGCGCCAGGTGGAAATGGCATGGCAAGCCGTTCCACAGGACTACATCCAGCATCTCTACGATCGTCTCCATGGGAGAATAGCAGCCTGCATTGCTGCGAAAGGTGGATATACACTGTACTAGTGCCGACATTGTGCATGCTCTGTTGCCTGTGTCTATGTGCCTGTGGTTCTGTCAGTGTGATCATGTGATGTATCTGACCCCAGGAATGTGTCAATAAAGTTTCCCCTTCCTGGGACAATGAATTCACGGTGTTCTTATTTCAATTTCCAGGAGTGTATTTCATTCTCTGTGACAGTGACAGTTATACCTTTGTAAACAGTGACTACGTCTATGAGTACTTGAAAAACTGCTTTTTCTTTTCGTCGATTAGATTAGTATCTATAGTTTTTAACTAAACGTCAACTTGATGAACATGATAATGTAACTTCTAATAATCTAACCTTAATTAAAATTATATTGTTGTCGATATTTGTTTGGTAGTGTATAAAGCTGTTTTCAAAAATTTTAATTTACACTAGCTGGAGTACGCAGCATTGCTCTCTAGTCTACGTTTATGGACTTCATTATGTACCGCAAGAGTTTCTGAAGGTCAGTATTATAGAACTCTCAGGTATTGTCTGTCAACCGTTCGTAAGCGACAAGAAATCGCCTTGCCCCCTAGTTGTTTTCGTGCTATGTCGACACAATTCGGAATATTTTGTGCCAGCTGTATTCTGTTTTCATGTTCCGATTCTGTTGGACTGTCTTCCTTTGGAGGAGCGTTAATGCGCCTACATAGGTGGAAAATGAGAGATGAAATATTTGAACAATTATTAGTGTTAAAATCAGTGAAATAAAGGGCACGCAGGATACTCACTAACTAGAGGTATTTTATTTGAATAAAGATATTTTGAAAATACGTATTTTGCATTCTGTATTTAAATACTTTTATTTAAAATCATTATGCATTTACGTTTGAAACAGAAAAAATAAACAAGTACTTGCATTTTGAATTTAAATACTTTTAATAAACTCTTTTCGTATCTCTGGCCCCAACGCCTTTGATGTTTGGTCGAAATGTCGACAAGCGACGGAGCCGTACCAACATGAGGTCTAGTGTCGGTTCCAAAGCTATTTCATCCATCCACACATTCGACCAACACTGCTGGACCAAACGTTGGCTCCAGTGTGTTGACCCGGCCTTACTGCTGAGCCACCGCCAGCCCTGCACGCCCGCAGTCTGCTCCACAAACTCGCATCCAGGGGCCACTAACGCTGAGGTGTCCCGTGCTGCCGCCAGGAACCACTGGCCACAGGCTATGCCGGCTACACGACCAGTGCTGGGCCGGCTGTGCCAGTCAGGGGAAAATCAGTTCAGTCGGTCCCTGGAAAACTCTTTTGAGTGAAATCAGCCTGTGGGAGGAGCAGAATGAAAACAATCGAATCATTCGGTTGTAGTTTTTGGTATCGGTATCTGTTTGTGTTGAGTGTAACCATTCTGTGTGAGCACTAATCCATTCAAAAAATGGCTCAAATTGCTCTGAGCACTATGGGACTTAACTTCTGAGGTCATCAGTCCCCTAGAACTTAGGACTGCTTAAACCTAACTAACCTAAGGACATCACACACATCCATGCCCGAGGCAGGATTCGAACCTGCGGCCGTAGCGGTCGCGCGATTCAGACTGTAACGCCTAGAACCGCTCGGCCACCCCAGCCGGCTCTACCCATTCCGTTGTAGTTTTGTGTACTGATATGATTATATTATTCATTCTTACTTTTCAACTGAAAGCAGTCTGTAGTTTCTCTGTTTGTTGAACGCTATACGCTGAAGATCCAAGGAAACTAGCACACCTGCCTAATATCGTGTAAGGCCACCGCGAGCATGCAGAAGTGCTGCAACACGACGTGGCATGAACTCAACTAATGTGTGAAGTACTGCTGGTGGGAATCGACGCCATGAATCCTGCAGGGCTGTCCATAAAACCGTAAGAGTACAAGGGGGAGGATATCTCTTCTGAACAGCACGTTGCAAAGGCATCGCAGATATGCTCAATAATGTTTATGTCTGGGGAGTTTGGTGGCCAGCAGAAGTGTAAACCCAGAAGAGTGTTCCTGGAGACAATCTGCAGCAATTCTGGACGTGTGGGGTGTCGCATTGTCCCGCTGGAGTCCCCCAAGTCCGTCGGAATTCACAATAGACATGAATGGACGCAGGTGATCTGACAGAATGCTTACGGACGCGTCACTTGTCAGAGTCGTATCTAGACGTACCAGGGCTTCCATATCACTCCAACTAGACACGCCCCACACCATTATAGAGCCTTCACAAGCTTGAACAGTCCCCTGCTGACATGCAGGGTACATGGATTCATGAGGTCGTCTCCGTACCTGTACACGTCCATCCGCCCAATACAATTTGAAGCGAGGCAACATGCTTCCAGTCATCAACACTCCAGCGTCGGAGCTGACCGGCCCAGGCGAGGAGTAAAGCTTTGTGTAGTGCAGTTATCAAGGATACACTAGTTGGCCTTCGGCTCCGAAAGTCGTCGTTCGTCCCGTTCTCGCACGATCTTTTTCCGGCCGCAGCGATGTCGGAGATTTGACATTTTACCGGATTTCTGATATTTACGGTACACTCGTGAAATGGTCATATTGGAAAATCCCCACTTCATCGCTACCTCGGAGATGTGTCCCATCGCTCGTGTGCCGACTATAACACCACGTTCAAACTCCTTAAATCTTGATAACCTGCCATTGTAACAGCAGTAACCGAGCTAACGACTGCGTCAGACACTTGTTATCCTACATAGGCGTTGCCGACCTCAGCGTCGTATTCTGCCTGTTTACATTTCTCTGTGTTTGAATACGCATGCCTTCACCATTTTCCTTGGTGCTTCAGTGTATATTCGTTTTTAAATCGAAATGAAATGATCGTATGACATTGATGGCGAGGAGTATCCACATCGAGTAGTTCGGCCGCCGAGCTACAAGTCTCTTCAGTTGACGCCACATTGGGTGACGTGCGTGTCGATGGTAATGAAATGGTGATTAGGACAACATAGGACCCAGTCCCAGAGCAGAGAAAATATCTGGCCCGGCCGGAAATCGAACCCAGGCCCGCTGCATAGTAGTTACTCGTGCTGGTCACTCAGCTATGAGGCGGACTTTTCATCTGAAATCACTCTTGACTGTGTTTTAGTTGACTGAGCTGTACAGCCATTCTTCTGAGTGACACCGCTCTACAGTAGTTTCATTAGTTGAACTGAAGCAGTGGTGTACAACTGGGGTACACATACCCCAGAGGGTAGTCCTGCCCCTCTGAGTACGAGAAGACGTCTCAGTGGGTACGCCAAAGTTAAAATTAACATTGTACATGTTGGTGTCGTTGTTGTTGTAATTGTTACGGTCTTCAGTTTTAAGACTGGCTTGATGGTGTTCTGTGTAAGCCTCTTCATCTGCGAATTACTGCAACCACATTATACATGCTCATTTAATGATGTACTGAATTGATTAATTTTTATTTTCATCATTTAAAACTGATTAATATATTGCTGTGCATTAAATGGTTCCAGACACAATTAACAGATAACTAACTAAGCTGATGTACTGTTGGGGCCACAAAGTTGAGTATAAAGCTTCCTTCCTAATGTACATGAAAAAGAAAGGAACACTGCTAAATTTTAGCGACTTAGCATTTCGTTTTACTGAAAAGGTATGATGATCTTTATTAATTAAAATAACTTGAATCTAGACCTTCAACACTTATGTAACCATTTACTTGTGTGGAAGATATGGGCAATGTACGAAAATAAATCATATACTCATGTACATAAGACCTGCTAGCATTTTATAGCCTTTGAAAGGTAGCAGCTATAGTATTTCACGAGCATGATGAAGTACTATTAATATTCATATGTTGGCACTTCAGTCTTGCAGTTAAGCCTATATCTCTAGCCGCCAATGTAAAAAATAGTCTGATGGCAGCCACGTCCGCACCCCTCCAGACCGCTGTGGACGTCGCTTCTCCGGTCACCTACGCTGCCGCCAAGGTAGCAGAAGCAGCGGAGAGCTGGCGCGTATCCCCCGCTGCAGTGCTAATCCGGTGCTTGACTGTCGATTTGTCTAAATTGCTCTTCACCTGTGGATTGAAGCATTCAGAGACCTCTTGAAGAATGGCAAGTAGCTTCTTCTGTTGTTTCTTAGTGAGATATGGTGACGGCCGAGCTAGAAGATCTTGTCTCTTAGTGGTAGCGCCAATTTCGCCCACAGACTCGGCGTGGGAGGTTTCTATGATGCTCAGCAGTTTGGCAATGAACGGTTCAGCGTTTGCTACCCACATGCGTCTTAGAAGTATCTGTTGTTCTCGGCGACAGTTAACTATCCACAATTCACCGAATCCGTTCTTAAACAAGACGACAGAGGCTGGGATAACCAAGTTATTCTTCAGTGGTTCTCTTACATTCTACTACAAGATCCATGGGTTGATGCATGGCATGACACATGACAGTTACCTTTGCAGCCCTGACTGTAGGAATGATCACTTCATCCAACACACACAGTCTCCACCCACTCGGATGCGCATCTTCCTATCCACAGTATCTCATATCATCTCGTGTCGCATAATCTTCAATCTTTGAGCGGCCATAATCTATAATTGCTTGAGAAACTTTCAAAAAGTCCCATCCGAGAATGATGTCATGACTACACTCTTGTAAGACGATGAATTCTAAGGGCTGTGTATGGCCACTTATACCCACACGAGTGACACATTTGCCTATAGGTTTTACATATTTCCCATTAGCCACCTTCAGCAGAGATGTTTTTCTGTCGACGAGTACGGTTTTCTGCAACTGGCGACGGCACTTCTCCGAAATGACTGAATATGATGCTCCAGAGTCCACAAGAGCTTGGGCTGGTCGGCCATCCATGAGGATATCGAAATAGTTTCCTATCATTTTTGTAGTGATCGATTGCGGAGGATTTTTCTCTTCGGCGGCCTCACCTCCAAGGATGATCGCACCCTTTAATTTTTCCAGGTTGCGGAAGATAGGTGATCGGCTGGAGCTTCTAAACGGCGAAGGAGACCTTGATCGGCATGTTGGGGAGCGTCCTCTCCAGCGGCTAGTTTGCGGCGATGGTGACCTATGTCGTCCTGCACCCACATCTTCTTGTTCATCTTCGTCGTCCCGGAGTTAGCGTCGACTAAGATCGGTCTGCTGTCTTCTGGCGCGGGTCTCATCAAATATCCGCCACCTTTCTCGACAATAGCGCTCCACATGTCCCGGTCGTCCGCAGTGGAAACGTACTGGTTGGTTATCTTGGATTCTCCAAACGTCAGTCTTCCTTGGTGCCCTGGTTCCTCATACGGCACTGAAGGAACGTAACGATGCTGTAGTTTCTCCTGGACGCTGTGCCATGCACTTTAATTTGTCTTCAGCCTTGCACTTCTGTCGTTGTGTGTCGCCGAAATACTTGCGCAGTTCCGCCTGGAATACGTCCGAGCTTGTGAACTTCTCCTCTTTGTTCTCATACCATTGCTTGGCAGTGCCCTTTAAGTAGAAAAATACGTTAGCCAAACACACGGTGTCGTCCCATTTGTTAAATTTGGCTACACGCTCATATACCTTCAGCCATTTGTTTGGGTCTTGGCCATCGTCACCAGAGAACCTGGAAGGATGTCTCATGGGGTGGCACACAGTTGCAGTCATCGTAACGCCCTCTTCTTCTGTCTCAGACTGCGATCTGTTGAATGTGGGTCGAACTCGGGTTTCTCGCCACGTAAACGGCGGCTCTGTCGTTGCCTGATGGGAGCCACTGTGTCGTCGATAATGTGCGCTATCACAAATTCCAATACCCAGCGTCTCCACCAGAATAACGTCACGTAGAATAAGGCATAATTAGATGAATGACAAACATTAACTTCTCTTAACGAAGGTTTATTCAGCACTTGCACATACAAGAGAGCGGAGCGAACTGCCTCCTACCAGAACACATACGATATATATATATATATATATATATATATATATATATATATATATATATATATATATATATAGTTACAGAACATTCCAGTACAATGATTCTTGACGTTTGTGGGTACTTCTAGAACGTACTCGAACCGAATATAGAAATTAAAATGGTACAGACGAGGTGGGTTGTGAATTCGCAACACTCGATGCAAGAGTATAGCAGCATAGCCACTACACTACAGTGACTGTGCTGCTGAGCATCTTCTGCGACAGTATGTTCGTTGTGTAGTTGTTTACATTCAGGTTTCAGTTATGTCTGGAAGGCCTGGTAAAACTCAGTAGATATGCAATCTGGCTCAGGGCCCAGTCGATTTGTTTTTAGGACTAATCGCAAGCCATAGTATGGTACATGGCTGAGTGTATCATGTACAGTCGTGGACAAAACGAGCGAGACCCCTCGCCTTTTCGTTATGCTGATCCGCACGGCTTTAAAGTCTGCTACACAGCATAACAGGCAAGGCGACGAAGTGCTACCAACATACTATGCACAGGCGTGAAATTGACAAACTATCTGAACTTTTTTAGACTGTTTTCCATAATTTGTAAGACTATATTAATGCTGATTAGTGTGTTAAATACAACACGTAAATATAAGACAGAACTGAAAGAAGAAACGCTAATTTGTATGAAACGGACGAATAAAAATGAATTTCAACTTATCCAGATAACATAACTGTTTCAGTAAGACGAAGAACCCCAGACCGTTACGAAGTAGCAAAATATTATCCGCATTCGGCCGCGAAACGGTCTGTGTCAACGTTCAGACCAGTCATACTGGATTACCATTGCTGACCTACCATGAAAGTGTGCAAATATAGCAATGCGTGAAGATTCATAACAAAATTCACTTAAACATCATTCAGTGCCACACTTAAGTCAATTCCATTATTGACAGAAGCGGTAAAAGTAGGCAGTAACATGTATGAAATTCTACAAGAGTGTCATATTGACATCCACAGAGCGCCAGTACAGAATAAAGGTAGCGATAAAACGTATTGGGGGCGCGAGAATTTCTTAAAATTGCTTTACTGATATTCTACCTGCCTCCATAGAGATTAGAACCGAAAGCAAATCAGACCTTCCTTTCACTATGCTAGCAGACAACCTAGGCAAACAGCCCTCTATTATTACCCCAGACATGAACATGCCGGCAATTTCGCAATGAAAATCTGCAGTTTCTGTTGCATAGAGCTTTCTGGACTCAAAAACATGAATTTTCTTCCTTTATGTCACCACTTATGTGACAATCATTCGGGATGATTATCGAAATAACAAATTACTGTTATTAGAGAGTAAATTTTGTAGGATAATTCTGCACCACCCCAGGAAATAAACGGCTGCATAGCTGCCAAACGTATTCTACACTGTTTCGAATTCTCCTCTAGACTCGCCACAGCCAGAAAACGTTCATTAGCCGAAGTGTTTCTTAAGCTAGTTAGCAATGGGAATGTTCGTACTTCTAAAACGCGGTGGCATTAATACTGGGATGTGAATTACCACGTGTATAGGCAAATGGATTCTATTTGCATTCCTGTAAACGTGACTTGGATCGAAAGCGTAGCTACGATTAATATGCTGATGTATCGACTGCAACTAGAATATTTCGAATAAAGAGTAGCGGGTGTTATTTATGCGGCCCTTATCTTCAGTAGCTGTCGTAGCTGATTTCGTTGTTAGGATTTCGTCACTTAAATCGGTAAAAACGGAACCCTACTAGTCTCACTTTCTTGACCGTCTATCGGTCTACCCAACCCTTAAAACCAGTTTACCTCCAGAACGGATGGACATAATAAGCGGAAATGTATCGCACTTCTTGCTGTAACCGGTCCCTTGGTGGTGTAAAAAAGTGAGCTTCTATGTCAACGCAATCTAAAGATACGACGGTTTATGTAAAGAAAATTTACGCGAAACGTCAAAAAATGGCTTCAAGAACTATGCGACCTAACTGCTTAGGTCATCAGTCCCTAGACCTGGAACTACTTAAACCTAGCTAGCCTAAGGACATCACAGACATCTATGCCCGAGGTAGGATTCCAGCCTGCGACTGAAGCAGCCGTCCGGATCGTGACTGAAGCGCCTGGAACAGCTCGGCCACCGCACCCGGCGAAACCCTACTCACCTCATGTATAATGATAATGTATACTGTCTAGTGAGGATAAACTGTATTCGCCAGCAACTCAGATCGTTTGATCACGGAACTTTTACGAAGCTACATTCGAACTTTGTTCGAAGTCGTCTGCAATATCCATTTATAAACACCCTAGGAACGTCGTATGCGATATCCACTTCTGAAGACGCTGGCAGATACTGCAGTACTATAACAAGTAGGTGGGAATTTATTGTTATTGGTCCATGCATGACACTTTATTTCAATATCACACTTCGGTCTAAAGTTATGAGTCTGATTGAGTATCGAAGATAATTCGCTAAACATTCTACCTACCAGCAATAACAAGTATTCCAGAAACAACTCCGCAGGACAGCTGGTGGATGCGACGAGATCATAACAGCTTACTCTCGAGCGTTTCCTCGCGCTGCAGCGGCTACCGGCCACCCGCCAGACGCCACCCGCTGCCTGAAATCCGGGGCCGCCCATGTGAACGCAGCGCCGCGCTTTCAGTGTATGTATCAACTGTCACTTTCGAATTTGAGGTTCTAGTTATCGACTTGCAGTTAAGCACTGGATTTTGCATACTTGACAATCATGAAATACAGTTAAGCATTGCAAAGTTGAGTCCCAAGTGGAAGTAGGTGTAGCATCTGCAACATAACGTTTACTTTTGGTATAACAGAGGGGTGAATGCAGAGGAGGCAGCTAGAAAGATTTGAACTGTGTTTGGAGCGAGTGCTTTTGGGAAAAATACGCCAGAAAAAGATATTGGTGTTTTAACAAAGATCGTTCTGGCATGAATGATTTTCCACATTAAGGAAGTCTCGACTGCTGATATATGTGATAGATTACCATTTTACCATCATGCGACATTTGCATTCAACAGGCAAAGTTCAGAAGTGTGGTGTAGGAGTACTGCGTGCTCTAATTCGAAACAACAAAAATCAACGGAGTGACTATTATTGAACGTCATCAGGTCACTCATCGAGCATTCCTATGCAGTACTGTTACTGGTGACGTGTTATGATGCCTTTATCGTTAACTTCCTAAGAAGAAATGAAAGGCTGAGCCGCACCAAAAGACGTAAACTCGAGGAAAGAGTAGTGTGAACATAATATTTTACATCTGATAAATCCAAAAGTGTGTTTTGGGCTACGAATTCTGCCCCCAGGGTGTGTGCAACACAGCTGGAATTTGTTGCCAACAACTGAGACACCTTTCGGTCACAGTGTAAGAAAATCGAGCAACAAAACTACATCACCTGTGCTACTGCATGATAACGCACTATGTTGATTTGAGAAACATAACTATCCAGGAGATTGATAGGAAAGTCGTCTCTCAGGCACTTGTATTGATAGGGAAGTCCTCTCTCAAGCACTTATCCCTCTCGTCATATGTTTGTAAAATTTTACCTTTCCCACTCTTGATCGATCAACCGTCAAGGCAATTCATTTCTAGACGAAAATACTGTTTAAACTACTCTGAATTAACGACATCGTTAGAAGCAGTAGGTTTCTACAGGCGTAGAATTTGTAAACAACTTTAGCATTGTCATATCGTTTTAGATATCGTGAAAGAAAATTCTGCTGCTAATTAATTTCTCTTTGATAATTACTGTTGCGTTTAGTAAACTAATGGAAAATGCAATTAAAATATTCACTGTACTAATACAAATTAAATTCAGCTTACTACAGAAACATCACGACGGAAGTCTATCTTAATAAAGCATTAAGTTTCTGTGAGACGATTGAGCCTATTTTAACACGAATTAGTAGGATATTACAGACTTTACACTTCGAAAAGATCTGTATTTATTTCATTTCCTGTACCATTCGTAAGTATTATCAAAATGTGACATTTCATAGATAAAATTATGTGTTCACAACAACAACAAAAATGTCGTCAGAAAACAAAAGTGGCGTTATGACTCTGGCAGTACCGTAAGGTTTTCGCTCTGACACTAAGAGTTACTGAAAGTAGCAAGACGAATTTTGCTCGAGCGTTGTCTTACGAGTCCCTTATTAAGTTTTTATCTGCCTGCTTGTAGATGTGCTACAAAAGAATTAAAAATCTGGCTTTCAGCAACTCTCGAAAGGCGAACAAAAGCAGCTTGCACCTGGTTACTAAGCATGTTACCTGGGAACTGGTTTTTTCTTAAAGTGGGAAGACATCCTTTTGTGGTTCAATTGGCAAATGTCAGTCAGACGTGTGACGTTAGTCTAACCGTTTCGGTGTGTTGAATTTGTACCAATGATTTTTCTACAGGTTTTTTCTGTCCCAAATAGAGAGTTGAAGTCTCCCATTAGTATCTTCACATCATCTTGGTGAATTTTGCTCATGGTATTTTCGAGTGTGTTCCAGAATTTTTCAACATTGTCGGTGTTTTTCTTATTTTCGATGTTGGTGGGTTCAAATGGTTCAAATGGCTCTGAGCACTATGGGACTTAACTGCTGTGGTAGCGGTCGCGCGGTTCCAGACTGTAGCGCCTAGAACCTCTCGGACACTCCGGCCGTCGATGTTGGTGGGGACACGTGCATTGATGAGTGTATATGTTTTACTGGGGCTCTGAATGACAATAGTCATAAGTCGCTTGTTGACGGGCCAGCCGCGGTGGCCGAGCGGTTCTTGGCTCTTCAGTCCGGAACCGCGCGACTGCTACGGTCGTAGGTTCGAATCCAGCCTTGGGCATGAATTTGTGTGATGTCCTTAGATTAGTTAGGTATAAGTAGTTCTAAGTTCTAGGAGACTGATGACCTCCACTGTTGCGTCCCATAGTCCTCAGAGCCATTGGAACCTTTTGATTGTCGATCGGTGTGATTTCTTTGACAGAGTTGATAGATCGGTGTTCGAGAAATGCAATGCCGAAGATTGGTACGCCTTTCGCTACATTTTGTTGTATTCTGCTCTTGAAGATGCAATGGTTTCCCTAATGCACGGTTTCATTGTCAGTTAGTCGTGGTTCTTGAAGTGCAAGGATGAGAATTTTTCGTCGGTCCATTTCTTTTGTGAGATTATTTAGTTTTCGTGTTTGGATCAAGGTATCGATGTTTACTTTTAAATGCATGTTTTTTGCTTGTAGGGAAATTTACCAGAGATCTTCGATATTCTCTGTCGTGCTAACCTGGACTCCCCAGAATCCGAAAATCCAACTGCCGCCTGTCGACAGCCGGGTTGTGTACCACCTGGGATAAAGTTGACTTTGCTTGCATAGTTTACGTTTGCTTGTGTTTCATTGGTTGTGCTTGGGTGATACCAGGACCGGACAGGACCAGAGGGTGTTGAAGCCTTTGAAAGCAAATATTTTCAGCCAAGCTCATTGAGCTAACAGACGGTGACCAGAGTAGCGGTGATTTTCACTCAGACGTGTCTGGATTTTGCGTTCAACGGATTGAGTAGCCGTTCAGGATTGTGTTAGTATTTGGTTCACCCCTAGTATTTGATTTCCTCGGTGCCACCCATATGGGGGAGGGTTTCCACTATCCGCCACACACGATTATTATTATTATTATTATTGTCATTATGTCTCAGCAAATCCGATATGGTGTATCTTCCCACCACTGAAATAGATGTGTATTGTTCGATTCAGTATTTCCATCACTTAAATGTGGTTTATAATTACGTTACATTGCTACTAGTAGCCATTTTCTCACTTTTTCTTAGACAGTTGCTACCTGTTACTCCATCATAGGAATTTATGTGCGAAGCATTGTTGCAATACAGACGTTCAAATTATCCGATTTCTGTAATTTCATTTCGATACCTGATCGTTCTAATCGGATTCAGCCAGGTAGTCTTAATGTGGATATCCGACCACGACTGTCATCATATGTTAGACTGTGTAAACCACATTCTTTATCGGACTGTTGAATATAGATCACTTATCTATGACAGGACCTGAATTCTTAAACACTGTGGAAAATAATAATCCGATGTGCTTATTACAAATACGTTATTTCAATATAAATATGTGAACTAACGAGATAAGTTTATTTACAGGAGCAGAACTAAAGTTCAAATGTTCAAATGTGTGTGAAATCGTATGGGACGTAACTGCTAAGGTCATCAGTACCTAAGCTTACACACTACTTAACCTAAATCATCCTAAGGGCAAACACACACACCCATGCCCGAGGGAGGACTCGAACCTCCGCCGGGATCAGCCACGCAGCTCATGACTGCAGCGCCCCTGACCGCTCGGCTAATCCCGCGCGGCTACTAAAAGTATGCTCGTCCACAAAACCCATGTGGACAATTATCTGATAATCGGTCAAGCTTTGCTTTGTCGCAGCTTTTTAGGATACAAGTCCATTTACTTTCAGGGGTCTCCTTACAATTCTTGCAATGCAAGGTAATTGAAAAATCTCATCCACTCGACGCCAACTGAGGAACTGACTGGTGCATGTGTTGTTCAACACACAGTAGTTGTCACCCTCACTGGAATCAATGAGAGTGTGTGTGTGTGTGTGTGTGTGTTTGTGTGTGTGTGTGTGTGTGTGTGTGTGTGTGAGTGTGTGTGTGTGTGTGTGTTTGTGTGTGAGTGTGTGTGTGTGTGTGTGTGTGTGTGAGTGAGTTTTCGTGTTCATGCTCAATCTGAATCAATACTATTAACATTAGACAGACAACCGGCTATAAATATTGCATCAAATATGACTGTAAAGTATGTTAATGCGATGGGAAGTTACAAACTGAATTTTCACCCAACCCACGTCCTGCATATTACGTTAAGTAAGATGTATTAACTCCATAGTATCGTTAGCAGAGAGTGCGCTCTTGTTGTCGAGGCCTGCGACAAGCGCAGCGATCAGCAGTGCCCAATGCCGCCGCGATTTGTTTATGTTGGCTGAGCGTGGACACTGCAGCAGATGCTTCGCCATAAACAGAAAGAAATCACCTTGGCTCTGACTGCAGTGAGCGGATATCACTGCCTGCGTGTTCTTATAGTAACCAACGTGAGACTCTACTCACAGGTGCCATGGAGCAATTGCAACGAGTATCATGTCATTAGTCATGAGAATATTAACCAGTGATGAAATGTCCACTCTATTTGAATCCTAAGCAAATAGGAACCTTCTCACAAAGGAATGTGAGGTGATATCAAAATTTATCCAACATACAAAAATTAACTGCAGGACTTTCATGTATGCAGTAGTAGCACACAAGGAAATATTATGTCTTGGAAGCGTATATTTCATTTCCTCTTGTCATATTAACGTCCTTGTTTTAGAATGAAGTGAGAAAATTAACACGAAAAACTTAAGTTCCTGAGAAGCATGTAAGTCATTTACTCTTCTCATATCATAGCTTTTGTTTTAGTATGAGGTAAAAAAATAAACAGTTTACGGCTCTGAAACATAATATGACACCAGATTCTTATCGTAGGCGCTATCGGAAACGCAAAAAGCAGGGAGCTGTCCATTCTTTTGTCCTAAAGTCTGTTTCCTTTCATGCATTACTCACGCTAGGAGGTTCTTATTTAAGGACTTGTGGGCATCAAGTTCTTCAGCAGAACAAGCCTTATGTTATTGTGCTAATTACGGCATGGAAAAAATGCAAAAAAGACGAGTTCCCCTAGAGCAGTGAGGATATTTGCACATGTCTGTATTCAGCAATGACTGCCAGCTGCCACAGCACTTCACAGAATCCTTGCGGTAGGCAACATAACTGTGCGTGCACTTCAGACTTCATTCAGTAAGACGTCAGGAGATGGTTGGAAACGTCTAATTAACGTTGCTTTCCGAGTCGTATTCAATCCAGAATGAGGTGTTATTAAGGTAGTTGAACGTTCTAGCAATTACACTTCTATAATTCCCATATGAGCATTCCGATAGCCAAAAGAACCCGTTAGTGTGAAAACATCTGGAACTGCATTAACATCAAACTGCGAGAACTCGAGACAATACGTGGACTCTTCTCTTCGCTAGGTGACCTATTACTGATATTTAGGATTCTCTCCGTCCTAGGCGTAATGGAAATGGAACTTCAGAGGCGCTTTCCGATATTCTTGACAAACATGAGAAACTTGTAATCACTGCGAGTTACAACTGCGTGATGATAATGGTTCAGGTTGTCAGTAGTTGTGGTGGTGTTATGCTGTCAAACAGCTTACAGCAACGTTAATGGTGGCGCTCATAATTTAGCGCTGACTACCTACTTATGTAGAGATAGTGTTGTGGCGTCGTCGCTTGACTTTATTTGGCCTCAGCTTGAGTAATCCAACTTAACGAACATAGTACTACATTCGCGGGCTGCTAATGATACAGTATGACTACAGAGATCATCGTGCGGATATTACATTAATTCTGCAATGAATTGCTTAAAAAATATTACCCTCAGCTATGCAGGTGGAATGACTCATTACGCAGGTACTCTATGTTGCACTTGGTTAAGTGATTAGTTCGCTGCAATCCTGCTTCTACTGCTTGTAAATACTTGTATACTTCAAAAATGGTTCAAATGGCTCTGGGCGCTATGGGACTTAACGTCTGAGGTCATCAGTCCGCTAGAACTTAGAACTACTTAAACCTAACTAACCTACGGACATCAGACACGTCCATGCCCGAAACTGGAGTCGAACCTGAGACCGTAACTGTCGCGGGGTTCCAGACTGTAGCGCCTAGAACCGCTCGGCCACACTGGCCGGCATACTTGTATACTGACCATACGTTATTTGACTAAATATGAACTACAATCTAATTCGCATGTATATGACATGGGTTAGCGCCGGCACAAAGGTATGACTAAGGATTGGATGCCGTTGGAGTCCCGTTATTTTGATGGCAAGACAAAAGTTCGCAAATCACCTCTATCGCCTCAAAAAATATCGAAGGACCGACGTCCACACTGTCACAGCGCGTTGAAATACAGCAACGACGGCAGATGAAAATTTGTGACCGACTGAGCTTCGAACCTAGACCTCCTGCTTACTTGACAGACGTGCTGACCACTGCACTATTTTTTTTAAAAAAAAGTTTGAGAAGACTCTCCGCACCAGGTAGGCGGAGGCAAAGAGGGCAGGGGTCGAAAATCCGAGGCCTGGCCACAATGCCTCCCCCATACCTGTCACTGAGCAGCTGCATTATTCACATGTATTCCATGTTTGCTACTCATATATTCCTTTAAATTGTAGAACAAAATTGAAGTAGTAACTAAGGTAAAATAAATTACAGATTGTCGCCTCCAATGGCGTGCGTTCCTTGTGGAACATAACTTATAACAGTGAACAGGGTGACGGAAAAATACATAACAAACATTCATTCAGAAATATATTCACAATTTAAGTTATTATGCACTGGGTGCATATGAGGTCTGTACGGAAGCCATATATTTTTCAACAAATGAAAAAAATTTCGGAGCCGGAGGGGTTTTGCCAAATTAGAACAGTTCTGATTTTAGAACCAACGTAAAGGAATATTCCAGGAATAAAAAAAAGTGGAAGAATAGTATTCTGATTCTAATAAAAAAAACTGTCCACCTTTTCGTAGCCCACATAAAACAATAGATAAAAAAATTTGAAACCGTTCGTTATATTTGTTATTCTTCTTCAGCGTAAAATGTTCTTCTGCAATATAAAACATGTACTCTTCTAAGTTCTAAGTTTATACCCAGAAGCCACGAATAACTGTTATTCTTTGTGGACGGGTAACTTTTCCAGTCGGGTTGTAAAGCTTCAAAATGGTTCAAATGGTTCTGAGCACTCATGGACTTAACTTCTGTGGTCATCAGTCCCCTAGAACTTACAACTACTTAAACCTAACTAACCTAAGGACATCACACACATCCATGACCGAGGCAGGATTCGAACCTGCGACCGTAGCAGTCCCGCGGTTCCGGACTACGCGCCTAGAACCACTAGACCACCGCGGCCGGCTGTAAAGCTTCAGTTATCGGTATATGACTTTCTGCGGTTCTGTTGATAGTGCTAATTTATTCCTAGTACAGTTCCAAATTCTGAGTCTATTTTCACATAAGAAGGTGTGCGCTACAGTTTCTACAAGCCAACATTTGTCGCAGTAAGGAGATGGTCTCAATTTGATTTTTCATAACCGTTCCGCTGTGGGTATGGTTTCGTTTACAACGTCGCACCATGCGGCACTGACTCTACTTGGTAGAATTTTATTGTTGATATTTTTCCAGACGTTCCTCCAGTTTTTTGTAGGTTAATTTACCGGAATTGGTTTGTGAAGACGATGTCTGGTAATATAGTCATAGACGGTTCTAGTGTTGGTGTGTGCTGGTGGAAGTCTTATGCAGATCCCATTGCCATAGTACTTTTGGACGGAATCTAGGCTGGCATGCTACATTAACAGGTTCGTTCCTATCCCCAGGATCTAACAAGAGGAACTTGAGGACAAAGATACAGCTGTTAGTACGTAACCCTAACAAACTCAAATCACAGGCAAATGAGGACGTTCAAAGTTGATTTTCAAAAATTCCTCTCCAACTTCAATGCACATTTGACTTCTCTTGATAACACCACGTGTAGCTCTTCTGAGGTCGTCTTTGCGTTCTTTTATGAGTGCTGCACTATTCATAATCCGAACGAACAAATCGGTTCTAAGGTTTACTTTTTCTATGTAGACTTCGCCTTTAACCATCCCCGCAGGCAAAAATCCAAAGAGAGAACGTCCAGGGACCTTGAAGGCCAAGAAAAGTGCCCATATCTAATGATCCATCTTCCAGAAAATGTTAGGTTTGGATAATGTGTCACCTGACGACTAGAATTTGCAGGAGCCCCGTCATGCTGGAGGAACATAGGCATTCCTGTAGCCAAATGAACCTCTTCCAATAACGCTGGATGTCATTTTCAAGGAAGTGTAGACAACTGGGTCCTGTAAGGACCAACATACGAAGCGGAAATGCATTAACCCAGCTGTATGTACGAAATAAAAATTGGACACATGTTATTTGGCATTTCTTCTGCAATTTGTCTATACTACCACCTCCTAAAATATTTACTATTTCTCCTGAAACATCCTGTATAATTATTTGGGTCTCGGCGGCTCATCTAAAGTTTTCAGTGCTAGACGCACGACGTCGTCCGAACCCACGCGGGAATACAGTGTGGGGGCGAGCGAGTGGAATAATGGCCGGGGGGGGGGGGGGGGCTTGTTCTCATAAGATCTTACCACAAATTTACTAAATTTTAAATCCAAAATACTGCATCCCGGTTCTTACAATAGTGCAATAGGTGCGCACTGGTTAGATGTAACTGAAGAGAGACTCCAACTCGGATTGTCATTAAGGGCGAACCCCAACCACATGGCGACGAACAATTGGGAGCGGAAACTTAATGTCATCGGAACCTTGTTGAAGGCCCATGAAATGCGATCGTTAGACTGACTGCAGAAAATTCAGTTTATAAATATATAGATACATAGCAAAATTTGTCATGTCGCAGCAGTCTTACCGATACTGCAGGTCACTGCACATAAAATATTGGCTGTAGCCTCTTGGTACGTGTGGAAACAAAATATCTTCAAAGTAGCCTTCCACACGGCGACTTTGCAGAGGAAAGACAGAGGATTTGGAATTAAAGACGTGCTATTAAACTAATACACGCCACTAAGACAGGCATCACGAAATTTCTGTTCCTCTCGTTAGATCCTGGTGATAGGAACGCTCTTGTTAATGTTGCACGCCAACCTAGATTACGTCCGAAAGTACTATGGCGATTAAGGCTGTATAAGACTTCCACCATAACAGACCAACACTAGAACCGTCTATGATTATATTACCAGACATCGTCTACACTGACCTACAAAAAACTGGAGGAACGTCTGGAAAAATATCAACAATAAAATTCTACCAACTAGAGTCAGTGCCGCATGGTACGACGTTGTAAACGAAACCATACCCACAGCGGAACGACTTTGAAAAATCAAATTGAGAGCATCTCCATACTGCGACAAATGTCGGCTTGTAGAAACTGTAGCGCACACCCTTCTTACGTGAAAATAGACACAGAATTTGGAACTGGACTAGGAATAAATTAGCACTATCAACAGAACCGCAGAAAGTCATATACCGGTAACTGAAGCTTTACAACCCGACTGGAAAAGTTACCCGTCCGCAAAGAATAACAGTTATTCGTGGCTTCTGGGTATAAACTTAGAACTTAGAAGAGTACATGTTTTATATTGCAGAAGAACATTTTACGCTGAAGAAGAATAACAAATATAACGAACGGTTTCAAATTTTTTTATCTATTGTTTTATGTGGGCTACGGAGAGGTGGACAGTTTTTTTTATTAGAAGAAGAACACTATTCTTCCACTTTTTTTTATTCCTGGAATATTCCTTTACGTTGGTTCTAAAATCAGAACTGTTCTAATTTGGCAAAACCCCTCCGGCTCCGAAATTTTTTTCATTTGTTGAAAAATATATGGCTTCCGTACAGACCTCATATGCACCCAGTGCATAATAACTTAAATCGTGAATTTATTTCTGAATGAATGTTTATGTATTTTTCCGTCACCCTGTTCACTGTTATAAGTTATGTTCCACAAGGAACGCACGCCATTGGAGGCGACAATCTGTAATTTATTTTACCTTAATTACTACTTCAATTTTGTTCTACAATTTAAAGGAATATATGAGTAGCAAACATGGAATACATGTGAATAATGCAGCTGCTCAGTGACAGGTATGGGGGAGGCATTGTGGCCAGGCCTCGGATTTTCGACCCCTGCCCTCTTTGCCTCCGCCTACCTGGTGCGGAGAGTCTTCTCAAACTTTTTTTTAAAAAAAATAGTGCAGTGGTCAGCACGTCTGTCAAGTAAGCAGGAGGTCTAGGTTCGAAGCTCAGTCGGTCACAAATTTTCATCTGCCGTCGTTGCTGTATTTCAACGCGCTGTGACAGTGTGGACGTCGGTCCTTCGATATTTTTTGAGGCGATAGAGGTGATTTGCGAACTTTTGTCTTGCCATCAAAATAACGGGACTCCAACGGCATCCAATCCTTAGTCATACCTTTGTGCCGGCGCTAACCCATGTCATATACATGCGAATTAGATTGTAGTTCATATTTAGTCAAATAACGTATGGTCAGTATACAAGTATGCCGGCCAGTGTGGCCGAGCGGTTCTAGGCGCTACAGTCTGGAACCCCGCGACAGTTACGGTCTCAGGTTCGACTCCAGTTTCGGGCATGGACGTGTCTGATGTCCGTAGGTTAGTTAGGTTTAAGTAGTTCTAAGTTCTAGCGGACTGATGACCTCAGACGTTAAGTCCCATAGCGCCCAGAGCCATTTGAACCATTTTTGAAGTATACAAGTATTTACAAGCAGTAGAAGCAGGATTGCAGCGAACTAATCACTTAACCAAGTGCAACATAGAGTACCTGCGTAATGAGTCATTCCACCTGCATAGCTGAGGGTAATATTTTTTAAGCAATTCATTGCAGAATTAATGTAATATCCGCACGATGATCTCTGTAGTCATACTGTATCATTAGCAGCCCGCGAATGTAGTACTATGTTCGTTAAGTTGGATTACTCAAGCTGAGGCCAAATAAAGTCAAGCGACGACGCCACAACACTATCTCTACATAAGTAGGTAGTCAGCGCTAAATTATGAGCGCCACCATTAACGTTGCTGTAAGCTGTTTGACAGCATAACACCACCACAACTACTGACAACCTGAACCATTATCATCACGCAGTTGTAACTCGCAGTGATTACAAGTTTCTCATGTTTGTCAAGAATATCGGAAAGCGCCTCTGAAGTTCCATTTCCATTACGCCTAGGACGGAGAGAATCCTAAATATCAGTAATAGGTCACCTAGCGAAGAGAAGAGTCCACGTATTGTCTCGAGTTCTCGCAGTTTGATGTTAATGCAGTTCCAGATGTTTTCACACTAACGGGTTCTTTTGGCTATCGGAATGCTCATATGGGAATTATAGAAGTGTAATTGCTAGAACGTTCAACTACCTTAATAACACCTCATTCTGGATTGAATACGACTCGGAAAGCAACGTTAATTAGACGTTTCCAACCATCTCCTGACGTCTTACTGAATGAAGTCTGAAGTGCACGCACAGTTATGTTGCCTACCGCAAGGATTCTGTGAAGTGCTGTGGCAGCTGGCAGTCATTGCTGAATACAGACATGTGCAAATATCCTCACTGCTCTAGGGGAACTCGTCTTTTTTGCATTTTTTCCATGCCGTAATTAGCACAATAACATAAGGCTTGTTCTGCTGAAGAACTTGATGCCCACAAGTCCTTAAATAAGAACCTCCTAGCGTGAGTAATGCATGAAAGGAAACAGACTTTAGGACAAAAGAATGGACAGCTCCCTGCTTTTTGCGTTTCCGATAGCGCCTACGATAAGAATCTGGTGTCATATTATGTTTCAGAGCCGTAAACTGTTTATTTTTTTACCTCATACTAAAACAAAAGCTATGATATGAGAAGAGTAAATGACTTACATGCTTCTCAGGAACTTAAGTTTTTCGTGTTAATTTTCTCACTTCATTCTAAAACAAGGACGTTAATATGACAAGAGGAAATGAAATATACGCTTCCAAGACATAATATTTCCTTGTGTGCTACTACTGCATACATGAAAGTCCTGCAGTTAATTTTTGTATGTTGGATAAATTTTGATATCACCTCACATTCCTTTGTGAGAAGGTTCCTATTTGCTTAGGATTCAAATAGAGTGGACATTTCATCACTGGTTAATATTCTCATGACTAATGACATGATACTCGTTGCAATTGCTCCATGGCACCTGTGAGTAGAGTCTCACGTTGGTTACTATAAGAACACGCAGGCAGTGATATCCGCTCACTGCAGTCAGAGCCAAGGTGATTTCTTTCTGTTTATGGCGAAGCATCTGCTGCAGTGTCCACGCTCAGCCAACATAAACAAATCGCGGCGGCATTGGGCACTGCTGATCGCTGCGCTTGTCGCAGGCCTCGACAACAAGAGCGCACTCTCTGCTAACGATACTATGGAGTTAATACATCTTACTTAACGTAATATGCAGGACGTGGGTTGGGTGAAAATTCAGTTTGTAACTTCCCATCGCATTAACATACTTTACAGTCATATTTGATGCAATATTTATAGCCGGTTGTCTGTCTAATGTTAATAGTATTGATTCAGATTGAGCATGAACACGAAAACTCACTCACACACACACACACACACACACACACTCACACACACACACAAACACACACACACACACACACACACACACACGCACACACTCATTGATTCCAGTGAGGGTGACAACTACTGTGTGTTGAACAACACATGCACCAGTCAGTTCCTCAGTTGGCGTCGAGTGGATGAGATTTTTCAATTACCTTGCATTGCAAGAATTGTAAGGAGACCCCTGAAAGTAAATGGACTTGTATCCTAAAAAGCTGCGTCAAAGCAAAGCTTGACCGATTATCAGATAATTGTCCACATGGGTTTTGTGGACGAGCATACTTTTAGTAGCCGCGCGGGATTAGCCGAGCGGTCAGGGGCGCTGCAGTCATGAGCTGCGTGGCTGATCCCGGCGGAGGTTCGAGTCCTCCCTCGGGCATGGGTGTGCGTGTTTGCCCTTAGGATGATTTAGGTTAAGTAGTGTGTAAGCTTAGGTACTGATGACCTTAGCAGTTACGTCCCATACGATTTCACACACATTTGAACATTTGAACTTTAGTTCTGCTCCTGTAAATAAACTGTTATCTCGTTAGTTCACACATTTATATTGAAATAACGTATTTGTAATAAGCACATCGGATTATTATTTTCCACAGTGTTTAAGAATTCAGGTCCTGTCATAGATAAGTGATCTATATTCAACAGTCCGATAAAGAATGTGGTTTACACAGTCTAACATATGATGACAGTCGTGGTCGGATATCCACATTAAGACTACCTGGCTGAATCCGATTAGAACGATCAGGTATCGAAATGAAATTACAGAAATCGGATAATTTGAACGTCTGTATTGCAACAATGCTTCGCACATAAATTCCTATGATGGAGTAACAGGTAGCAACTGTCTAAGAAAAAGTGAGAAAATGGCTACTAGTAGCAATGTAACGTAATTATAAACCACATTTAAGTGATGGAAATACTGAATCGAACAATACACATCTATTTCAGTGGTGGGAAGATACACCATATCGGATTTGCTGAGACATAATGACAATAATAATAATAATAATAATCGTGTGTGGCGGATAGTGGAAACCCTCCCCCATATGGGTGGCACCGAGGAAATCAAATACTAGGGGTGAACCAAATACTAACACAATCCTGAACGGCTACTCAATCCGTTGAACGCAAAATCCAGACACGTCTGAGTGAAAATCACCGCTACTCTGGTCACCGTCTGTTAGCTCAATGAGCTTGGCTGAAAATATTTGCTTTCAAAGGCTTCAACACCCTCTGGTCCTGTCCGGTCCTGGTATCACCCAAGCACAACCAATGAAACACAAGCAAACGTAAACTATGCAAGCAAAGTCAACTTTATCCCAGGTGGTACACAACCCGGCTGTCGACAGGCGGCAGTTGGATTTTCGGATTCTGGGGAGTCCAGGTTAGCACGACAGAGAATATCGAAGATCTCTGGTAAATTTCCCTACAAGCAAAAAACATGCATTTAAAAGTAAACATCGATACCTTGATCCAAACACGAAAACTAAATAATCTCACAAAAGAAATGGACCGACAAAAAATTCTCATCCTTGCACTTCAAGAACCACGACTAACTGACAATGAAACCGTGCATTAGGGAAACCATTGCATCTTCAAGAGCAGAATACAACAAAAGGTAGCGAAAGGCGTACCAATCTTCGGCATTGCATTTCTCGAACACCGACCTATCAACTCTGTCAATGAAATCACACCGATCGACAATCAAAAGGTTCCAATGGCTCTGAGCACTATGGGACGTAACAGTGGAGGTCATCAGTCTCGTAGAACTTAGAACTACTTATACCTAACTAATCTAAGGGCATCACACAAATTCATACCCAAGGCTGGATTCGAACCTACGACCGTAGCAGTCGCGCGGTTCCGGACTGAAGAGCCAAGAACCGCTCGGCCACGGCTGCTGGCCCGTCAACAAGCGACTTATGACTATGGTCATTCAGAGCCCCAGTAAAACATATACACTCATCAATGCACGTGTCCCCACCAACATCGACGGCCGGAGTGTCCGAGAGGTTCTAGGCGCTACAGTCTGGAACCGCGCGACCGCTACCACAGCAGTTAAGTCCCATAGTGCTCAGAGCCATTTGAACCATTTGAACCCACCAACATCGAAAATAAGAAAAACACCGACAATGTTGAAAAATTCTGGAACACACTCGAAAATACCATGAGCAAAATTCACCAAGATGACGTGAAGATACTAATGGGAGACTTCAACTCTCTATTTGGGACAGAAAAAACCTGTAGAAAAATCATTGGTACAAATTCAACACACCGAAACGGTTAGACTAACGTCACACGTCTGACTGACATTTGCCAATTGAACCACAAAAGGATGTCTTCCCACTTTAAGAAAAAACCAGTTCCCAGGTAACATGCTTAGTAACCAGGTGCAAGCTGCTTTTGTTCGCCTTTCGAGAGTTGCTGAAAGCCAGATTTTTAATTCTTTTGTAGCACATCTACAAGCAGGCAGATAAAAACTTAATAAGGGACTCGTAAGACAACGCTCGAGCAAAATTCGTCTTGCTACTTTCAGTAACTCTTAGTGTCAGAGCGAAAACCTTACGGTACTGCCAGAGTCATAACGCCACTTTTGTTTTCTGACGACATTTTTGTTGTTGTTGTGAACACATAATTTTATCTATGAAATGTCACATTTTGATAATACTTACGAATGGTACAGGAAATGAAATAAATACAGATCTTTTCGAAGTGTAAAGTCTGTAATATCCTACTAATTCGTGTTAAAATAGGCTCAATCGTCTCACAGAAACTTAATGCTTTATTAAGATAGACTTCCGTCGTGATGTTTCTGTAGTAAGCTGAATTTAATTTGTATTAGTACAGTGAATATTTTAATTGCATTTTCCATTAGTTTACTAAACGCAACAGTAATTATCAAAGAGAAATTAATTAGCAGCAGAATTTTCTTTCACGATATCTAAAACGATATGACAATGCTAAAGTTGTTTACAAATTCTACGCCTGTAGAAACCTACTGCTTCTAACGATGTCGTTAATTCAGAGTAGTTTAAACAGTATTTTCGTCTAGAAATGAATTGCCTTGACGGTTGATCGATCAAGAGTGGGAAAGGTAAAATTTTACAAATATATGACGAGAGGGATAAGTGCTTGAGAGAGGACTTCCCTATCAATACAAGTGACTGAGAGACGACTTTCCTATCAATCTCCTGGATAGTTTTGTTTCTCAAATCAACATAGTGCGTTATAATGCAGTAGTACAGGTGATGTAGTTTTGTTGCTCGATTTTCTTACACTGTGACCGAAAGGTGTCTCAGTTGTTGGCAACAAATTCCAGCTGTGTTGCACACACCCTGGGGGCAGAATTCGTAGCCCAAAACACACTTTTGGATTTATCAGATGTAAAATATTTTGTTCACACTACTCTCTCCTCGAGTTTACGTCTTTTGGTGGGGCTCAGCCTTTCATTTCTTCTTAGGAAGTTAACGCTAAAGGCATCATAACACGTCACCAGTAACAGTTCTGCATAGGAATGCTCGATGAGTGACCTGATGACGTTCAATAATAGTTACTCCGTTGATTTTTGTTGTTTTGAATTAGAGCATGCAGTACTCCTGCACCAGACTTCTGAACATTGCCTGTTGAATGCAAATTCAAGTGGTTCATAATTATGTTAGTAAATTCACTCGATATTTTTATGTCCTTTAAATTACATTTGCTACATGATTCGCATTGAAGACGTAGGAAATGTGTGTTATTTGGTCCGGGAAGCACGTTCCAACAGAAACTGATGCTTACATTGACATTTATGTTGCGAATTAGTCGTGTTATCCATCACATGGATAACGAGGATGCTCCGTTTTGCTACAGTTGTTTCATAGCTAACAAGGGAACCTTCCCATCGCACCCTCCTCAGATTTAGTTATAAGTTGACACAGTAGATAGGCCTTGAAAACTGAACACAGATCATTCGAGAAAACAGGAAGAAGTTGTGTGGACCTATGAAAAATATAATCAAACTTAACAAACTGAGTAGTCCATGCGTATGATGAGCAACAACAAGGATAGCTTGAGCTCGGGAGCGCCGTTGTCGCGTGGTTAGCGTGAGGAGCTGCAGAACGAGAGGTCGTTGGTTCAAGTCTTCCGTCGGGTGAGTTGTTTGATTTTTTTATTTTCAGACAATCATCACCACACGTACTATTTATCAACAAATGTAGGAAATAATCATACAGATGTTCGATAATCGTTCGATCCCTTAAGGAACTTTCCGATGCCTTACTGTTCGGAAAATATTCATTGACATTGTTATTGAAGTCACGAGCTATTTTTGCTGGATTCATATTGCCCACGCAATGCATCTCACGTATTTAATACACCCTCGTCCAAAGTAGCGAACCGTTAACTGCCAGCCAGGGAGCCTCGTTAGCAGGAATACTCTCTCTTCCGTGCGCTGTAGTCGACTGACGTCATGTCTTTCGATGTTTGTTTAGGTGTAGCGTCACCATACTACGGCGCGGTTACCTCGCATCGGACGGACGGACGGACAGATAATAATTGTCTGAAAATAAAAATTAAACTTTTCACTCGAGGGAAAATTTGAAGGAAGGACCTCTCGTTCCGCAGCTGCTTACGCTAACCACGGGATCACGGCGCTCCTGAGCTCACCCTATCCTTTATGTTCCTATCTTCCGCATGGACTACTCAGTTTGTATATTTTGCTTATTTTTTTCATAGTTCCACACAACTTCTTCCTGTTTTCTCGATTGATCTGTGTTCAGTTTTTCAAGGCCTATCCACTGTATCAACTTATTACTAAATCTGAGGGCGGTGCGATGGGGAAGTTCCCTTGTTAGTGGTATTGTGTGTTGGTGGCGTTGCCAGTTTACATACTGTGCATGTAACTCACAATAAATGCGTTGGATGCCTCCTGTGATCAGTTTACTTGAAAAACGTTTGTTGTCATCGTAATTTATGTAACTGGCTCTCCGACTTCCAATTTGACAATTTGTGGAAAAATTGTTTACCTTGTTAGTCCTAGTTTCAAACATTGTCAGATAGGAAACGTAGGCATGAAGGAGTCTGTAAAAGCAATTAATCGCTATTATAGCAAACTTTTGAATCCACTGGACACTTGAATTCTATATATTGATTCTGAGAGTTTTGTTATTTCTCTTGTTATTTACTGTCCCAATGTCATCCGTGAGAATAAAATTAAAGGCAGTTGGATTAGGTTCCTGATCTAAATACGCTATTCCACAAATTAAAAACTTCCAGTTATTCTTCATATCTTGAAACTTACTACCGTTGACTTTCACTGAAGGAAAGATACATAATAATAAAATGAAATCAAAGATTAGAATGTCAAAGCATAGTGTGAATGGTTAAAATGAAATGAACTAAAAATCATCTTCTTGTCTAAAACACTTTACTCTTCCAGAGAACTTCGGTACCTCTCAAAATTTTTTCAGCTCTGATGTTTAGCCACATGTGGAAAAATTGTGGGTCTCATGATGCAGCACTGTTTAGCCGTCACAAAGTAAAGCCTCAAAAATCAGTAAATAAAACTATTCTTGTACAGTTGCTCCGAATCGCATATACCAACCGCCATTTGCTGCGACAACGACTCAAAGTCTATTGGGTATTTGATTTTGCTCTGCTTTTTCGGGCCTCCTTACCTCTCCTTCTAGCCCAACCTTTGTTCTGCAATTACGTCTTCATCGGCGAGCTTCTCCTCAATATTTTTATTTTGTGCTGAACTGTTTTGTACCCTTCTTGCATACACACGTGTGTCACGTATTTTATAGAGACTGAATGAATATATAAGGTGAGTATTTCTTCTCTTATCAAATTAAATATTACATATCTTGCTGTGAATTAATTTGTTTGTCCCCATTCCACTTACTGCGTTTACTTGAAATTATATAAAATATAATTCTGTAAAAAAAAATCGCGTATAGCCTCCTTTGGCTTCCACAACAGCTGGAAGTCTGTGGGCATTGAGCCCACAACTCGAGCCACAGAACTAGGAGATTCAAGTAACTCATTCCAAGCGTCATGAATTTGCTGATTTGTCGTGCGTTGACAAATGGATGGTTCTCACTGAAACGGCGTATCTGCTGATCCTGAGCTGCTGTTGTTTTGCGGCGACGGCCATGAGGCCTCCCATTCAGGTTACCACTCTCTTCCTTTCGTCTGATCCACCTGGCTACCGTCGACTTGTGAAAACCCATAGTTCTTGCTATGTCGGCATTTGAAGATCCCTCTGCATTGAGTTGTATTATAGCGCCCTTGTCTGCCTCAGCCAGATGGGCCATTTAGCGTTGACTGAATGATTCGTCGCGGTTAATATTGGCTGCGGAAACAGCGCTGGCAGGAAACAGACTGCCTCCTCCAAGATGGCAGCCGCAACGCAGTGGCCAAGTATGTGTAACACGGAAATCGATGGCATAAAAGAGAGATCGCAAGCCCGTACCCGTGTCATTACATAGTGGAGCAACTTAGAATCTCTAATTTTTCTCAGAAGGGACTGGTCCAGTCTTGTCATGTCTTATCCTGATAAATATTACATGAAATGAAATGTTTACGTTTTGCATATGCGTCAGGCATGACGCAAGAAACATTTCTGAAATATCTGAGGCAACCTGAAGAACATTTCGTGAATTTTATCTGTAGAAGGTTGCCTTATAAGAAGGAAAACGTGTTTATCCCCGCTCGCCGTGTTTCCAGGTGGCGCAGTTTACTCGGAGGCATACATAATTCTCGCCGGGCGTAAGAAGCGACTCGACGAGCGAGGGGAACTCGCCAAATGTCGTAGGCTGATTGTCCCGAAACTTTGCTCAGTGAAGGAGAGGACAAAATAAGCGAACATGTGTTTCGGCTTATCTGCAGACACTCGACCGTTTCCAAGAAAAATACGGTCAAAGTTATCAACGCGCTGTTGCTCTAGTGTAGATACCTTCTGCAGCCGAGAACGCAATTGAAGCGGTGGCTCAGTGGCTACCGTCGTTCCTTCTTAACATTGATTCCCGTGTTCGAGACCATATTGGGTTGTTTATTATTTTATTTTCCTGCCTCTCTATCAGAATTATCTACGAATGTTTTTTTCTATGTTGAAATAATGTTGTCATTATTCGCCAATTAACTTTATGTGTAATTAATGAATTAAAAAGTAATAAACGAATGAGACAAGCTGATCTAAAATCATCTGGGCTGCCTCATGTATCGTTATAACCAAATATTTTATAAATGTTAATCTACATTCAGATCCGATGATGGCACCTTTAGTGTGTTGAAACCGATTATCCAGTAAACAATATTTAAGCAATCTTGGCTTCTGAATTATTTCTACAACAGAGTGATCGCCCCACTACGCACTGTGTGTTCCCTTTTTAACTTATTTCTTTACACAGTAAATTAACTGACGAATAACGACAACAGTGTTTCATCATAAATTGGAATAAACATTCGTAGATAATTCAATGAGTGAGGGAAAAAAAAGGAAATAGCGGGTTCAAAAATGGCTCTGAGCACTATGGGACTCAACTGCTGTGGTCATAAGTCCCCTAGAACTTAGAACTACTTAAACCTAACTAACCTAAGGACATCACACACATCCATGCCCGAGGCAGGATTCGAACCTGCGACCGTAGCAGTCACACGGTTCCGGACTGCGCGCCTAGAACCGCGAGACCACCGCGGCCGGCGAAATACCGGGTTTCGAACTCGCAGCGCAAAGTTCCGAAGTCGCTATGGTAGCCGCAGAGCCACCGCTTCAGTTGAATCCTTACCCGCTAAGAGGTATCTACACTATAGCAACAACTCATTGAACACTTTGACCGTCGTTTTCTCAGAAGCGGTAGAGTGTAAGCAGATAAGCCGAGACACGTGTTCGCTTATTTTGTCCCCGCTTTCACTGAGCGAAGTTTCAGCAAGATCAGGGTATTTCCTCGGGAAGTTACACAGGAAGAAACCATAGTAATAATGTAATTCAAGGCTCGCAAGAAAAAAATTTAAGTGGTCCTTTTTCCCGCACACTGTTAATGAGTGGGACGGTAGAGAAATAACCCTAACCTTCTGCCAGGCACGTAAGTCCGGATTGCCAAGAAATCCTGTTGATGTAGTCATGTAGATGTAACAACGAAATTATGTTTTAATTACGACATGTGACTTTCATTTGATTTAAACATCGAAGTTGTTTGCTGTTTATTTACTTCTTGTTCAATAGTTTCAGCCATATACAAATACCTAGGCGCGTTAAATTGATATTGAAATAAAGTGTCATGCGTGGACCAATAACAATAAATTCCCACCTACTTGTTATAGTACTGCAGTATCTGCCAGCGTCTTCAGAAGTGGATATCGCATACGACGTTCCTAGGGTGTTTATAAATGGATATTGCAGACGACTTCGAAAAAAGTTTGAATGTAGCTTCGTAAAAGTTCCGTGATCAAACGGTCTGAGTTGCTGGCGAATACAGTTTATCCTAGCTAGACAGTATATATTATCATTATACATGAGGTGAGTAGGGTTTCGCCGGGTTGCGGTGGCCGAGCGGTTCCAGGCGCTTTAAAAAAAAAAATGGCTCTGAGCACTATGGGACTTAACATCTATGGTCATCAGTCCCCTAGAACTTAGAACTACTTAAACCTAACTAACCTAAGGACAGCACACAACACCCAGCCATCACGAGGCAGAGAAAATCCCTGACCCCGCCGGGAATCGAACCCGGGAACCCGGGCGTGGGAAGCGAGAACGCTACCGCATGACCACGAGATGCGGGCCCAGGCGCTTTAGTGACGAACCGCACGGCTGCTTCAGTCGCAGGTTGGAATTCTACCTCGGCCATGGATGTCTGTGATGCCCTTAGGCTAGCTAGGTTTAAGTAGTTCTAGGTGTAGGGGCTGATGACCTAAGCAGTTAGGTCGCACAGTTCTTGAAGCCATTTTTTGTCCTTTCGTGTAAATTTTCTTTACATAAACCGTCGTATCTTTTGATTGCGTTGACATAGAAGCTCACTTTTTTACTCCACCAAGGCTGGCTCTGAGCACTATGGGACGGAACTGCTGTGGTCATAAGTCCCCTAGAACTTAGAACTACTTAAACCTAACTAACCTAAGTACAACACACAACACCCAGCCATCACGAGGCAGAGAAAATCCCTGACCCCGCCGGGAATCGAACCCGGGAACCCGGGCGTGGGAAGCGAGAACGCTACCGCACGACCACGAGATGCGGGCTCCACCAAGGGACCGGTTACCGCAAGAAGTGCGATACATTTCCACTTATTATGTCCATCCGTTCTGGAGGTAAACGGGTTCTAAGGGTTGGGTAGACCGACAGACGGTCAAGAAAGTGAGACTAGTAGGGTTCCGTTTTTACCGGTTTAGGTGACGAAATCCTAACAACGAAAACACTGAAGATGAGGGCCGCATAAATAACACCCGCTACTCTTTATTCGAAATGTTCTAGTTGCTGTCGATACATAAGCATATTAATCGTAGCAACGTTTTCGATCCAAATCACGTTTACAGGAATGCAAATAGAATGTATTTGCCTATACACGTGGTAATTCACATCCCAGTATTAATGCCACCGCGTTTTAGAACTGCGAACATTCTCATTGCTAGCTAGCTTAAGAAACACTTCGGCTAATGAACGTTTTCTGTCTGTGGCGAGTCTAGTGGAGAATTCGAAAAAATGCAGAATACGTTTGGCAGCTATGTAGCCGTTTATTTCCTGGGGTGGTGCAGAATTATCCTACAAAATTTACTCTCTAATAACAGTAATTTGTTATTTCGATAATCATCCGGAATGATTGTCACATAAGTGGTGACATAAAGGAAGAAAATTCATGTTTTTGAGTCCAGAAAGCTCTATGCAACAGAAACTGCAGATTTTCATTGCGAAATTGCCTGCTTGTTCATGTCTGGGGTAATAATAGAGGGCTGTTTGCCTGGGTTGTCTGCTAGCATAGTGAAAGGAAGGTCTGATTTGTTTTCGGTTCTAATCTCTATGGAGGCAGGTAGAATATCAGTAAAGCAATTTTAAGAAATTCTCGCGCACCCAATACGTTTTATCGCTACCTTTATTCTGTACTGGCGCTCTGTGGATGTCAATATGACACTCTTGTAGAATTTCATACATGTTACTGCCTACTTTTACCGCTTCTGTCAATAATGGAATTGACTTAAGCGTGGCACTGAATGATTTTTAACTGAATTTCGTTATGAATCTTCACGCATTGCTAAATTTGCACACTTTCATGGTAGGTCAGCAACGGTAATCCAGTATGACTGGTCTGAACGTTGACACAGACCGTTTCGCGGCCGAATGCGGATATTATTTTGCTACTTCGTAACGATCTGGGGTTCTTTGTCTTACTGAAACAGTTAAGTCATCTCGATAAGTTGAAATTCATTTTTATTTGTCCAGTTCATACCAATTAGCGTTACTTCTTTCAGTTCTGTCTTATATTTACGTGTTGTATTTAACACACTAATCAGCATTAATATAGTCTTACAAATTATGGAAAACAGTCTAAAAAAGTTCAGATAGTTTGTCAATTTCACGCCTGTGCATAGTATGTTGGTAGCACTTCGTCGCCTTGCCTGTTATGCTGTGTAGCAGACTTTAAAGCCGTGCGGATCAGCATAACGAAAAGGCGAGGGGTCTCGCTCGTTTTGTCCACGACTGTACCACTACTAGTCATTTCCTTTCCTGTTCCATTACCTCCATCGACCTCTTCTCTACGACTATGAAATGTTCTATACTAAGTTTGGCTTTGGCATTTAGTAACACTTCTCCCAGTGAGTAGTTATCAACAGCCCTGCGAGACATGAGTTGTGTAAAATGTCTGTATATTCCCTCTCGAATTTCGTATTCGGTAGTTAAAACGGTTCCATCATTCATTTTAACTTCTGTAAATATTTTCCCTTGCATCCTCTCCTTTTCTTGTGTGACATGTAAAACTCATGGTTCTTCGCGAAAAATAGTGCCCCGTCTTCTCGACCGAACATTGTATCCTTCTAATTGTTTGCGCTTCAGAGCCCAAATTTTTTATTTTATTTTCTTAATATGGACATAGTCCCCGTTCGCTGGCGCATCTAGTTCATCGACACCTTTCTGACATTGGTAATAAAATTCAAACACTTTCTTAAGCCAAAAACTTTTTTGCGTGAATAATCTATTAAGATTTATCGTAATTTCCGTTTGGCACGATGAAGCCACCATGTTAAAGCAGAGTTATAAGAAGTAAACTTCCTCTCATAGTCCTCCCACATGTTCCTAACCCCCCTGCGGGTTCGGGGATAAGAATAGGCCCGCGGTATTCCTGCCTGTCGTAAGAGGCGACTAAAAGGAGTCTCAAATGTTTCGGCCTTATGTGATGGTCCCCTCTCGGGTTTGACCTCCATCTTTCTAAATTATTCCGAAGAGCGAGCCAATTGGGGAAGGGCGCCTTACATGGTGCACTGTATCCGTCGTGCAATTAGACCTTTAGCCGGCTTTCTCGTCGTTGCAATGGTGTCCCGCTCGTTTTCGATCTCTTGGGCGATTACCACGCTGCACTCTGCAGTGTTTCTTTTAACTGCGACGACGACCTTGGACAGTTTTGCACCTAAGATCCAGCACGGTAGCCAGCCCGTTGTGGTGGGGCCGCCATGTACCCTCTTGGTTGTAGCCCCCTGACAACACAGGGATCGCTCTAGTGATGCCTGCGCCGTTAACTCCCCACGTATGCCAAGGAGTAGATGCCCATCTCCTTGGGGCATCAGGACTCCCGGCAATGGCCGTCCTGCCAGGTGGCTATTGCTGCGGCTGGGTGGCGCCCGTGGGGAGGGCCCTTGGTCGGAGTAGGTGGCATCAGGGCGGATGACCCGCAATGAAGCGTGGTACATCATCTATCGCTGGTGGGCCTCCACCAGCAGTCTCTAAGCGATCGAGGTCTAACCTCAACGGCAGGAAATACGAACCACGATCATTTCCCTCCCTGGCCACTCCATGGGAGGAACGTATGGCAAAAGAAGGCAGTGGAGAATATTCACCCCGGTTCCTTGTGTGTACGCGAGTTGATGGGGAATCGTTTATGTCAACCAAGCCCCAGTTTTTTGTGGAGCATTTAGAGGACAAGTTCGGGGAGGTGGAGGGCTTGTCCAAGATGCGCTCTGGTTCTGTGCTCATCCAAACGGCATCCTCTGCCCAGTCACGGAGGTTGCTCAATTGTGACAAGTTGGGGGATGTTTCAGTTAGCATCACGCCGCATAAGAGTCTCAACATGGTCCAGGGTATTATATTCCACAGGGATCTTCTTCTGCAGTCCGACGATGAATTACGCGCCAACCTCGAACGACGAGGTGTTCACTTCGTCCGGCGCGTCCATCGGGGTCCGAGGGATAATCAGGTAGCCACCGGTGCCTTCATCTTGGCCTTTGAGGGTGATGTATTACCCGAAAAGGTTAAGGTGATGGTTTACCGTTGTGATGTGAAGCCATATATCCCTCCTCCGATGCGGTGTTTTAAATGCTGGAATTTCGGGCACATGTCATCTCGCTGTACTTCCAGCATCACGTGTCGGGATTGTGGACGTCCTTCGCATCCTGATACTCCATGTGCCCCACCTCCTATCTGTGTTAACTGCGGAGAACACCATTCCCCCTGCTCGCCGGACTGTAGGATCTTCCAGAAAGAAAGGAAGATAATGGAATATAAGACTCTGGACCGCCTGAGCTACACCGAGGCAAGGCGGAAATATGAGCGGCTACATCCCGCGCCCATGACATCCTCCTATGCCGCTGCTGCAACAGCGATCCGATCCTCTCCGGTGTCGTCACGTAGTGTTGCCTCTCAGCTATGTCACAATGAACCAGCCCCCTTGGTTGTGGGGGGCACTTCCCCCTCTGTTGCTCCATCTACTCCAGGAGCAACACCACCCCAACCATCGGGGACATTCGTCCCCCCTTCCCAGCCGGAGAAGCGTGGGGCTTCTTCGGCTACTCTAGCCAGAAAGGGGTCCCTTGGGGCCATCCCTTCCCAGGCTTCGCCCAGTGTCAAAGCGGAAACCCGCAAAGGTTTGAAACCACAACCGGTCGCTGGTCATAGGGCTTCACGGTCGTCGTCGGTCCCTGAGACTGACCCAGTGGGGCCCTCCCAGCCAGACCCTCCAAAGGCACAGCGTGCGAAGCAGTTGAAGAAAAAGGCTCCCAAGCATCCTGACATTGCGGTGGCACCTGTCCCACCGCAACCTTCAAACTCTGCGTCTGAGGACGAGGTGGAGATCCTGGCGTCTGCTGAGGACCTCGATCTCGCCAGTCCCTCCGACGCCATGGAAAGCACTGGCACGGGTGCTCACTTGGAGGCAGCAGGTGACCCAGCGGCGTAATCTGCCTTCCCCGTCCCGTCACGCCTTTCCCAGACATGGCCAATACCATCCTCCAGTGGAACTGCAGCGGTTTCTTCCACCATCTAGCTGAGCTCCGCCACCTTATCAGCCTTCACCCTTTCTTCTGCATTGCTCTCCAGGAAACTTGGTTTCCAGCAATGCGAACCCCCGCCCTCCGGGGCTATCGGGGTTATTATAAGAACCGAGCAGCTTATGAAAGGGTGTCTGGTGGCGTCTGCATATATGTCCTTCACACTCTGCACAGCGAGTCTGTCCCTCTCCAGACGCCTTTAGAGGCTGTCGCTGTACGCGTGTGGACGCCACAGGCTGTTACCGTCTGCAGTCTTTACATTCCACCGGATGGTGCTGTCTCGCAGCATGTCCTGGCTGCACTGGTCGCCCAATTGCCGCCACCTTTCTTGCTATTGGGCGACTTCAACGCCCATAACCCTCTGTGGGGTGGGTCAGTGGCAACAGGTCGAGGCACCATCGTTGAGCGTTTCTTGTCGCAGCTCGATCTCTCGCAGTTAAATGATGGTGCCTTCACACACTTCAGTGTGGCGCATGGCACCTACTCCGCCATTGACCTTTCAATCTGTAGCCATAGCCTCTTACCGTCTGTCCAATGGAGTGTGCATGACGACCTGTGTGATAGTGACCACTTTCCGATCTTTTTGTCACTACCACAGCGCCACTCTTCTGGGCGCCCTAGCAGATGGGCTATGAATAAGGCTGACTGGGACTTGTTCTCCTCCACTGCCGCTTTTGAGCCTCTCTCTACTGATGACATTGCTGCGGTGGTTCAATCGGTCACCACCGGCATCGTTACTGCCGCCGAATCTGCCATTCCCCGTTCTTCTGGGTCCCCTCGGCGGAAGGCTGTGCCTTGGTGGTCGCCTGAGATTGCTGAAGCGATTAAAGATCGCCGGCGGGCGCTCCAGCGTCACAAGCGACATCCCTCCATAGACCACCTTATCGCCTTCAAACGGCTGCGTGTGCGGGCCCGCCTCCTTATCCGCCAAGGCAAGGAGTGCTGGGAGCGGTATGTGTCCACCATTGGCCTCCATGTCACTCCATCGCAGGTCTGGGCCAAGATTCGACGCGTCTACGGCTATCGGCCACCTGTCAGCGTCCCTGCGCTCTCACTGAATGGAGCAGTTTGTACTGACTCCGACGTCATTGCAAATCGCTTAGCAGAGCATTTTGCTATGAGTTCCGCTTCTGCGAATTACCCCCAGGCCTTCCGCTCCATTAAAGAGCGGATGGAACGTCGGAGCCTTTCGTTTCGCACCAACCACCTAGAATCTTACAATGCTCCATTTAGTGAGTGGGGATTTCGCAGTGCCCTCGCTGCTTGCCCTGATACCGCTCCTGGGCCAGATGGCATCCACTGTCAGATGCTGAAACACCTTTCAGTGGACTGCCAGCGGCGCCTTCTCGATCTTTACAACCGTCTTTGGGTCGAGGGGGAGTTTCCGTCGCAATGGCGGGAAGGCATTGTCATCCCCGTTTTGAAACCTGGAAAGAACCCTCTGGAGGTGGACAGCTACCGTCCCATTAGCCTCACCAACGTTCTTTGCAAGTTGCTTGAACGGATGGTGAGCCGGCGCTTGAATTGGGTACTGGAGTCTCGGGGCCTTCTGGCTCCGTCTCAGGGTGGGTTCCGTAAAGGCCGCTCCGCCACCGACAATCTGGTGAGCCTGGAGTCGGCCATCCGTACTGCCTTTGCCCGCCGTCAGCACCTGGTCGCTGTCTTTTTCGACATGCGGAAGGCGTACGATACGACATGGCGTCATCACATCCTTTCTACGCTTCATGGATGGGGTCTTCGTGGTCCTCTGCCGATTTTTATCCGCAATTTTCTGTCGTGTCGTACCTTCCGCGTGCAAGTCGCGGCCTCGTATAGTTCCTCCCACGTCCAGGAGAACGGTGTGCCACAGGGTTCTGTTTTAAGTGTCTGTCTGATTTTAATAGCCATTAACGGGCTTGCTGCGGCCGTGGGAACTTCTGTCTCCGCTTCCCTGTATGCTGACGACTTTTGCCTTTACTACAGCTCTACTGGCATTGCAGCTGTTGAACGTCAGCTACAGGGCGCTATCCGTAAGGCGCAGTCTTGGGCTGTAGCGCATGGGTTTCAGTTTTCGGCTGCTAAGACCCGTGTTATGCATTTCTGCCGGCGCCGAACAGTCCATCCTGAGCCGCGGCTTTATCTTGCCGACGAACTGCTTACTGTGGTGGAGACCCACAGGTTTTTGGGGGTGGTTTTCGATGCCCGGTTGACTTGGCTGCCTCATATCCGGCAGCTCAAACAGGCGTGTTGGCGGCATCTAAACGCTCTGCGATGTTTGAGCCACACCCGCTGAGGCGCCGACCGCTCTACCCTGTTACGGCTCTACCAGGCGTTCATCCAGTCCCGCCTGGATTATGGGAGCCTGGCTTATGGCTCAGCATCCCCATCTGCGTTGCAGGTGCTGGACCCAATTCTCCACAGCGGGATACGCCTTGCCACTGGTGCTTTCCGCACCAGCCCTGTGGACAGCTTACTAGTGGAGGCAGGTGTCCCTCCACTGCGGTTCCGACGCCAACGTTTGCTGGCCGCTTATGCTGCCCATGTTCTAAGCTCGCCCGGGCATCCTAACTATCGTCTCCTGTTCCCGCGATCGGTCGTCCGTCTGCCAGAACGTCGGCCCCGCTCTGGTTGTACAATAGCGGTCCGCGTCAAAGAGCTTCTCTGCCGGCTTGGGTTTTTCCCTGTTCCACCTCCTTTCCGGGCGCCTCTGCGTACACCCCCGTGGTGTGTTCCTCGCCCTTGCCTTCGGCTCGACTTGGCACAGGGCTCGAAGGACTCGGTCCCTCCAGAGGCCTTCCGCCGCCCCTTTTCTTCCATCCTGGCCACGTATCAGGGCTCTGGCATTGTTTACACCGACGGTTCGATGGTTGCTGGTCGTGTCGGGTATGCGCTAACTCTAGGGGACCATTCCGAACAACGTTCCTTGCCGGATGGCTGCAGCGTTTACACTGCTGAGCTGGTCGCCATCTTTCGTGCCCTAGAGTATATCCGCTCCTGCTCAGGTGAGTCCTTCGTTATCTGTAGCGATTCCCTGAGCGGTTTACGAGCTCTCGACCAGTGTTTTCCTCGTTCTCGTCTGGTGCTGGCTATCCATGAGTCCCTGCATACTCTTGCGCGTTGCGGCCGCTCTGCGGTCTTCGTGTGGACCCCAGGCCATGTTGGGATCCCCGGCAACGAGAATGTTGACCGGCTGGCGAAAGAGGCGACTAGTGCACCATCTCTGGACGTCGGCCTCCCAGAGACAGATTTGCGAGCATTCCTACGCCGCAAAATTCTGGACCTGTGGGACACTGAATGGCGCGCCCTGCCTTCACGCAACAAACTTCGGGCCATCAAAGGGGCTACCGGTGTGTGGCGCTCCTCCTTGCGGGTCTCTCGCAAGGAGTCTGTTGTCCTCTGCCGGCTGCGCATTGGGCACACTCGGCTGACACACGGCCACTTATTGCGCCGTGAGGACCCGCCTCTGTGTCGCTGCGGTTCCGTTTTATCTGTGGTGCACATTTTATTGGAGTGTCCGCTTTTAGCTGTGCTCAGGCAGACGTTCGCACTGCCTGACACGCTCCCTGCCCTTTTACTAGATGACTCTGCCATGGTGGACTTGGTTTTGCGTTTTATTCGGGCAGGGGGTTTTTATAGTTTAATCTGAGTGTTTTTTTTTTTTTTTTAGCGTTGCTTCTGGCTTCTAGCCTCTGATTTTAAACTGAGTTTTTAATGTGTTCTTGGTGGTTGGCTTTTCCTCTTTTTTTCTCTATGGTCGGCCAACCACCGTCACACTCGGTGTGTTTTACTTTGTTTTGTCTGATCTCTGTCGGAGTCTTTCTCGTCCTGTGTCGTCTGACGTCTTTCCTGCTGTTCGTTTTTTATTCTCTTTGTGCGGTTTTAATTTTTTTGGAAAAAGGGACCGATGACCATCGCAGTCTGGTCCCTTTAAATCCCACAAACCAACCAACCACATGTTCCTAAAAAGCTCGCTCTTCAGGTGTGCGACATTTAATGTCCAATATCCCGGCGCCCGATGGGTTTTTTAATGTGGTTACCGTTATGAGCGGAAAAGCTTGCGGGCCATACTTTGTTCTGCAGTAGCCAGTTCTGCAAGTTGCTAGAGACGTAGATCCTGTCGAAACAACTCGCTGAGTGCTCGTGATAAAAGCAAAGAAAGGCGCATCGCTGTTGTTAAGCTCCGACCTGTCGGATAGTCTAAACTCTTTCACTATGTATGTTAACTCTATGGACATGTTAAAATGGAGGACTGAGTTTTTGGATATAAAACGTAGTTAAAGTCTCGCGCAATTATTGTGCTGTCATCTAGCAATTTCATGTTTGAAAAACTCTGTCCTATTGCGTCGACTGCCACTTCCTGTCGGCGCGTATACAGGCTGATTCAGCTGCCAATACTGGTGTCGTTTTGTGCAACCCGCGATGTTATATCTGGCCTTTATAAACCACGCGCGAGATTTTCAGATTCCCTCACTCGCTACGCGCAAACTATTAGTCTTACAGGAAAAAATGAATGGGATCTTTTTGTAGGAAATTTAATACAGTTGAGATTTGTACTGGGATACGTTTTTGCTAGAGGCCGTAGTTTTCGAGTTAGTCAAGAAAAATGTACAGAAGTGACATTCAAGTGCCCCCACTCCCACACTCAGCACCCACCGGTCACGTTTTCTATTATGGGGGCTATTCGGAAAGTAAGGTCCGATGAGTTGCGAAATGGAAACCACAGTGAAAATCCGATGAAACTCTCAACAGATCCGTTGGGCAGTGCCCCCTAGTATGCCCGTCGATCACGGCACGTCGCTCTTTCCAGTACTGAGAACACAGTGAGCACTTAAAGATGCTTACAACAATAGTGTCTCCTCGGCTGTGAGATTTCGCCTGATGTCATGCAGCCCACATAACATAGCAGTCATGCGTTCCCTTCTGCATGACACTTCTCGATCGCACTCTGTGGGGGCAATGAGCAGCGTTTCGATGGGAAGTGTTTGATCACCCCCAATGCAACCCATAATTAACTCACCCAGTGTTTCATCTCTGCTCAAATGAACCGCTGGCTATGAACACAATGTTCTGGCACAGACAATAAGCTGTAGAGCAGCATAGAGAATTGGAAGGAAGCACAGGTGGCTGCCTTCTATGATGAGGATATTGGAAAGTTGGTACAACGCTACGACAAATGTCTAAATCGGAGCAACGACTATGTAGCTAAGTAGCTGGAAGGTGTAGCTAACTGTTGAAAATAAAACATGTTTGATTTTCACAGTGGTTTCCATTTTGCGACCGATCGAACTTTACTTTCCGAATAGGCCTCGTATATGGTTCATGGAACTTCCTCCTACTACTGCGGAAAAAGCTGAGACGGCACGAATTATTATCCATATTATACATTTTTGATATACGTTAACTGGCCTTATTACGCCACCGGCTTAGTCGAGCACTAACAGGTGGTAAGATTCACGTTTGTGTAAAGTTTATCCAACAGGTTTGTGAATTTTAACAGCATCAAATAAACAGTTACATCGTTGTATTCGTCAGGCCTTCTGACTTCGGAACTACCGTGCTTGAAAGGGTTATATTTAGATAGAATTGTCAACGTAATTGCCTACCGGTGTGGCCGAGCGGTTCTAGGCGCTTCAGTCTGGAACTGCGCGACCGCTACGGTCGCAGGTTCGAATCCTGCCTCGGGCATGGATGTGTGTGATGTCCTTAGGTTGGTTAGGTTTAAGTACTTCTAAGTTCTAGGGGACTGATGAGCTCAGATGTTAAGTCCCATAGTGCTCAGAGCCATTTGCACGATTTGTCAACGTAATTCATTTAGTGTAACGTTTATTAAAGCTGTTTCTCTTTCATTATCCTCACGGGCATGCTTAAATTATAGTAATAATGCTATCGACATAACGGATTACGCTGTAGAGGAAGGGTCTCCAAACATTTTAGCGTAAAGGTCAACTGGCTTTTCCACCAAGTCCCAAGGGCCAAGACCTAGCTGTATTCTAAATTTTCTTGAGGTCTGCTACCCTAATAGAGCTCTGAACTGCTCAGCAGAATTCAGAAGTTTTCGTGATACTTACCACTGCTGCGGGTCTTTACGAGCTGACACTGAGTGGCACTGCAGTACGCATTACGCAGTGAACTGCTTACTGTTTGACCTTGAGCTGTAGTCTTAATGTCATTGTTACCTATTGCTACAAATAAATTCCACTCATGAAGGTCGCAGTAACTCGCTTTCTCGAAATGTTGTTACTTCCGTGTGGTATAAACATCACAGCAAGTGGTCAAGACTACAGTTCATCACACCGACATACTGTAGTATTGAATTACGCGCCAATGTCAGTTTCATAACTAGACGGTGAGTGAGATATTTTTGGCACAAGTAGCAGACTGGGCATCAATCCGCAATTTCTGTTGACACTTACGGGCAATTTTTCAGGTCATTTCACAACCACGGTGATTGCCGATGCGCGTGGTGCGCTTTACGTATTGTTAGGACTACTTCAATGATATATATGTAGTAGTTACGTCCTCCGGAGAGTAGAGAAGTTAAGTGCAGTAGTACAGCACTATCTGTAGGTAGCAGTAACATGTGGGATCTGAATATAGTGGGACTAATGTCTTTTGTAACTATAGTTTCTTTGTGAAGATATAGTGTGCTTAACAGTCAGTATTTAATTGAAATTGTCTTAAAGCTAAATCTAGTGCAATTCTTTACTCAGAACCCTTGCTCTAAATACTAATAATTGACATCATTTTGATTTGCAGTTGCATCCTTTTTTATGGGTTTGTGCAAATATGGAAAAGAAAAATAGATAGTGAACGCAGAAATTTTAAAGAGGGATGTGGACATAAATATTTCTTGATTGAGTCACGTAATAATTTGCAATGAAACAATATCAGTTCTCAAAGAATACAATGTAAAAAATCATTGTTGGACTAAACATTCTCAGAGCTATTTCAAATTTACCAGAAACCAACAGATAGAAACATGGGCGTCTCGAAAACGACGATTGAAAGCTCAGTAAATGTTTATAAAAGTAAATGCTGAACGAGAAGCAGCAACTCGTGCTAGTTACTATGTTGCCCACTCAGCAGCAAAACATGGAAAACCATTTTTAATGGCAAATTAATAAACGCTTATATGATTGCAGTAGTCGAGGAATGTGTCCATAAGAAGCTAATTTATTTAAAACATCAGCTTATCAGCAGGCACTGTGGCTCGAAGAGTAAGTGATATTTCTAAAAATATAATAACGCAACTATCTGAGAAAAGTCGACATTTAGAATAGTTCCCTTTGGATCTCGATAAGGCAACAAATATTTCAGATACTGCACTAGTGTTAAACTTTATTCGAGAGATAAATCAAAATTATGAAGTGTGACGTTCATAGCATCTACTGCACGGTCACGGGAAACGAAATTTTTAAATGCGTAGAAAATGCTATTCAGAAAAATAATTTGCAATAGAAAAACTTACGGAGTATCACAAGTGACGGCGGAAAAAGTCTGAGCGGAAAGAAATAAATGAGTCGTTGCTCTCGTATTAACGGCAGTAGAAAACGTTGGATCAAAACCATTAATCGTACATTTGATCATTCAGCAACAGTCTTTGTGCGGAAAATACTTGGATACGTCAGAAGTTTTAAAGCCAGTCATGTCAGCTGTTAATTATATAAGGTCACATACTCTGTCACCGTACGTTCCGCGAATTTATTGTAGAAATTGAAGAATAGAACTACCCATATTAAACACCAATGTGTTAGCTTAGGTGTGGAAAAGATTTGACGCTTCTTTTTGAGCTCTGGACAACAATCGGAACTGATTTGTACACTGATATTAAATCCTTTGCACAGAAAATTGATTTGTTTCAGTATCAATTGAACAAAAACATTTGACGCGTTTTGATACATGCCAAACATTGCGCCAGCAATCAGAGACTCCATTTCCGGTAGATTTCGCAATTGAAACTTTGCTTGCTTTAAAAATAATTTTTGAGTCTCGATCTCCTAATTTCGATGCAATTGCAAACTATATCAATATTTTTCAGAATCCTTTTAATGCGGTATAGAAATTCTGGCCCCAGAACTTAAAATAGAAATAGTTAATTTGCAATGTAAAGATTTTTTATACAGTTAAATATTTAACTTCATCACTTCTGGAGTTTTGTAAGAGTCTTCAACTCACATAGTTTGATCAGTTTCGTAAGTTAGCTCGTGGCTCTTTTTCCGCTTTCGGCACTACTTAATTATGTGAAAAAACCTTCTGCAAAATGAAACACACAAAAAAGTATTTCCGGATCTAAACTAAATGATGAGCGGCTGAAGTCGCTGCTGATAATTTCCACTAGTAAACTTGATCCACAACTGATTATATTTAAAGTGTTCAATTTCATTACATGTAGAGGAAAGTACCCAAAAGTGGACCCCCATTTTGTTTTCATTTTTAAAAAATATATAATATCTGAAATTTACGCTTTATGAACATTCTATACGTACTTCATTTAGTTGTCAACTTGATTAAGTGAAATTTTTAACAGTTTGAAATAATTTTCTTACTCTAAAAAAATTAGCAAAAGCTTACATTTGTTCTTTTTGGAAAATGGGTGCCTAATTCGGGCCCCATTTTTAAATATTTTGAATAGCAATGAAAGGGAGTCACAGAGATGTCACAGTGAAATAAAACACAATTAAGATTAGAAGTATTGCTTTAATGAAACCACGTACGTATTCTGAAGTAGAAAAAATTACAAAATGAAACAAAAATTGTACAATTTATGAGTACATTGCCTTTAGCGGCAGAAGTCACAAGTGTAATTGTCTTTTTCAGCCCCTGCACACTCGGTATGTGCCCACAAGCTACACATCAGGCACATGACCCACAATTCTCCTTTTGTGTCCTCTGAAAACTTCCCGGAACACAAGATGCACTCAGCGTCTTCATCATCTTGGGAAGGCGTAACTCCTGGAATGACTTCTAATTCAGACGTTCCACTAGATATGCAAGCATGTTCATCCTCATTGCTGTATTTATCGTCTTCTTTCTTGAAATGGTCGCTTTTTTACTGGCGCTTTTCCTCACTGGTACGGAACAGTGACTGCGAGTTTCAACCAGTTGTGTTTTGTAGGGCAATAAAGTGATCACAGTCGAACTACAACCTTTTAATCCCCTAGTAGAGGTCCGCTTTTTGATATGCGGGACCGGAAATATGTCGAATGGACTTTTTTTGGTAGACGAGTTAAATTCTGCTGATGCATCACATGGTGGTGGAGTCAACTCCCAATCTGCCAAAGATGTTGATGGCTTGTTTGGATTGAATAGCTCTGGCTGAGCTGCTGAAGATGTCGATGGCTTGTTTAGATCGAATGGCTCTGCCTGGTTTGCCAAACAAATTTGTGGATTGTCTGGTATCAACGGTTGTCTCTTAGCGGTTTCATAAAAAGGGGTTGTTTGCTTTTTGTTTTTGCTTCGTCAATGTATTCTGCATCTGAGAAAAGCGTCTTGTTCAAGGGGTATATCCGTGTAACTTTAAAACCTTTGATAGAAATTTGAGCTGTTTGACATTTGACATAAGCTGTGCCAAATAGCTCCATGATGTCATAAGCACAGAAAGCCCGTTGATTTTGTCTCAGCCACTGCCTGAGTTCTTCGCTGTAGTAGACTTTCAAAGGACTCATAAACGTCCTATCCAACGGCTACAATTCATGCTTGCTATAAGGAGGCAGTGACACTATGGTAACATGGTTTGCTATCGCCAGATCAATGAAGTCAATGTTCTGTGTATGGCTAAAGTGCCCATCCAAGATCAGTAGCACGGGCTTTTCCTTTGTAGGATTGGGGTTTTCAATGAAGTGTTGGAACCATTGAGTGAATACATTGGTTTGGATCCAACCAGAAGGATGCACTGCAAATATTGTGCCTGGCGGTGCCCCTTTCTTCAATTGGTCACTCATATTTTTGCGCGGAAAAATTACCACAGGAGGTACAAATGAACCAGCAGCATTCATACAGCAGACTATAGTTATAAGAGCTGCTCATTCTGCTGATGTTGAAGCAGCTATTTGCTTTTTCCCCTTCAGGCCGTCTGCTTTTGCAACTTTGGTTTGTATGACAGTGATTCTGCTTTCGTCAACATTATAGATTTTGTCTGGGGTGAACTTTCCTTTATCGTAAACTTCCTCGAGAAGTTTGTAGAACTTCTGTGTATTTTCTTTGGTGAACTCAAAGGCCCTGCTATAAGATGGACCAGTAGGTTTCCTTTCTGATAATATAGCATGATGACGTTTTTAAAAAAGTCTAACTCACTTTCTTCCAGCGATGTCATTATTGAAAGGATGTTCAAGGCCATTATTTTCTGCCAACTGAACAGCCATTTTCCTCAGGTCACTACGAGTAAGCCCGAAAAACGAAGCCTCCATTGCAAGACAATAACTGTCAACCTCATCTTCAAGGGTACTGCCTGAAACTGTACGTCTGCACCTTTTAACGTTCGCTGCTTCCTCTGGAGTGCCGTATTTCATGTTAGATAATCTCATTAGCGTAGTTTTCTGGACATTATACTGCTTACTCGATTTTTCCAGCGCATCATTTTACTTCTAATAGCATCTATAGCCTCTTTCATTTTGGTTGGACTCCACCCCTTCTGCTTCGTTTTCACCATTTTATTCCCTTGGATTCTGGAACAGAAATCCATAAGAATACATCAAAAAATAAAAAAAAACTATATCATACCCCGTATGATTTGGGAAACAGAAGGGGGTCCTATTTGATGCACCCATACTATCAGATTTATAATTAAAATAACTTTTTAGATAAAAGTCAAAGCAACATAACTCAGATATAAACATGATCCCCAATCCTTCCCATTAAAGAATGTATATAGATATTATTACCCACCTTCTAGTATCCTAAGGAAAAGTAGCAATAAGTAGCACTGTCTCAAAACTTCGATTTCATGAAAAACGTGTGTTGTCATTTGAGCAAGCGTCAGCGTCAGCGGATAATGCGAGCGCTCCACTACATGGTGGCACAAGCCTAAACTAATGTTTAGAGGGATGTCCACCAGACTTCAGCACAGTGCAGAGTCCGGAGCTCTAGGGGTCCACTTTGGGGCTGGGGTCCAGATTTAGATACTTTCCTCTATCAGTTTGAGAGACTGTAGGGCACACTCACTTTTGATATGGTGTCATGTTGCTTAATGTTCTTAGGGAAGATGATCTTTATTACTTGGTTCTATATTTGATACGATTTGACTTCATTCATACAGAGGCTGAGAGCCGAGAGGAGCTTTTTTCTGTGGAATGCCGAGCTCCAGCTCGTGACTGGCTTGTGCTAACGTGGGTGTAGTCTAAGCATGGAAATGTGCTACGCTACCGAGCTGCGGAGGAAAGCTGTAGAGAAAGAGAAGAACACTCTGGTGTTGGTGCTTTGCTAGTAAAGAACGGCAGGTCTTTACCTAGACGGTGAGACTTGTGTCCTTTGCTAGTGTGCCACTTAGAATCTGTGCCACTCTCCATCTGAACCGTCAGAGGTACTGCTTCTTGCATCACGCACACAACGAGCTATGCATGGGTGTACATATTTGTTGCGAGTCGGCCGTCTAAACGTTTGACATACATAGTGACGTCACGGAGTCAAATTGGTCTGGCAGACCAGCAAACGGGTGGAACTGCACACTCAAATCCACCGGGGTTTCAGAGGCTCATAGGGAAGTATCTGCGTTCCGAATCAGCCGAACGCGAGACCGCGTACTTGCATATTTCCGGGCGCGCAGCGATACTAACAGATTGCCGGTGTCCGCGACTGCAGTCGTCGAGCGTTGTGCTGTGCCGCCCTCACCTACAGAAGAGTAAAGTATTCGCTGCTACAGCGTAGGGTTCCAATATATGCTTCTCAGTACACTGTTCTTTGTATCCAAATTTTTCTTAATGGAATAGTAGAGTACTGATGCTTGATAGTAGTGTAGTTTTCGGGCCATACCTGGGATTCACATAAGTCAGATAAAGCGATTAGTTCTGGTTAGTGTGGTGTGTTGATTCCCAGCTGATCACTTTGTTAACCATAGACCGCATATTATTGAAAACGTTTGTCAAATAAAAATGTTTTTCTGGCGTTTCTTTAGCCATATTTTGTCATGTGATGTTAAGAATGAATAAATCTATTGTTTTTTAGACCACAACTCCTCCCACTGTTCTGATTAACATTACCTTTGACAGTTTATTAAAGTATTGATTGCAATTGAAAGAGTCGGAAGCTTGCAAGTTAACGTGTATTTTAAATGGTCATAAGATAAAAACAACTGATTATTGTAGATATTTTGCACATGTTGCATTGTACATTTTACACTGTATAATGTTATTTTGTTTAATGAGCATGATTTATTCCTGAATCGTAATTAACATTTGTTAAGGGAACCACTTTTTTCCTTAGGAATGCATGTAAAATAGATCATTGTTTCTATTCCAAATATGTATATACTCAAACAATATTGAAATTTTTTATTTATAATACAGTACATCCTATTTTGAAAGAAAATTATAAAAATATATTTGTTTATGCCTGTGTTTCAAAATTTGTCGAAAGAGAACCTGGCATTACGGTTAGTTCAATTCGTAGTGTGCACAGTGTGGTGTCACTGCCAGACACCACACTTGCTAGGTGGTAGCTTAAATCGGCCGCGGTCCATTAGTACATGTCGGACCCGCGTGTCGCCACTGTGTGATCGCAGACCGAGCGCCACCACACGGCAGGTCTCGAGAGACGTACGAGAACTCGCCCCAGTTGTACGGCGACGTTGCTAGCGGCTATACTGACGAAGCCTTTGCTCTCATTTGCCGAGAGACAATTAGAATAGCCTTCAGCTAAGTTAATGGCTACGACTTAGCAAGGCGCCAATTGTCACAGTGCATGTATCTTACGAGTCTCATTTGTATAGTCAAGAGAGATGTATCACAAAGATTGATTAAAAGTTAAGTATATTCCAAAGATACGTATTTTCTTTATAGTATTCAATACGTATCCTGTTCCAGACTTGACGCCAGTCGGCGTGTGTGTACGCGTGCCTTTCGGCTTCCTCCTCAGTGTGGCGTGACTAGCTTGTTACGCCACAACTCACAGCTACCGCCTTATGTGCATCTGCAATGAATTCACATTAGTTAACAGCGACAAATCACAACTGGAATTGATAAACAGATGTTGCAAGGGAAATAGTTACCATGAGCAGAGGAAGAAAGGATCTTACATCATCGTTGCAGTGAATCTGCAACATCGTTGCGGAAGCCTGAGCAGTGGTATGGGTGACAGCAATTGCGGTGCAAAGCACATTGCGATCACTACAGTTGACTGACTTTTAATATAGCATTGTTGGTGATGGCTCCCGATCTTCCACCATAACCGAGTCCATCAACATGAGGTAGTAAATATGAGGTAGCCAAGGAGGTGGAAACGTGGGTTCTACTATGCCAAGACTGCTTGGTACCTACAACAGGAAAACTCAATTAATTAGCAGGAGTACAAAACAAGAAAGTATTTTTTACTTAACTTTGTTATAGCCCATGATCTGTTGGTTGACAACTATAGAAGACGCGACTAGACTGAGCGTCTGTAGAATGACATAATTTTCAAGTCACAAATCTTGCAGTGACGAATTAATCTCTCGTAATCTTGAATGTCGAATTCGGTGAATTTGAAGACTAACTCAACACTGGGCTAAAAAGAGTTGATGGCAGCAATGACTGAGCTGCAGACGATGACTAACATCGGCGCTGGCTGACCACTGAGCGCGGCTACGAACTGTAGACTGCTACAACTGCACTACACTCCTGCTACACCTGAAGTGGCCTAGCGGCGGCTCGCGGCGAGCGTAAGTACAGCGACTGGCTGTGTACTCTTTGGCTAACACAGTCGTTGTTCTGTTCCGTTTATCGAGAGAATCGCATCCGGCGGGTCGATCTCTCAGGCGGTGGTGTGGTCGTATGACTGACGACATCACACGTGGAGCTTCTACTTCACACAGTGGTAATTTAAAGGAGAACGCGAGACTCGATGTTCATTTATAGTGGCCAAAGAGACGCGATCCAGCAGAGGTGGTGGTTTCTGAAATGGTTGTTAAAGACTGAAAAAAGTAACACTAAACAGACTCTTTATGGAAAACATAGTTTGTTCAGCTTCTTATATTTTCTTTACCTTGTTGTGCGAATCATTCGTTATGGGAAGTGCTCTGTAAGTAAGGTTCGACTCTAATAAAAAAAAATTACGGCGGTCCGGATGCCATGCGATAGTGTACGGGGGCCGGTGTTGCACCCACGAGCCGTTGTTTGGAGTCCCCTGCTGTAGTGTACGCCAAAACGCGGCTCGGGATCGCTCGCTTGTCACTGAGTACACGCCCCAATATCACCAGCACAAGCGGATGTTTGGTAGGGGCGGGGGGGGGGGAGGCTGACGTCACTTCTACGAGACCGAGGCCCACGAGGAAGACGGGCCGCGGCGCGTCCGTAACGTAGATATGGCCTGAGCTGCCTCGCTCGCTGAACTCAGGAGGCAAACTGTGTTTCTAGACTTGTTAACTCGTAACTGGGTATTTATGTACAAATAAGACTTACATTTTCTACTGAAATCTGCTTTTGTGAAGTCTTACTGTTTATTTTAGAACGATCAGAAGTTCAAAGGGTACAACAAAATTAAAAATCATGTCAAAATGATTAGCGGTTCCATGGGGCATTATATTTTGTGTGAAATGAGGAATGTTAAGCGGAAGAAACTGAACGCTATAAACAGTTCGTTACACTATTTATGTCGAGCATAGATCTTAAATTGCAGCCTACCGTATAGACGTATATTTTGTTGTAGTACTGGGCAGAGGATTAAATTCCCTCAGTTACGAGTTAACAGGTTTAGAAATGCATTTCGTGTGCTGAGTTGAGCGAACGAGCAAGATCAGGTGTACCCTCGTGACGTACGCACCACTGCCTGTCTTTCTCGCGGGCTTCGTATAAGATGGAGCTGCGACGAGCATTGTCGAACCGGACACTTGACGAGCCGAGACTACGAGATAGCCAGCTGGGCGAGAGTAGCACATTGTGGTAACGAAGCGGCAGGCTACAAACTGTCACGGGACTAAAGCCGTTGCGGAACCGGGACCAGTAATGGTAATGTGCACTGACTATAATCACAAAAGATGCTGCGTTGAAAACACTTGCTGATGGAACGTACATTCTGCTGAATAAGGTGGGTGTAAGAAGTGGTAGTTCTAGTTGGCAGAAGGTTTAGGTAAGCCCTGCTATGATTACTAATTATCTACAGAACAGAGCTTCCAAATTCGAAACGTGACAGTATTTGATCTGGCGAATCAGTGTAGCATTTTTTAATAAATTGATACTGTTGCTTTGTCCGTTTACTACATGCGAAATTGTTTTCAGGATACATATATGAATGTGTTTGTTACGATTCTTTCAAATGGTTGTTGAAAGAGATACACGTCTTGCATTTGGTTGTGTTCATTGTCAAAATTAGAATTGTGGAGCGTTGCTTGTTCATTAGGGAACCACAACTGGAATGAATAGATATAAATGCAAGGATGATAGACACTTGTCAGGCGTTGCAGCTGCTATTATTGATAAAATATGCATTAGGGACAAATGTGCTTTGATGTGTGCATCAGACCTCCAACCTTTTAACATTTTAAGTGGTGAGAGATTCATAAACGTAGCTCAAGAGCCGATAAATACAGGGGCAAAATATGGACAGATCACCGCGTAAGACTTGCTGCCTTCACCGAGGACTACAGCACGACATATTAAAGATTTGGCTGATCAAATAAAGAGCGAACTTATTCCAGAACTGAAAGACGCAATTGTTAGAAACCAGAGTTCAATGACGAGTGGTCTGTGTTCAGACATCCGTCGTAAGACCCGTTACTTGACTGTCACGACCATCTGTATTGAAGAGTCGATGGACAGATGGAAACTAAGAAAACAGTGTACCTTCCACTACACGGTTTCCTGGCGTTGTCAAGATTGGTGAACATATGAATAAATAACAGAGTTACAGATAACTTCCTCGGAACTAAGACAGGCCAATTTCGTTACACATCAGGGGAGTCACATCAAGAAAGCTCCAACAGCACACCAATGTCTCCCATGCGTGACGCACTGAGGCTCTTATTCAATGAAAGTTCCATAATACTCCGATGCTGGAGCAGAATCGCACAGATGCCTACGTCTCAACGCCTGCGGTGTTATTTACCCCCTCTCGTCTATCCCCTTTACTCGGGCATTCACAACAGGAAACAGTTTGTTTACTTCCGCAAGAGCAACACCTTAGCTACAGAGAAGCGACGGATCGCACAGATACCACGCCAGCATCCCCGTAAGTATTCTTGATTCGTTGAATTTTCCTCACTGTAATGTCTCTTTGTGTTTTACATTCAAGCATTCTGTATGTGAAGTTGAAAGTATTATTGTGCACTTATATAATAGAAACTGGTACTGGATCTCTTCGATCGAGCGCCAGCATTTGCGTTCTAGTCTTCCTCGTTCCTTTACATTGGTCTCTACTACTATTTTATTTTTATTTTGTTTTGCAACTATAGTATGTGTACATTGTTTACAGGTCTGTTGTTTGTCTAGACATGAGCTCAAATGAAATTCGGGATACACACAATCCAGAAACAGATTTTCAACAAATTTTGTTTGATGGTGTGGTGTCACCGCCAGACACCACACTTGCTAGGTGGTAGCCTTTAAATCGGCCGCGGTCCGTTAGTATACGTCGAACCCGCGTGTCGCCACTATCAGAGATTGCAGACCGAGCGCCGCCACACGGCAGGTCTAGAGAGACTTCCTAGCACTCGCCCCAGTTGTACAACCGACTTTGCTAGCGATGGTTCACTGACAAAATACGCTCTCATTTGCCGAGACGATAGTTAGCATAGCCTTCAGCTACGTCATTTGCCACGACCTAGCAAGGCGCCATTATCATTTACTATTGATATTGTAAATAATGTACAGACAAGAGCTACGTTCAACATTAATGGATTAAAGTTCAGTATTCCACCAGTTACCTCCTTTTTTTCTGAAGTCTAAATTCCTTGTCCTGTTCCAGACCTCACGCCAGCCTGCGTGAGCTTAAACGCGTGCCTTTCGGCTTCCTCTAAAATTCGTGGGTTGGCTCTCCTGCCAATCCACAACAGATGACAGCGATGACGAGGGCGAACATGGTGCGTACAGGGCTCCTATTCTCGATCTGGATGAGGAAGAGGTCGATACTGATTCCTCAGAAAGCATAGAAGAAAGAGAAGACTCAGAGACCGAACAGACTGACACAGACGTAAGTTCAGGTGAGGGAGATGGCGATGTGTATCGTTGTTACAGGAAGAGAGGAAAGAAAATAATCGAATCATTTGATTAAAAAAAGACACCATACAAAAACCGCAGGAAAACCCCAAAAACACAACATTCTCCGCATAAGGCTTCCTGATGTCACTGGGAAAGCAAAAAATATTGAAGGAATTTAAAAAAACGTTGGAATGCTTATTTGACCAGGAAATGCTGGAAATGACTCTAAAGTACACGAACCGATACATTGAAATTATCCGAAGCAATTATCAGCGAGAACGATATAGTCGAGATAAAAGCCTTCGTTGGACTTCTATGCATAGCTGGAATGCACAAGGTGAGAAGGAAAAGTATTAAAGATTTGTGGGATTCCAAGGGGCTCGGAATCGAGATATTTTGATTGACCATGAGTGAGTACAGTTTTCGTTTCCTGTTACAGACTCTGTGATTTGATGTTAGACAATCACGTAGTGAACGCAGAGTAGTGGACCGCCTGACGCCAATTCGAGATTTCTTTCAAAAGTTTATGAAGAACTGCCTATCTTGTTACGTTGCAGGCTAAAACGTCACCATTGACGAGAAACTCGAGGTCTTCAGAGGACGTTGCTCTTTTATCCAATATATACCTTCGAAGCCGGCGAAATATGGAATAAAAATATCTACTACAGTTGATTCCAAACTTTTTTACACCTGCAGCATGGAGATCTATGCTGGCAGACAGCCAGATGGCCCTTTTCAGCTTAGTAATAAAAGCAGTGACGTGGTTGAACGTTTGGTGGGCTCTCTCACTAATTCAGGACGCAGTGTCTGTGCTGACAACTGGTTCAGTGATGTAAATCTGCTCCGTGAAATGTCAGATAAGCACCTGCTGTCATATGTTGAAATCCTGAAAAAAAAAAAGGCAGATCTCGAAAGAAATGAATGACGTGCAAACCAGGGCTGCAAATTTTAGCATATTTGTTACAGAAAAGAAGGTACTATTGTTTCTTACGTCCCACAAAATAAAAATAACAAGAAAATATTTTATTGATCTCAAGTATGCATTTTGACGCTGAAATTGACGAAGACACAGGAGATAAAAGAAAAATGCTATTATGATAATTTATTATAGTACACACACACAATTGGAGTTGATATGGTTGACAAATTGTGCTCTGCCTACAACGTTCAGAGGGGTACACGAGGATGGCCCATGGTCGTGTTTTGTTCGATACTGAATGTTGCTGGTATAAATTCCCAGATAATTTATATGGGAAATGGCAACGAAAGTCTCCGCCGACGGCTGTTTCATTGTCAGCTCGGATGGGAACGGTTGGAAGATCAATTGGTAAAACGAAGCCTGCTTTCCAAGCTGCCTCGGACCCTGACTACCCGCGTTATTGAAATTCTGTCACAAAATCGCCGACCTTCAGGTCTTGTTGGTGAGAGAACCGACAATTCCGACACCAATCAAGGAAGAAGGAAGCGTTGCAAACCCTGCCTCACAACTAGCACAAGGCGACTGACGAAATATTCGTGTAAATCGTGCGGACAACATCTGTGTCTTCAACAATGTGATTTGTTTGCCGCGAAGGATGTGAATTGGGTGCTCCTCCAGAAGAAACATGAAAACGTCTCTTATCTGTTATATTTTTAGTCGAAAGTCACTTTTCTGTCCTTTGTATGTCGTACATACCATGTAAAACGTTTCCTTATTTCTATGTAGTATGTTTATGAAATAATTCTGCAATAAAATTATTAAAAATAAATATGGTACCATACGCGATCTTGGAGCTCATCCATACGTGATATTTTTGAAGTATAGTTAATTTGAGTGAATGGCTCCCGCAGATCCGGCGCCAGCATTCGTGTGAGTTTAGGGGCGTCAGCGTCGGAGTGGTGATGGATGAGAGTCTTGTAATATATAACTCCATCCTGACCGTACGTAAACCAGTAGGTTTTGTGAAACTATCGGGCTTAGTAGCCAGATCTGAGGAAGCCCTACACCAGGTTGTACAAACGAGGTGGAACAGTGTGTATGTGATGTTAGACCCATTTCAGTCACAGAAAGACCAAACAGAGATCGTTTTGCGGCAATCAAACAAATAGGTGATGACGTCATATCATAAAGCGACTATGGATAGCTTTATTCAATTTATGGAGGTTGTCAAGGAAGCTACGGACAATTTTAATGGCGAAAATGGGCCAACACTATCGTTTATATTGAGATGGATTTTGAAATTTTTAGGCCTCTGGCAAGCTGGAGCCGAAGATGTTACAGTGTGCAAGCTACAGGAAACGGCAGAACTATTTCAAAACAGAAGGTTCTGAATCAGCTACATGACGTTCATTATGTGGCCACATTTTTGCTCCCCTGTCTCAAGGAACTATCAGCTTTGCCCGAAGGAAGAAGAGATTAAATTCATCAAGATATGCGGCAAATGTTAAATAAAGTTGTTGATACTAACGTAACAGGAGATTTCATGCCTTCTCCCACAAAAAATTCATAATTGGTGAATACCCACCTCAAAATCGAAAGATGAGCTTGAGAAATATATGAGCATGGAGAGTCTTAACACTGAGTTCGCAGACCTTCTGTCACGGTGGAAAACAAATGGTTGTGCTCTTCCGAACCTCAGCAAAGAAGTTTCCTGTATATCTGCCAGTAGTGTCTGTAGTCAAATTTCAGTAAGACATTGCTGACATGCTAATGGTTGAAATGGCTCTATGGGACTTAACATCTGAGGTCATCAGTCCCCTAGACTTAGAACTACTTAAACCTAACAACCTAAGGACATCACACACATCCATGACCGAGGCAGGATTGGAACCTGCGACCGTAGCAGCAGCGCGGTTGCGGACTGAAGCGCCTAGAACCGCTCGGCCACAGAGTTCGGCCGTTGGTATTCATTCAAACAAGAAGTTGTGTAGATCCTGACAGCGTTAATGATACTCTCATCATCCATAACAATAAGAGAACTAAATAAAGCTAATTTGAAGCGCAGAAGCAAGGGCAGCTGATAACAACTGATTTCCTGATACGTTGAGTGTGTCATCAGATATAATGTTGAGAAATGGAAAGTAATGATTGCACACTTATAGCGTGGATATCTCATATTTCATAATTAAGTAATGTCGATTGTTGTATAAATATGGTACAAGCAGAAGAAAAAAAAAACAACTGTATGTTCGCAATATGGGACAGGTGAACTGATATATCACATTAATTTGTCAAACTATATTGTACATTATTCCTGTTGAGTACGTACTTTTTCTTTTAATCAGAAGGGTTTACCATTATGTACTATAGTCGTTTACGATGCTTGCACAGGGAAAAATTTGTCAGTGCGTAAGAGACAACTTCTGCACTAAATAGCAGATCGATTTCGAGGTGCTGTTCTGTAAGCCAGTCATATTCGCAGTTGCTGCTTTAAATCGTTTTTATTTTAGGTGTACTTGTTCCTGCTGTGCGACTGTCGCTGCAACAACACGGTGTTTATTTGTTCACACGATGCATTTTTCTTTGTTCAGTTAAAGCATCGTCAGTGAAATTTTCTTTCAGCCTTAGCAACAACTCGCTCCAGCTTATTTTTCAGTTCTATGATTTTGTATCAGGTCTGCAGATATCATGAAGCATTCGCTGAGTAAAGCGGTACAACAGGACGCACACAGTCGAGAGTAAGGTTTCCCACGCTGGCTGAAGGAGCCAGTCGACCGTATGGCATTGCCAGTAGCCGGTGGTGTGAGGCGCTGTGGTTAGACATGAGAACTTCCCTTAACTTTAGCAGCGAGGTACGTAGGGAAAGCATATAGTTTCTCTGGCGTGAAGCAAGTAATCTTGCATGATAAATATTTGCTAGTAAAAGTCGCTTTTTCCAATACAGGTATTAGGATAAGCCTACAGGCCATAAGTACTTTCCTACAACAATATTATTACGTCAGAAACCGATAATAAATAAATGTGTAATTTTAAAGCTAAGCAAAACGTACGAACGGCAACGAAATATGAGGGGGGGGGGGGGGTGTAGGTACGAGATACAGGCCGTGCGCCGTAGTCGACAGTCTCCGATTAGATGCCTACCGGTTTACTTCTGTCGTAAGACCATGCTCTCAGGAAATTTTCGTTTTAGTTCATCTTTATTAATTCTGTCGATATTATCAGTTCATGTTGTTCAGTAAATAAATAAATCATGATGGCGTCACTTTTGAACATTATTCGGAATAATATAGCTTCCCGTTTCATCACTTAGAATCACAGGGAGTATAATACTGCAGCTTACAGAGAACCCGACGGCGCTGATACTGCTTTTGTAAGGGACATTAACTTTTACAGCTTCTCGGCAAAATAGGTTGAAAGAATCCTACACGACGACTCACTAAGGTAGTCCAAGGATGGAGTGTCTTGATCTCTGCAAAACTCGGATGGAAAATCACGCGTCATACTGTCGCCTCTTATAACATTCTCCACGGACTCACTGCATAAACTGAGACGTTTCTGGAGGTACAAGTTGGTGCGTCTTGTAAGGTGCTTCCTCAGATACTTTTGTGCATTCTAGGATGTTGGTGACTGGATCTTCCGTCACAGGTTCCGTTGGGTGTGGTTTGGTCAAAGACGCCCCCTTTACGTTGGTGGTCTCCATTGGAATGTCTCTTGCACTGTCAGTGCCATTCGTGAGAGTCGCCGAAATCGGTGTGGGGGGTGTTCCTGTCTAATGTCATCGGTTACATTCGTGTTTTCCGGGACGTTAGTGATTGGATCTCTGACAGCAACGGCTCAATGAAGGACACCTCTGCAATATCTGTGGTCTCGATTGGGATGTCTCTTTCACTGAGAGTTTCATTCGAGATGCTACTATAACCAGGTTGGAGGTTTCTGTCCAGTATCAACCGCCGCCTAAGTTACCGGTGTAGTTGTCATAGCCGCGGATCTCACTGCTGAGCCACCCACCTCTGTATACATTGGGCACGCACGTGACCTTTTCCACAGCACCCAGCTCCAAATTCATGACTGCCTCTCATAGATAACCATGACTCTATATCAGCACACATTTATGTAGTACGGAATACGTCGATGCAGATCAACATTAAGTTGTCTCACATCGTTCAATACAAGGAACCTGTGAGGATTAGACAATTTCTCGGCAATATTACTTATACCGTTCAATTACATCGCGACTACTGCATTAATATATTTAGCAGAAACTTGTAACGGCAACTAAAAAATTTTGACGCTTCTGATAATAAATCCGGCATGTGGATCACTAACATCACCAATACTGTCATCACCAAGTTTAAATTTTAAACTATCTCCACAGGACTCTACTGTTTTGCTAGAAAGTTCTGTATTCTTCGGTTTAACAAAACAAACACAATTGATAATCGACATAAGGATTACAATAATATCGTCAAAGCTCAGTTTCAACTCTTCATCTAGGAAGTTTTCAACCTCAAAGGCAGTCAGTCTAAAGTAATTTCCATCGAAAGTGAACTTCAAAGTATCTTCCCTACTTGGATGAGACGTCACGACCTATCTATTATTAAGACGTTTTCAAATATTACAGCAGTAAGCTGCAAAGCACACAGACTCACCGAGCCACGAGCGAGGTCGGATGCAGCACACTGCAGGTAACGGTGCACCATCGCCGCCGCCGGCCAACTGAAACATTGCGTTTCCGAGCGGTTCTAGGCGCTTCAGTCTGGAACTACGTGACCACAACGGTCGCAGGTTCGAATCCTGCCTCGGGCATGGATGTGTGTGATGTCCTTAGGTTAGTTAGATTTAAGTAGTTCTAAGTTCTAGGGGACTGATGACCTCAGATGTTAAGTCGAATAGTGCTCAGAGCCATTTTTTTTTGTTTACGTTTCGCAGACGAGTGTGGTGCTTCGTACTCTTCACGTTTCTTCTAGTATTTCCCTACTCAGATGGTCGTTTATCGAGGATAATCGTTTACGTGCAGTGTAGCGTACACCGGATTGTGTGTGTCTTCTTCGTCACACGTTCGCGACAGCAGTGCTACACAGTTAACGGTTAAATGGCCGATCCCCTGTTACGGGCCAGGTCATACAGTTGGCACTAGAAAACTGCTATCAACACACACCGATAGATATTCCGTTGCCACCAATGCCCGACAACCATGGTGAGTTCCAGCAGGGTGAATTACCATTCCCAGATACACGGCTTCTCCAACACCACTGTCACCACAACCACCAGCCCAAAACCAAAAAAACAACAACAACAGGAGCGACAACATCAACTCGAACAGCAGCTTCTGCACCACTATCATCAACAACTGCAGTTTCAACAGCAACAATTGGCTCAACAGCTGCAGTTTTAACTATTATCGCTACAACAACAACTTCTCTAGGAGTCTCACCACCACCAACAACAGTTGCATCAGATTAGCAAGTTAGCCCTCCCAGCGACCCTTCCAACTTCGCGCTCGAAGGCAAAGCACCTGCAAGTCAGCAGCAGGAAAGTGGTCCCCTTAGTAAACGGCTGTGTGTCGACTCACCTCATGTCTCAGACTGTGATATGCGTGAATTATCGGGTTCGGGTCCCCCTTCTAGTAAAGGTACAGTGCAGAAAAACTCAGAACGCTCTCAGAATCAACCGTTGACTTTCACTGCTGCGGTCGTACGGCCAAGCGTCAACCATCAGTACAGTCGATCAGATGTCTTTGTGGAGAGCTTAGATAAGAAAGTTGGCCAATTTCACCCTATGTCGGTAGGCAAGTTATCATTTATTTTCCTATAACTCTCATCTCAAGCGTGCCATTATTGATATTAGTCTGTTAGGCAGAAAAAGAGTTAATATAGAACTCAATACTGCTGTGGAAGTCAATGTTTTGTGAGAAGTCCCTATTTTCAAAGATCATAAGTTTAGTGTTCATATTCCCAACTTCCTGCTCCATACGTATGGCATTATTAGTGATGTTGACATCAGCTTGACAGACAAGGAGATCATGACGCAGTGGAGAGCATGTATACTGTCGCAAGGCTCAAACGATACATTAAAAAACATCACTCACATCCTGAAGAAATGGTGCCGATTCCAGTTAGTCTGGCGGTGTTTCGCTCTCAGACTGTGCCCTCACAGGTGGGGACGCGTTGTGTGGTGGAAATTCACACCGCTCCAGTCGTTCAGTGTAGAAATTGCTTGCGTTTTCATCATCGGGCAGGCCAATGTAGAAGTCATAGCCGTTGCAGCAACAGTGGTGGTCCACATTCAGCGGATTCGTGTACGGCGCCGTTTCCGACGTGTTTAAATTGCTATGATCCGCAAACAGCGACAGAACGTTCATGCGCGGCCTTTCTCCAATGTGAAAAAGCCTACACCACGTCGGGAAGTGTAACTGATAGCCCATATCTCTCATTCTCCACTGCTTTCCGCTAGCTTCCTAGTCCCCAAAATCCCCTGGATTTTCCGCCTCTCCAAGGCATTCCCCGCAACCAGTTGTCGCTTTACAAGATTCTTCTACGCGACCAACGCCACCGCCGGTGTCGGCTCAGTTAGGCTCCCTCCATGAGGGTGCTAGGTATTATCAACATGACTTCCATTAGGCAAACAGATCGGGTGCCATCTCTGGCACGAGAGGTCCATCGAAATGGCGTGCGCCTAGGACAATCTGGCGATAGAGATTCTTAGACATTCGTCATGAATATTCTGTCCATCACCTCCCCTTAACATATACTCTCCTCAGTACAGTCAACAACAGCCGTCACTTTCTAATAACAACGGATATGTCACATAAAAGATTATCTCGTTTATCACGCACTTCTTGGGAGGTGCGAAGACACAGTCACCTGTAACTTTACACATATAGTCTCTACAAGAATTATTAACGACCCTGCTTACGCCTAGGAGCCGTGGTAGGTTTCAGGATCCTCTAATGGAATGCACCATCTGTGATTGCCAATAAAGGAGTCCTTCAACATTTACTTGGGATGCGGAAGATAGCAGGAGCTGCCATCTCAGAGACGTGGTTTCAGCTGGTTTCAACTGGTTTCTGTGGTCTGCTTTCGAGGATATCAGGTTTATCGCCCAAACAGAGAAGATGGTCGAGGAGAATGTTCACGTCGGGTGGCGGAACGGAGACTGGCTTGCAGTCGTTTTAAATGGCATACCACATGGGAGAACTATGTTCCCTACAAAAGGATAGATGCGTTCATTAAGCTCTTTCTCAAGGCCCGCAAGAAGGAACAGTGGAAGAAGTTCTGCAAACAACTATCTGTGCACACTCCTGTTGGATGTGTTTGGTCGATGGTGAACTCACTCAAACAGGAACCGGTGCCTCCCAAGCGGTTGCAGATCTGGATAGACAAGTTTGCCGCAATTGACGCACCTCCAACTGCCATGCCGGATCCCATCGATCTCGCGGCAACAAGTGCCACTGCCTGTCTAGGAGACGGTTTAACTACGCCGAACTTCACAGGGCCCTGCCGTCCTCATCAGATTCATCGCCTGGCTACGTCCAGATCCACTACTCCATGGTTCTAATTTTGTCTGACGATGCAAAATGTGTTCTTGTGAGCATCTTTAATGACATCTGGAGGGATGGGAACGTTCCCGACCACTGGAAGACTCAGATACTGGTGCCCACACTAAAGCCTAGGAAAGACGCTGGTCAAGCGACGTCGTATCGCCCGATTGCATTTTCGTCCTGCGTGTGTAAGACATTCGAACATCCCTTCAAGCTTCGCTTAGAATGGTGGTTGGAACATGAGAACTTAATCCCGCTGACGCAAAACGGCTTCCATAAGGGCAAAAAAACTTATGATAATATTACATCGCTTGCGATGGACATCGAAAGCACGTTCTTAACTAACAGATATTTAACGGCCTTATTTCTTGACTTTTAGATGGCGTACGAAAATGTCAAGATACCTGAATCTATCACCAAACTGAGACTGCTGCACTACCCGGTGGTGACTTTACGGATCATATACAGTTTGATTGGTTGTTGTGCTTTTGGGTGACGAACCTTTGCCCGACTGACGCATGTGAAATGTTGGCCACATGGAAGTTCGAAAAGGGTTCCTTTATCGCCTGACAAATAAGCTGTGGCGATATTCACGAGTAAACGGCGTAATAACTTCTCATCCGAACGTCAGTTTGGCCTGTACTCATTTCTTGTTCGGTCACATGCTGAGCTCCTTGGAGTCTACTTAAACAGCAAACTCACATGGTCTCGACATGTTGCGTACCTCATCGACAAGGTGGATAACATTGTGACTATCTTGCATATGCTTGCACGAGTATGGTGCGGAGCAAAACCGATTATGATCTTGACTCTGTGTAAGGTTGTGGTTAGGTCTGTCTTAGACTGTGGCAGCATTGTCTACGGCACTGCAACTCAATCAACTTTGCGCAAGCTCGATGTCATCCATTATAGAATGATTCGTCTTGTCCTTGGAGCCATGAAATCAACGTCCCCCAACGCCCTGATAGTGAAAGAATCCCTAATGATGTTGTCTATAAGGCAGCAGATGTTGTCTGATATTTTCTTGGCAGTAGATCTTCGATATCTTATTGTGCCTCTTTTAAGACAATGGTTGAATTCTCGAAACCCATCCAGGCATCTCATGGACGACGAATGATCTCAACTCCTTTACTATTTCGCAACTACGAGAAATGGCGCCATCTCTTTTCACTCTCTCTACAGGCACAAAACTCACCTGCTTTCGTTTTTAGTTTAGTCTATTCTTCACTCCAGCCCCAGGGTCATACTCGTCGTCAGATTTCCGAACGAAGACTAACATCAGCCTGGAGCATTTTCTCAGCATACAATGGCCGCAGTACGCTCACATCTATAAGGACGGTTCTAAATCTGAGGCTGGTGTGGGATGCACCCTTTCTGCCCTTCTAGAGGCGCCTACCAGCTGTTTGCGCTTCCACCTGAGTCTTCTATCTACACTGTGAAGTTACCGGCCATCAGGGAAGCTATTCATTATGGTATCCGTACATTCAAGTTAGTCATGGTATTTACAGACTTTCATAGTGTGCTGCAGAAATTGCAACATCCCGAGTTTTATAAACAGTTCAACAGCTATGTTCTGGATGTCTTGGCGGCCATAAGAGACGCGCAGACCTTGGACGTTGCCGTCCATTCACTCTGGATTAAAGGAAATTGTTGACCGCCTGGCCAAGAGGAGTTGTGCAGAAGGACAATTACGCCCAACACCGATCCATTTTACGGATCTCACATCGACGATACGGAGGCTGCTTATCAAGCTTGGGGCTGTGAATGGCATGTCTCTCAGCACTCTAAGGGCGGCCACTTGGCGGCCATACAACCAAACATCTCTTCTCGACCATGGTACGCCTCGGTGCAGATTCTTAGACGCCATGTGACTTCTATCATTCGCATGAGTCTAGGTCACGGCTGGTACCCAGCTCACCTGCACCCTTGAAGATTCACTTTTGGAAAGTGCGATAACAACTCAGTGGCAGCAGTAGATCTTAACCGCATCATATTGGAATGTTCCAGGTACACGACTGCACGATCAGTCTTGTATAAGAAATTGCTTGAGAGAGGTTACCCCCTCGCCAACAGTCTTCCTATTTTACTCCACCGCTTCGATAAATATTACTTGCTCGCAGACTATTTGAAAGCCATAGGCATCCAAATTTAATTCATGAGTTGCCGAGATCTTTATTTTCACATGAAATCAGCCCTGTTCATAATCGGGTGCATAATTTTGTGTTTTAATCTGCGTAGAGACCTCTATTTGCACATTAAAATTGCATTATTGCTCTCTTGTGCGTTTTATGTCACTGTTCTTCTGACACTGGTGCACATATCGTTGGTTGTATTGTATTCCTTTTTTGGGGGTTTTCTTTTACGTTAAGTACGTCTGTTTGTATGCTACGTTTCTCATATTGCTGTATTATGTTATTTGCAGTTTTGTTATTGTTGTACTTATTGTATGAAGCACGGTGTTTACTCTTTCATGTTTTGTCTTCTACTTTAAGAGCATATGATGTTTGTCATAATGTTCTTGTATAGTGCTGTGTGTAATTCTGCTCCAGTGTCATTATCATTACTGTCGTCGCCTGTCTGGTGTTAGTCTGCGCTTTTATTTTACTTTAAGAATGTGTTTGTATGCTAACTTGGTAATTTTTTTCTATTCTGTTTTTTGGCAATTATGTTTCCTTGGCACTTTATAACGTTGTTAGCTGCATGGTCCTTGTAACCCAAAGCAGAAATAAACAAAGAAAAATCTGGTCTCTCTCATAGCATTATTGGTCGTTGAGACTCATAACTCAACATAAAAAAAATTTTTACTTGTGTGAGATACGGCATTTCTGGAGTCCAAAAATTAAATTTTCTCTCTTAGTGTCTTATCTTACATCAATATTATGTAGTATAAGTCATCGAAGTGGAAAAGGAGTGCCAATTCAGTCTAGTGGAACAACTAGGACTATACGCGGAAGTAAATTCACTATCACACGGTTGCTAAATATTTGCAACGATGTAGCCAGCACTTAGCTGTGTTAGCGGCAGCTAGGTAGCGAAATGCTTGTCGTGTACGTCTTATGTGGACTCTCAGAGGGGAGGCACGAGCGGATTTCATTTTTATACACTGTTGTCTCCTGATATTTTCTAACGCCGCCTTTCAGGCTACCTATATTTAAGGTACTCAATTACATTTAATTTAGAATTCCTCATTCTTCAATTTCTCCGACATGGGAAGGGTGTCAGAGGTGGAATGATTAATATTTTTAGGGATATGACAGTAACGATCATTCGAAGCAAAAATATCTAGTAAGTTTGTGCTCTAAAACAAATACCTTAAGAGCTATGAGCACTTCTTCAGTAGAAGAGATGTGTCCCACAGTAGCGAAGATGAACAAATGGTCATATCTCTTAAGGTATGCTCATTATAGACCATGTTTAATGTAAAGTTTTCCTTATTTTGGTCCATACAACCACCTGTCAAAATATGGAAACCAAAGAGCTTACAGTAGAAGAGATTGGTTTTATTGTATCGAAGATGCAGAAGTGCTCATAGGCCTAAAGGTACAGTATGCATTATACAGCCCATGCTTTCTAGACTTTTTTTGCTTCGAATGATCATTCCTATTATATCCCTGAGTACTGACTTCCTCTTCGGACAGTCTGATAATGCATATTAAGTAACACGTTCTTGCTTTCGTAATTTTTTGGTACCTAAACGATGAAAAGAATCTATACCTGTATCGCTAATGGTTCCTTCGAATCTTTCCATCGACTATTTTGGATGTTGTTGCTTGGTTTTCGTAAAAAAGATCAGCATACCTGCTCCAAGAAGTAAATGGATTGTGGGTGCCAGAAGGCTTACCATTTGTGTTTTAAATCGAATGTCATGCAGGGAACGAGTAAGTGGGGTTCTGGAAGCTTCTGACAGGCTGTGGAGCGATGCTGACGTGGACGGCTGTGCCATGGCGCGAACAGTTCGAGCGAGGTGCTCCGCAGAGTGTCGATTATATTTAAATCCTGGGAAAGTGGTGGCCAGGGGAGTACGGTAAACTCATATTCATGCTTTTCGATCCGGGTACGTGCACTGTGAGCTGTGTGACACATTGCATTGTCCTTATAATAAAAAACAAACTGCACGTAGCGGTGAACATTGTTCCCAAGGATAGATGCATACCTATGCTGATCCATTGCGCCTTCCAGAATGACGAGATCATCCAGGTGAAACGTCCCCTTTTTAACAATTATACACGACTGTGCTTAAACTGACACACAATATTTTGTTAGCGCAAAGCAATCTGACTTTCAATAATCCCTACAAAAGAATGGGCCCTGACTAACATTAAACTATACCTTTCACAAATCACTTACCTCACAAAAATCTTCGCTACTCAAGCTACTGCAATACAGCAAGCGCCACTACTGCCAGCTAAATAAAAGATTCAAACTATGGAAGGCACTAACTACTGATAGGGATAGTTAGCAAATGAAAGATATTAATAGAGAACAAACACTGTATTTACCTTAATAGTCATAATATATATAGCAGTTCATGACAAATTACAAAACTCCGCCATCTCTCTCCCCACATCCACCACTGCTGGCGGCTCACCTCCAACTGCGCAACGCTACGCGCTGTTCACAGCCAGCTGCCTAACACTACAATGGCGAGTATTACAACAATGCAAAGCAGCCACAGACTGCACACAGCACAGCCAGTGATTTTCATACAGAGGTGGCGTTACCAATAAAAAAAACCTAAACAGCCTACTTACATAGCCCCCATGCTCCCCACAAAAAATTTTACAAATTGTTTTGGGCACTGGGCAATACATATTTGTTAAAATTTTTCATAATCGTAATTACAATAACAAAGAAAACAAATGCACACACTTATTGATACAATGTTGGTCAAAAGCTAAAATTTTCTCACAGTCCATAAAGATAGTTCTGATCATTCATCATAACAGTAATTACAGTTTTTTTTCCACAAAGTCTCATTAGTAAAAGAAATTGCACACAGAAGTAGTGGATTTCCATGCAGTCTTGAAGAAGTAGTGTTGTCCTTCCAACGGAAAGACAGTGCCGACTCTTGACATGCTGACAGGTAATGGGCCACAACAGAGCAAACCCATAGCAGAGTCAGTCGAAGTTTTGAAGACTGTTGGTAGGTAGGTCATCACAGAGCAGACCCACTGTAGTCCTGGTAGAGATTACGGTACTGGTGGGCCACCAGAGGTGCAGACCCACTGCAGTCCTTGTAGAAATAATGGTACTGGTGAGTCAGCAAAGGTGTAGATCCACTGTAGTCCTTGTAGAAATGGCCAGCAGCCATCTGTTGTGACTGTGCAGGTGCACAATCACCATTGAAGAGTCTTGCGGACAATATAGCAAGTCCATAAACCACCACTTGTGCACTCACAAAGTTTTTGGAATTGTCCTTAGAACCAGAAATGCTGTTATCCAGTCCCTTGCTGAATTATTAACACACGTGCAAACACTAACAGTCCCTACTTCTCACATATTGTCCATATACTATGACCAACAGAAACGTGTGCAGTGAAATGTAACTTACAAGTTACTTAATTTGATGAACTGGTGTCAAGTACAATTTTATAACATAAGAACACAATAACAAAGGTACAAAACACATCATTAAAAACATAATAATACAGATAACATTTGTAGTAATAGGGGCTTTACAAAAGAATAGAAATAAACACATACATCAGTGTTACAGGAATTATGACATCAGTAAATACATAAAAGATCAGAATAACTTTTGAAACATCACCTTCACATATGAGCAACAAAACAGAATAAATAATGTCTCAACATCTTTACAATGTAAATAACATAGTATTAGGAAAATTCTACAACATAGCTCTAATCAGCTAAACACATAAAGACAGGAAAAACACAAATACACAAGGGTACACAAACATATAGAGGGATGACACAAAAGGAAAGGACAGGGTTTGTTTTACTGCAGTATTTTGCATGGAGATCTCCCTTTGTTCGTCATTATTCCCAAAAGTACTATCTAAGCCGGCTTTCTGTATCCTGTTCACATCCTCTTTCAAAATAGTTTTTCGCCACTGTACACTACCTTTTTTTTTTGGCCAAACCATTTTCTTATATCTTCTCAATGCATTTCTTCCAATTCATCATAGTTAGTTTCTTATGTAGTCTACCCCCTCTTAAGCTAACTTAAATCTACTGAGCTCAGATGCTAAACTAAGGGACGAGGCAATGCAGCAGCACAAAACAATTAACACAAACATCAATGACAAAAAAATACAAAAGGCAAAGCAAGCAGCATAAATTACAACTAATATAAGGCAATGAGCAGCAAACAAGAAAAATAAATCAGTAGTAAACTGGCTTAGCAGAGTAATACAAATTAAAATTCAGTAGCACTATGCCTGGCAAACAGCAGCTTATATCTAAACATGACATAGTTGAAGCAGAAAAAATATTACACTAAAAATGGCCATGTCCAATACCTATGTCACATCGTAACACTAGAGTGATGCATCACGAGAACTTACACTAGCAGATAAGTTACCAAATTGTAAAGAAATTATTTATGCAATTCCTGTGAAGGGAAATGTCTTTTTGTGCTCCCTCATTTTTTTTGAAAAAAATTATTTACTCGATCTGTAGACAGAAAATATTTATATAAGTAAATCTATAAAATTTTATTTTAACCAATGCTGCAGTGCAGCTAGAAACTAGATATCAAATGAAATAAGCAACTATGAAAAGCAAAGCATAAAAATATCATTCAATAGTCATGTGACATTTCATAAGTTGTAAAAAAAATATCTCATCTAGAAAGACAGTAGTCAATAATCAGGTGTGTAAATGTAAGTATCTTTCCAAGTAATGAGCGTGTCGTTTTTGCGGTGCTTTCTACAAAGGAATGTCAGAAGCGAGGTTAATGGCCTCTTTTTTTTCTCCACCTAATGGCTTTTTCTCCAGGCGGCTGGCCCAGCTGGGCGCCACAATGCATTACATCAAGGTCACTTAGCTTTCTTACCGAAATATTTACGACAGCAGTTTCCGCTACAGTGGCAGTCTCATATAAAAATACTTCACAGGTCAAGAATTTGCGTTACAAATCTGTAGAAACAAAATCCTATTGATATAACAGTGTCCAAAAAGTTTTCTTCGTCATTGTAATACATTCACGCATTTACATACATTTCATAACTCTTAAAGTACGATTCTTGGTTTCCAACAACCTGTTTCACAAACCAGAGTGAGTCCCTAACCACTACTCATTATTCCTTACATTATTCGTCGACACTTCTTCAATATTTTATGATAACAGATACGTAGCATACTCAAATAACTCATATAGCATCAGCTTATTGATCATAAACATACCGCAACAGCATAATACACATAGTCATCGTAATAATATCATAACACGTCAGTCAACTCTCAAAATCGTCGTAGCTTCCTCCAATAATTTCAAAACCTAAAAAAAATTCTCTGCTCATGTCAAAAGTGTCATCTGCCTCAAACGTACTTTAAAAATCGTGATCCCATACCAAATATATCATTCAAAGCTCTCATAGTATCACAATGGTTCCAAAAAAAATATGAACAGTTCATAAAGTACAAACAACATACAATTTCGTAAGTGTGAAATTATCCAACTGTGTAATTACGTAAACATCGGTCACTGACGTAGTAAAAAAAATGTTTCTTTCTCTGTTAAATGATCAGGTAGCTGTGTAATTTATGTGTTAGAGAAATATGGTACCGATGTGTAAAGTTGTATAAGCAAATATCATATTAGCTAGGGCTCCTTGTGCTTGCCAAACACATGGTACACAAAGTAAGCATGTACCCCCCTGAGGATTAATGTAATTATGCCCTCAGGTGTTACAGATTACAGCAATGGAATGAAATGTATCACGGAAAACCCTTGTATCACTGCACTTCAAATATCTTAAAAAAAATAAATGTTTTAAGCGCGAAATTAATCACTCAAATACGTGTACTGTAGCGCTAAACTGTGCGTCATGTTGTAAGATAACCTCTGTGGAAGTCTCGTAGTTATCGTCTTCCAAAAGCTAAGTTCTGCAGAAGTCAATGTACTTACCTCATGATAAACAAAAGTGAAATGCTTTGTGTATAGATATCGTAGTTATTACGCTTATTGTTGTGATGAAGAAAGTACTGTGCTGTAACGTATTGTTGTGCTACGAAAAGGCTGTCTCATTGTAGCTATACCACAAAAGTTACTACTAAAACATGTTTTTCTTTCCAGAAGAATTCAGAAAACTGTGCAGATATAAAACAGATACACCGCAAAAGCAACATTGTAAATTGTCACTCATTAGTAGCGTCGTGATAAAAAATCGTGTAGCTGTCACATAAACTAACCTCTGTGTCATCTGGTATCTCTCAGAAAGCACTTTAAATTCAGAATGTATTTTCAAATAAACCAAAATGTTGCATTAAAATCTCATTAGCAGTACTGGTAAATGTTCTAAGTATGTGAGCCTTATAGTCGTTACGTAATCGTGCAACAAACAAGCAAGAATGCACACACACAATAACACTGTGTCATCTGTTCACAATAACCATGCATTCGTAATTTCTGTTTAAATAAGTTCTCTTGGTTTTTGACTGGATATTTAACTTCAAACATTGTTGCATGTTAACAGTTTCTTAAGTCCGACAAAGCATACTAGAAATGTGAAGTGAAAAGTTTTATGGCAAAGACAAAGTTAAAAAGCAGATTATCTTTCAATAAACGGTTTTATATGGTTTATATGTGAAGTGTGGTGAAATCCTTTACTGTTCATAGTACTCAGAGTTTGAACTTGAATGCAATTGTCATGCGGTATACGTCGGTAAAGAATACTGGAATTTTCTCAAGGTTAGCGTCTATGTTATTTTTCTCTGAGCCATCCGGCGCAAGCGGCTGCCTGCGGTGCGAGTCATTGTCTGTCTCTTTGTTGGCGCACGTCGTTATTGGGATTAGGAGACCTAGCTTCTACAAATTCACGTTGGCGAAAGTGCCCTGCTCTGTTTGAATCCCGCCAGTTCTGATGAAATTTAGGTCTGTCGTTATGATTATCTCGTCTGTCGTCATGTCGGTAGATTTCATAATTTCTTTCTTGTCGGTCATGTGGTGGAGAATTTCTTCCTGAATCGTAACTGCGCGCTGAACTGTTGCGTCTGAAGTTATTCTGTCTCCCTTGATAATAATTGTTTTGGTTCCCATATTGTCTGTTTCTAAGGTAATCTCTGTCAGATTCATTACTACGGAAATGCGATCTTTCTCTGTAACTATTGTTACTCTGCCAGTGGTTGCCATACGGGTGGTGTCTGTTTTGTTCACGATTTGCGTTGTAAGAATAGCCTTGTCGTGTCCAGTTATTATTTCTGTCGTCACGGAATTCTGACGGATGTGACCTGTAGTGATTGTTTTCCTGTTTTCGCATCCCGCGACTGTCTGTATGAGTTTCTAATTCTTGTAAGAGTCCCTGAAAAGCTTCAATGTCGTCTTTGCAACGTCCTGCCAGAATAATATGTCGTAAATGTTCAGGCAGTTTGATTAAGCAAATGCGGATGAGTTCTGAGGGGCTGTATGGGTTTGAAAGATACTGATTCTTATGCAACATGTCTTCAAAATATTTCATAAGACAGGAAAATTCAGATTGTTCGAAACGTTTCATCATTATGATGCTATGTTTTACTCGGTCTTCTGTGGCTTGAGACCAATATGCTGAGAGGAAGGCATGGTAAAACTCTCCTTCACTGTGGCAATCGTGAATGACCGACCGCATTCTTACAGCTGGTTCATTCTCTAAATAGCCACGCATAAATTCTAATCTGTGCTGCAATGACCAGTTGGGAGGAAAACAATGAGAGAATTGATGGAGCCACGCTTGTGGATGAATGTCGTTGGCAGAATTCTTAAACGTTTTGAATTTACGTGTAGTAATGAACAGCTTATAGTAAAAATCATCGTGTCGGCGAGTAGCATATCGGTCATTGTTACGTCGTGTCGGCGGTTCCATCTCAAAATCCAATGCGCCTTGCCAATTTCTTTCATAATTTCCGAAATGTCCTGTGTTATTATTTTGTGGTTGTTCCGTATTTCTATGTCCCTCTTCCCGTACTGGAGCGCGAGTGTCCTCTGAAATATGTAATTCTTGTATTACCTGCGTCAACTGATCTTGTACTTCCCGGATTTCTCTTTTGTACTGTGTATTGATTTGATTTTGATTTTGTTTGAATTTTCTAATTTGTTCATACTCTTCAGTGTCCGTGAAGGCGACAGGTCTTGTGTCATTCAGATCATCATCTACCTTTGTAGATAAGTTAGTGAACTGATCTGAAAGTTCGGCTACTTTATCCGATAGTGAAATTATTTCCTCTGTGTGTTTTTCTGAACCAAGTTTCAGAGTGTCCATTTATGTTGAAATCGTATCTACTGTGTCCTTTAAGTTTTCTTGAGTTTTTGCAAGTTGCGTAACCGAATCGGTAGATGCAACTGAGTCAATTTTAGCTTGCAAGGTGTCGTGATTTTCATGAACAATGGTTTGCAGTTCTTTTATGGCTGCTTCGTGATTCTGTAATGCATTTTCATGACGCGAAAAGATAGGTTGTAAATGCTCACAAATTTGTGTTTTCACGTCATTACAGACTTTTTGACATTTCGATTCGATGTTATGTAACTCAGTAGTTAAATCTTCACGTGTTTGTTCAAGCGTGGTGTCTAACTTTTGAAGCTTTTGCTGTGTTTGTCCCATTTGTTGTATTAATTGTAATAACAATGCATTGGTGTCTGAAACATGTTCCTCAGTGCTTTTCGGCAGTGAATTTGCACCGGCAACATTCACATTTTGACAAGCGGAAAATGTGTCTTGACTCATTTGAGAAAACGGTGAGAACCCAAAACCTGAGTCTACAGTATTTGCAATATTGTGTTCTGTCATTCCCGATTCCTGAGGCGAGCTGTTGCCGACCGATCGATCGATAATGCTTCCCTGTTCACTACCTGTTTCACTGTCTACACCATTATTTGACGCCCGCTCCATTTCCCTACGCACAATTACCAAATTACTACTTTGAACATCAGTTAATTCATTACTCGGTGGCGCTAACACACTGACACTGCTTTCGTTTTCACTGTCATTTCTCAGTTTACTTTGGAGCCTAGTATTACGTTTATCACACGCCATTATTGTCACAGTATTTCACACGACAACACAGAAAAACACAATTTGTACTACGGTCGCAGGTTCGAATCCTGCCTCGGGCATGGGTGTGTGTGATGTCCTTAGGTTAGTTAGGTTTAAGTAGTTCTAAGTTCTAGGGGACTTATGACCTAAGATGTTGAGTCCCATAGTGCTCAGAGCCATTTGAACCATTTTTGAACCAAAAACACAATTTGAAGAGCAAAAATAAGAGAACACATTAACATAACACTGAAAATGATGTCTAGTTAATTGCAGCTGCGAAATACTTGGTGCAAATCTACATGCATGCCACAACTGTTTTACTGTACAACAATGAAAGACTGCAACTACAAAGGAGATTTTCTCTACAATTACGCGCTAGCAATAAACAAAAGCTACACTAATTACACAAACTACAAGAAAAAAATCAGAAGATTCCAGTGAGGTATCCTCGGCTAAGGGTCGACATATGAAACGTCCCCTTTTTAACAATTATACACGACTGTGCTTAAACTGACACACAATATTTTGTTAGCGCAACGCAATCTGACTTTCAATAATCCCTACAAAAGGATGGGCCCTGACTAACATTAAACTATACCTTTCACAAATCACTTACCTCACAAAAATCTTCACTACTCAAGCTACTGCAATACAGCAAGCGCCACTACTGCCAGCTAAATAAAAGATTCAAACTATGGAAGGCACTAACTACTGATAGGGATAGTTAGCAAATGAAAGATATTAATAGAGAACAAACACTGTATTTACTTTAATAGTCATAATATATATAGCAGTTCATGACAAATTACAAAACTCCGCCATCTCTCTCCCCACATCCACCACTGCTGGCGGCTTACCTCCAACTGCGCAACGCTACGCGCTGTTCACAGCCAGCTGCCTAACACTACAATGGCGAGTATTACAACAATGCAAAGCAGCCACAGACTGCACACAGCACAGCCAGTGATTTTCATACAGAGATGGCGTTACCAATAAAAAAAAAAACCTAAACAGCCTACTTACACAGGGAATGCCACGAAAACATTACCCAGTCGATAACGCTCAGGCCTATTTCCTTTTGACGATTGTTGAAGGGTGTTTGCTTTCAGACGTTTCGCGCCGACGCAGCATCAAACGTGATTGATCTCAAACGCTCATCTGTCGTCACTCACTGGACATCCAGTTGCGGTATTGATGTGAAAATCCCAGCCTTTATCACCTATGAACGCCAGTCATCATGGCTTCACGAAGCAGGCGCTTGCTGCGGAGGCCCACAAGCAGCAACTTTCTCTGAACAACCGTTGAGATGACACTGTCGATATCCCATCGGTTCTTCTGGGTGGTCAGTTGGTCCACAGTAGCACGTCTATGCAGCTGTCATCCACCACGATCAAATATGTCCTGTGGTGCGCCACTGTTATTTCGGCGCCAGGTTTGAATAGCAACATTTTGCCATACACAGTGTACTTCAGCCATGGCGACATGGGAACAGTTTACAAATTTAGCCATTCCGGAAATGCTTCCACCTTTGGTCCAAAAGTCACTGATGATGCCCTTTTGAACTGCAAATAAATAGCTTTATTTCCACATTAGGACAACGAGTATTGTGTTACCCGCATCCCCCGACACGCTTTATATACCCTCCACTGCTAGTGCTGCCACCTGCCCCCTATAAGTAACAATTGCATACTGACGTCGAACATAGGCGGTGGTCACGTTAGTGTAACTGGACCGGGTACAGAGATGCCGTGGAATAATAAATCAAATTGTGGATTCACAACAACAATTGAGGGTTTAGAGAGGGAAGTAGAAACAAAACAGAATGCAAATGTGTGTTTGTGCACTTTCATACGTTTTCCCCCTCCAGATGTACCATAGGTAATGCATTACTCCCATAGTCTTGAAAACAAAGCTATTTGTTCATTACTGCATTGACAGTTGTGGGATTATAGAATTTGTTAATTAAAAGTAACTTATTTGATTTTATTCTCCATGGACGTTAGCAGCCACCATTGCTGTTGAACAGACAACATTTACGTGATGGTTATATTGAAACAGTGCTTGAAGAAGTCTTGAACGAATCAGATTTAGATGAAAGTGAAGTGGATGTGGAAGAAATGGCAACTGATTAATCGCCTGAGAATAAAGATGAGGTTCAGTCCAACCCACCAGATAGTAATGATACCAACCGTGATAAATTCACTGACAGAAGTTGACGCGAATATGTTGCGGAGCCATCTCGAGAATATCGTCTTTCTGTACAAAATATAGTGCGAGAGAGAACGGTGCTAAGACAACAAGGAAAAAACTGAGTCTCCGAAAGAGGCTATAGAGCTCTTTTTTTACACCTCATTTCTAATGAAACTACGCTCAAATGAAGCGGTTCTCGACTAGGTATTGAAGACACCGATGAAGATTACTAATATTGTTATATGGGGCTCTTGCTAATCATGTATTGAAATCATCACAATAAGATATCTGTCCAAGATGTATGGTCTACCCTTCGGGGCCGACAGGTGTGCTATGGATCAATGAGTGGGACCCGATTTTTCGAACTGACTAAAATTTTCGGGTTTGATGATAAGAATACAAGAGAAATTCGTCAGCGGACTGACAAGGTTGTTCCAGTGAGGGAAATTTTTGGAAGCTTGAATCCTTCATTTCCATTTTATTTTGTCCGTGGTCTATATACCACAGTGGATGGGATGTTGTCTTTGTTCCGTGGTCGCTGCTCATTCAAGGTATTCCTAAAAGGAAAACCTGGAAAATACGGTGTTCTAAGTAGAATGCTGTCTGATTATGAGACTCTGTATGTTATCAGCATGGTCGTCTATACAGAAAAGTCTGGAAATGCATAGCTTCTAAAAGGACCAATGGATATTATAAATAAAACTCATTGAGAAATTAGGCCGCAATGTTACCACGGATCGGTACTACACTTGAGTAGAGCTTGCTGAGAATCTATTGAATGTTTTCCTTCTCACATTTGTTGGCCCCCGCGGTCGAACAAACGACACATATTTGAAGAGCTGAAGACTACAACTGGACGAAGTGTACTTTTATCCATCTTTGCATATACTGACCCTCAGACACAGAGGCCACCAGTTATTCTCGGATCAACTTTAATCAGTGAGTAACCAAAGCGATTGATGTTGATGCTTTCCACTTATCAGTCAGAAGTGGGCATTGGTGAAGATTAACATCAATCTTTTTTTATAGTTATACAAAGGGAGGCATGGACACCACAGACGAAATGACAAACTATTACAGCACAAAGAGAGAAAAAGAAGACGGTCATGTCCCTCTTCTACACACTCACTGATATAGCAGCAATAAATGCATATTCAGTCTTCCTTCTCAACTTTACAAATTGGAAAAAGAATTTGCTAAATCTCAGAAGAGTTTTTCTCAATAACTTAAATCTTCACCTAATAAGGCCTCATGTACATAAACGATCGGGAAATTTGTATGGGCTTCAAAAGCCAGTAATATTGGCAATCGAAAGCATCACACAACGGAAGCTTGGCTGCACTGTGGAACCTTCAACATCAACATCACAGCAGAGCCAGGAACACGTGGATGGTGCCACCTATGCTGCCAAGAAGCTGCATTTAAGAAGATAATGTACAGCAAGTTGGGAAAATCAACAGTTATCTGCTCTCAGTGCCGCAAACACGTCTGGGAAAACGCAGCAGGAAGATAGTATTGTGTGACAAATGTGTTTCAGAATGAGACAGTAAATTCTGTTTGCTTCATGAAGTGGACTGAAACTAATTTTTTTTCTTTTTTCTTTTTTTTCTTACAAGAGAAAATAATTGTGAACATTAATAGGAAAAAATTACGCAACGTGTATTTTACGATTTGTTGATTTTGTTCCTATAATTACTTAATTTTTTATTATCCACTATACAAGAATACTGTCTAAGCAGTTCTAAGTATTCTCAGTGACGTCAGACGTAAATAAACTTGCATTATGACAAATTAATTTGCCACTTTCTTTCTGGGCCTCTAAAGCCACCCCCTCGCCTCCTTCCCACCCCCTCCCCCCCGAAATTGGTATTACGTGTGACAAAAGTTATCTTGGTTCAAATGGCTCTGAGCACTATGGGACTTAACATCAGAGGTCATCAGTCCCCTAGAAATTACAACTACTTAAACCTAACTAACCTAAGGACATCATGCACATCCATGCCCGAGGCAGGATTCAAACTTGCGACCGTAGCAGTCGCGCGGTTCCGGACTGAAGCGCCTAGAACCGCTCGTCCACCGCGGCCGGTTTTATCTTGGTAGCGCTATGGTTAAGATAAGGCTTATTGATGTATGTGATACTGGACTTCTAAATACCTCATACAGTCTGATTAAGATGGTAGATCCATGCGAGCAGAAATTCATTGTGGCTAATAAGCTGTCTATTTCGAAATACAAAACTGCGTTTGAGAAATCTTACCTACCCAACCGGTAGACAGAAATATTCATAATTTTCAAAGGGGAACACACGAACTCTAGAACTTACACATTAAAGGTCAGCAAAGGTGAAGAAATTGTTGGAATTACTGAACAACTCTGTATCACACGTGTTTCTCGTAGACCGTATTATAGGGTGTTGAGGGAACAATGCTTTAAGTGAAATGGCTCAGCGTCCCACCGAATCACAACAGTTGAGTGAAAATTCACGATCTGGCACATAAACAGGACGCACTAATCATATAGTAACGTGACTCCGAAACACATCGGAGGTGGCAATTCTGCACCTTCGATACTTTAAAACAAATATCTTGTACTGTAAGCTCTTTGCTTTCCATATCTTGAGAGGTGGTAGTATGGACCATAACAAGGAAAAAATATCCATTAAATGTGGGCTCTAAAATGCATACCTTAAGAGCTATGAAACATTTTCATTTTCGGTACTATGCCACACATTACTTCCACTGAACAAGTGCTCATAGCTCTTAAGGCATGGGTTTTAGAGTCCATGTTTACTAGACATTTTGGCTTCGAGTGATCGTTCGTATCATATACCCAAAAACATTGACCAAAGCTCCTGTCACACCCTTCACATGTCGGAATACTTCAAAAATAAGGAATTCTACATTAAATCTAAACGAATGCCGTAAATATAAATAGCCTGAATGGTGACGTTTAAATGTATCGGGAGATAACACTGCATAAAAACCAAATGCGTTCACACCTGGCCTCTGAGAGCCCGTATAAAGCGAGCGAGACAAGAATTTCGCTACAAAGCTGCTCCTAACACAGCTCAGCCTTGGGCGTTGGCAACATCTTTGCAAATATCTGGCAGTTCTGTGATAGTGAATTTACTTGTTCCGCTAAATCCACTTGGCACTTCCTCTTCGATGATTTATACTACATAATATTCATGTCAAATGAGGTACTGAGACAGAAAATTTAATTTTTGGGCTCGAGGAATGACCTACTTCACACATGTAACAGCTGTTCTTATCTTTAATGTTGCGACCAATATTGTGATGAGATGCACCACCTGTCTTACGATGCGAGTTGACACTTCTAACCCGGTGCAGACCAGTGCATTCTAGATTCTTATTTTCCGTTTTATTTTATGAAGCTGAAACTGCTAGAAGAAATAATTTAACAAAATCTGAAGAAAACTTTTACATATTAAGTGTTCTCATAAGCTTGTCTCCCTAATCTGTGTTAATGGGCATTAATGTCGGCTTTGTGAATACCAAGCTTCTTCACGATACAGACGTCTCTGTAGATTGACGATATTCAGCATAGTTGTCAATTGTGTGATTATTGCCACAACATGTTTCAGGACAACATTATCGCATTTTCAAATTCTTAAAAAGTTTTATGCCATTAGGCCTAGTCACAACTTAAGAACAAGCTGCGCGCGTGCATTGTCAACTCGGTGGGATAATGTTGTCCCGAAACAAGTTGTGTCAATAATCACACGATTGGCAACTGCGACGAATATCCTAATTTGCTTGAATAACGGTTGTATGATGGTTTCACATCAGTTGCCTCTGAATATCTTCGACTCGACCGTCAAAGATACATATCTGAGTTCTGTTCGTCACGTAGGACCCATATGTCAGGGGGTAGTTATGAAGTGAATGTAAATCCTCTGTGTTCTAAATCTGTGTAACAACATTTAGGCGCTCATGCAAATGTTTTCTGACACCAGCTTAACAACATCCTTCCACTCCGGATAGGTGAAAAATCGGCAACATTGTCGGTTTAAATCCAAGAGAATGGCTTAAATACTGCTTTCCAAGTTAAGCTCCCCATGATTCCATACGTGGACCTCAAAATGTGCTTGTGCATGCGTTGCTATAGAGCATGCTTTTCGAGGTATTCACACAGTTTATCGCATACATTTATCGTAAGAAATTTAACGACAGTAGAACAGATTACATCACAGATACTCACAGTGGCTTTATGAAAAATTTCGAATTTCGACGAAAAAACTGCGTGAACAATCACTTCTAAAAGGAAAAGAAACGAGATATAAAGCATTATTAATAACATTAAGCAAGGTAGTGAGGTATTTTAATTTGATCACAGGCTATAAAATTAATTATGAGCCATACTCATGTGTTGGATTTTAGTGTAGTACAGTACTCATCATATCGAAACTGGTTGTTTGCCTCCGTTGCTATATCGAGCTTGAAATGAAAATCGCAGATATTTTTTGTGGAAAATGACTTATTAAGTCTTGCCTAGTCGGGAGTTTTATTATAAAATGAGCAAGTACAACACTTAACTTCGTGTTACACAGATGTGTCGCAAGTAAAGGGCGGCAGAGAAAATAAGAAATCTCTTCAGTGTAACTATTCGCAAGTCCGTGTTACATAGAAGTGAATAGAGTAGTTGCTCCTATACAAGCGCCTACTCTTGAAGCTGCTCTTCAATTGCGCCGTAACCAGTCGGGCGCGGCGCTTCTGTCCTCTTTACATAGAGGCCGCTGCTGTCGCGTTGTCGTCCTGGAGAGGGGTCGGTCAGCGTGCCATTGGCCGACTTCTTCTCGCAGCCCTGTCTGCTCTATCGTCTCTGTTGGGTATAGGAAAGCAGGAGAAACAGGCACCTATTCACAAAACCCTAGCAAGTCCTGATGACCTTACAAGTGTCCTGGAAGGAACCCCGCTGCCGTCCGACCATGCAGCAGGAAAATAACAACATGGTGGAGCCACCTCTGGCACGCCTCAACAATTCTAAAACACAACTTAAAAAAAAATCAAAAATAAATAAATTAAAAATACAGGCTATAAAAATAAAACAAAAAACTTTTACTGCTAGCCTTGCATCTGTTCTGTGAGCCCGAGTGATTTGCTCGCACTGTTTTCTTTAGATGATCTCTTTTCTTGATCAGTTCACAAACATCACCGCTGCTCTTCCTTGCGCACCTGGTACACCTCAGTTGTCTGGGGTCAGTAAGAACCATTCCTAAGAAATTTGCATACCAATCCTCGTACTTACGTAGCCGTAACAGTTTTGTATCTCCGTCTTGTAAGCATTGCCAGGAATCCAATACGTTCGTATCTGTAGTGTAGTATATAGGACCATCGTACCTGTGACCCACGCCACCGTGTTCATCTTCTGATGCGGAAAACAAATTTCCTCCTGAAAAACACAGTGTAGGAAAAGATTTCAGTATTTATAGTGCGCCGCACCAACGCTACCATCTTCCTTGTTAGAGTCCAGAGCAACCGGTAGTCGTCTGTGTCAAGCATGCTGCATCACTGACGCTTCGGTAAATCCGCCAAACGAATGGTGTACTTTTTGTCATTCGTCAGTTATTTCCGGTTCGCTACAAAGTACCATGTCAACCTCACTGTTGTAGATAAGTGGGGGTGGTGAGCTGTTCGCCACGCTCATCTCCGTTTAAAGGCATAATGTTGCCGTTACAACTTGTTCTTCGACGTCGGTCGTCGGGACGTTGGTAACTGCACCCGAACGTAGCTGTGTCCAATGACGAACGTTCTCACATACGTTAATGGGGGCGACAGATGTCCAAAACTGACCGGGGGAACATGGGATGTCAATACTAGCTCTTCAGTTATCGCCCCTGTAACACAGTGATTCCTGTTGCACCACCGTTTGTGCATGGTTCTGTTGTAATATACATGACCCTCACCTTAACGTGGACATTCACTAAATAAACACCCACTTCTCACGCCGGAAGGGTAAGTGTGTCGTATTGTACCTTATAGAGCTGTCCCAAGCTTACATAGTACCCAAAAGCCGCGCAGATACTCATAGCCATCGCACACATCTTAGGGAGAAGGTGTGTGAGGTGGCACATCATGGGAGCGAGATGAAGGTTGAGGAGTGACGCTCACTGCCGCATATCTATCGACCGTAGGGCGTTTAATCATACAGACGTGCCAACTAGATTCAAGAACCGCCGGGTAGTCGCCCACAGCCGTTCCCGCCGTCTCCTTATGGAATGTGATACTCAAACATAAGAGTTTCCACCACCAGTATGGTCCTTCCGTTCTTGGTTCTAGTCCACGCCCCACATACACGTACTGTGATTTTCGGAGGCTGACCTCGTTGCCAGCTGCCATCCCATTCGTCTGTGGCCAATCTGGTGTGGAGTAGGTCTCCCTGTCGGTCCGGATGAGAAACACCGTACCATCTACGTATAGTCTACATTTGAATGATAGATGCCATTGGCACATCCCAGTAAGTCAATGGCGAAGGCCTGTGGGGCACAGTTCTATGGTGATCGCATGCAAGTGGATCGACAAGGGGCAGCCCTGTCTGACAGATCGTAGGATCTGAAAATACTTGATTCTCCCTCCATTGATGACCATCGCTGATCTCCATTGATGACCATTGCTGATCTGGCTCCATGCAACAGCCGCATCACTACAGTGGTCAGTAAAGGCGGGATACCTATCAAGTCCATGACTGCCTCGATGTACGCATGATGCATCCGATAAAATGCATGGTCGAAACCCATAGCGCCCAGTGCCCGAAGCAGGCAACATGCCGCCGTGAGGGTGACGACGTCACGATAGTCCCACAAGGCTGTATCCAGTATGAACATAAAGATCTTAGTCACTATTAAGGAGGGTCAAAGGGCGATAATCACATGGTAGTTTGCCGGCACTCAGCTTGGGTACTGATATCACGAGCCCTTCTTTGGTGTCACAGGCACAGTAAAATACCAACGAGAGCCCGCCAGGAACCTCGTGTAATTGCTTCCTCCTGCTCTTCACTCATAATTTCAGATAAGACGTCTGCTTCCCCATTCATTGTGTGGGGAGTGGGGCTCTCATGCAGGTCGGTCATCAGCTCCCTCTGGCTCTCCTCGTCGGTCCCGTAGAATCTGCTAAAATGATCCACGGATGCATGTGCTATGTCTCTTTCTGTTGTAAAATAATGGCCTTATGAATGATCGTCCTGCGTCTTTCTCGCCTTTCTCGTATCACGTAATGCATCGAGTGTAGATCGTAGGGTAAGTAGTCCTGCGACTGTACCCGCCATCCTTAGCGTCGCAAATTGTATCAGCTCTGCCTTGACTGGGTGTACGGCTGTCTGACGTTCCGGTGAAGGCAGTTCAGCGAACAGTTACCAGAGGGCAGTAAAGTACAAGCCAGAGGTCGTGCACTGCATTTTGGAAGCATGCTTCCCATAACCTATTAACATCCGCTCTAAAGTTGGCTTTGGGCACTCGATCCACCACTATAGGACGGAGCACTAACCATTTCTTCACCATAGGTAGCTATGCTACGTGTCCTCCACCACGCGGCGGCGATCTGCAACACGCAGATGGCAGACGCTCCTCTTCCAATTACACCTTCATCTCCATACCAGCCGTCTGGCTAGGGTAACAATACAAATGTATGCCCCACGGTCTGTAAACGCCGTCGGCCAAATTTCCGCATTCACCGTCGGCATCGCTAACTCCTTTGACATATAAATCCGATCCAGACGGCTCTTGGAGTGGCTTATGATACACGTGTATCCAGGTCGGTTGCGATGCTTAAAGTCCCATGGCAATATGCCAAGACGGCCGCTGAGTCGCCCATAGAGTTAAGTGGCTCCATATTCGGACGTACCTTTCCTAGGTAAAAATTTGATTACGGACAGTCGTATTTACTTCACGGGTACTGGGAGTGTTCTCTTACATAGTGCGTTCTCGTTTACTCACTAGATACTGTAAATAAAACACAGTGACTAAAGTACTTGTGCTTTCGTCCATTGGCACTGTTTCGCCGTGTAGGCGAAGAGGCCGTCGCCCTCTGGTTGGTCGAGTGCATGTCGGCTTCGCGAGTCAGCTGCGTCGGTTCTTGCGCGTCAGCACGCCGCGCCGCGCGCTACGACACCACACCAGCTGCAGCGGAATCCGACGGGTCGGCAGCAGCCACCAACTGCTCAGCGCCGCGCGTCGACGTCAGCATTAGCGGCCACCAGCTGTGCTCCCTGCTGCCGATAAACAACTGCCTGACTACGCTCGGCCCTGATTCCAGTAGACGAAGCAGCGACACCACGACACCACAGGCCGACGGAAGATGAAGGGCAACATGGTGTATGACGCTAGCTCAAGCCATCAACGTCATACCCGAAATGGAACACATGAAGGAAGAATTCGTGCCTATGTCCCCCAGTCAAAAGATCACTAGATACTGTAAATAAAACAGAGAGAGAGTGATTAAAGTACTTGTAGTGCATTCCTCCATTGGCACTGTTCCGCTGTGTAGGCGAAATGGCTGTCGCCCTCTCGTTGGTGGAAAAACTAAGCGAAATAGGAGTGGAACTAAAAGCTAAGTATGCTTCATCTGCTCTGATAACCGTCGTTAGAGACAGAATATTCTCCTTAGCTTTCCAAGTAACTGCCCTTGAAGCTAAACTGGTCTTCCTGAATGATGGAATGAAATGTCGTGTGGCTAGGGTGTAACGGCAGGTATACCGGTCACCTGGGGCAAGTCTTTTGAGACGACGCCACCTCTGTGACTTGCGCGTCGATGGGGATAATATGATGACGACGATGATGATGACGCCCAGTCCCTCAGCGGAGAAAAATCGAACCCGGGCCCCTCTGCACGGTATTCCGTCTCGCTGACCACTCAGCTATCGGCGCGGAAGGGCTGAATGATGAAAACAGGCGATTAAGATTTGAACTACAGAGGGCTTCAGTTGGTTCAAATGGCTCTAAGCACAATGGGACTTAACATCTGAATCATCAGTCCCCTAGACTTAGAACTACTTAAACCTAACTAACCTAAGGACATCACACACATCCATGCGCGAGGTTTGACCTTGACTAAAACATGCAGAAAAGCCGACGTTACGTGTGCCAAGTGTGGCAACCAAGGACACAGGCACGCTGAGTGCATGTCCACCGAGGCTTGGTTCTGCATCTCTTGCAAATACAGAGGCCGTGTCAGCAACAAAACAAAAGGTGATTGTCAAACCCGTAAACAGTTGCACGACCGGTTCAAATGGCTCTGAGCACTATGGGACTCAACTGCGGAGGTTATTAGTCCCCTAGAACTTAGAACTAGTTAAACCTAACTAACCTAAGGACATCACAAACATCCATGCCCGAGGCAGGATTCGAACCTGCGACCGTAGCGGTCTTGCGGTTCCAGACTGCAGCGCCTTTAACCGCACGGCCACTTCGGCCGGCTTGCACGACCGGCTGCTGGACAGTACAGACTTTGGCAACTAAAACCAACACACACACAACAGACATGAAAATCCGAAGCCAATCTCTCAAAGATCATAAATACAAATCACCGTCAGTAGTACAGAGAAGCTACCGAAGAACAATTTCCTGGAGAAGACAAATGAGCCTTCTGCCAGAGAATTACGACGAAAATGATCTCGTCCCGCCTGTAACGAACTCACCGACATTGCAGGATACCTATATTAATACGATAGAATATATGGATGACATGACAATCGGTGGCTCCATCCACTACGAGGTGGCGAAGCAAGTCTAAAGACAAATACACCACTTTATAAACCTCCTAATAACATTAACGCAGATGAGTTGGAAGATGAGCTTACATATACTGCACACAAGAAAATGTACGAACAAATCCGACACACACATACACAATTTCACCCAACCGAAGTACATCACATCACACATACACAAGACGCACACAAACCGAAATCACAATCGTGTGGAAAATTTTACGACAGACGTAAGCATGAACAATACATCGAACCAGAGAAATTTGTCTTTGGAGGCACTCTCCACCCGACACAAAAGAAAGAAGAAATAGACATAGACCCTGAGTCAACAGGCGCCGAAACAATCAGACCACAAACTGATACAAAACCCTGAACTACCGAACCCAGGCTTATAAAGGTAGACAAACCAGATGACGACGAATTTGAAGTAGACACATCTGACATTTGCAACGATGTCCACGGGTATAGAGAAACAACCACCACCACAAACATCAAGAAAGACGCCACAACACATACAGTCAGTCCAACACAACCACCACCGTCGCTAACACCACAACAGCAAGCACATCAAACGGCGATGAAAGACGTGTGAAGCCAAACTGCATTGAAGAAGACCCTATACAACACGCGTAAACAACACTGGGAACGACTTGTAACAACACAAACATAGCAAAATATATTAGGATGAACCATGCAAAATACTGACAGAGAAAATAAAAACCTCACTACTTCTGTGAACGCTAGGGCACGATGACGGCACAATGAGGGGATGGAAAAATATAGCGGAGTTTCTGCTGCACAAACTGCTGCCTGACGACGTCATCGATAAAGACACACAGTGTCACACAACACTGAGGGAAGGCCCTCTCACACACCATTCAACACTGCAACTGTCACCTGTCCTTTTCCGTCAGAAGAGGTCGCACTTACAATTTCAGAGCTCAAAAACAAAAAAGCACCTGTACCAGATGGTATCCACTCGGAAACACTGAAAAAACTAGCACCTCAGATCACCCCCTTCCTAACAGCGTTACTGGACAATGAATTTCGGGGTACCTACACCATGAAAAACCTCCAAAGTAGTAATTATTAAGAAATCAGCAGACAGGGATCCTTCAGATCCCAAGACCTACAGACCAATGTACCTTGTAAACACCCTTGCAAAGATTCATGAGAAACTACCTCTTTTTTATTTACACGTCAAGTTCCGTAGGAACAAATTGAGGAGCAAATCTCCAAAGTCGTGGAACGTATCAGTACATGAAATTACAGCATACAAAGAATAACAGATAACAATAAAATGTTTATGAACCCGAAAAAAGTCAGTCCATAAGTTTAAGTAAACTTAATCAACAATACAACAAGAATCAGCTTAATTTTTCAAGGAACTCCTCGACAGAATAGGAGTGACCCATGAGGAAAGTCTTAAGTTTCGATTTTAAAGCGCATGGATTACTGCTAAGATTTTTGAATTCTAGTGGTAAATTATTGAAAATGGATGCAGCAGTATACTGCACTTCTATCTGCACAAGAGTTAAGGAAGTCCGATCCAAATTCAGGTTTGATTTCTGCCGAGTATTAAGTGGGATAAAGCTGCTTATTCTTTCGAATAAGCTAATATTGTTAACAAGAAATGGCAGTAAGAAATATGTATATTGAGAGGCCTATGTGAAAATACCCAGACTCGTGAACAGGGGTCGACAAGAGGTCCGTGAACTTACACAACTTTTTGCCCGAACCGCCAATAATAATGAGCCAAAAATATCATTTTCTAATGGGAAGAGTTGCCCCAAAATATAATACCATACGATATAAGCGAATTTAAATAAGCAAGGTAGACTAATTCCGTGCCTACCCATCACTCACTTCAGACACCGTTCGAATAGTAAAAATGTCAGCATTAAGTCTATGAACAAGTTCCTGAACGGGGGCTTTCCACGACAGTTTACTATCTATCTAAACGCCTAGAAATTTGAACTGTACAGTTTCACTAATTACATGCCCATTCTGTGGAATCAAAACGCGAGGTATTTTTGAATTGCGTGTTAGAAACTGTAAAAACTGTGATTTAGCATTAGTTTATTTTCTACAAGCCATGAACTTAGATCATGAACTGCACTATTTGAGACCGAGCCAATGTTGCACACAAGATTCCTTACTACCAAGCTAGTGTCATCAGCAAACAGAAATATTTTAGAGTTACCCATAATACTAGAGGGCATATCATTTATATAAATAAGGAACAGCCGTAGGCCCAACACTGATCCCTGGGGCACCCCCCACTTGACTATACCCCATCAGACCCCACATCACAGCCATTCTCAACATTGTGAATAATGACCTTCTGCTGTCTGTTGCTAAAGTAGGAGGTGAACCAGTTGTGAGCTACTCCCCGTATTCCGTGATGGTCCAACTCCTGGAGTAATATTTTGTGATCAACACAATGAAACGCCTTAGTTAAACCAAAAAATATGCCTAGAGTTCGAAACCTTTTGCTTAACCCATCCAGTACCTCACAGAGAAAAGAGAATATAGCATTTTCAGTTGTTAAACGACTTCTGAAGCCGAACTGTACATTTGATAGCAAATCGTATGATATAAAATGATCAATTATCCTTGCATACACAGCCTTTTCAATAACTTTAGCAAAAACTAATGGCACAGAAATAAGTCTAAAATTGTCTACATTATCCCTTCCTCCCTTTTTATAAAGCGGCTTTACTACTAAGTACTTTAATCGTTCAGGAAACTGACCACTCCTAAACATACAAAAACTTACAAACATGGCTAAATACAGGGCTAACATGTTCAACAGAGTACTTAAATACTCTGCTAGACACTCCATCATATCCATGAGAGTCCTTAGTCTTCAGTGATTTAATTATTGACTCAATCTCCCCTTTATCTGTATCACAGAGGAGTATTTCAGACATCATTCTCAGAAAGGCATTTGCCAAAAAAGTTATACGATTCAGTGTAGAAACTAAAGCGCTTCCCAACAGAGTTCTCAGAGGCATGAGCCAACACCAATTCGGCTTCAGAACAGGCAATTGCAGAGATGATGCCATCAACCACGCATTTTACGTAGTTAGTACAGAAACATAGAAATTCGCCATGGCAAAAATGACTGATATTGTGGGGGCATCCAGTAATCCTCGGTGGTCTGCAATGTTTCAAAGTTCAGGACATCTGGAGGTACCGCAGTAACTGTACAACAGTTTCACAGACTGCTGTAAAGGCCGAGTAGTTGAATGACAGATGCCTATCTTGAAAGTAATTGAAAGAGTTACCAAAGGCTGGCCTCAAGTGTCGATGTGCGGCCTCATCTGCTAAGACATAATAGTCGGACCCCTCCTACAACTTCCAGATGGGGATGACAGGTCAGACGAAAATTGTCGCCTAAGCAGATAACCTATTAGTTCAAAAAATGGTGCAAATGGCTCTGAGCACTATGGGACTTAACATCTGTGGTCATCAGTCCCCTAGAACTTAGAACTACTTAAACCTACCGAACCTAAGGACATCACACACATCCATGCCCGAGGCAGGATTCGAACCTGCGACCGTAGCGTTCACGCGGTTCCAGACTGAAGCGCCTAGAACCGCACCGCCACACCGGCCGGCTAACCTATTAGTTGTAGTCGCTGCAAACAACAGAGCCCAGCTAGAAGAGGAAGTCAGTGGAATACTATAAACAATTACACAATGGTGTCACAACTACAGAAAACAACATACGCATTACTGAAAGGTTGACTCCAAAGGAATCCTTCTGTTAAAACAGGGGACACAAACATCAAACGAACACATGTTACACGCCATCTTGGGATACAAATAGATGAGAAATTGAATTTTAATGAACACATAGGGCTAACACCAGACAGTGCAGAAAATATACTGCATAAATCGGTGAGGCTAAATTCAAAACAGTACATACTACCTCTACAAATCATACGGAAGTACCACTGAGCGCTCTTCGAATCAGTACTCGTGTAGCACGTGGACACACAGAATTAACATGGCCACCAATAAAGCATGTCAGAAGAGGGCAGAGAACTGTCCTACTTAAGCAATCAAGAGCTTTCGGCACCATCTCAGTTGATGCACTGTTTGTGGTGCTCGGAATATGTCCCACAGACATCACTATCAAATATAGAGCAACAAAGTACTGGTTAAAGATGGGGAGACTAGATAAGCTAGACACAGCAACTGGTGTACTTGAAAGTTGTCATTTGCATACATGGCGAGATGAATCGGATGTAAGTGATAAGGGACGTAGAGTGTGCGAATTACTCTTTGACATAACGGAGCGGTTGAGAACGAAACATATCGATTTCAGCCGCGGAATGGTACGTTTATTAACTGGTCACGGACGCTATCCCACGCATTTAAATCGCTTGAGTCTGAGACAGACTCTTACATACACATGCAGGAAAGAAAGTTCCCCAGAACGCACTCTTTTTTTTCTTCGGGAACACACGAACAATAGAAATACACTACACATAGACTACGCTGAAACAGACCGAGACACACTGATAAGCCAAAGCATAATGACCGCTGCCCACGGCGAGGGTGAATGCCGCCTGGCGATGTTACGGGCTCGTAACGAGCTATGAAAAGTATCTAAGTGCAGCAGACACTGGATGGTGGACCGCCCGAAGAAAGATATGGGCTGCAAATAGGAAAATCCACTAAGATAAACAACTTTGTTAATGGACACATTATTATTACGCAGGGTCTTTTAAAGAGTATCACGAAAACGGAGAAGCCGGTCGAATGTACACGTGCTACTGTGGTGAGCATCTACGAAAAGAGGTAGAAAGACGGTGAAACTACCTTTTTTCTGCATTTTGTTCGTTGTTGATCGTTGTGTTTGGTCGTTGCGGACGTCACATGACATCCGTTCAAGTTCGCTGTTGATCCTTTCAGTTTTTTCTCACAGAGGCCAACCAGCTCTCTGACCGTACACGCTGAGCTACCGTGCCGGCAACCATTAGGCGCTTAATGGTTGGACAGTACGTCCACGACTATTCACAGAATGTGGTTCAAATGGCTCTAAGCACTATGGGACTTAATATCTGAGGTCAAGAGTCCCCTCGACTTAGAACTACTTAAACGTAACTAACCTAAGGACATAGCACCCATCCACGCCCGAGGCAGGATTCGAAACTGCGACCGTAGCAGCAGCGCGGTTCCGGACTGAAGCGCCTAGAACAGCTCGGTCACAGCGGCCGGCACAGAATGTGGGGTTCGGATGCTTATCTGCTCTGTAAAGTAGGATATACGGCGATCTGTGGCATCTCTGCCGAAAAGTACAATGCTGGTGCACGCACAAGTGTTTCAGAGCACACCGTTCATCGTACGTTGTTGAACATGGAGCTCCGAAGCAAACCACCCATACGTGTTCACATGCTAACGCAACGATATAGTCTGTTACGATTGCAGTGGGCACGGGACCATCGGGATTTGACCTTCGATCAATGGAAACGTGTCGGCTCTTCGAGTGAAACACATTTTTGGTACACAAGGTCGATGGTCGTCTCCACAAACAGTGTCATCGAGGAGAACGGCGGCTCGAAACGTGCAGCGCGCCACGGACGCAGGGGTGGTGGGAGCAGTATTAGGCTATGGGAGACATTCTCCTGCGCTTGTATGGGGACTGTCGAAGTAATCGAAGACACGCTGACGGCCGCTTACCAGCTGCGGCCCTTCATGCTTCATGTCTTCCCCGACGGTGATGTCATCTTTCAGCACTACAATTCTCCGTGTTTCGGAGTCAGAGCCGTGCTACACTGGTTTCAGGAGCATTATAGCTGAAACGTCCCCTTAGAAAAATTAATGAATTACTGTGCTGATAAACCTCTTACATTATTTGATTTTCAAACAGCTCAGCAAAACTTAACGTACTCGGACATTACTCTCTTTACTTATTCTGATCAACACTAAACTGACACACAATATTTTTTAACGCAACGCAATCTGACTTCCAATAATCCCTACAAGATAATGGCCCTGACTAAATTAACCTATACGTTTCACAAATCACTTACCTCACAAAAATCTTCGTTACTCGAACTACTGCAATACAGCGAGCGCCACTACTGTCAGCTAAATAAAAGTTTCAAACTACTGAAGGCACTAACTACTGATAGGCATAGTTAGCAAAAGAAAGATTTTGATAAAGAACAAACAATGTATTTACCTTAATAGTGTTCAAAAGTCATAATATGTATATCAGTCCATGATATCCAATATTACAAATTTACTGTCTCTGATGGACACACGTTCAGATCATCCGCTCTGAATAGTCCGCCGTCTCTCTCCCCACATCCACCACTGCTGGCGGCTCACCTCCAACTGCGCAACGCTACGCGCTGTTAACATCCAGCTGCCCAACACTACACTGGCAGACAACAATGCAAACTAGCCACAGACTGCACACAGCACAGCCAGTGATTTTCATACAGAGCGCTACGTGGCGTTACCAATAAGAAACCCTAAACAGCCTACTTACATAGCCCCCATGCTCCCCACAAAAAATTTTACAAATTGTTTTGGGCACTGGCCAATACATATTTGTTAAAATTTTTTCATAATTACAATAACTAAGAAATCATATGCACACACTTATTGATACATTGTTGGTCAAAAGCTAAAATTTTCTCACAGTCCATAAAGACAGTCCTGATCATTCATCACAGTAAGATTGCAGTTTTTTTCTCTGTCTGAGCAGTAAAAGACAATGCACACGGAAGTAGTGGATTTCAATGCAGCCTTGAAGTAGTGTTGTCCTTCCAACAGAAAGACAGTGCTGACTCTTGTCATGCAGACAGTTAATGGTCCACAACAGAGCAAACCCACAGCAGAGTTAGTCGAAGTTTTGAAGAATATTGGTAGCTAGGTCATCACAGAGCAGACCCACTGTAGTCCTGGTAAAGATTACGGTAGTGGTGGGCCACCAGAGGTAGCAGACCCACTGCAGTCCTTGTAGAGATAATGGTATTGGTGAGTCATCAAAGGTGTAGACCCACTGTAGTCCTTGTAGAGATGGCTAGCAGCCATCCGTTGCGACTGTGCAGGTGCACAATCACCATTGAAGAGTCTTGTGGACAATATAGCAAGTCCATGAACCACCACTTGTGCACTCAGAATTTTTTTTTTGAAATGTCCTTAGAACCAGCAATGCTGTTATCCAGTCTCTTGCTGAAGTATTAACACACGTGCAAACACTAACAGTCCTCCTTTTTTTCACATATTATGCAAATACTATGACCAACAGAAATGTGTGCAGTGAAATGTGTGCTTACAAGTTACTTAATTTGATGAACTGGTGTCCATTACAATTTTATAACATGAGAATACAATTACAGAGATACAGAAAACATAATTAAAAACATAATAATACAGATAACATTTGTAGTAATACAGGCTTTACAAAAGAATAGAAATAAACATATACATCAGTGTTACAGGAATTATGACATAAGTAAATATATAAAATAATGAGAATAGTTTTCGAAACATTAATTTCACATATGAGCATTAAAACAGAACACAATTAATAATGTCTAACATCTTTACAAATTAAATAACATATTATTAATGCAAATTATATTTGAGGATAACAGTATTCCTCATCATAGTTAATGTAGCTGAGTATTAGGAAAATTCTACAACGTAAGTCTTATCAGATAAACATATAAAGACAGGAAGAACATAAATACACAAGGTACACAGACACATAGCGGAATAATACAAAAGGAAAGGACAGGGTTTGTTTTACTGCAGTATTCTGCAAACAAAACTTTCTTTACTTCTTGGAGATCTCCCTTCATTCATCATTATTCCCAAAAGGTCCTATCTATACCTGCTTTCTGTATTCTATTCATATTTCTTTCAAAATAATTATTTGTCAGTGTACAATACTCATTTTGGTCCAAATCTTTTTCATATAACTTTTCAATGCATTCTTTCCCTATTCTCATAGTTAGCTTCTTATGTAGTCTACCCCCTCTTAAGTTAACATAAATCTACTGAACTCAGATATATATGCTAAGGGACGAGGCAATAAAGCAGTACAAAACAATTAACACAAACAGCAATGACAAAAAAATGCAAATTGGCAAAGCAAGCAGCAGTATACCTAAATTAGCAGAGAAAATGCAACATTACAACTAATATGAGCCAATGTGCAGCAACAAGAAAAATAAATCAGTAGTAAAACTGGCTTAACAGAGTAATACAAAGTGACATTCAGTAGCACTATGCATGGCAAACAGCAGCAGCAAATGCTATAACTTATACCTAAACATGGCAAAGCTCAAGCAGAAAAAATATTACACTAAAGACAACAATGCAGATAAGGGAAATGTCTATTCACATCTTAATGTCTATGTAATTAAAGTGGTGCACCACAACTTATTCTATGAAAAATATTACCAAGTAGTTGAAAAGAAAATTATGTATGCAATTCCTGTGAAGGGAAATGACTTTTTGTGCTCCTTCGTTTTTTTTTATGTAGATCATAAAGTTATTATTTACTGGATCTGTTGGCATAAAATATATATATTAGTACATCTATAAAATTTTATTTTAACCAATGCTGCAGTGCAGCTAGAAACTAGATATTAAACAAAATGAGCAAACTCTCAACTAGAAAGACAATAGATGTAAAATGTTTCTCGTCATTTCATTAGGCATTTTAGTAAATATCATAAATTAAGAGCTCTACAGTATAATCATATGTTTTCAAGTTTGAGCGTGTCGTATTTGCGATGCTTTCTACAAAGAAATGTCAATAGCGAGGATAATGGCCTCCTTTTCTCTCCACCTGTGCCTCTGAAAGGCACACACTAATCACTTTTTTCCAGGCGACTGTCACGCAGCTGGGTGCCCACGACGCATTACGTGAAGGTCACTTAACTTTCTTACCGAAATATTTACGACACCAGTTTGCACTACAGTGACAGTCTCAAATAAAAAATTTCACAGGTCGAGAATTTGCGTTGCAAATGTGCAGAAACAAAATCCTATGAATATAACAGTGTGCCAAATATTTTCGCCTGCATTGTGATACATTCACGCATTTACACACATTTCCTAACTCTTAAAGTACGATTCTCAGCTTATTGATAATAAACATACCTCAACAGCATAATACACACCGTCATCGTAATAATAACATCATAACAGATCAATCACATCTCAGAATCGTCGCAGCTTCTTTCAGTAATTTCAAGACCTTCAATAAAGTCATCTACCTCAAACGTGCTTCAAAAATCATGATCCCTTACCAATACGTCATTCGAAGCTCTCATAGTATCACAATGGTTTCGAAATAATATGAACATTTCACAAAGTACAGACAAAATACAATTTCGTAAGTGTGAGGTTATCCAACCGTGTAATTGCGTAAACATCTGTCACTGATGTAGTAAAAAAAAAGTTTGTGTCTCTCAGTTAAATGATCAGATAGCTGTGTAATTTATGTGTTAGAGAAATATGGTACCGATGTGTAAAGTTCTATAAGCAAATACCATATTAGCTAGGGCTCCTTGTGCTTGCCAAACATATGGTACACAAAGTAAGCGTGTACCCCCTGAGGATTAATGTAATCATACCCTCAGGTGTTACAGTTTACAGCAATGGAATGAAATGTATCACGGAAAACCTTGGTATCATTGTAATTAAAAAATCTTAAAACATAAATGTTTTAAGTACAAAATCAGTCACTCAAATACGTGTACTGTAGCGCTAAACTGTGCGTCTTGTTGTAAGACAATCTCTATCATTACTTAAGGGTAAAAAATGTGCCAAGTGTCGTAATTATCGTCGTCCGTAAGCAAAGTTCTGTAGAAGTCAATGTACTTACCTTGTAATAAACAAAAGCGAAATGATATGCATATAGATATCCTACTTAATACGTACAGTTCCATATCAAGAAAGTACTATACCGTAATGTATTATTGTGCTACGAAAAAGGCTGTCTCATTGTAGCTATACCACAAAAGTTACTACTAAAACTTGTTTTACTTTCCAGAAAAATTCATAAAAACTGTGCAGATATAAAACAGATATACCGCAAAAGCAACAATGTAAATTCTGTCACACATTAGTAGCGTCATGATATAATCGTGTAGCTGTCAAACAAACCAAATGCTGAGTCATCTTTAATCTCACATAAAGTACTTTAAATCCAGAATGTGTTCTCAAGTAAACCAAAATGTCGCATTAAAATCTCGTTAGCAGTACTGGTATATGTTCTAAATATGTGAGCCTTATAGTCGTTACGTAATAGTACAACTAACAAGCAAGAATGTACACACACAATATCACTGTGTCATCTGTTCACTATAACAATGCATTCGTAATTACTGTCTTAATATGTTCCCTAGGTTCTAGGCTGGATAGTTAACTTTAAAACATAGTTGCATGTTAACAGTTTCTACAGGGTGTTTCAAAAATGACCGGTATATTTGAAACGGCAATAAAAACTAAACGAGCAGCGATAGAAATACACCGTTGCAATATGCTTGGGACAACAGTACATTTTCAGGCGGACAAACTTTCGAAATTACAGTAGTTACAATTTTCAACAACAGATGGCGCTGCAAGTGATGTGAAAGATATAGAAGACAACGCAGTCTGTGGGTGCGCCATTCTGTACGTCGTCTTTCTGCTGTAAGCGTGTGCTGTTCACAACGTGCAAGTGTGCTGTAGACAACATGGTTTATTCCTTAGAACAGAGGATTTTTCTGGTGTTGGAATTCCACCGCCTAGAACACAGTGTTGTTGCAACAAGACAAAGTTTTCAACGGAGGTTTAATGTAACCAAAGGACCGAAAAGCGATACAATAAAGGATCTGTTTGAAAAATTTCAACGGACTGGGAACGTGACGGATGAACGTGCTGGAAAGGTAGGGCGACCGCGTACGGCAACCACAGAGGGCAACGCGCAGCTAGTGCAGCAGGTGATCCAACAGCGGCCTCGGGTTTCCATTCGCCGTGTTGCAGCTGCGGTCCAAATGACGCCAACGTCCACGTATCGTCTCATGTGCCAGAGTTTACACCTCTATCCATACAAAATTCAAACGCGGCAACCCCTCAGCGCCGCTACCATTGTTGCACGAGAGACATTCGCTAACGATATAGTGCACAGGATTGATGACGGCGATATGCATGTGGGCAGCATTTGGTTTACTGACGAAGCTTATTTTTACCTGGACGGCTTCGTCAATAAACAGAACTGGCGCATATGGGGAACCGAGAAGCCCCATGTTGCAGTTCCATCGTCCCTACATCCTCAAAAAGTACTGGTCTGGGCCGCCATTTCTTCCAAAGGAATCATTGGTCCATTTTTCAGATCCGAAACGATTACTGCATCACGCTATCTGGACATTCTTCGTGAATGTGTGGCGGTACAAACTGCCTTAGCCGACACTGCGAACACCTCGTGGTTTATGCAAGATGGTGCCCGGCCACATCTCACGGCCGACGTCTTTAATTTCCTGAATGAATTTTTCGATGATCGTGTGATTGCTTTGGGCTATCCGAAACATACAGGAGGCGGCGTGGATTGGCCTCCCTATTCACCAGACATGAACCCCTGTGACTTCTTTCTGTGGGGACACTTGAAAGACCAGGTGTACCGCCAGAATCCAGAAACAATTGAACAGCTCAAGCAGTACATCTCATCTGCATGTGAAGCCATTCCGCCAGACACGTTGTCAAAGGTTTCGGGTAATTTCATTCAGAGACTACGCCATATTATTGCTACGCATGGTGGATATGTGGAAAATATCGTACTATAGAGTTTCCCAGACCGCAGCGCCATCTGTTGTTGAAAACTGTAGCTACTGTAATTTCGAAAGTTTGTCTGCCTGAAAATGTACTGTTGTCCCAAGCATATTGCAACAAACGGTGTATTTCTATCGCTGCTCGTTTAGTTTTTATTGCCGTTTCAAATATACCGGTCATTTTTGAAACACTCTGTAAGTCTGACGAAGAGTACTAGTAACGTGACGTGTAGTGAAAAGTTTTATGGCAAAGACAAAGTTAAAAAGCAGATTATCTTTCAATAAACGGTTTTACATGTGAAATGTGGTGCAATCGTTTACCCTTTATAGTGCGCAGACTTTCAAATTCAAAGCAATTATCATGTTGTATACGTCGGTAAGGAATGCTAAAATGTTTCTCAAGGTTAGCGTGTATGCTATTTTTCTCTGAGCCAGCCGGCGCAGGTGGCTGCCTGCGGTGGCGAGTCATTGTCTGCTATCTCTTTGTTGGCGCGCGTCGTTATTGGGATTAGGAGACATAACTTCCACAAAGTCACGTTGCCAAGAGGGCCCTGCCCTGTTTGAATCCCACCAGTTCTGATGGAATTCAGGTCTGTCGTTTTGTCGGTAGTTTACATAGTTTCTTGTTTGTCGGTCATGTGGTGGAGAATTTCTCCCTATATCGTAACTGTGTGCTGAACTGTTGCGTCTGAAGTTATTCTGTCTCCCGTGATAATAATTGTTTTGGTTCCCAAATTGTCTGTTTCTATGGTTATCTCTGTCATATTCATTACTACGCAGTGTGATCTTTCTGTGTAACTATTATTCTGCCAACGGTTGTCATACGGGTGGTGTCTGTTTTGGTCACGATTTACGTTGTAAGAATAGCCTTGTCGTGTCCAGTTATTATTTCTTTCATCGCGGAATTGTGACGGATGTGACCTGTAATTATCGTGTTCCTGTTTTCGCGTTCCGCGATTGTCAGTGTCAATTTCTAATTCTTGTAACAGTCCTGAAAAGCTTCAATGTTGTCTTTGCAACGTCCTGCCAAAATAATATGTCGTAAATGTTCAGGCAATTTGATTAAGCAAATGCGGATGAGTTGTGAGCGGCTGTAAGGGTTTGACAGGTACTGATTCTTGTGCAACATGTCTTCAAAATATTTCACAAGACTGGAATATTCAGATTGATCAAAATGCTTCATCATTATGATGCTATGTTTTACTCGGTCTTGTGTAGCTTGAGACCAATATGCTGAGAGGAAGGCATGATAAAATTCTCCTTCACTGTGGCAATCGTGAATGACCGATCGCATTCTTACAACTGGTTCATTCTCTAAATAGCCACACATAAATTCTAATCTGTGCTCTAATGACCAGCTGGGAGGGAAACAATGATAGAATTGATGAAGCCACGCTTATGGATGAATGTCGTTGCCGGAATTCTTAAATGTTTTGAATTTACGTATAGTAATAAACAGCTTATAGTCAAAATCATCATGTCGGCGAGTCGCATGTCGGTCATTGTTACTTCGTTTTGGCGGTTCCATCTCAAAATTCGGTGTACCTTGCCAATTTCTTTCATAATTTCCGAAGTACCCCGTGTTATTATTTTGTGGCTGTTCCGTATTTCTATGTCCCTCTTCCCGTATTCGAGCGCGAGTGTCCTCTGAAAAACGTAATTCTTGTATTACCTGTGTCAGCTGATCTTGTACTACCCGGATTTCTCTTTGGTGTTGCGTATTAATTTGATTCTAATTTTGTTTGAATTTCCTAATTTGTTCACACTCTTCTGTGTCATTAAAGACTACCGGTTATGTGTCATTCAGATAAATTATTTAGCTGATCCGAAAGTTCAACTACTTTCTCTGATAATGAAATTATTTCCTCAGTGTGTTTTTCTGAACCAAGTTTCAGAGTGTCCATTTGTGTTGAAATCGTATCTACTGTGTCCTTTAAGTTTTCCTGAGTTTTTGCAAGTTACATAACCGAATCATTAGCTGCAACTGAGTCAATCTTAGCTTGCAAGGTCTCATGATTTTCATGAACAATGGTTTGCAGGTCTTTTATGGCTGCTTCGTGATTTTGTAATGCATTTTCATGCCGCGATAAATTGGTTGAAAATGCTCACAAATTTGTGTTTTTACGTCATTACAGACTTTCTGACATTTCGATTCAATGTTATGTAACTCAGTAGTTAAATCTTCACGTATTTGTTCAAGCGTGGTGTCGAACTTCCGAAGATTTTGTTCCATTGTGTCTAACTTTTGAAGCTTTTGCTGTGTTTGTCTCTGATTTTGTTCGTGTTTGTCTCAGATTTTGTTCCATTTGTTACATTAATTGCAATAATAATGTATTAGTGTCTGGAATCTGTTTCTGTATGCTTTTTGGCAGTGCATTTTCACCGGCAACATTCACATTTTGACAAGCTGAAAATGTGTCTTGACTCATTTGAGAACACGGTGAGGACCCAAAACCTGAGTCTACAGTATTTGCAATATTGTGTTCTGTCATTTCGGATTTCTGAGGCGAGCTGTTGCCGACCGATCGATCGATAATGCTTCCTTGCTCACTACTTGTTTCACTGTCCACACCATTATTTGCAGCCCGCTCCATTTCCCTATGCACAATTACCAAATTACTACTTCGAATGTCTCTTAATTCATTACACAGTTGTGCTGATAAGCTACGCTCGTCGTCACTATTATTTCTCAGTTTACTTTGGAGCCTAGTGTTACGTTTTTCACACTCCATTATTGTCACAATATTTCACACGATAACACAGAAGAGCACAATTTGAAGAGCAAAAATAAGAGAACACATTAACATAGCAATGAAAATAATATCTAGTTAATTGCAAGCGCAGCTGCGAAATACGTGGTGCAAATCTACATGCATGCCACAACTGTTTTACTGTACAACAATGAAAGACTGCAACTACAAAGGAGATTCTCTCTACAATTACGCACTAGCAAGAAACAAAAGCTCGCCATATGAAACGTACCCTTAGAAAAATTAGTGAATTACTGTGTTGATAAACCTCTTACATTATTTGATTTTCAAACAGCTCAGCAAAACTTAACGTACTGACATTACTCTCTTTACTTATTCTGATCAACACTAAACTGACACACAATATTTTTTAGCGCAAAGCAATCTGACTTTCAATAATCCCTACAAGAGAATGGCCCTGACTAAATTAACCTATACGTTTCACAAATCACTTACCTCACAAAACTCTTCGTTACTCGAACTACTGCAATACAGCGAGCGCCACTACTGTCAGCTAAATAAAAGTTTCAAACTACTGAAGGCACTAACTACTGATAGGCATAGTTAGCAAAAGAAAGATTTTGATAAAGAACAAACAATGTATTTACCTTAATAGTGTTCAAAAGTCATAATATGTATATCAGTCCATGATATCCAATGTTACAAATTTACTGTCTCTGATGGACACACGTTCAGATCATCCGCTCTGAATAGTCCGCCGTCTCTCTCCCCACATCCACCACTGCTGGCGGCTCACCTCCAACTGCGCAACGCTACGCGCTGTTAACATCCAGCTGCCCAACACTACAATGGCAGACAACAATGCAAACTAGCCACAGACTGCACACAGCACAGCCAGTGATTTTCATACAGAGCGCTACGTGGCGTTTCTAATAAGAAAACCTAAACAGCCTACTTACATAGCGTACTTCAAAAAATGTTCAAATGTGTGTTAAATCTTATGGGACTTAACTGCTAAGGTCATCAGTCCCTAAGCTTACACACTACCTAACCTAAATTATCCTAAGGATAAACACACACACACCTATGCCCGAGGGAGGACTCGAACCTCCTCCGGGACCAGCCGCACAGTCCATGACTGCAGCGCCTTAGACCGCTAGGCTAATCCCACGCGGCACTATAGCGTACTCACTTTGATGTCTCGGCGACCAAATTCGCCTGACGAAAATCCTATTGAACCCATCTGAGTCGCTATTGGGCGCCATCACGGCATACGCAAATCTGCGTCTCGTTATTTACGCAATTACATGACGTATATACTAAACTATTTTGTTCTGACAGGCGGTCAACAGTCCGAAGAAACTATTTCGAGGTATTCACCGTCAGTCCCCGTCGGTGATAGAGCTAACAATTATTTCCCCTATCCCATCATCTTTTTACATTATTCATAAAGCAACAAAACTGTATATTTCAACCTCAAGTTACTGTTATTCTAAAAAAGTATTATCCTTCGTGAAATGCTGCAGATAAAAACAAACAAAAAAGTCCAAGAGGTGAAAAACGAAAACTGTAACATGTACAACTTGTGAGACCTGAGTTTCTCCTGACGTATACAATTTTCAAACAACTTACGGGTATTCAGCCAGGTAATATTGACAGCCGAAATATCGGTGGTCGCTGTAAATATTACCTGGCGGAATAACCGTAAATTGTTTGAAAAATGTACAACTTGTTTTAACATACCAGGGAACAGATATTTAAATTTGCAATGGATAAATAAATAAATAATAAATAAATCCCATATATCGTCTAATTCCATCCCGTTGACCAGCTCCCGAAATTCTTTACTGGGAGCGTAGTTACAATGTTGATCCGTCCGACCGATTACGCAGTTAAAATCCTCGCCAAATATACAAATATCATATCATCCCCGGAACAACGGTGTAACCTCGCGGGTGTAAAATTCTTCACATTCCCTCCTCTTACGAGAGCCAGATGGCGGGTAAATATCGTCCAAACGCACGCCGCCTAACGGCCGTACCGCGAGCCGGAAGCAAATGTCACACACTGTCTGCACGTATCCCTTCCTTCAGTAGTATCGCTGTGCCAACACCTCTCTTGTCACAGGGGGAACAGTAAATATCATAACTGTAAAAATGCTAAGGAGGGGGAGTGGGGGGGGGGACCCGAACTTCTTGTGACAGCACTATGTCTTTGTCCGCATACCTTCACATGCCACAGAACGTCTTGATCTTCACCGGCGTTCCATCATATTTATGTTAACGGATAGTAATCGATACGCTTGTTCCACGGCTGCCACCGCAGATAAGGCATCTTATGGTGCCTAATACCTCCGTTTTATGGTGCCAAATACTTCCCTACACAGGGTGCGGTCTTTCTACCGTACCCCGCCGTACTCTTATGTGGTCTGCGCCAGGTTGATGATCGCGCCATGTTGAAAAGTATGTGAATGAGCTGAACAGCGTAAACGAAACAGCCAGTCAGTTTTAGCCCCTCCAGAAGCGCCGTCCTGGGCGTGTTCAAAAGATCCTATTGGCTTGAACTTCTTAAATTAGTTCCATGTTCAAAAGTATATGAACAACCTGAATTATTTATCAAAAATACGTAAGGATGTTGACAATACTGGTGAAACTTAATACTATTTGCATGTCTGTGTTATTTATCAAAAATACGTAACGACAGTCACACAGTGTTTATGCCAATGTTATGCCTATGTCTAAAAGTCTATTAAAATACTCGAACGGTGTCGCTTAGAGTATTTCAATATCTTAAATATCCGCCGAAAATATGTAATCTCTGTGTCAGAATGTTATTTCTTTGTCTAAAATATGTAATGTATTGACAATATAGTGAAACTTAAAGTATTTACACATTTGTATTATTTATCAGAAATACGTAAGCTTCATCCTCAACAAAACACACACACACATACACACACACACACATACACACACACACACATACACACACACACACACATTCATGGTTCAAAATGGTTCAAATGGCTCTGAGCACTATGGGACTCAACTGCTGAGGTCATTAGTCCCCTAGAACTTAGAACTAGTTAAACCTAACTAACCTAAGGACATCACAAACATCCATGCCCGAGGCAGGATTCGAACCTGCGACCGTAGCGGTCTTGCGGTTCCAGACTGCAGCGCCTTTAACCGCACGGCCACTTCGGCCGGCACACATTCATGAAGAGTTGGTTTATATTTACCTAAAAAAAAAGTTTAGACTACGGCCTGGCTGCAGTGTATCACCAGTTCCCGTGCGATCACCGAAGTTAAGCGCTTTCGGGCGTGGTCGGCACTTGGATGGATGACCATCCAGGCCGCCGTGCGCTGTTGCCATTTTTCGAGGTGCACTCAGCATCGTGATGCCAATTGAGGAACTACTAGACCGAATAGTAGCGGCGTCGGTCAAGAATACCATCATAACGCCCGGGAGAGCAGTGTGCTGACCCCACGCCCCTCCAATCCGTATCCTCCTTGAGGATGACACGGCGGTCGGATGGTCCCGGTAGGACACTCGTGGCATGAAGACGGAGTGCTTTTTTCTTTAAAAAAATTTTATATCAATTACTATACCTAGAATTCTGCATAATCAGTAAATTTCATCTCTCTCGGTAGTACTTACTTTACGTTATAAAATTAGTAATGAACACTTAGCGTTCGATATATGAGAGCCAGACATTGCCTGTCATTAGTAGAAACTGGTATTAACATGCACAGAGGCACATACATTACCGCCTGGAACATGACGGTAGCGCTCTCACAACGTTATTTAGACGTCTAAAATGTTTGTATAGTTTGTGATCTTCACGTGTGAAGTTATGTCTACTAAATCTGCTTGGATAGCTCATCAAGATCCTTTGTGATAACTGCCCTGTCTTGGACATGCCCTGTTAGCAGGACGATGCAGCTCAGTAGGGATGGAAGCTTGCAAATCTCATGCTTCTTAATTTACGGACGATTACTGAAGCTAAAACAGTCTTGGAATGAGGATAGTTTGAAAAGTTATCTCATTAAGATGCAGTACTGTCCTGAGCTGCTTAGTTGACTGAAAAATTTTGGCCCGCATCTCGTGGTCGTGCGGTAGCGTTCTCGCTTCCCACGCCCGGGTTCCCGGGTTCGATTCCCGGCGGGGTCAGGGATTTTCTGTGCCTCGTGATGGCTGGGTGTTGTGTGCCGTCCTTAGGTTAGTTAGGTTTAAGTAGTTCTAAGTTCTAGGGGACTTATGACCACAGCAGTTGAGTCCCATAGTGCTCAGAGCCATTTGAACCATTTTTTGAAAAATTTTGTTCTGTAAGTGCTTCTTTGGATGCAATGAAAACATTTTCGTTTTGAAATTTAATGAATGGAAGTGGAACACCTACGAGCTCTGAGAAACATATTATGAACACATCTCCAGTACTTGCAGATCTGATAGCAGCTAGTGAGGTGTAAGAGACGGTATGAATCGTCTTGAACGAGAAAGCGTCTGTGATGGTCTTGCTAGTTCAGCGTTCCATAATGCACACTCTTTGACATAAAACTCGACCGGCGGCCGGCTGCTGCAGAGGCTAAGTCCGCGCCGATCGCGACATGGGACAAATAAACTGGCCAACTCGCTAATTCTCTAAGTCCGGCTATCTGCACAATCTGGCAACACTGTAGACTGCGGCACTTCCTGGAGGAAGTCTTTTCCCATATAAGAAAAGCCGTTCACTGTTTACCGCCGTGGTATAGCGGTACCGTGCGGTGTTTCTGTCTACGCTGTCTGTGGATCGAAACTAGCTGGCGAAAAAAAATTTAATAGCCTCTTCCAACTGAATGCTGAAGACGTGAATGTAATGGTAATGCAGATTCAATCTATTTCACTTTCTATCACACCGATAACAAACTTTTATCCAGTAGTCATTTTGCAGCAGATTTCTTGCAGACTGTCCTCCTCTGGCGCCGCATTCGGCAAAGCTCCGGGATCCATTTGCTGGGTACCGGCAGCGGCCGTGGCGACAGCATCGGCGCTGCACTCCCACGTACTTTATCGAAAGCGCCTGCTACCGCTCATCGCTTTTGATAATTTAAAACGCTTCATTATTATTAAATGTTGCTCCATAGAAGATTTCTACGATTTGCATTCTCGCTCGAAACCAACACAGACTGACGCCCTGCTTAGTAGATGGGTACTGTATTACATTAATCGGTAAGAGCTGAGTATGGCCCGAAATTAATTTTATAGACTTAGACGAAATTAAACCACCTCACTACATTCGATGAATTTATAAATGCTTCATACCTCTTCCTTTTCCTTTCAAAGTCAATTATTTGTGCAACTTTTGGCCAACATTCGTATGTTTTCGTCAAGGCAGAGTGAGTGTCCGTGGTGTAAAGTGTATTATGGTTCTTGTTTAATTCCTTATGGGAAGTCTATGCGATAAACTGTGTGAATACCTTGCAATGCATGCTCTGTAGCAGTGCAGGAGCACTGCACGTTTGGAGTTCCATGTATGGGTTCATGAAGTATTTAACGTTGATCGGAAGTGATAGTTAAGGTCATCAGATTTAAACCAGAAAAGTTATCGATTTTGAGGTTTCATAGAATGGAAAGGAATTGCTAACGCCGGTGTCAGAAAACGTCTACAGTTAAATGCTATTGCAAAATTTAGAAGAGAGGAACTATATTTATCAACATATTCACTTCATAAACAACCTCCTGACATGTTAGACCCATATGACGAACAAAGCTCAAATTCGAATCGCTGACAGTAGGTCTGAATCTTTTCAGAAACTATTTTACAGTGCAGCACTTTGGCATTTGCATGCAGACATCTATGATATTGACATAAATTACTAAGTCGAAATTGCAAGAAGATATATGTGTAAAGGCATTCTTCAGATTTAGCAGTTTGCGACTCCATTAGTTAAAATGGAAAATCTAACGTTGCGTTCAGCGGCCTTCACCGAAAATGGAACCGCCATTTCATATAGCACAGCATCGCTACACATAATGGAATCGCTGAGCTAACGACACACTGGCGACAACAGGCTACGACACTGCCAATTCTCAGCTCTCTTACGAAACAGCTCTTTAGCGAAATGCTTGTCGTGATTGTCCGATACGGTTCTTCAGAGGGGAGACGCGCGCGCACGTTTGGTTTTTATGCGGCGTTCTCCCCTGATAGTTTCTGAAGTCGCCTTGTGAGGCGTTCAGTTATCATTAATTCAGAATGAATTAAGTTTCAGCTTCCAGCGTGGAAGAAGGCTGTTGACGCCGACATTATATAATTACAACGCAGGGAAAGCAAAACGGATGATTCAGTGTTTCTCATTCAGCATAAAGCATGTGAGATAATTTTCCGTAACGTTCATAATCATCTCAAAATAGAAACGAAGTAAAAATACATCGAAAGCTTATTTTAATTGCATATGATGTAAGATAACAAACACTTTACACCTCGATGTCGAATGTGTCCACGTGCAATCTTTTGCAGCATACATATAGAATGTCATGGTTACCAAGAGAATGATAAAATATGTTAGTATGGATGGAAGCAAGAAGAGAAGCAATCAACAAATATTCGATTCCACATGGTATTCATTTCATTTGAGATTTAAGAAGTGGTAAAGCGGGATTTTACTTTCGTTAACAAGAGAGATATTTCGCACATATGGACAACGAGGAAGTCTGTGTCTTCATAAGTTTCCTCCTTGAAATGTGTATGCTCTATTATATACTAAGTAGCCTGATTATTGATTCCGTGGTGTTATCCTCTTGTTTGGCACCTAAACGATGAACAGATTCCAAATGCATGTCTGTGCATGAAAGTAGTTGTTCGAACCCTTCCTGAGTTATTTTTTGTGTATTTGCTTGGAATTCGTGATGCAGACCCCTGTGCCTTCCCTCCACCCCCTAGAGGGTTAGGTCTCCGAAGTAAACCGTTTTTTATCCACTGGCATAATTTATTCAGACAGCATCAGCACAAGACATCAAACAAAGCCTTACATTTGCAGATGCAACATACTAACCAGCAGCTGACCCAAGGGTAATTCAAGGTCATGGTCCGAAATTAGCAGCTCTCTGCTACTGTGGCATAGTCTGACCGCTTGGCTTTTTCAGCAGAATATATCGACCTAGACTGGAGTAGAGTAATCTTCTCGGATGATAAAATATGTTCTTCCTGTATCGACGCCCCTGTTCAAGTGAGACACGAAATTTTCTCCATAAAGTTATCAGTTTATGCTGTTAGTGACTTTACATTTGTAGTAGGCACAAAAAATAAATATCAACAGTTCCCTACATCATGATTTTAGTAGTTCATCCCTCATCTGATAAATAAATTTGACCCTTGAATTTGTGAATATTTGCATTAACACACAAATGCTTTTAGCATTTGGTATTCCGCCCACGAGGACAATGCTTGCAGCCATTACATTTTCTCTTCTTAGGCTTCTGTCCTCAGTTAATTCTTATACGACTCTACGATTCGTTTCTATCTCCTTCTACCTTGTTTTGGTCATTTTCCGCTACATTCAGTATCCTGTGACCTGTAGGTGGACCATACGTTATTTTTTCAGATCCCATCTTTCACTTCCAAAGTAAAGAGTTCTCCACATCATCCATTTGGCAGTGTGTTTCTATATTTCTGTCACTTGTATGTTTACTTCAAAGAATATTATTCGTAAACATAAATGGTTTGCTATCGCTGTTCTTCGCTTTTCTTTTGTCAAGCACCTATTTCTCTCTCATTCTGGTCCTGAAGTGCTGTACTTTTAATGCCATCAGTTTTATTGCTGTGTTGTTGTTCTCACATTCCTGTCTTATTCTTTTCTCGATTTTCGAATAATACCTGCAAAATGTTGTCGCCGGCCGGGGTGGCCGAGCGGTTCTACGCGCTACAGTCTGGAACCGCGCGACCTCTACGGTCGCTGGTTCGAATCCTGCCTCGGGCATGGATGTGTGTGATGTCCTGAGGTTAGTTAGGTTTAAGTAGTTCTAAGTTCTAGGGGACTGATGACCTCAGAAGTTGAGTCCCATAGTGCTCAGAGCCATTTGAGCCATTTGAACTCTTTCGCTCCAGGTCACTTCACGTAACTTAGAATACAATTGCGCAGTAATGTCCAGATGTAAAATTAAAATATCTTCAACGTTTCGTAAGTGTATTTCCTCACCTCCTGGCATGGGTGAATGATAACACATCTGTCAAATAGGAGAGTCGAGGTCTGTATCACCTAATCCCATGTCGTTCGCGCTGGTTTATGCCAGCCACTTTGACATGGGAAGTGAATGATGAAGGGGCTAGGAATCGAAGGGTGAACGTACTGGTGACGTAGTTTGTGGTTCCTGGTGTCTCAACCTAAAGCCATTCACCCTAGTGTGCTTTCTGTCAGGAAATATCGAAAGTGGTTCAAATGGCTCTGAGCACTATGGGACTTAACATCTGAGGCCATCAGTCCCCTAGAACATAGAACTAATTAAACCTAAGGACATCACACACATCCAAGCCCGAGGCAGGATTCGAACCTGCGACCGTAGCAGTCGCGCGGTTCCAGACTGAAGCACCTAGCACCGCTCGGCCACAACGGCCGACAGGAAATATCGTTCTCGGAAAGTGGACAGGATGGTTTTCTCTTCCTTTGAAATTGTGAGATAGCCGCATCAGCACGTTTCCAAGATAGTACACAGTTGTTCACGAGATTTGTTTCTTGTAAATCTTTTTCTTTATTCCTCCTTTACATTCAATTTTGATATCAGCTGACAACTGCCTGCATTGCCTAGATTAAAAATTATATGACAAAGAAACAAATTGTTTTCATCTTTAATATTCCGTAGGCTCATGCAAATATATGAATTGGGTTACGATTTACAGATTTTATGATCTTAGTCATAACAGCAACGCTGCATACACGAATTGTTCTTGAGCAATGAGCATTACATAAAGATATGTACTCGTAGTGGTATTTAGTTCTGACTAATATGAAGGGATGACTTATTTCACTAACATTCATGAAATCAGCTGTTTATCTCAACTGTAGACGTTTGCTCCGAGCGCGGGCCGCGTTGACACGATGTGTGAACAGGCGACGTCAGCGGCCACGGTCTCCAGAAAATGCAACACATTGAGTGAACGAACACGTTAAAATCCGTAGAGAATATCTCGCTATAAAACAGATGTCTTTCTTCTATAGATCTTTGTCAATGGAAAGACAGAAAAAAGAATTGTATAGTGAAGGCTAGCAATCGTTTTGAATAAGCGAAGCAGATTAGCTTTACAACCATGCAACAGAGTCCAACAGTTCAACAGACTGCTGCACTGTATTGAACAACTTACACCCCACTTCATCATTACCAAAGCATAGGAGGACGGCATATTCTGAAAGAAGTCCTACCTGCGTCTCATAACTGACGCCTTAAACTATATTCTGATCCCCGTCCCAGCACCCTCCCATTGTCAATGTAGGTTTTTGTCAACAGCTATCAGCAAAGGATTTTTAAATGTGGAATCCTCCGAATAATTTATAAACCTGTAGTTTAGACTACACAGCCAATGCAGTTGTCGAATTTTTTCACAGAATGGAAATTCATAGTATTAGTCAGAAGTATTTAATTTCTAAGTTAATGGATGATCATTTCTTTACAGGACCATAGCCCGATTCATAATAGCAGAGCCGTCCAGGTCAGCAGGGAATAAAACTTCTTCCTTTCGTGCCAAAATCAACAAACCTCAACCCCACTGAAAATATGTGGTTCAAAAATGGCTCTGAGCACTATGGGGCTTAACATCTGATGTCATCAAACCCCTAGAACTTAGAACTACTTAAATCTAACCTAAGGACATGACAAACATCCATACCCGAGACAGGATTCGAACCTGCGACCGTAGTGGTCGCGCGGTTCCAGACTGAAGCGCCTAGAACCGCTGGGCCACATCGGCCGGCGGAAATATGTGGGCGGAGGTTACGAGGTCCTTACCACCTGGGTCAAGGAATTCAGAAACTCTGTGGGAAAATATAGAGAATACATGGTGGGAGATAAAAGCTCATCACAATCTCTCGATGAATTTAGCCTTATCATTTCCCCGACGCCTTCGAGCAGTCATAGACATCAAGGGACGATGGGTAGAGTACTGAAAGGAAAATAAAAGCCAAACCAGTTGCGTGGTCCTAAAGTTTTCCGGAAACCTACTAATGCTAAATGGTCCATGTGAATACTCATTAAATGTGTCACTGCGTGATTCTTACACATAACAACTGCTAATTAAATTCTTTACTCAAAGAAATTAATAAACAAATGTACGCACAACGGATAAATGTTTAATTTTGTAGTATTAACCCCAAATTTGGTACACTGTTAATCACCCGACTGTGTTTAAAGAAAATACGTAAGTAACAGTAATTGCAACTGGGCCTGCATAATAACTCCTCCGTTCTGTAAGCAGCCATTTCTTTTCATTATGTCTTACTTTCAGCTCTCAAAACATAATAACGTTATTACCAGTAACATACAGGATAAAATTTCCTAATAGCTGATCTTGTAACAGAATATATAAAGATAGTTTACTTGCTATGGTTTCTCACCCACGGGAAGGAATGGGGGATAGCCCACAATGCTTGATTCATAACGTCACAGCAACACACTATCACTCTTATCACCATTGGGCAAAGCAATGATCGTATCTCCACGTGGACCAGTACTAGAAAAATTCTGACTTCTTCAATCACACCTTTCATTTACTGACGTGCCTCGATGTTAACTAAGTCTCGCGTGGCTGGAAAGTTCACGCGGTCGCGATTCCGAAATTTACGTTCCCCTCATATTCGTGCGCGGCACGTTATTTCAACTGAAAAAATGCCCTCCACAAGTTACCTAGACTGATTTCCTAATTATATGTCGGCACCATTAAATAATATACCATCCAAAGCCTCCCCTCCAAAAGATACATAAAAACACACACAGAACGTTTCACAGTACTTACAGTTCGTGTATAGCGTGGATAGCATGGCAACACGAATTACTATTATGCTGTTTCCCCTTTTTCTAATTCAGGAAAGTTATCTCAGTGATTCCCACGTATCTTTCAAATCCCGTTGTTCTAAAAATCAGCTTCACACGTAAATTTCTACTGACTCATTCCACAAAAGGTGACTTCTTATTCTTTCATATTAAATTAGCAACCTTGCCTTTATCCATGAATTTCAGAAACCCGTCAAATTACAAATTAAAATACACGCAAGCTACAAATGGCTTCTTTGAAAACTAATTCTTTCAGATCAAAATTGAGAGCATTACTTTCTACCACGAATTTCTGTTACCAGCTTGATTAGTTTAAGCCACGAGATAATATTTTCCTACACTTCCAGATCAGATTTTGAAACAAACTAACCAGAATCATCAATTTAAATTGACCATTACTAAAAAGAATTGTGGTAAATCAACAGATTCCTACTTATAAACTAATGGTTGCTAGCACTCAGTCATCCACTGTTCATCCTTTTCTTCATCAGCCCCATGTGGTGAGTGCCAGGTCCTTAGACTATAATAGCTCGTCACATGTATCCTATTTGTGTCGTATGTGCTTTACAGTTGAATTCTAATACTTTACTGTTCACCGAATTACTCAATCGAAATATCAAATTCCGTTAACTTTCAAGTTATTCTTAGCGGTCGCAACATAGTGTTCTCACATTTGCCTATCTTTTACCTGCCTATAAACAATTTGGTTCCCTCAAAAATATTATATTAAATTAAATATACTCTGAAAGAGAATGTTACCACGTAAGGTGGAACATTAGAGCCTTAAATAACTCATTTCCTTTCCCTTTGCGGAGAGCATTTTGCTCCGCCACTTCCTCAGTCCATCCGGTTGCTTCAGTCGTCCCCAAGCAAGCGCCTTTCCCTTACCACGCTACCGCTCTCTCCCTGCCTACGGCGAGGGTGGTGTGCACCCTGGCCAATCAAGGCTCCAGAATGTCAAGCATTTGAAACTCCCGGCTGTCTTCTTCCCAGCACACAATGAAATCTGCCCTCGCTTTTCTACGCAATGAGCTTAACGTAAGAATACAGACAAACCTAGCCCCTTCTCTCCAGTGCCAGAGACAGACCTTTACCTCAGAAAACTCTCATGTCACTGCATATCGATACATCATTGCCTTCCCATGATTCTGATAATTTCGTCTCAATGTTCACTCCCATTCTATCCACAACGCATACTGTTTACCTTGCTCTCAACCCAATCGTGGACTGTTTAGGATAAGATAAGTGGAAAAGTGGGTTTTCATACATTATACCAAAATAGTAAACTCATCCAGTTGCTCTGATCAACTTCCTAAACACAGCAGGTTGGTTCAATAAAAATCAATAGCTCAGATCGAGCGTCTGATAACAGATACCCGATACCTGACGTAGCAAGATATTCTAGCAATTACATGTGGATAGTAATTCCTGTGCGAATAGGCTGATATTTTTGAAGTACAGCGCCTTTGGGCTATCAGGAAGTAAATTCGGAGGAATATGGCCAAATTCAGGGCGCTGCGTTGACGGTGCCCACGCTCGATTTGATGAGCCTTCTGCAGTTACTGTTATTTTGTTTCTTTCGTTCTGAGGTGTACCACGAAATAAAGTTCTCATCCCCTAAACGATTTTCGCTTCTATTCGAAAAGCTTCTTGAGTAGTCCCGCAGTGACCATTACCTAGAGATGATACTTGTAGTTTTTGAAGCAAAGGCATATGTTTAAGGATAACGAACTATAGTCGAAGTTAAACCAGATGATACTGAAGAAATTAGGTTCAAATGGCTCTGAGCACTATGGGACTTAACATCTATGGTCATCAGTCCCCTAGAACTTAGAACTACTTAAACCTAACTAACCTAAGGACACCACACAACACCCAGTCATCACGAGGCAGAGAAAATCCCTGACCCCGCCGGGAATCGAAGCCGGGAACCTGGGCGCGGGAAGAGAGAACGCTACCACACGACCACGAGCTGCGGACGAATGAATTAGGTTATGACATGCGACAGCGAGAGCGGTAGCCATTGTTTGCTATGTGAGAAGCAAGAAACCTGAGGCCTTCAGTAGTAAAATGTATGTAAAATTCAATAACAAGAAATCCTTTTTGTTGGGGTAAGGATGCTAGTATCATACATATCTGACGCTCAGGGAACCTTGTCTGAAAGTATAGACAGGCTTCCTGCTGTTATGTTATGTCGCTTGCTTTCAGTAGACATTTCTCGTCATTCGAATCACATAAATGGGAATAACAGTCAGAGGATTATTACTAAATTGTAGGCACATGGCCACACCACATATCTAAAATTTGGAGAGCAGACTCTCTCGCGATAGATTGGATTTCTGGATCCTATCATGAAATATTTAGGCTACGGAAACACGTTCTTCTTGCTGTCAGCGTGGTCCAGACTGCAATGTTGTAGGAATCATTTGGCAACCCTGTTGGCATAACAATGATTTGCAGCTGTGGGACTGATTTATCCTGCTAAATTCGCCTGACATTTTCTTGTCATCTGTATGAAATACTGTGAATATTCCCTCTGATGATATCTTATTGAGTTAGTAATATTTTGTGGGTAAAAGGTCATTTCATGCAGAATCTATCCCTTGTCTCATCCTTCACGTTGTGAGTTATCAGTTATATACTGCAGCCGCGATTATGGTAATGAGAGAGTTTATGCAGGAATTCCTTGGCATCACAGTTGTAAAGTAGTGACTTTATAAAACGGTAGTTGCCTCCGAAAGCAGTTCCAGGTTTGCTGCAAAAGATATGTCTTACCAATTCCTTTCGGTAAATTTTAAATCAGGTGCTACCTGTCACATGTAAGTGTGTCCTAGCAAACTGGCAGGAGTTGCCATGATCGTAGACCTCACTAATCTTAAGTCACATCAAAATTACTGATAAAATTACTGAACAGATTCGAAGCATCTATGAGAGTCACGAATTTTACTTTGTTCATCAACTCGGTCTGAAATAAGAGGGAAAAAATTACAGGGACAATGACCAAGTTTGTTAGTATGTATTATCTATGGTAGATCTGGAGGTGAAAACGTAAGAAAATGCGCAACTGCTCTTTTGCGAACTTGTGTTTTATTTTTGCATCAATATTGTTGTGAACCCACCATCTGCTTTCAGCGATTTACATTAGCATCCATGATATCTAAACATTTTGATAGTACACCTGATAATATAGAAGAGTAGGCCACAAGACAGAACGTAGATAATGTCCGTTTAACGTTAACAGTGTGTAACATTTTAATTTTTTTGAATAGGACAATCATTTGAGGTTTAGTTAAAATAAGCTTACGCTGCAAGAGAATTCTCTTGTATTTTTCAATGTGTGGTCTTTTGTCAGTTTGAAGGCCTTCAATTACATCGGCAACTTAGTGCAGCTCCACCGACGGCTGTCTGGAGTGGGGTGGAGATAGCAATTTGAAAGTGGCGAGCTGTCGAAGACGATCTTCATATTATTAGTGTGATTTGGACTTCGTATAATCTTGACGACGTTTCGCACCTTTGCGGTTAGTCACCCAATTTCAGAATTCATGTTCAGTAATCCTGCTAAATTGTCATAATATTGTCTTTTTATACTGATGAGTCATCCGGTTAGTCGTCACGTTCAAGTGCCATCTACAACGCAAATTTAATATTACGATCCTAGAAACTAATCTGCAATATGTTTTGTATTTCATAATCAGAACTATCTACATCAACCGTCATGAGAACAATGTCAGGGAGCAGAAAGCAGCAGTACCTTGGTAACTACTTGGGGACCTGCTTGAGTCGTGTTCTAAGAAAAGGGTAGTTGCTGGTTCACATTATATTACACTAGCGAGACGTAACGAATTTTCCTATTTCTCTGCAAACATCCAGAACTAAATTCAGTAACAAAATACTAAGAAGATATTTGCATTGTGCCACCTCAACGATCAACCTATTTTTATAGATTTTTATTTTACAGCTTTCTCGTTCTGCATTGCAATATACTTCATTCATTACTTGCTTGTTCTTGTTACGATTATTATTGTCATTCTCTCACTCGAAAGAGTTTTCACATCCCTATTTGGTATCGATGCACATGGAGAGTGGCTATGAAAGAAGGGAATAATGAATGTTACGCCATGCAGGATACACTCATTTACTTCGGCATCTCGTGATCGACGCTTCAGGAGAAGTGAGACACGTGAAGATGTCAATAGGAGGTCAGATACGCTGGCACAACTCTGCAACTACTCCTGTTGATTTAACAGTGTTACCAGACAAACTGGTGCTGCAAAATCAAAAATGTAGTACAGACTATGCCACAGTAGCAGAGAGCTGCTAATTTCGGACCATGACCGTGGATTACCCTTGGGTCAGCTGCTGCTTAGTGTGCTGCATCTGCAAATGGAAGGCTTTTTTTGATGTCTTGTGCTGATGCTGTCTGAATAAATTATGCCAGTGGATAAAAAACGGTTTACTTTGGAGACCTAACCCTCGAGGGGGTGGAGGGAAGGCACAGGGGTCTGCATCACGAATTCCAAGCAAATACACAAAAAATAACTCAGGAAGGGTTCGAACAACTACTTTCATGCACAGACATGCATTTGGAATCTGTTCATCGTTTAGGTGCCAAACAAGAGGATAACACCACGGAAACAATGATCAGGCTACTTAGTATATAATAGAGCATACACATTTCAAGGAGGAAACTTATGAAGACACAGACTTCCTCGTTGTCCATATGTGCGGAATAACTTTCGTGTTAACGAAAGTAAAATCCCGCTTTACCACTTCTTAAATCTCAAATGAAATGAATACCATGTGGAATCGAATATTTGTTGATTGCTTCTCTTCTTGCTTCCATCCATACTAACATATTTTATCGGCCGGCCGAAGTGGCCGTGCGGTTAAAGGCGCTGCAGTCTGGAACCGCAAGACCGCTACGGTCGCAGGTTCGAATCCTGCCTCGGGCATGGATGTTTGTGATGTCCTTAGGTTAGTTAGGTTTAACTAGTTCTAAGTTCTAGGGGACTAATGACCTCAGCAGTTGAGTCCCATAGTGCTCAGAGCCATTTTTAACATATTTTATCATTCTCTTGGTAATCATGACATTCTATATGTATGCTGCAAAAGATTGCACGTGGACACATTCGACATCGAGGTGCAAAGTGTTTGTTATCTTACATTATATGCAATTAAAATAAGCTTTCGATGTATTTTTACTTCGTTTCTATTTTGAGGTACTTATGAACGTTACGGAAAATTATCTCACATGCTTTATGCTGAATGAGAAACACTGAATCATCCGTTTTGCTTTCCCTGCGTTGTAATTATATAATGTCGGCGTCAACAGCCTTCTTCCACGCTGGAAGCTGAAACTTAATTCATTCTGGAATAATGATAATTGAACGCCTCACAAGGCGACGTCAGAAACTACCAGGGGAGAACGCCGCATAAAAACCAAACGTGCGCGCGCGTCTCCCCTCTGAAGAACCGTATCGGACAATCACGGCAAGCTTTTCGCTAAAGAGCTGTTTCGTAAGAGAGCTGAGAATTGGCAGCGTCGTAGCAAGTATTTGGCAACAGTGCGAGAGTGCATTTACTTCCGGGTGTAGCCCGGCATTATGTCGCTAAATTCACTTGGAATTCGTTTTTCACATCGAAGACTCATACGATATAATCCACTGTAAGATGGTACACTTAGAAAGTATATTTAATTTCTGGACTCCAAGAACGGCATTCTTCACATAAGTAACACCTGCTTGTGTGTTTAATGTTGCGTTTTGAGGCCCAGGCAATATCGCAAAGCCTATAGTCCGCCTGTTATCGCCAGTGTGTCGTTAGCTCAGCGATTCCATTATGCGTATCGATGCTGGGGCTATATGAAATGGCTGTTCCAATCTCGGTGAAGTCCGCTGAACTCAACGTTAGATTTTCCATTTTAACTAATGGAGTCGCAAACTGCTAAATCTAAAGAATGACTTTTGCTCATATATCTTCTTGCAATTATGACTTAGTAAATTATGTTAATATCATAGATGTCTGCATGCAAATGCCAAGGTGCTGCACTGTAAAATAGTTTCTGAAAAGATTCAAACCTACTGTCAGCGATTCGAATTTGAGCTTTGTTCGTCATATGGGTCTAACATGTCAGGAGGTTGTTTATGAAGTGAACATGTTGATAAATATAGTTCCTCTCTTCTAAATTTTGCAATAGCATTTAACTGTAGACGTTTTCTGACACCGGCGTTAGCAATTCCTTTCCATTCTATGAAACCTCAAAATCGATAACTTTTTCTGGTTTAAATCTGATGACCTTAACTATCACTTCCGATCAACGTTAAATACTTCATGAATCCATACATGGAACTCCAAACGTGCAGTGCTCCTGTACTGCTACAGAGCATGCATTGCAAGGTATTCACACAGTTTATCGCATAGACTTACCATAAGGAATGAAACAGGAACCATAATACCCTTTACACCACATACGCTCACTCTGTCCTGACGAAAACATCCGAATATTGGCCCAAAGTTTCACAAATAATTGACTTTGAAAGAAAAAGAAAGAGGTATGAAGCATTTATAAATTCATCGAATGTAGTGAGGTGGTTTAATTTCGTCTAAGTCTATAAAATTAATTTCGGGCCATACTCAGCTCTTGCCGATTAATGTAATACAGTACCCATCTACTAAGCAGGGCGTCAGTCTGTGTTGGTTTCGAGCGAGAATGCAAATCGTAGAAATCTTCTATGGAGCAACATTTAATAATAATGAAGCGTTTTAAATTATCAAAAGCGATTAGCGGTAGCAGGCGCTTTCGATAAAGAACGGGGGAGGGCTGCACCGCTGCTGTCGCCACGGCCGCTGCCAGTAGCCAGCGAATTGATCCCGGAGCTTTGCCGCATGCGACGTCCAGAGGAGGACACTCTGCAAGAAATCTGCCGCAAAATGGCTACTGGATAAAAGTTTGTTATCGGTGTGATAGAAAGTGATAGATTGAATCTGCATTACCATTACATTTACGTCTGCAGCATTCAGTTGGAAGAGGCTATTAAATTTTTTTTCGCCAGCTAATTTCGATCCACAGACAGCGTAGACAGAAACACCGCACGGTACCGCTATACCACGGCGGTAAACACCGTACGGCTTTTCTTATATGGGAAAAGACTTCCTCCAGGAACTGCCGCAGTCTACAGTGTTACCAGATTGTGCAGATAGCCGGACTTAGAGAATTAGCGAGTTGGCCAGTTTATTTGTCCCATGTCGCGATCGGCGAGGACTTAGCCTCTGCAGCGGCCGGCCGCCGGTCGAGTTTTATGTCAAGGAGTGTACATGTCTGTGATGGCCGTTTTAACTCAGTATAGCGTGCCAACCGCAGCTGGACTGCTTAATGCCAAATGTAAATTTCATGACATAAGCAACTTAGGAAATCCATTGAACTGAACTGTTACACGTTAGAGGCTGTGGAAAGAAACTTTCGGATGAAATAAGTAAAACTAACGTATTAAGGGCTTTTACTTTCACACACTAATTAATCAGTTACAATCACATATTTCCATTTTCACACAAAACATCAGTTACAAATTACCTACAATGATTTTAGGTATTTTAGATTTTCACACACACATACACACACACACACACACACACACACACACACACACACACACACACACACACACACACACGCACGCATGCACGCACCCACCAAAATCAGTTACAAATAATATTTAATGCTCTCACTTTCGAACAGTTAAAATCAGTCACACTGCATCATTTTTCGTCTGGTACTGACCCTAGATAAGCTATTCACTATATTTGGAAGTATAAAACGTTAATCATCTTGTGCTGATACACATAGCTTGTGATGTTTACCAGTGCGAATTGCGTGCCTTCAAAATGGTTGAAATGGCTCTGAGCGCTATGGGACCCCTAGAACTTAGAACAACTTAAACCTAACTTACCTAAGGACATCACACCAATCGATGCTTGAGGCAGGATTCCAACCTGCGTCCGTAGCATAGGCACGGTTCCAGACTGAAGCGCCTAGAACCGCTCGGCCACTCCGGCTGGAAACTACTTGGCACTTGGATTGAATAATATATTGAACAGTTGTTTTAACACCTGATTCACGTACAGTCTTAGACATAAAAACTGGCCGCCGGCTGGCCGCGGCAGAGTCGTTCACTTAAGGTGGCCAATAAAACTGACCGCCCCTGACAGCTCTTAAGTCCGGCTATCTGCACAAACTGGCAACACTGTAAGATGCGGAAGTGTTGGGAGAAAGTGTTGCCTACTTCCGAGTTGTTATCGGACTTGGTGAGACCGTGATCTAGTGGTAATCGTCTTGCATTCTAAACTTGTAGTCGTATGTTCGCGTCCAGTGTACTTCTTTTTTTTTTTTTTTTTTTCTTTTAACCACATGTCGGGCTAAAGTTATGAGTCTGATTGAACATGGAAGATAATCCGCTTAACATTCTACCCACCAGAAATAACAAGTATTCCAGAAACAATTCCGCAGGACAGCTCGTGGCTGCGTCGCGATTATAACAGCTTACGCTCGAGCGTTTCCTCGCGCTGCAGCGGCTACCGGCCGCCGGCCACACGCCACCCGCTGCCTGAAATCCGGCGCCGCCCAGATGAAAGCGGCGCGACGCTGTCAGTGTATGTATCAACTGTCCTTTTCGAATTTGAAGTTCTAATTATCATCTTGCAGTTAAGCATTTGATTTTTCATCTACAGTTAAGCATTGCGTCGCAAGTGGAAAAAGGTGTAACATCTGCAACACAACGTTTACGTTTGGGATAACAGAGGGGTGAACGCAGAGGAGGCAGCTAGAAAGATTTGAACTGTGTTTGGAGCGAGTGCTTTTGGGAAAATACGCCAAAGACCGTTCTGGCATGAATAATTTTCCACATTAAGGAAGTATCGACTACTGATAAATGTGATAGATTACCATTTTACCATGATGCGACATTTGCATTCAACAGGCAAATTTCAGCAGTCTGGTGTAGGAGTACTGCATGCTCTAATTGGAAACAACAAAAATCAACGGAGTGACTATTATCGAACGTCATCAGGTCGCTCATTGAGCATTCCTATGCAGTACTGTTACTGGTCACGTGTTGTGATGCCTGTGGTGTCACCGCCAGACACCACACTTGCTAGGTGGTAGCTTAAATCGGCCGCGGTCCATTAGTACATGTCGGACCCGCGTGTCGCCACTGTCAGGATCGCAGACCGAGCGCCACCACAAGGCAGGTCTCGAGAGACGGACTAGCACTCGCCCAGTTGTACGACGACATTGCTAGCGACTACACTGATCGAAGCCTTTCTCTCATTTGCTGAGAGACAGTTAGAATAGCCTTCAGCTAAGTTAATGGCTACGACTTAGCAAGGCGCCAATTGTCACAGTGCATGTATCTTACGAGTCTCATTTGTATAGTCAAGAGAGATGTACCAAAGGAAGCATTAAAAGTTAAGTATATTCCAAAACTACGTATTTTCTTTATAGCAGTCATAACTTATCCTGTTCCAGACTTGACGCCAGTCGGCGTGTGTGTACGCGTGCCTTTCGGCTTCCTCCTCAGTGTGGCGTGACTAGCTTGTTACGCCACAACAGATTGACGACGAGGATTCAAGGATCGTGTTCTTTCTACTTGCTTTGCTCTGAATTCTTTGTGTCATGGCTTCGCCACAATCTCCCGATGTACTGTCCGAATTTTATCGCTTGCAGAATCAGCAGACGCAGGCGTTATTGGATGCCCTTGGACAGCTCGTCCAGGGTCAACGTGCGCTGCAACCTGATGCGGCCGCCGCCGCTTCATCGCTACCGCAGCCACAACACGCCGTTGCACCATCCTTCCGTAGTTTTGACGCAGCCCACGAGTCGTGGACTGAGTGGTACCGACAATTTGGATTCCATCTAGCCGCCTACAGAATTCAAGGTAATGAGCGGCAGCCGTTTTTGCTTTCTTGTGTCGGTGTGTCCACCTACCGTGTGATAGTGAAATTGTTTCCCCGACGCGACATAGCAACTCTGTCCTATGACGAAATTTTGTCTGCTTTAGATGCCTATTTCAAAGAAACAGTTAATGTAGTTGCCAAAAGGTATACGTTCTTTCGTACCAAACGTACGGCCGGTCATACTAATAGGGAGTGGGTTGCAACATTGCAAGGACTTACTAGGGATTGTGATTTTGCATGTGAATGTGGACTTCCGTATTCAGATACTATGGTGCGTGATGCAATAGCACAGAACGTTTCTGATGTTCGCATACGGGAACAGATTTTGAAACTAGTTAATCCCTCCCTTCAACAAGTGATAGACATATTGGATAGGCAAGACACACTTGACATTGCTCAGGAATCATTTGAAACTTCGCCAGCAGTGTGCCGCATTCACCGGCCTGCCGGGCGCGTTGCGCGGACCTGTAAACAGCCTTCGCGCCCGTCCGCACCGCCACGTGTCCCGCGAAAGCAAGCAAATGCAGTGAAATCATGCCCGCGGTGTGCAACTAGACATTCGCGTGACAATTGCCCGTCACGCCAAGCTATTTGCTTTTACTGTCATAAGAAAGGACATGTTCAAAGTGTTTGCCAGAAAAAGCTAAGATCAGACAATCAAATCCATTCCAGGCCCTTTGCTTCGCGCCGGAATCGAACCAGGGACAATCAGGCTCGTGGACCTTCGCCCATGGAGATTCATGTCGTTAATTCCACCCCGTCCAGTGCCACTTTATCTAACAGTGACTGTGTTCGTCCCACAAAAAGTGTGCGTCGACGTCGCCGGAACTCCCGTAAAGTCGCAAGTGCTTCTGTACCTGTATCAGTTCAAATTGCACGTGAAAGTCGCTCTTGTCGTCAGCAGGACAATAAGCTTTTTGTAGACTTAGACTTTGGAGGCAAAGTGATACCATTCCAGCTCGATACTGGAGCTGCAGTTTCTTTGCTCAATCAAGACACGTACAAACAACTGGGCAAACCTCCGTTGCGTGCCGCAAATATTCAGCTCAATAGTTATTTAGGACAGCAGATACCTGTGTTAGGACAGTGCAGCCTTCTTGCCACATACAAGGGACAAACAAAACTTGTGTCATTTTACGTTCTTCGTTCTTCTTCTGCAGTGAACTTGTTTGGTTTCGATTTATTTCAGTTGTTTAACTTGTCTATAGTAAATCAGGTCCTATCAGTGAACCAGACTGTGCCTTCAGCCAGTGTTTCTCGTCTTTGTGAAGAATTTGCAGACGTTTTTGCACCGGGCCTTGGTTGCGCTAAGAACTATGAAGCACATTTGGAACTGAAAGTGAACGCGCAACCGAAATTTTTCAGAGCGCGCAATGTTCCCCACGCATTGCGTGATGAGGTCGCACGAACGTTACACGATTTAGAATCTCAAGGTGTAATTGAACGTGTGCAGGCTTCTCTCTGGACCTCACCCTTAGTAATTTTGCCAACACCTTCCGGAAAATTGAGACTTTGCGTGGACTTCAAGGCAACTGTGAATCCACAACTTGTGACTGCAACTTTTCCTTTGCCCCGCCCGGAAGATCTTTTTGACAAACTGTGCCCGGGAAAATATTTTTCAAAGTTGGACCTAGCAGATGCGTCCTTGCAAATACCTGTGGACGCAGAATCCCAGCGCGTCTTGGTGGTTAACACGCATCTTGGATTGTACCGATTCAAAAGACTGCCATTCGGGTGTGCATCCGCCCCTGCATTGTTTCAGCAATATTTACAAACTGTTTGTGCGTCGGTCCCTACTGCTGCGAACTATCTGGACGATATTGTGATCTCCGGAAAGACAGAAGCCGAACATTTAGCCAACTTACGAACGTTATTTCAGGTCTTGCGACAAAATGGTCTTCGCTTGAGGAAGGACCCATCTACTGGCTCGCCTCATCCCCAGGTGTTACCGACGATGCCTTCCCTTTTGCCCCATGGCGACGCGCCGCTGCCGCCGCCGCCGCCGGCGCCTGTTCTCCCGCCGGCGCCGCCCGCAGTGTGCGCTTCGCTGCAGCCGCCCAGCGCCTCCCTGGGTCACGCGCCGCCGATCGCTTCCAGTGACCAGCTGTCCTCCGCCATGGAACTCTTGCCCGCTCCGGACCAGATGTCGTCATCGCGCGTCGGCTCCCCCGACGCAATGGAGGTCGACCCTTCGGCCCCTCCTGTCTCATTACGGGCGCATACACCGCATGTTGACGTGCACCCTGGACTAGGTTTTCAGGCGTTTCCTAGCTCCCCTCGGACCGAATGGCAGGGTGCGGGTGGCACGGCCTCTCCTGTTGTTAGGCTCCCCACCCCATCGCATACGTCATCATGGGGTCCTTCCCACGGCGGGCGGAAGCCTTATCACACGGCCGTTCGCCGATTTGCGGGGGAGGAATGTGGTGTCACCGCCAGACACCACACTTGCTAGGTGGTAGCTTAAATCGGCCGCGGTCCATTAGTACATGTCGGACCCGCGTGTCGCCACTGTCAGGATCGCAGACCGAGCGCCACCACAAGGCAGGTCTCGAGAGACGGACTAGCACTCGCCCAGTTGTACGACGACATTGCTAGCGACTACACTGATCGAAGCCTTTCTCTCACTTGCCGAGAGACAGTTAGAATAGCCTTCAGCTAAGTTAATGGCAACGACTTAGCAAGGCACCAATTGTCACAGTGCATGTATCTTACGAGTCTCATTTGTATAGTCAAGAGAGATGTACCAAAGGAAGCATTAAAAGTTAAGTATATTCCAAAACTACGTATTTTCTTTATAGCAGTCATAACTTATCCTGTTCCAGACTTGACGCCAGTCGGCGTGTGTGTACGCGTGCCTTTCGGCTTCCTCCTCAGTGTGGCGTGACTAGCTTGTTACGCCACAAAAATGCCTTTATCGTTAATTTCCAAAGAAGAAATAAAAGGCTGAGCACCACCAAAAGACGTAAACTCGAGCAAAGAGTAGTGTGAACATAATATTTTACATCTGATAGCTCCAAAAGTGTGTCTTGGGCTACGAATTCTGCCTCAAGGGCTGTGTGCGACATAGCTGGAATTTCCAGAATGAGATTTTCACTTTGCAGCGGAGTGTGCGCTGATATGAAACTTCCTGGCAGATTAAAACTGTGTGCCCGACCGAGACTCGAACTCGGGACCTTTGCCTTTCACGGGCAAGTGCTTTACCATCTGAGCCACCGAAGCACGACTCTCGCCCGGTGCTCACTGCTGTACTTCTGCCAGATACTGGCAGTTTTAATCTGCCAGGAAGTTTCACAGCTGGAATTTATTGCCGACAACATCCAGGAGATTGATAGGAAAATCGTCTCTCAGGCACTTGAATTGATAGGGAAGTCCTCTCTCTAGCACTTGTCCCTCTCGTCATATATTCGTAAAATTTTACCTTTCCCGCTCTTGATCGATCAACCGTCTAGACGAAAATACTCTTAAAACTACACTGGTTTAATGACATTGTTCTACGGGCGTATAATTTGTAAACAACTTTACCACTGTCAGATTGTTTTAGATACCGTGAAAGAAAATTCTGCTACTGATTAATATCTCTTTGATGATTACAGTTGCGTTTAGTAAACTAATGGAAAATGCAATTAAAATATTCACTGTATTAATACAAATTAAATTCAGCTTACTACAGAAACATCACGACGGCAGTTTAACATAATAAAGCGTAAAGTGTCTGTAAGATGATTGAGCCTATTTTAACAGGAATTAGTAGGATATTACCGACTTTTGACTTCGTAAAAATTTGTATTTACTTCATTTCCTGTATCATTCGCAAGTATTATGAAAATGTGGCATTTCACAGATAAATTATGTATTCACAACAACAAAAAATATGTCGGCAGAAAACAAAAGTGACATTATGAATTTGGCAGTAGCGTACGGTTTTCGCTCTGACACTAAGGGTTACTAAAAGTAGCAAGACGAATTTTGCTCGATCGTTTTCTTATGATTCCCTTATTGACTTTGTAGCTGCCTGCTTGTAGCTCTGCTACAAAGAATTAAAAATCTGGCTTCCATCGACTCTCAAAAGGCGAACGAAAGCAGCTTTCACCTGGTAGCCAAGCATAATACCTGAGAAATGATTTTTTCCTAAAGTGGGAAGACATTCTTTTGAGGTTGAATTGTTGGCAAATGTCAGTCAGACGTGTGCCGTTGGTCTAAGCGTTTCGGTGAGTTGAATTTGTACCAATGATTTTTCTATAGGTTTTTTTCTGTCCCAAATAGAGTGTAGAAGTCTCCCATTAGTATTATCACGTCATCTTGATGAATTTTGCTCATAGTATTTTCGAGTGTGTTCCAGAATTTTTCGACATTTCCGGTGTTTTTCTTACTTTCGATGTTGGTGGCGACATGTGCATTGATGAGTGTATATTTTTTACAGGGGTTCTGAATGACCATAGTCGTCAGTCGATTGTTGATGGGTGTGATTTCTTTGACAGAGTTGATGATAGATCTGTGTTCGAGAAATGCAATGCCGAAGATTGGTACGCTTTTCGCTACCTTTTGTTGTATTTTGCTCTTGAAGATACAATGGTTTCCGTAATGCAAGGTTTCATTGTCAGTTAGTTGTGGTTCTTGAAGAGCAAGGATGAGAATTGTTTGTCGGTCGATTTCTTTTGTGAGATTATTTAGTTTTCATGTTTGGGTCAATGTATCGATGTTTAGTTTTCGAATGCATGTTTTCTGTTGTAGGGAAATTTACCAGAGATCTTCGATATTCTCTGCCGCGCTGACCTTGAATCCGAAGATCTAACTGCCGCCTGTCGACAGCCGGGTTGTGTACCACATAGGGTAAATTTGACTTTGCTTGCATAGTTGATGTTTGTTTGTGTTTCATTGGTTTGGCTTCGGTGATACCAGGACCGGACAGGACCAGAGGGTGTTGAAGCCTTTGGAAGCAAATATTTTCAGCCGAGATGATTGAGCTAACAGACGGTGACCAGAAGAGCGGTGACTTTCACTCTGACGTGTCTGGATTTCGGGTTCAACGGATTGAGTAGCCGTTCAGGATTGTGTTAGTAATGGTTCACCCCAAGTATTTGATTTCCTCGGTGTCACCCATATGGGGTAGGGTTTCCCCTATCCGCCACACGGGATTATTATTATTGGCTCTGAGCACTATGGGACTCAACTGCTGAGGTCATTAGTCCCCTAGAACTTACAACTAGTTAAACCTAACTAACCTAAGGACATCACACACATCCATGCCCGAGGCAGGATTCGAACCTGCGACCGTAGCGGTCTCGCGGTTCCAGACTGCAGCGCCAGAACCACGCGGCCACATCGGCCTGCGATTATTATTATTATTATTATTATTATTATTGTTGTCCTCCCCCATGAACCATGGACCTTGCCGTTGGTGGGGAGGCTTGCGTGCCTCAGCGATACAGATGGCCGTACCGTAGGTGCAACCACAACGGAGGGGTATCTGTTGAGAGGCCAGACAAACGTGTGGTTCCTGAAGAGGGGCAGCAGCCTTTTCAGTAGTTGCAGGGGCAACAGTCTGGATGATTGACTGATCTGGCCTTGTAACAATAACCAAAACGGCCTTGCTGTGCTGATACTGCGAACGGCTGAAAGCAAGGGTAAACTACGGCCGTAATTTTTCCCGAGGGCATGCAGCTTTACTGTATGATTAAATGATGATGGCGTCCTCTTGGGTAAAATATTCCGGAGGTAAAATAGTCCCCCATTCGGATCTCCGGGCGGGGACTAATCAAGAGAATGTCGTTATCAGGAGAAAGAAAACTGGCGTTCTACGGATCGGAGCGTGGAATGTCAGATCCCTTAATCGGGCAGGTAGGTTAGAAAATTTGAAAAGGGAAATGGATAGGTTAAAGTTAGATATAGTGGAAATTAGTGAAGTTCGGTGGCAGGAGGAACAAGACTTCTGGTCAGGTGACTACAGGGTTATAAACACAAAGTCAAATAGGGGTAATGCAGGTGTAGGTTTAATAATGAATAGGAAAATAGGAATGCGGGTAAGCTACTACAAAACAGCATAGTGAACGCATTATTATGGCCAAGATAGATACGAAGCCCACACCTACTACAGTAGTACAAGTTTATATGCCAACTAGCTCTGCAGATGACTTAGAAATTGAAGAAATGTATGATGAAATAAAAGAAATTATTCAGATAGTGAAGGGAGACGAAAATTTAATAATCATGGGTGACTGGAATTCGAGTGTAGGAAAAGGGAGAGAAGGAAACGTAGTAGGTGAATATGGATTGGGGTTAAGAAATGAAAGAGGAAGCCGCCTGGTAGAATTTTGCACAGAGCACAACTTAATCATAGCTAACACTTGGTTCAAGATTCATAAAAGAAGGTTGTATACATGGAAGAAGCCTGGAGATACTGACAGGTTTCAGATAGATTACATAATGGTAAGACAGAGATTTAGGAACCAGGTTTTAAATTGTAAGACATTTCCAGGGGCAGATGTGGACTCTGGTCACAATCTAATCTGTAGATTAAAACTGAAGAAACTGCAAACAGGTTGTAATCGAAGGAGATGGAACCTGGATAAACTGAAAGAACTAGAGGTTGTACAGAGTTTCAGGGAGAGCATAAGGGAACAATTGACAGGAATGGGGGAAAGAAATACACTAGAAGAAGAATGGGTAGCTTTGAGGGATGAAGTAGTGAAGGCAGCAGAGAATCAAGTAGGTAAAAAGATGAGGGCTAGTAGAAATCCTTGGGTAACAGAAGAAATATTGAATTTAATTGATGAAAGGAAAAAACATAAAAATGCAATAAATGAAGCAGGCAAAAAGGAATACACACGTCTCAAAAATGAGATCGACAGGAAGTGCAAAATGGCTAAGCAGTGATGGCTAGAGGACAAATGTAAGGATTTAGAGGCTTATCTCACTAGGGGTAAGATAGATACTGCCTACAGGAAAATTAAAGAGACCTTTGGAGAAAAGAGAACCACTTGTATGGGCATCAAGAGCTTGTAGTCGAATTAAGTCGGGTGATGTTGAGGGTATTAGATTAGGAAATGAGACACTTAAAGTAGTAAAGGAGTTTTGCTATTTGGGGAGCAAAATAACTGATGATGGTCGAAGTAGAGAGGATATAAAATGTAGACTGGCAATGGCAAGGAAAGCGTTTCTGAAGAAGAGAAATTTGTTAACATCGAGTATAGATTTAAGTGTCAGGAAGTCATTTCTGAAAGTATTTGTATGGAGTGTTGCCATGTATGGAAGTGAAACATGGACGGTAAATAATTTGGACAAGAAGAGAATACAAGCTTTCGAAATGTAGTGCTACAGAAGAATGCTGAAGATTAGATGGGTAGATCACATAACTAATGAGGAGGTACTGAATAGGATTGCGCACAACTTGTCCAGAAGAAGGGATCGGTTGGTAGGACATGTTCTGAGGCATCAAGGGATCACCAATTTAGTATCGGAGGGCAGCGTGGAGGGTTTATAATCGTAGGGGGAGACCAAGAGATGAATACACTAAGCAGATACAGAAGGATGTATGTTGCAGTAGGTACTGGGAGATGAAGAAGCTTGCACAGGATAGAGTAGCATGGAGAGCTGCATCGAACCAGTCTCAGGACTGAAGACCACAACAACAACATTATTGTTGTTGTTGTGGTTATTATGTCATCAGCAAATCCGATATGGTGTATCATCCCACCACTGAAATAGATGTAAATTGTTCGATTTAGTATTTCCATCACATACATATGGGTTATAATTAAGTTACATTGCTACTAGTAGACACATTTCTCACTTTTCTTAGACAGTTGCTACCTGTTACACCATCATAGGAATTTATGTGCGCCGCATTGTTGCAATACAGACGTTTAAATTATCCGATTTCTGTAATTTCATTTTGATACCAGATCGTTCTAATCGGATTCAGCCAGTCAGTCGTAATGTGGATATCCTGCTACGACTCTCATGATATCATAGGCTGGGTAAACCACATTCGTAATCGGACTGTTGAATCTAGATCACTTATCTATGACCGGGCCTGAATTCTTAAACACTGTGGAAAATAATAATAGAATATTCTTATTACAAACACGTTATTTAAATATAAATATATGAACTAACGAGATAACAGTTTATTTACAGGAGCAGAGCCCCATCCATCATAGCAGAGCAGTGCGAGATTGGTTTCAGGGCCAAGAGAGGAAAAAGCTTTTGCCGTTTGTTCCACCATCATCGAACATCAACCAGATAGAGAATATGTGGGCAGAGGTAACAAGGTCATTGCCATGTGGACCTACAAATGCAAGGGACCGTTGGACGAATATAGAAAATGTATTGTGGGAAGTAAACCATCACGCTACACTGTCGACGACTTAATGAAATCAGTGGCCCTACGCCTTCGAGAAATCTTACGTAATGATCGTGGGTGGGATGGTTACTAAAAGTATACTCGTCCACAAAACCCATGTGGACAATTATCTGGTAATTGGTCAAACTTTGCTTTGTCGTAGCTCTTTAGCATACAAGTCCATTTACTTTTAGTCTCCTTCTTACAATTCTTGCAATGCAAGGTAATAGAAAAATCTTACCCACTCAACGCCAGCTGAGGAATTGACTGGTGCATGAGTTGTTCAACACACAGTAGTTCTCACCCTCACTGTTTGCTTGCGTGTGTGTGTGTGTGTGTGTGTGTTTTCGTGTTCACGCACAGTCTGAATCAATACTATTAACATTAGAGAGACAATCAACAATAAATATTGCATCAAATATGACTGTAAAGTATTTTAATGCGATGGGAAGTTACAAACTGAATTTTTACCCAACCCACGACCTGCATATTACGTTAAGTAAGATGTATTAACTCCATAGTATCGTTAGCAGAGACAGTGCGCTCTTGTTGTCGAGGGTCGCGACAAGTGCAGCGATTAGCAGTGGCCAATGCCGCCACTATTTGTTTACGTTGGCTGAGCGTGGATACTGCAGCAGACACTTCGCCATAAACAGAAAGAAATCACCTTGGCTCTGACTGTAGTGAGCGGATAGCACTGCGTGCGTGTTCTTATAGTAACCAACGTGAGACTCTACTCAGATGTGCCATGGAGCAATTGCAACGGGTATCATGGCATTAGTCATCAGAATATTAACCAGTGATGAAATGTCCACTTTATTTGAATCCCAAGAAAAAAGGAACCCACTCACAAAGGAATGTGAGGTGATATCAAGATTTATCCAACATACAAAAATTAACTGTAGGGCTTTCGTGTATGCTGTAGTAGCACACAAGGAAATATTATGTCTTGGAAGCGTATATTTCATTTCTTCTTCTCATATTAACGCCCTTGTTTTAGTATGAAGTGAGAAAATAAACAAAAAAATTAAAGTTCCTGACAAGCATATAAGTCATTTCCTCTCCTCATATCATCACTTTTGTTTTAGTATGAAGTAAAAAAATAAACAGTTTAGGGTTGTGAAGCATAATATGAGACCAGATTCTTATCGTAGGCGCTATCGGAAACGCATAAAGCAGAGAGCTGTCCATTCTTTTCTCCAACAGTCTTTTTCCTTTCATGCAATACTCCCGCTAGGAGATTCTTATTTAAGGACTTGTGGGCATCAAGTTCTTCAGCAGAATAAGCCTGTCTGTATTCAGCAATGACTGCCAGCTGCCACAACACTTCACAGAATCCATGCGGCAGGCAACACAACTTTGCGTGCACTTCAGACTTCATTCAGTAAGACGCCAGGTGATGGATGGAAACGTCAAATTAACGTCGTTTTCCGAGTCGTATTCAATCAAAATGGTTCAAATGGCTCTGAGCACTATGGGACTCAACTGCTGTGGTCATAAGTCCCCTAGAACTTAGAACTACTTAAACCTAACTAACCTAAGGACAGCACACAACACCCAGCCATCACGAGGCAGAGAAAATCCCTGACCCCGCCGGGAATCGAACCCGGGAACCCGGGCGTGGGAAGCGAGAACGCTACCGCACGACCACGAGATGCGGGCTGTATTCAATCCAGAATGAGGTGTTATTAAGGTAGTTAAGCGTTCTAGCAATTACACTTTTATAATTCCCATATGAGTATTTCGATAGCCAAAAGAAACCGCTTGTGTAAACCATCGGGAATTGCATTGATATCAAACTGCAAGAACTTGAGACAATACGCGGATTCTTCTATTCGCTGGGTGACCTGTTACTGTTATTTAGGATTCTCTCTGTCCTAGTCGTAATGCAAATGGAACTTCAGAGGCGCTTTCCGCTATTCTTGCCAAACGTCAGCAACTTGTAATCACTGCGATTCACAACTGCGTGTTGATAATGGTTCAGGTTGTCAGTAGTTGTGGTGGTGTTATAGTGTCAAACTGCGTTCACTAACGTTAATGGCGGCGCACATAATTTAGAGCTGACTACCTACTTAAGTAAAGATAGTGTTGTGGCGTCGTCGCTTCTCTTTATTTGGCTTCAGCTTGAGTAATCCGATTAAACGAACATAGTACTCCATTCGCGGGCTGCTAATGTTACAGTATGACGACAGAGATCATCGTTGGGGCATTACATTAATTTTGCAATGAATTGCTTTGCAAATATTACCCTTAGCTATGCAGCTGGAATGACTCATTACACAGGTACTCTATGTTGCACTTGGTTACGTGATCAGTTCGCTGCAATGCTGCTTCTACTGTTCGTAAATACTTGTATACTTCAAAAATGGTTCAAATGGCTCTGAGCACTATGGGACTTCACTTCTGAGCTCATCAGTCAGCTAGAACTTAGAACTACTCAAACCTAGCCGCGCGGGTTTAGCAGAGCGGTCTGAGGCACTGCAATCGTGTACTACGCGGCTGGTCCCGGCGGAGGTTCGAGTTCTCCCTCGGGCATGGGTGTGTGTGTTAGTCATTAGTATTATTTAGGTTAAGTAGTGTGTTAGCTTAGGGACTGATGACCTTAGCATTTAAGTCCCATAAGATTTCACACACATTTCTTTTAACTTAAACCTTAGGACATCAGACACATCCATGCCAGAGACAGTATTCGAACGTGCGACGGTAGCGGTTGCGCAGTTCCAGACCGTAGATCCTAGAACCGCTCGGCCACTCCGGCCGGCATACTTGTACACTGACCATTAGTTATTTGACTAAATATGAACTACAATCTGATTCGCATATATAAGACATGGGCTAGCGTTGGGACAAAGCAATGACTACGGGGTTGGATGCCGTTGAAGTCCTGTTACATTGATGGCAAGACTAATGTTCGCAAATCACCTCTATTGCCTCAAAAAATAATTGCATTTTAAATATCGAAGGACCGACGTCCACACTGTCACAGCGCGTTGAAATACAGCAACGACGGCAGATGTAAATTTGTGACCGACTGGGCTTAGAACCTGGACCTCCTGCTTACTAGACACACGTGCTGATCACTGCACTATTTTTTTTTTTTTTAAGTTGGGTAGACCTTCAGCACCAGGTAGGCGGAGGCGAAGAGGGGAGGGGTCCAATATCCGAGGCCTGGCGACAATGCCTCCCCCATACCTATCCCTGAGCAGCTGCATTGTTCCCATGTATTCCATGTTTGCACCCATATATTACTTTAAATTGTAGAACAAAATTGATGTAGTTATTAAGGTAAAATAAATTACAGATTGCAGCCTCCAATGGCGTGCGTTACTTGTAGAACATAACTTATAACAGTAAAAAGGGTGACGGAAAAATACATAGCAAACATTCATTCAGAAATATATTCACAGTTTAAGCTAATATGCACTGGATGCATATGAGGTCTGTAACGAAGCCATTTAGTTTTCAACAAATGAAAGAAATTTCGGAGCCGGAGGGGTTCTGCCAAATTAGAACAGTTCTGATTTTAGAATCAACGTAAAAGAATATTCCTGGGATATAAAAAGTGAAAGAATAGTATTCTGCTTAAGAATATTCCAGGAATAAAAAAAAGTGGAAGAATAGTATTCTGCTTCTAATCAAAAAAACTGCCCACCTCTTTGTAGCCCACATATAGATAAAAAATTGAAACCATTCCTTATATTTGTTATTCTTATTCAGCTTAAAATGTTCTCCTGTAATGTAAAACATGTACTCTTCTAGGTTCTAAGTTTTGTTAGTTACGACGTAAAACAGAAACTGTCCAAGAAGCCACGAATAACTGTTATTCTTAGCGGACGGGTAACATTTCCAGTCGGGTTGTAAAGCTTCAGTTATCGGTATATGACTGTCAGCGGTTCTGTTGATAGTGCTAATTTCTTCCTAGTCCAGTTCCAAATTCTGATTCTATTTTCACATAAGAAGATGTGCGCTACAGTTTCTACAAGCCGACATTTGTCGTAGTATGGAGATGGTCTCAATTTGATTTTCCATAATCGTTCCGCTGTGGGTATGCCTTCGTTTACAACGTCGCACCATAAGGCACTGACTCTAGTTGGTAGAATTTTATTGTTGATTTTTCCCAGACGTTCCTCCAGTTTCTTTGTAGGTTAGTTTATCGGATTTGGTTGGTGAAAACGATGTCTGGTAATATAATCATAGACGGTTCTAGTGTTGGTTTGTGCTGGTGGAAGTCTTATACAGCTCCAATCGCCATAGTACTTTCCGATGTAATCTAGGCTGGCATGCTACATTAACAGGAGCGTTCCTATCCCCAGGATCTAACGAGAGGAACAGAAGTTTCGTGATGCCTGTCTTAGTGGCATGTATTAGTTTAAAAGTACGTCTTTAATTCCAGGTCCTCCGTTTTGCCTCTGCAAAGTCGCCGTGTGGAAGGATACTTTGGAGATATTTTGTTTCCACACATAGCAAGAGGCTACATCTAATATTTTATGTGCAGTGACCTGTGGTATCGGTAAGACTGCTACGACGTGATATATTTTGCTAAGTATGTATGTATTTATAAACTGAACTTTCTGTAGTCGTTTTAACGATCGCGTGCCACGCTCCTTCAACAAGGTTCCGATGACATTAAGTTTCCGCTCCCAATTGTTCGTGGCCATGCGCTTGGGATTCCCCTTTAATCACAGTCCGAGTTGGAGTCTCTCATCAGTTACATCTAACCAGTGCGCACCTATTGTACTATCGTAAGAACCGAGATTCAGTATTTTGGATTTAAAATTTTATAAATTTCTAGTAGGAACTTATGAGACCAAGCTGCTTAGGTCATCGGTCCCTAAGCTTAGACACTACTTAATCTAACTTAAACTGACTTACGCTGTGGACAACACACACACATGCCGGAGGGAGGACTCGAACCTCCGACGGTGGGCACTGTCGGGACACAGCAGCCAACCTCTCTGCAGCACCTACACCTACACGACAGACGCGAATTCCCATCTTTGCCGCACACGCAGTATCCTCCGCCCCCGCCCCTCCCCCCCCTATCTCCCCCTCCCCCCCCCCCCCGGCCACTATTCCACTCCACTCGCTCGCGGCCACACTGTATTCCCGCGAGGGTTCGGACGATGTCGTCCGTCTAGCACTGAAAACTTTGGATGACCCGTTGAGACCCAAATAATAACACCGAATGTTTCAGGAGGAATAGTAAATATTGTAGGAGGTGGTAGTATAGACAAATTGCAGAAGAAAATGCCACATAACAGCCTCTATATGGATATATGTGCGGTGTCTGTTCTTTCGGAAATGTACGAAAGAAAAGACACTACGAATCCGGATTCGAACTTGGTCAGGCACAAATTTTCATCTGACGCCGTTGTTCTATTTTAATTCCCATGACAGCCTGGACATCTGTCCTTCAATCTTTAACTGATTAACAAGGCTGTCTATTTCGATTCGTAGTGTCTGTTCTTTCGGAAATGTCCGAAAGAACACACACACACACACACACACAGACGCACACACACACACACACACACACACACACACACACACACACATTTTTATCTTAAGTGCTATTCGGAAAATGTTTGGCAACTCAGTGATAGTGCCGGACTGCAGCTGCATCAGCCTACTCATTTCACTAGATATACACTCCTGGAAATGGAAAAAAGAACACATTGACACCGGTGTGTCAGACCCACCATACTTGCTCCGGACACTGCGAGAGGGCTGTACAAGCAATGATCACACGCACGGCACAGCGGACACACCAGGAACCGCGGTGTTGGCCGTCGAATGGCGCTAGCTGCGCAGCATTTGTGCACCGCCGCCGTCAGTGTCAGCCAGTTTGCCGTGGCATACGGAGCGCCATCGCAGTCTTTAACACTGGTAGCATGCCGCGACAGCGTGGACGTGAACCGTATGTGCAGTTGACGGACTTTGAGCGAGGGCGTATAGTGGGCATGCGGGAGGCCGGGTGGACGTACCGCCGAATTGCTCAACACGTGGGGCGTGAGGTCTCCACAGTACATCGATGTTGTCGCCAGTGGTCGGCGGAAGGTGCACGTGCCCGTCGACCTGGGACCGGACCGCAGCGACGCACGGATGCACGCCAAGACCGTAGGATCCTACGCAGTGCCGTAGGGGACCGCACCGCCACTTCCCAGCAAATTAGGGACACTGTTGCTCCTGGGGTATCGGCGAGGACCATTCGCAACCGTCTCCATGAAGCTGGGCTACGGTCCCGCACACCGTTAGGCCGTCTTCCGCTCACGCCCCAACATCGTGCAGCCCGCCTCCAGTGGTGTCGCGACAGGCGTGAATGGAGGAACGAATGGAGACGTGTCGTCTTCAGCGATGAGAGTCGCTTCTGCCTTGGTGCCAATGATGGTCGTATGCGTGTTTGGCGCCGTGCAGGTGAGCGCCACAATCAGGACTGCATACGACCGAGGCACACAGGGCCAACACCCGGCATCATGGTGTGGGGAGCGATCTCCTACACTGGCCGTACACCACTGGTGATCGTCGAGGGGACACTGAATAGTGCACGGTACATCCAAACCGTCATCGAACCCATCGTTCTACCATTCCTAGACCGGCAAGGGAACTTGCTGTTCCAACAGGACAATGCACGTCCGCATGTATCCCGTGCCACCCAACGTGCTCTAGAAGGTGTAAGTCAACTACCCTGGCCAGCAAGATCTCCGGATCTGTCCCCCATTGAGCATGTTTGGGACTGGATGAAGCGTCGTCTCACGCGGTCTGCACATCCAGCACGAACGCTGGTCCAACTGAGGCGCCAGGTGGAAATGGCATGGCAAGCCGTTCCACAGGACTACATCCAGCATCTCTACGATCGTCTCCATGGGAGAATAGCAGCCTGCATTGCTGCGAAAGGTGGATATACACTGTACTAGTGCCGACATTGTGCATGCTCTGTTGCCTGTGTCTATGTGCCTGTGGTTCTGTCAGTGTGATCATGTGATGTATCTGACCCCAGGAATGTGTCAATAAAGTTTCCCCTTCCTGGGACAATGAATTCACGGTGTTCTTATTTCAATTTCCAGGAGTGTAGTTGTAACTTTCTGAACAATTCCTGTTTAATAAGTGACAGCGACAGTGTCTCTCGCCGTTTACTTTGTCGGAAACCTACTTCTTTCTGCCCTAGCCTATACTATAGCAATTAGTGATTGCTCACATTCTTGATACCTCAGTGGACGTGCTACTGCAACTGTAGCCAAAGATTCAAATACCGCTGGAAAAGTATGTTTCAAGTCAGATGGTTTTGTTGCTCCCCTACTGTCATTGAAAACGATCACAACGAAATTAAGTATAGGTATCCTATGAAACCCTTGAGTTCATACTGCGGTGCTGTGAAGATGAAGAAAGTAGTTTTTCACAATTATCAGATAACAGATGGAATTTGTCAGATTCCACTAATTATGATTGTATTATTAACTGTTGGCTTACAGGCGCTTTTCTGCCGCTTATTGTAACTGTTATTTGAATGTTAGAGATGGAAGAATAGAAACAGCAAATTTTCGCCATATGGAATGTTCGAATTCACCTTAAGTGTTCATGTTTCGAGCAAAGGCAGAGTATGCGTCAGGAAAGCTGACAACAATAAGCCAGGCCATGCCTGTCTTCTGGCGGATGTGTCAATGACAGTGATCTCAATAATATATTTGTACAGCAAAGATACAATGCCAACTCAACCACCGTAAAAGCTCCAAAATTGTGAATCGCGTCTGGTTAATACGCTTTCAAGGTTTCGGTCTGAGTAAGACAGTAAAACACAAATAATTGTCGCAGTTATTAATTTATGACATTTAGTTTGCATTCAGTGCGTCGATGTATTACAAGTAATTGCACTCTAGCCCCTAAACCTAGTTACAGAAATGCGAATAAGGTTCATTGACATATAATTAATATCTTGCAGCCCTTGCCACCCGCAACTTTGAGACGAAGCTATAGTCACTTCCGAGGTCACTCACAGAACACATCAGCTGGTATGCTTCCTGGCAGTATAACTGAAACTTGGCAACAGCGCAGAATATGTTTGGCAACTCTGTGACCGACGAGTTACTTCCTTGATGGCACCGAACTATCCTACTAAATTCACTTGATATTATCGTGTCATTTCAATTGAATACTGTGAGTGATTTTCTCTTGAGATGTGACATAAGGATATGAGTTAATGCTTTTGAGTCAACGAAAGTGGTTCCACACGGGAAATACAACTACTCTTGTCTCTTATGTTGCGATTTATCTGACATAGCGGCTACTGAGCCAATAAGTACATCAAAGACCCGCACCTGTTCGCTAGCTCCTAGGTAAGGCCCGCTCGGTAGCTCAGCGTGTTCGGTCAGAGAGTTAGTTACCCTCTGTAATAAAAAACTGAGTGAACGGATCAACAAAGAACCTGAACGGGTGTCATCGGACGTCTGCCACGAACAAATCCAAAGAGCAACATAGAACAAACTGAGATTAAAAAAAAGGTAACGTGGCCTTTTGTCGCCTTTCGAGACTCGCTGAAAGCCAGATTTTTAATTCTTTTGTAGCAGAGCTACAATCAGGCAGATACAAATTCAATGAGCGAATCGTAAGACAACGCTCTAGCAAAATTCGTCATGCTCCTTTTAGTAACCCTTAGTGTCAAAGCTAAAACCGTACAGTACTGCCAAATTCATAATGCCACTTTTCCTTTCTGTCGACATATTTTTGTTGTTGTGAATATTTAATTTTATCTATGAACTGCCACATTTTCATAATACTTGCGAAGCAAATCATGTGGAGTAACACTGTGGAAAAAGCACTACCCTTTCTGGACGCCCTCTGTATTTTCCTGGATGTCGAGGCGGTTCTAGTAATGCGACCTTCGAGTAAATGGTTAGATATGAAGAATGTAGTGGTGAATGAACTCATAGATGAGCTGAATGCGAGAGACTACTCTTGAAAAAAATACGTAGACGATTTATTCACAGTAAGACTTAGAAAATTTGCTAGTACTGTTAAACCTATGTGCACTGAACATTGTGAAAAAGTATTTAAAGACGAGCCCCACGAAAATTGGTGTATTATTTATGGGGAAGCATATCCAGCACACATCTGAAATATTATGTTTCTCGATGAAACTTTAGATAGGGTTGTAGTGTATCTAGACGAAGCCCTGGATGGAAAACTATTATGAACACCTCACATAAAGAATATGTTCCACTGCGAAAGATAATCTTATTAGCACTAGAAGCTGCTGTAGGGTAAACTGGGGTCTAAACCCAGTACGTACTGGATATACACCTCTGAAAAAAGACCAATGATAATTTATTGGACTATAATATGAACAAAGTCGAACAGAAGGTGGGTGCTACGGAGTCTGGCAAAGTGCAGAGACTGGCCTGCTTTCACAAACAGAGGGAATTAGCAGGACATCCACTCTCGGAATGGATATTATGCTAGACATGCCCGCCTTACACCTGTGGCTTAAAATGGAGGCAGTAACCCCAACAAACTCAAAGAAAGGCAAATGAGGACATTCAAAGATGATTTTCAAAAATTCCCGCACCAACTCTAATGCACATTTGACTTCTGTTGATAACACCACATATAGCTCTTCTAAGGTTCTTTTATGAGGACTGCAATATTCATAAATCGAACGATCAAATCGGCTGTTGGGTTTCCTTTCTCTTTGTAGACGTCGCCTTTAACCATCCCCGCAGGCAAAAATCCAATGAGATAAGGTCTGGGGACCTTGAAGGCCAAGAAAAGTGCCCATATCTAATGATCCATTTTCCGCGAAATGTTAGGTTTGGATAATGTGTCACCAGACGACTAGAATCTGCAGGAGCACTGTCATGCTGGAGGAACATACGCATTCTTGTAGCCAAATGAACCTGCATCTCGGTTCTTACAATAGTGCAATAGGTGCGCACTGGTTAGATATAACTGATGAGAGACTCCAACTCGGATTGTGGTTAAGGGCGAATCCCAAGCGCATGGCCACGAACAATTGGGAGCGGAAACTTCATGTCATCGGAACCTTGTTGAAGGACCATGACATGCGATCGTTAGACCGACTGCAGAACATTCAGTTTATAAATACATACATACTTAGCAAAGTATATCATACCGCAGCAGTCTTACCGATACCGCAGGCCACTCCACACAAAATATTAGCTGTAGCCCCTTGGTATGTGTGGAAACAAAATATCTTCAAAGTATCCTTCCGCACGGCGACTTTGCGGAAGCAAAACGGAGGACCTGGAATTAAAGACGTACGTTTAAACTAATACATGCCACTAAGACAGCCATTACGAAACTTCTGTTCCACTCGTTCAATCCTAGGGATAGGAACGCTCCTGTTAATGTAGCATGCCAGCCTAAATTACGTCGGAAAGTACTGTGGCGATTGGAGCTGTATAAGACTTCCACCAGCACAAACCAAAACTAGAATAACAGTTATTCGTGCCTTCTGGGACAGTTTCTGTTTTACGTCGTAAGAAACAAGACTTAGAACCTAGAGGAGTACATGTTTTGTATTACAGAGAACATTTTAAACTAAAGAAGAATAACAAATATAAGGAATGGTTTCAAATTGTTTTATCTATTGCTTTATGTGGGCTACAAAGAGGAGGACAGTTTTATTTGTTAGAAGCAGAATACTATTCTTCCTTTTTTTTTAATTCCTGGAATATTCTTTTACGTTGGCTCTTGTTGTCACCGCCAGACACCACACTTGCTAGGTGGTAGCCTTTAAATCGGCCGCCGTCGGTTAGTATACGTCGGACCCGTGTGTCGCCACTATCAGTGATTGCAGACCAAGCGCCGCCACACGGCAGGTCTAGAGAGACTTCCTAGCACTCGTCCGAGTTGCACAGCCGACTTTGCTAGCGATGGTTCACTGACAAATTACGCTCTCATTTGCCGAGACGATAGTTAGCATAGCCTTCAGCTACGCCATTTGCTACGACCTAGCAAGGCGCCATTATCATTTGTTGTTTATCTTGGGATGCATGTACAGTCAGACCGATGTTCACCAATTATGGATTAAAGTTAAGTATTCCAGCAGCTACGTACTTATCTTGATAGTATAATTACTTTACCTGTTCCAGACCTCACGCCAGCCTGCGTGAGCTTAAACGCGTGCCTTTCGGCTTCCTCCAAACCCCGTGAATTGGCTCTTGCCAATTCACAACAGTTCTAAAATCAGAACTGTTCTAATTTGGCAAAACCCCTCCGGCTCCGAAATTTCTTTCATTTGTTGAAAAATAAATGGCTTCGTTAAAGACCTCATATGCATCCGGTGCTTAATAACTTGAACTGTGAATATATTTCTTAATGAATGTTTGTAATGTATTTTTCCGTCACCCTTTTCACAATTATAAGTTACGTTCTACAAGGAACGCACGCCATTGGAGGCTGCAATCTGTAATTTATTTTACCTTAGTAACTACATCAATTTTGTTCTACAATTTAAAGTAATATATGGGTGCAAACATGGAATACATGCGAAAAATGCAGCTGCTCAGTGACAGGTATGGGGGAGGCATTGTGGCCAGGCCTCGGATCTTGGACCTCTCCCCCTTTGCCTCCGCCTACCTGGTGCTGCAAGGGGGAAACCCTACCCCATATGGGTGGTAGCGAGGAAATAAAATACTGCCGGCCGTGTGGCCGAGCGGTTCTAGGCGCTACAGTCTGTAAGCGCGACCGCTATGGTCGCAGGTTCGAATCCTGTCTCGGGTATGGATGTGTCCGATGTCCTTAGGTTAGTTACGCTTAAGTAGTTCTAAGTTCTAGCTGACTGATGACCTCAGAAGTTAAGTCCCATAGTGCTCACAGCCATTTAAACCGTTTTTGAAGTATACAAGTACTTACGAACAATAGAAGCAACATTGCAGCGAACTGATCTCTTAAGCAAGTGCAACATAGCGTACCTGTCTAGTGAGTTATTCCAGCTGCATATCTGAGGGTAATATTTGCAAAGCTATTCATTGCAGAATTAATGTAACACCCGCACGATGATCTCTGTCGTCATACTGTATCATTAGCAGCCTGCGAATGGAGTACTATGTTCGTTCAATCGGATTACTCAAGCTGAGGCCAAATAAAGAGAAGCGACGACGCCACAACACTATCGTTACTTAAGTAGGTAGTCAGTGCTAAATTATGTGCGCCGCCATTAACGCTACTGAACGCAGTATGACAGTATAACACCACCACAGCTACTGACAACCTGAATCATTATCATCTCGCAGTTGTGACTCGCAGTGATTACAAGTTGCTGACGTTTGTCAAGAATAGCGGAAAGCGCCTCCGAAGTTCCATTTGCACTACGACTAGGATGGAGAGAATCCTAAATAACAGTAATAGGTCACCCAGCAAATAGAAGAGTCCACGTATTGTCTCAAGTTCTTGCAGTTTGATATCAATGCAGTTCCCGATGGTTTCACACAAACGGTTTCTTTTGGCTATCGAAATACTCATATGGGAATTATAAAAGTGTAATTGCTAGAACGCTCAACTACCTTAATAACACCTCATTCTGGATTGAATACGACTCGGAAAACGACGTTAATTTGACGTTTCCATCCATCACCTGGCGTCTTACTGAATGAAGTCTGAAGTGCACGCACAGTTGTGTTTCCTGCCGCATGGATTCTGTGAAGTGTTGTGGCAGCTGGCAGTCATTGCTGAATACAGACAGGCTTATTCTGCTGAAGAACTTGATGCCCACAAGTCCTTAAATAAGAATCTCCTAGCGGGAGTATTGCATGAAAGGAAACAGACTGTTGGAGAAAAGAATGGACAGCTCTCTGCTTTATGCGTTTCCGATAGTGCCTACGATAAGAATCTGGTGTCATATTATGCTTCACAACCCTAAACTGTTTATTTTTTTACTTCATACTAAAACAAAAGTGATGATATGAGGAGAGGAAATGACTTATATGTTTGTCAGCAACTTTAATTTTTTGGTTATTTTCTCACTTCATACTAAAACAAGGGCGTTAATATGAGAAGAGGAAATGAAATATACGCTTCCAAGACGTAATATTTCCTTGTGTGCTACTACAGCATACACGAAAGCCCTACAGTTAATTTTTGTATGTTGGATTGTAACACCCCACCCGTCACTTATCTGGTTTTGGCGTGTGCTCACCTCAGCTAATTGACTAACAGATCAACAGAGAGAGCAATATAAGATAATGCAAAGAAAGTAATAAGGCCCTGTGATTCCTGAGCCGGCCGAAGTGGCCGTGCGGTTAAAGGCGCTGCAGTCTGGAACCGCAAGACCGCTACGGTTGCAGGTTCGAATCCTGCCTCGGGCATGGATGTTTGTGATGATGTCCTTAGGTTAGTTAGGTTTAACTAGTTCTAAGTTCTAGGGGACTAATGACCTCAACAGTTGAGTCCCATAGTGCTAAGAGCCATTTGTGATTCCTGATTGAACTGCGGTGGCAGTGTTGACATTAATTCATTCAGAATTGATCACTTTTAATTAAAAAGGGGCGCACATTGATGTTTATATGCAGCTATTGAACACCAGATGCAAATGTCGAACATAAAATTAATTAAGAAAGTGACTTGGGATTTCAACTACTTGATTGAAAATAGATGCAGTCAATTATCACAAATTTATTTTAACTCACGACCTTCAATCATCACATTACATGACTCTCCTACCAGGCAGAGGTAATAAATTGCGTTTGCGTGAAGTAAAGCTTGATAACTCAAGAGTAATTCCTACCCACTGACCTAGGCATAATGCGAAGTGCAAGAAGAATTCTACAGTACATGGCCCATGAAACCCTCGTGGAAACTTTGCCGACGTGATCCAACAAATTAATCAGTGGCCGGAGCGGGCGCAATATCACCGAATTCAGCGTGGCGGAGCGGCGTCGTTGTGTGGACGTCGGCCGACCTTGTGCTGCTGCAAGGCTGCGCTCGTCTATTCAGTCCTAGCTATCTTGCTCAGTACATAGCTGAACCAAAACTTTCTATCTCCAGGTTCAATCGTTCCAATTGCTAAGTCCTAATCTGCAGAGATGCTCACTCTTTCTCAGGCAAGCTGAGTAAAGTTACGCCACGTCCGCATTCTAGGCAAGCTGGGAACGGAAGACCTCTACTGAGACTTCTGCCAGTCTGCTCTTCGCCTCGGTTTCCCCTCCAGCAAAATCACTTACGCCAATTGCAGCGCAAGTCACGTTAATTATGCGTCGTTTCCCAGCGCTGACCAATGCCTGCTCTGGGAAGTGAACAAATTCCCACAAAATTTCCCTTCCTCTCAACTTCTTCTATTTAGCTACCCCCAGGCCACCCATCAAGGTTAACGTCTGCACAAACACCAAGTTTTCCGGAATCCTGACTCCCAGGAGAGTACTTCAAATACCTTGGTCCTATGTTCCCATCGGAGGCCGGCTTATTTCATGCTGTCGCTCTTCACCTGATTTACTTCAGGCTCTGCGGACCGTGAATTCACCGTGAAGTTGCTGTAGTCACGAACACGCATATTTTGACCTCTGTTGACCGCTCCACCGTAGCTTTGAGCGGCTTTCTCGCATGTTTCACAGAAAACGGGATGACAGACATTTATCAGCAGGCGTAAAGTTCTCCGTCTGTTTCCCGGTACAGCAGCATGGAGTCGGGGTCAACCACCCACTCACTGTCACTCATCTTAAGGCGGCTGGAGTCTGCACACAGTTACCGCTTTCTCAGAGCTTGAGTGACCCTAAGCTTCCTATTGTCACTTCCCTTTGGCGCTCCCCCGGCTGGCCACGGTCAACTCTAAATGCTTCTGTGGGGTAAACTAGCGTCCAATAAATCGACTCGTTTCCACAAAGTTTTCATGTTGTGTGAATTACTTCAAAACCATCACCCAACATTAATTATGCTACTACGTCCCTAATATACTCTCTACAAGATGCAATGTGCCTTGTCAGTCATTTTGTTCAGCGCTGCTGCTCACTCATCGAGGGTTAGGTGATCTTTCATGACTTAATGAAAGGGCATAGTTCTTGCCATCTTACATAGCTCCTTTCTTCAAGTCAGTTTTGTAGTACAGGTGATGACTCCTGTGGTGTTACCACCTGTGGTACAAAATTAATATCTCCATAACTGGTATTTTTAATCTGTTCGCGTGAGTAGTTACGGGCGATTGATTACCACTGCCTCCTCTCTGTTGCAAACTCCCACTCATTCGTAGGGTACCTGCCTTCAATGACTGGATTTACTGTTAAAGACATGGTCATTATTTAGTCTAATTTTACTTTAATCTCTGCCGATTCCTGAGACAATTATTGGTCAGAGTACTCAAAAGAAAACTACAATTATATTACAAGGACACACGTCGCAAAGGGCAAATGCACATGTTTAAGCACCTCTGTGCTTGTCATTTGAATGTCAAGACCCGCAATTATAACTTAAGGTCCATTCACTCTCAGTTATCCATCCCTACTCGACTTAAATTCCTAAAAACATACATGAACAATATTCATGTAACATTTTGTGAAGTTGATAGCGGTTGCTCTCATTCAATTATATGTGAACACCCGTTTGATATTTTATAAATAAAGATTTTTTGTCTCACTGTCTCTGGACGTTTATATTGTGCATGGTGTAAGTGTCATCTTTACACAATTCAACAAGGTCTGGCCCAGTCCAGTGTCTGGGATTGTGTACACACATGTACCCTTTTTTTTATACATATCTATAAAACACAACCAAAATAACAAGAATCCTCGCGTATTGAGCAACCACTTTTGTGTATTTGTAAGAAGGTAAAAGTATGAAATTTTATTCTAACACAAACAGACGTGGCATGACAAATATATGACGTTTTAACAAATGGCACATTTATAAAATCATAACCTTCTTATAACATAATTCATAAACAGAACAAATGAGTACATTCGTTGTGGCGCATGTTATTCATTTGAATCCACACTGACACACTCACACACACGGCACAAGTTTCTTGCAGGAACGGAAGTGACATTAGTTCTGACTAGCAAGTTGAGGGATGGCTAACGGCTGTAAGAGAGCAACGTCGATTACGGAGATGGCGCCACAGGCGCCCGCATCTTCTTGAGGCAGGATGCTCTCACCTAAGAGCTCGTTGTTGACATCTTGTACGACAGGCCCAAGATCCCATCGGTGCATCTATGATCGGTGACCTCTCGCAGCTCAGCCACAGGTCATTGCTCCTTCTATAGACGTTTTAGGGCAAGGGAGGGACCGTGATCAGACGAGAGCCTATTTTTTTGCTCAGGCCCTCAAAGTTGGTGCCATTAGGCACAAAAGGTCATCTGGGCTGTCGCTCTACCTGACGTGGCGAGCAACAAATATAGAAACCTTCTTGGACCTCTTCATTGCTGCCCCCGATCCGTACCGTGTACAGAGACCAGGACCGACCTCTTTGTCGTACACAGAGGTGCTGGATGCCACCTCTCCTTGGCTGCTGAGTTGACCACCGTCCCCGTCGATTCAGGGCGTGGTCAGCATGCCATCAACATCATCAGCTGTGTGCCCCCCTCATTGCTGTCGTCCTCGTTCCTTGTCAGCTCGTGTGTGGTGTACCAGGTGTCGTAGCTTCAACTCGCTCTTGCTCAGTTACGCCACCTTAACACACTAAGACAACTAATTTTAGTACATGGAAAGTGCTCATGTTTAACCATCAGTAACATACATTTTTTTATACATAAACATAAAAAATGTACAAGACAACTTGCTTCACAGTCGTTCACACACACACACACAATCAAGGGATAGGGAATCAATATTATCTGGACAGGATCCCATCACCATTTCTAACTACCAATTCCTACGACTAACACGGTGTTGGCCAACCCGACTACATATCTACTATTTACTACTTTTTATCTCTAATCTTGTTTTTTCTTCTGAATTCCCTATGAGGCAGACGTTCCTCTTATTGTGCCTGCGAACATGTATAATACACAACAAACTTAGACATATGTCAGTCTTACCAAGACTTTTTTGTTGGAAGTTTGGATAGCGTCCTTTATCGTGTTCTATTGCGATACTTCTTCTCTCCTCTATTTTATTCCCGTTTTCTCCTTTTGTCACGAATGGTTTTATAATGCCTGTAAACATGTTTCGGATTAACAATGTCATAATGGCAAAACACAAATATAGCTCACTGCTCACACTCGCAGTTGTTACTGTGGTGTCACCGCTAGACACCACACTTGCTAGGTGGTAACTTAAATCGGCCGCGGTCCTGTAGTACATGTCGGACCCGCGTGTCGCCACTGTGTAATCGCAATCCTAGCGCCACCACATGGCAGGTCACAAGACACGGACTTGACCTCGCCCCAGTTGTACGGACGACATAGCTTGCGACAAGACCTACCAAGTATTCCTCTCATTTGCCGAGAGACAGATTAAATAGCCTTCAGCTAGTCCATCGCTACTACCTAGCAAGGCGCCATGTGTATCATTGCTAATTGCTTACTACTATGCAAGAGATGTATTTCAACAAGAACAAGACTACATTAAAGTTAAGTATATTAAAATCTCTCTTCTTTTCTTTATAGTTTTCATCCAGTCTCCTGTTTCAGAATTTACGCCCGTCTGCGTTAGTTTCGCGTGCACCTAGCCACTCATTGTGTCGAGACCTTAGGGAATCGACACAACAGTTACACTATCTTGGTATCAACAAGTATATCTGGCGTATCAGTGCTGCTGTTCGCTCTGTAGATGATTACATCCGGTTCATTTTAACATACACTGGGTGCGCTAATTCACGCAACTGCGCATAGCTGTCCACCTCTTACTTGTTCAGGCCATACGAGATGCGTCGGTGCGTCCTCGTAACGACCTACAGGACTGGCCACCTTAAATATGTTCTCCAATGACGGAGATACAATTACGGGGAACTTTTCTGTAATTTACAGAGTTCCTAATCAATCCTTTTCTACGGGTACGCCCAGAAATACTTGTATTCCATTCTTTAATCATGTGTTTTTACAAAATAATCTAGTGCTTCACTTTCACAGCATCGAGAGGCGAGATATCATTATTAATAATAAAACACAAAATATAGGCACATATAAACGAGACTTTCTACCACTAAGATCAGTACATACACAAACAAACAAGACACTTTAACAAAATCCTTATTCTAAGCCTATATTTAATACAATTCCATGTACAAAATCTGCAGTTCATCATTCCACAAATGCCTTTACATGTGCTATCGGATGCACTCCCAGTGATTTTCCTGTTTTTATGGATCCTACTTCCAATGCGTTGGCATGCACTATTCTCCGCACGCACACAGGCCCACTATACGCGGCGAAAAATTTGTGGCACAACTTCCTTTGCTTGTTTGACAGCCAGTGTGTCTTAATGAGTACCTTTTCCCCAACCACAAATTGTCATACTCGCGTCCTTTTATCCGCTCGTGCTTTGCGCTTCTCGCCTGCACGTCGGATATTTTGTAGGGCTTCCTCCATGACGGTCCCATGTCGCTGACGTGTTCTTGGAGGAAACTCCACTAACTGACGGAGCCTGTCCGGCGGGTCCCGGTTCTTTAGTACCGTAATTGGAGTTAACAGTGTGGTGCTGTGGGGTATCTCATTAATTACTTCCTGGAAATCTTTGATGCAGATGTCCCACGTGGGGTGCTTCTTACTGCAGTACAATCTGCAAAGGTTTCGTAAATCCTTTATTGTTCTTTCAGAGGGATTAGAACTGGGGTGGAAGCGGGATATGAAAACTGGTTTAATTCCATGACTTTCAAGTGTTCTCTTCCATACCTCCGACCTGTACTGTGGCCCATTGTCTGACAAAATATACTCTACTGGCCCTACCTGTGCCAGGAAATCTTTACGCAGCGCCCGGCTCACCGTTGTCAAGGTTGCTCTTTTCAATGGTGTCAGGGTGACGTACTTACACGTTGATTCTGAGACCACCATGATGTATCTATAACCCCTTTGTGTGGTTGGTAACGGACCCATCAAGTCCGCCGCCGCTGTTTGTCTTAATTTCTCCGGAATAATGGGGTACAGAGGCGGCTGCATGGCTACAGTACTTGTTTTCGCCTTCTCACACTTCTTACATACCGCGAGAACCTTACGTATTCGTCTCTCCATGTTTTTGAAGTGACAGACGCTTTTTAGTGTCAGGAAGCACTTCCTGGGTCCGAAGTGAGCGTAACTGAGATGTGTATACCAGATGAGTTTGTTTATTACTTCCTCTGGCACACACACAACCCACAACGTCTCACCCGGATTTCTTCTGTAAAACAGAACCCCCTTTCTTAACAGATAATGCTGCCTAAGCCTGGCTTGCGTTCTATCTTCCACTTTTTTTTTATTCCTCTCAGCACAGGATCTTTGTCTTCTTCTCGCCCAATATCACGCATTGTCACTGTGATATAATTTTCAAATGCCAATTTTCGTAGATAGAACAAGGAGAAATGTTCTTGTTCCAGTTCTTCAGCCTGATAATCGCTTATCCCCAGAGGCGAACGGGATAGTGCATCCGCTATTACATTTGTGGGTCCCGGTACGTAGACTATTGTGAAATTGAATTCCTGGAGGACAGCAACCCATCTCCCATGCGTTAATTTGGCAGTAAGTAAGAACTCCAGAGCTCTATGATCGGTATAGACATGTGTCTTACGTCCGAATAAAAGTACTTGAACTTCTGGAACCCCCACACTATCGCGAGGGCCTCCAGTTCGGTTACTGAGTAGTTCCTTTCGCTTTTACTCAGCACCCGACTCCCGAACGCGATCGTTTTGTGTATCTTTACTCCTTCTTCTTCATATTCTTGGAAGTCCATTACGCCTAGCCCGGTTTTCGCGCTATCCGCGGCCATACAGAAGTCGTGCGCCAGATCAGGATGTGACAGAATCGGAGCCTTTACCAGAGCTGATTTTAGCATAATGACTTCGCTTTCTGCATCATTGTCCCATTCCCACGCCGCATTCTTTCCGGTTAATTGACACAGTCGTGGTGTCGCCAATGCCTCTATATATATGAATTTTTTGTAAAAATTCACGACACCGAGAAAGCCTCTCAGCTGTTTCCTTGTGGTAGGCGTTATAAATTCTGCGACTGTCCTCATCTGCTCTGGGTCTGGCATAATGCCTTCCCCTGAGATGACATGACCCAAAAAATGTACTTGTCTTCCTCCAAAACAGGACTCTATTATATATACCGTCACCCCATGTTTTCTTAATTTGGGGATCACTTCTCCTAGAAGATTGTTGTGAGATTCCCATGTCTTTTTTGCAATGAGGATATCATCAACGTAACATGTTATTCTCTCCCTTAACCCATCATCCAAAATTGTTCCTAATTTTCTTATAAATGGTGCAGACGAAATATTCAGGCGAAAGGGGAGTCTCTTAAATTGATAGCATCTACCAAATGCGAGGAACGCCGTGTATCTTCTACATTCTGGATCCAACTCTATTTGCCAGAAGCTGGATTTCAAATCCAGAGAGGAAAACACCGAAATTCCATGGGATTTCTGCAGCAACTCATCGAGCCTCTCGGGTCTGTCGGTTTCCGGAACTATGATCGTATCGATCTGCCGGGAATCTAACACAAGTCGAATTTCCCCGTTTCTTTTGTCTACGGTCCTGAGGGGGCTGTTGTATTGTAACTTTGCTGGCTCTATCACATCCTCCCTCTGCATCCGCTGGAGTTCGATAAGAACACGATCTCGGTACGTCCACGGAATCGGGTACGGCGGTACTCGAAACGGTTTGTGCCTCTTTATGTCAAATTTATATTGATAGCCCTTTACGGAGCCCGTCTTGGGGAGAAAAACTTCAATATTCCTTCTTAGCACATTGTCTAACCCTTCTTTGTCTGCGTCTCTTATGACCTTTATGCCTTGCAACTTCTCGTTTATTTCCTTATGTATTTCTACTAACTGTGCTTGTTTCGAAGTACTATCTCGATTGTCCTCTCCGCCGTCGACTTCACCTGTTGACTCCTCCTGGTTTGGAAACTGAAGTCTGAGACAGCTCTTTTGTACCTGCCCTGGGATTGCCTGTTCATCGAAACGAAGATGGATTTTGTTTGTCACCCTCTCCTAATGTGACTTCTCCTCGACCCAAATCGAATATGGCTTTGTTCGTTGATAAGAAATCCATACCAATGATAATATCGGTGGACAATTTAGAAATGACAAAAAGATTAGCAGTCAACTGATGTCCCTGACATTCGAATTCTAAACGTGTCTGTTGAGATATTTCTATACTCTTTCCAAGTAATGCACTCCTGACCTTCGTCTTTTGTGTGGCAAGAGTCGGTGGGTTCAGCACATTCTTACATGTCTTAAATACCTCTTCTGAGATCGCTGAAAGCTGGCTTCCACTATCAATTATAGCGGCTACCGTTGTTGTTGTTGTGGTCTTCAGTCCTGAGACTGGTTGGATACAGCTCTCCATGCTACTCTATCCTGTGCAAGCTTCTTCATCTCCCAGTACCTATTGCAACTTTTTTTTTTTTTTTATTTTGTCATCAGTCTACTGACTGGTTTGATGCAGCCCGCCACGAATTCCTTTCCTGTGCTAACCTCTTCATCTCAGAGTAGCACTTGCAACCTACGTCCTCAAGTATTTGCTTGACGTATTCCAATCTCTGTCTTCCTCTACAGTTTTTGCCGTCACATCTCCCTCTAGTACCGTGGAAGTCATTCCCTCATGTCTTAGCAGATGTCCTATCATCCTGTCCATTCTCCTTATCAGTGTTTTCCACATATTCCTTTCCTCTCCGATTCTGCGTAGAACCTCCTCATTCCTTACCTTATCAGTCCACCTAATTTTCAACATTCGTCTATGGCACCACATCTCAAATGCTTCGATTCTCTTCTGTTCCGGTTTTCCCACAGTCCACTTTTCACTACCATAAAATGCTGTACTCCAGACGTACATCCTCAGAAATTTCTTCCTCAAATTAAGGCCGGCATTTGATATTAGCAGACTTTTCTTGGCCAGAAATGCCTCTTTTGCCATAGCGAGTCTGCTTTTGATGTCCTCCTTGCTCCGTCCGTCATTGGTTATTTTACTGCCTAGGTAGCAGAATTCCTTAACTTCATTGACTTCGTGACCACCAATCCTGATCTTAAGTTCCTCGCTGTTCTCATTTCTACTACTTCTCATTACCTTCGTCTTTCTCCGATTCACTCTCAAACCATACTGTGTACTCATTAGACTGTTCATTCCGTTCAGCAGATCATTTAATTCTTCTTCACTTTCACTCAGGATAGCAATGTCATCAGCGAATCGTATCATTGATATCCTTTCACCTTGTATTTTAATTCCACTCCTGAACCTTTCTTTTATTTCCATCATTGCTTCCTCGATGTACAGTAGGGGCGAAAGGCTACAGCCTTGTCTTACACCCTTCTTAATACGAGCACTTCATTCTTGATCGTCCACTCTTATTATTCCCTCTTGGTTGTTGTACATATTGTATATGACCCGTCTCTCCCTATAGCTTACCCCTACTTTTTTCAGAATCTCGAACAGCTTGCACCATTTTATATTGTCGAACCCTTTTCCAGGTCGACAGATCCTATGAAAGTGTCTTGATTTTTCTTTAGCCTTGCTTCCATTATTAGCCGTAACGTCAGAATTGCCTCTCTCGTCCCTTTACTTTTCCTAAAGCCGAACTGATCGTCACCTAGCGCATTCTCAATTTTCTTTTCTATTCTTCTGCATACTATTCTTGTAAGCAGCTTCGGTGCATGAGCTGTTAAGCTGATTGTGCGACAATTCTCGCACTTGTCAGCTCTTGCCGTCTTCGGAATTGTGTGGATGATGCTTTTCCGAAAGTCAGATGGTATGTCACCAGACTCATATATTCTACACACCAACGTGAATAGTCGCTTTGTTGCCACTTCCCCCAATGATTTTAGAAATTCTGACGGAATGTCATCTATCCTTTCTGCCTTATTTGACCGTAAGTCCTCCAAAGCTCTTTCAAATTCCGATTCTAATACTGGATCCCCTATCTCTTCTAAACCGACTCCTGTTTCTTCTTCTATCACATCAGACAAATCTTCACCCTCATAGAGGCTTTCAATGTATTCTTTCCACCTATCTGCTCTCTCCTCTGCATTTAACAGTGGAATTCCCGTTGCACTCTTAATGTTACCACCGTTGCTTTTAATGTAACCAAAGGTTGTTTTGACTTTCCTGTATGCTGAGTCTGTCCTTCCGACAATCATATCTTTTTCGATGTCTTCACATTTTTCCTGCAGCCATTTCGTCTTAGCTTCCCTGCACTTCCTATTTATTTCATTCCTCAGCGACTTGTATTTCTGTATTCCTGATTTTCCCGGAACGTGTTTGTACTTCCTCCTTTCATCAGTCAACTGAAGTATTTCTTCTGTTACCCATGATTTCTTCGCAGCTACCTTCTTTGTACCTATGTTTTCCTTCCCAACTTCTGTGATGGCCCTTTTTAGAGATGTCCATTCCTCTTCAACTGTACTGCCTACTGCGCTATTCCTTATTGCTGTATCTATAGCGTTAAAGAACTTCAAACGTATCTCGTCATTCCTTAGTACTTCCGTATCCCACTTCTTTGCGTATTGATTCTTCCTGACTAATGTCTTGAACTTCAGCCTACTCTTCATCACTACTATATTGTGATCTGAGTCTATATCTGCTCCTGGGTACGACTTACAGTCCAGTATCTGATTTCAGAATCTCTGTCTGACCATGATGTAATCTAATTGAAATCTTCCCGTATCTCCCGGCCTTTTCCAAGTATACCTCCTCCTCTTGTGATTCTTGAACAGGTTATTCGCTATTACTAGCTGAAACTTGTTACAGAACTCAATTAGTCTTTCTCCTCTTTCATTCCTTGTCCAAAGCCCACATTCTCCTGTAACCTTTTCTTCTACTCCTTCCCCTACAACTGCATGCCAGTCGCCCATGACTATTAGATTTTCGTCCCCCTTTACATACTGCATTACCCTTTCAATATCCACATACACTTTCTCTATCTGTTCATCTTCAGCTTGCGACGTCGGCATGTATACCTGAACTATCGTTGTCGGTGTTGGTCTGCTATCGATTCTGATTAGAACAACCCGGTCACTGAACTGTTCACAGTAACATACCCTCTGCCCTACCTTCCTATTCATAACGAATCCTACACTTGTTATACCATTTTCTGCTGCTGTTGATATTACCCGATACTCATCTGACCAGAAATCCTTGTCTTCCTTCCACTTCACTTCACTGACCCCTGCTGTATCTAGATTGAGCCTTTGCATTTCCCTTTTCAGATTTTCTAGTTTCCCTACCACGTTCAAGCTTCTGACATTCCACACCCCGACTCGTAGAACGTTATCCTTTCGTTGATTATTCAATCGTTTTCTCATGGTAACCTCCCCCTTGGCAGTCCCCTCCCGGAGATCCGAATGGGGGACTATTCCGGAATCTTTTGACAATGGAGAGATCATCATGACACTTCTTCAATTACAGGCCACATGTCCTGTGGATACACGTTACGTGTCTTTAATGCAGTGGTTTCCATTGCCTTCTGCATCCTCATGTCGTTGATCATTGCTGTTTCTTCCACCTTTCGGGGCAATTTCCCACCCCTAGGACAAGAGAGTGCCCTGAACCTCTATCCGCTCCTCCGCCCTCTTTGACAAGGCCGCTGGCAGAATGAGGCGAACTTCTTATGCCGGAAGTCTTCGGCCGCAAATGCTGATTATTTATCAAAATTTAGATAATGGCGTGGATCGAACCCGGGAACGAAGACGCTTTGATTACGAATCAAAGACGCTACTCCTAGACCACTGCAACATACATCCTTTTGAATCTGATTAGCGTATTCGTCTCTTAGTCTCCCTCTGCGATTTTCACCTTCCACGCGGCCCTCCAATACTAAATTGGTGATCCCTTCATGTCTCAGAACATGTCCTACCAACCGATCCCTTCTTCTAGTTAAGTTGTGCCACAAACTTCTCCCCAATCCTATTCAATATCTCCTCATTAGTTATATGATCTACCCATCTAATCTTCAGCATTCTTCTGTAGCACCACATTTCGAAAGCTTCTATTCTCTTCTTGTCCAAACTAGTTATCGTCCATGTTTCACTTCCATAAATGGCTACGCTCCATACAAACACTTTCAGAAACGACGTCCTGACACTTAAATCAATACTCGATGTTAACAAATTTCTCTTCTTCAGAAACGCTTTCCTTGCCATTGCCAGTCTACATTTTATATCCTCTCTACATCGACCATCATCAGTTATTTTGCTCCTGAAATAGCAAAACTTCTTTACTACTTCAAGTGTCTCATTTCCTAATCTAATTCACTCAGCATCACCCGACTTAATTCGACTACATTCCATTATCCTCGTTTTGCTTTTGTTGATGTTCATCATATATCCTCCTTTCATGACACCGTCCATTCCGTTCAACTGCTCTTCCAAGTCCTTTGCTGTCTCTGACAGAATTACAATGTCATCGGCGAACCTCAAAGTTTTTATTTTTTCTCCATGGATTATAATACCTACTCCGAATTTTTCTTTTGTTTCCTTCACTGTTTGCACAATATACAGATTGAATAACATCGGGGATTGGCTACAACCCTGTCTCACTCCCTTCCCAACCACTGCTTCCCTTTCATGCCCCTCAACTCTTATAACTGCCATCAGGATTCTGTACAAATTGTAAATAGCATTTCGCTCCATGTATTTTACCCCTGCCACCTTTAGAATTTGAAAGAGAGTATTCCAGTCAACATTGTCAAAAGCTTTCTCTAAGTCTACAAATGCTAGAAACGTAGGTTTGCCTTTCCTTACTCTAGCTTCTAAGATAAGTCGTAGGGTCAGTATTGCCTCACGTGTTCCAATATTTCTACGGAATCCAAACTGATCTTCCCCAAGGTCAGCTTCTACCAGTGTTTCCATTCGTCTGCAGCGAATATGCGTTAGTATTTTGCATCCGTGACTTATTAAACTCATTGTTCGGTAATTTTCACATCTGTCAGCACCTGCTTTCTTTGGGATCGGAATTATTATATTCTTCTTGAAGTCTGAGGGTATTTCGCCTGTTTCATACATCTTGCTCACCAGATGGTAGAGTTTTGTCAGGACTGGCTCTCCCAAGGCCGATAGTAGTTCTAATGGAATGTGGTCTGCTCCCGGGTCCTTGTTTCGACACAGGTCTTTCAGTGCTCTGTCAAACTCTTCACGCAGTATCGCATCTCCCATTTCATCTTCATCTACATCCTCTTCCATTTCCATAATATTGTCCTCAAGTACATTGCCCTTGTATAGGCCCTCTATATACTCTCTCCACCTTTCTGCTTTCCCTTCTTTGCTTAGAACTGGGTTTCCATCTGAGCTCTTGATATTCATACAAGTGGTCCTCTTTTCTCCAAAGGTCTCTTTAATTTTCCTGTAGGCAGTATCTATCTTACCCCTAGTGAGATAAGCCTCTACATCCTTACGTTTGTTCTCTAGCCATCCCTGCTTAGCCATTTTGCACTTCCTGTCGATCTCGTTATTGAGACGTTTGTATTGCTCTTTGCCTGCTTCATTTATTGCATTTTTATGTTTTTTCCTTTCATCAATTAAATACAGTATTTCTTCTGTTACCCAAGGATTTCTACCAGCCCTCGTCTTTTTACCTACTAGGTCCTCTGCTGTCTTCACTACTTCATCACTCAAAGCTACCCATCCTTCTTCTACTGTATTTCTTTCCCCCATTCCTGTCAATTGTTCCCTTATGCTCTCCCTGAAACTCTGTACAACCTCTAGTTCTTTCAGTTTATCCAGGTCCCATCTCCTTCGATTGCAACCTGTTTGCAGTTTCTTCAGTTTTAATCTACAGATTACATTGTGACCAGAGTCCACATCTGCCCCTGGAAATGTCTTATAATTTAAAACCTGGTTCCTAAATCTCTGTCTTACCATTATGTAATCTATCTGAAACCTGTCAGTGTCTCCAGGTTTCTTCCATGTATACAACCTTCTTTTATGATTCTTGAACCAAGTGTTAGCCATGATTAAGTTGTGCTCTGTGCAAAATTCTATCAGGCGGCTTCCTCTTTCATTTCTTAGCCCCAATCCATTTTCACCTACTACGTTTCCTTCTCTCCCTTTTCCTACTACCGAATTCCTGTCACCCATGACTATTAAGTTTTCGTCTCCCTTCACTATCTGAATAACTTCTTTTATTGCATCATACCTTTCTTCAATTTCTTCGTCATCTGCAGAGCTAGTTGGCATATAAACTTGTACTCCTGTAGTAGGCATGGGCTTCGTGTCTATCTTGGCCACAATAATGCTCTCGCTATGCTGTTTGTAGTAGCTTACCCGCACTTCTATTTTTTTATTCATTATTATACCGACTCCTGCATTACCCCTATTTGATTTTGTATTTATAACCCAGTATTCACCTGTCCAGATGTCTTGTTCCTCCTGCCACCGAACTTCACTAATTTCCACTATATCTAACTTTAACCTATCCATTTCCCTTTTTAAATTTTCTAACCTACCTGCGCGATTAAGGGATCTGACATTCCACGCTCCGATCCGTAGAACGCCAGTTTTCTTTCTCCTGATAACGACGTCCTCCTGAGTAGTCCCCGCCCGGAGATCCGAATGGGGGACTATTTTACCTCCGGAATATTTTACCCAAGAGGACGTCATCATCATTTAATCATACAGTAAAGCTGCATGCCCTCGGGAAAAATTACGGCCGTAGTTTACCCTTGCTTTCAGCCGTTCGCAGTACCAGCACAGGAAGGCTGCTTTGGTTAGTGTTACAAGGGCAGATCAGTCAATCATCCAGACTGTTGCCCCTGCAACTACTGAAGAGGCTGCTGCCCCTCTTCAGGAACCACACGTTTGTCTGGCCTCTCAACAGATACCCCTCCGTTGTGGTTGCACCTACGGTACAGCTATCTGTATCGCTGAGGCACGCAAGCCTCGCCACCAACGGCAAGGTCCATGGTTCTTAGGGGGGCGACTACCGTTAAGTCGCCTATTTTGATTTTGACTACTGGGTATATTTCTTTATTTTGTTGCCCTTCCTTTTCTTCGAGGAGTAACTCGGTGACATCCTCGTATTCGATAATGTTTATGTTATTGACTAATTCCGAGGTTACGGACGTTTTGCAACTCCTGTCCGCGCTTTGGTCTAGTCATTCGTAATACTGCCCGTTAAGGTGGGATGTACCAGGCTTCGGAGGGCGAACTTCGACCTCTTCCTGGTTGTTATTTTGGTAACCTTAATTCCTGTTCCTTCCCGGTTTCTGATTACCGCCCCAGTTCCTTTGTGATTTACTATGTTGCACCGGAGAGTGTTGCTCTTCTTCCGTGTACCTTCTTTTCGAGTTGTCATTGCTCTTATTTTGATTGTGGCCGTTGTAGTTCGGTGCTGGCCTACTATCCCACTGGGGTCCATTATTGCGACGGTTGTTATTTTGTTCGCGCTGTCGGCGCTTCTCCCGCGCCTGTTCTTCTTGAAATGCGAATTCCAGTTCGTGCAAAATGCCCTTAAATACCTCAGTATCGCTACCACATCGACCGGCAAGTGATTGTTGATACGAGATGGGAAGTTTCATGTAGCATAATCTGATAATTTCCGCACCGCTACATGGGTTATCTAGATACTGGTCCCTTTTGGTCATATTTTCAAAAAAATTGATCGGACTCCGGTACCCTGCCCCTTCCATATCTCTGGACATTATAATTTCTTGTTTGATCCTTTCTTGGGTTTATTTAGTTGAATATTTGCCCAAGAAGGCATTTTTGAATTCTTCGAACGAGACGCTCGTCTTCGCTACATTTCTCATGTACTCAGCGGTCGCGCCCTCCATATGGGAGCACACAAAATCCAGCTGGTACATCAAGGGCCAGTGTGGGGGCAAATATAACTCAAATTTACCCATAAAAGTATTTGGATGCAAGCTATTACCTTCGTCCTTGTGGTGTTGGAACTTTCGGACTGATACAAAATGCTTGTAGTCAAACCGGTCATCATTCCATTTATCATTTCGACCGTTCTTACGATTCGTATGAACTTCGGGACTTGGACTAGTTCGTTCCGACACGCTGTCGTCATCTCTCCCCCTCTGTATGTTCGGCATTTGTTCGGTGCATCTAATCAGCTGACAGCTCACTGGACTGCTGCGCGCTGTCCACGTTTACCTCGGTCGTTGCCTCAGAGCTGTGAATCAAGGCGTGGCTCCCGTTGCTTATAGTGTCAACTTTGTCACACCGTGAAGCGGTTATCTGTGTTTCGGCAAGTGACGGTTCAGTCGACGCAGTAATTACACCCTTCTCCTTTCCTGATGTCTCTGTAATGAGACGTTTTACCTCGTCCTCTAATTTTGTTTTTAATGTCTCCATCTCCTCTTTCAACATCTCGTTAGGCCCTATGTCCGGTTGCTCTTGTTGCTTTTCTTCGACACGTTTTATCCGGCTTTGTAGCCTTGATAACATGACCTTTCCTACTTTTGCCGTGCTTTGCGTGGAGTCCCGAGTTTCTCTCGCTATTTTCCTTGCACCTTTCGCAATTAATTTGGCTTCAATTGCCGTTCGTTTGATGATGGCATTCTCTATTTTGACGCCGAGATTCTTTACCTCCTCTTTTACTTCCCTATGAACTTCTGTGAGCCTGTAGTTCAGTTCCGAATTCGCCTTTTTAATTTCGGCATTAAGGGCTGCGCTCTGCTCTAAGTTCACCGTTTGCATCTGTTGCAACAGGTCCGTAATGTTTTTGAGATTAGCCGCATTTTGATCCTCGTCCTTTTGTGATTTAAAATGCAACTCTTCTCCTCTGTTCTGAGGAACCCTTCGATATCTAGACAAGTACCGTCTACACGCCCCCGTCGGATCACTTGTGAATGAATGGTTTGATAATCCTCGGAGACCGTTTTGTTCCAACACACTCTGGCTTCTTAGGCTGAATCTTCCATACTTATGGATTAATCTTGTACTCCCTGCGTCCCCCAAGTCCTCAGTATCACTGCCTGAATCAACGTCCTTGCTATTCAGCGGACTAAACCAGTCGTGAGACGCAGTTTCAGGAAGATGCAACTCGCGTTCGTCACGCTCATCGGTAGAGCTTTCCCTACTATCATCCATGTTCTCCCGAGTAACAGTCTGATTATATTCTGCCGTAGTCTTGGCTTTTCCCATCGTTATCATTTGCACTTTTATGTTACACAAAAACTCAAAACCCAAGTACCTCTTACACTCAATAATTAGATAACGCAAAACATATATCAGGGCACAAACTGATACACTGGGTGTGAGCAGTGACCCGACAAATAGTTCATGAAGCATTCCCCCCAAAGTGCTAGTACCAATGATTGTGTTCTGTGTGCTCAGCATCGGCTGATTACGGCACTGCACATCACAAGTACTCCAAAAAATCACAAATATAATGCATAGGCACCTATAAATGTCAATTTGAAAGGACAGCACATGAAGAAGACAATGTACCTTATTGTAACTAAGCCATTTTTCAATTAAAAATGGGTAAGCAATGGATCACGTGGAAAAATTCCTTTTTCTAAGACAACTTCCTAGCAAATCCAGAAGTATCGCATCCTGGCACGGTCGCAGGTTTTGGCGTGTGTTCACCCCAGCTAATTGACTAACAGATCAACAGAGAGTGCAAAACTGCCACAATATTGGATAACGCAAAGAAAGTAATAAGGCCCTGTGACTCCTGATTGAACTGCGGTGGCAGTGTTGACATTAATTGATTCAGAATTGATCACTTTTAATTAAACAGGGGTGCACATTGATGTTATATGCAGCTATTGAACACCAGATGCAAATGTTGAACATAAAATTAATTAAGAAAGTGACTTGGGATTTCAACTAATTGATTGAAAATAGATGCAGTCGATTATCACAAATTTATTTTAACTCACGACCTTCAATCATCACATTACAAGACTCTCATACCAGGCAGTGGTAATAAATTGGGTTTGCGTGAAGTAAAGCTCGATAACTCAAAAGTAATTCCTACCGACTGACCCAGGCGTAATGCGAAGTGCGAGAAGTACACGGCCCATGAAACCTTCGTGGAAACTTTGCCGACGTGATCCAACAAATTAATCAGTGGCCGGAGCCAGCGCAATATCACCGAATACAGCGTGGCGGAGCGGCGTCGTTGTGTGGACGTCGGCCGACCTCGTGGTGCTGCAAGGCTGCGCTCGTCTATTCAGTCCTAGCTATCTTGCTCAGTACATAGCTGAACCAAAACTTTCTATCTCGAGGCTCAATCGTTCCAATTGCTAAGTCCTAAACTGCAGAGATGCTCACTCTTTCTCAGGCAAGCTGGGAACGGAAGACCTCTACTGAGACTTCTGCCAGTAAGCTCTTCGCCTCGGTTTCCCTTCCAGCAAAATCACTTACGCCATTTGCAGCGCCAGTCGCGTTAATTATGCGTCGCTTCCCAGCGCCGACCAATGCCTGCTCTGGGAAGTGTTTCCCGGTACAGCAGCATGGAGTCGGGGTCAACCACTCACTCACTATCACTCATCTTAAGGCGGCTGGAGTCCGCGCACCGTTACCGCTGTCTCAGAGCTTGAGCCACCCTTAGCTGCCTATTGTCGCTTCCCTTACGCGCTCCCCCGGCCGGCCACGCTCAACTCTAAATGCTTCCCTGGGGTAAACTAGCGTCCAGTAAATCGACTCGTTTCCACACAGTTTTCATGTCGTGTGACTTACTTTAAAACCATCACCCGACATTAATTATGCCACTACTTCCATACCATACCCTCTACAAGATGCATTGTGCCTTGTCAGTCATTTTGTTCAGCCCTACTGCTCGCTCAACGAGAGTTAGGTCATCTTGAATGACTTCATATAAGGGGCATAGTTCTTGCCATCTTACAGGATAAATCTTGATATCACCTCACATTCATTTGTGAGAAGGTTCCTTTTTTCTTGGGATTCAAATAAAGTGGACATTTCATCACTGGTTAATTTTCTGATGACTAATGCCATGATACCTGTTGCAATTGCTCCATGGCACCTGTGAGTAGAGTCTCACGTTAGTTAATATAAGAACACACGGGCAATGATATCCGCTCACTGCAGTCAGAGCCAAGGTGATTTCTTTCTGTTTATGACGAAGCGTCTGCTGCAGTGTCCACGCTCAGCCTAATCGCGGCGGCACTGGTCACTGCTAATCGCTGCACTTGTCGCGAGCCTCGACAACAAGAACGCACTTTCTCTACTAACGATACTATGGAGTCAATACATCTTACTTAAAGTAATATGCAAGACGTGGGTTGGGTAAAAATTCAGTTTGTAACTTCCCATCGCATTAAAATACTTTACAGTCATATTTGATGCAATATTTATTGTTGATTGTCTCTCTAATGTTAATAGGATTGATTCAGACTGTGCGTGAACACGAAAACACACACACACACACACACACGCGCAAGCAAACAGTGAGGGTGACAACTACTGTGTGTTGAACAACACATGCACCAGTCAATTCATCAGCTGGCGTTGAGTGGGTAAGATTTTTCAATTACCTAGCATTGCAAGAATTATAAGACGGAGACGGAAAGTAAATGGACTTGCATGCTAAAGAGCTGCGACAAAGCAAAGCTTGACCACATGGGTTTTGTGGACGAGTATACTTTTAGTAACCATCCCACCCACGATCATTACTTAAGATTTCTCGAAGGCGTAGGGCCATTGATTTCATTAAGTCGTCGACAGTGTAGCGTGATGGTTTACTTCCCACAATACATTTTCTATATTCGTCCAAAAGTGCCTTGCATTTGTAGGTCCACATGGCAATGACCTTGTTACCTCTGCCCACATATTCTCAATCTGGTTGATGTTCGGTGATGGTGGAACAAACGGCAACAGCTTTATCCTCTCTTGGCCCTGAAACCAATCTCGCACTGCTCTGCTATGATGGATGGGGCTCTGCTCCTGTAAATAATCTGTTATCTCGTTAGTTCATATATTTATATTTAAATAACGTGTTTGTAATAAGAATATTCGATTATTATTTTCCACAGTGTTTAAGAATTCAGGCCCGGTCATAGATAAGTGATCTAGATTCAACAGTCCGATTACGAATGTGGTTTACCCAGCCTATGATATCATGAGAGTCGTAGCCGGATATCCACATTACGACTGACTGGCTGAATCCGATTAGAACGATCTGGTATCAAAATGAAATTCCAGAAATCGGATAATTTAAACGTCTGTATTGCAACAATGCGGCGCACATAAATTCCTATGATGGAGTAACAGGTAGCAACTGTCTAAGAAAAGTGAGAAATATGTCTACTAGCAGTAATGTAACTTAATTATAACCCATATGTATGTGATGGAAATACTGAATCGAACACTTTACATCTATTTCAGTGGTGGGATGATACACCATATCGGATTTGCTGATGACATAATGACAATAATAATAATAATAATAATAATAATAATCCCGTGTGGCGGATAGAGGAAACCCTACCCCATATGGGTGGCACCGAGGAAATCAAATACTTGGGGTGAACCAAACACTAACACAATCCTGAAGGGCTACTCAATCCGTTGAACCCAAAATCCAGACACGTCTGAGCGAAAATCACCGCTACTCTGGTCACCGTCTGTTAGCTCAATGAACTCGGCTGAAGATATTAGATTCCAAAGCTTCAACACCCTCTGGTCCTGTCCGGACCTGGAATCACCCAGGTCAAACCAATGAAACACAAACAAACATGAACTGTGCAAGAAAAGTCAACTTGACCCTTGGTGGTACACAACCCGGATGTCGACGGGTGGCAGTTGGATTTTCGGATTCTGGGGAGTCCAAGTTAGCACGGCAGAGAATATCGAAGATCTCTGGTAAATTTCCCTACAAGCAGAAAATATGAATTTGAAAACTAATCATCGATACATTGATCCAAATACGAAAACTAAATAATCTCACATAAGAAATCAACCGACAAAAACTTTCATCCTTGCTCTTCAAGGACCATGACTAACTGACAATGAAACCTTGCATTACGGAAATCATTGTATCTTCAAGAGCAAAATACAACAAAAGATAGCGAAAGGCGTACCAATCTTCGGCATGTCATTTCTGGAACACAGATCTATCATCATATCTGTCAAAGAAATCACACCCATCAACAATCGACTGATGACTATTGTCATTCAGAGTCCCAGTAAAAAATATGCACTCATCAATGCACGTGCCCCCACCAACATCGAAAATAAGAAAAACATCGGAAATGTCGAAAAATTCTGGAACACACTCGAAAATACTATGAGCACAATTCACCAAGATGACGTGATAATACTAATGGGAGACTTCTACTCTCTGTTTGGGACAGAAAAAAACCTATAGAAAAATCATTGGTACAAATCAACTTACCGAAACGCTTAGACCAACGGCACACCTCTGGCATTTGCCAACAATTCAACCTCAAAAGGATGTCTTCCCACTTTAGGAAAAAAATCATTTCTCAGGTATTATGCTTGGCTACCAGGTGAAAGCTGCTTTCGTTCGCCTTTTGAGAGTCGATGGAAGCCAGATTTTTAATTCTTTGTAGCAGAGCTACAAGCAGGCAGATACAAATTCAATAAGGGAAACGTAAGACAACGCTCAAGCAAAATTGGTCTTGCTACTTACAGTAATCCTTAGTGTCAGAGCGAAAACCATACAGTACTGCCAATTTCATAATGCCACTTTTGTTTTCTGCCGACATGTTTTTTGTTGTAATGAATACATAATTTTATCTATGAATTGCCACATTTTCATAATACTTGCGAATGATACGGGAAGTGAAGTAAATACAGATCTTTTCGAAGTCAAGTCGGTAATATCCTACTAATTCTTGTTACAATAGCATCAATCGTCTTACAGACACTTTATGCTTGGCTACAGTCTGGGGCGCGCAACCACTACGGTCGCAGGTTCGAATCCTGCTTCGGGCATGGATGTGTGTGATGTCCTTAAGATAGTTAGGTTTAACTAGTTCTACGTTCTATAAGACTGATGACCTCAGAAGTTAAGTCCCATAGTGGTCACACCCATTTGAAACATTTTTAAACTTATTGCTTTATTAAGATAGACTGCCGTCGTGATGTTTCTGTAGTAAGCTGAATTTAATTTGTATTAGTACAGTGAATATTTTAATTGCGTTTTCCATTAGTTTACTAAACGCAACTGTAATCACCAAAGAGAAATTAATCCGCAGCAGAATTTTCATTCACGATATCTAAAACAATTTGAGAATGCTAAAGTTGTTTACAAATTTTACACCCGTCGAAACCCACTGGTTCTAACAATGTCATTAAACCAGTGTAGTTTTAAGCCTAGAAATGAATGGCCTCGACGGTTCATCGATCAATAGCGGGAAAGGTATTATTTTACGAATATATGACGAGAGGGACAAGTGCTTGAGAGAGGCCTTCCCTATCAAATCAGGTGCCTGAGAGACGACTTTCCTATCTATCTCCTGGATGTTGGCAACAAATTCCAGCTGTGTTGCACACACGGCTGGGGGCAGAATTCTTAGATCAAAACACACTTTTGGAGCTATCAGATGTAAAATATTATGTTCACACTACTCTTTGCTCGAGTTTACGTCTTTTGGTGGGGCTCAGCCTTTCATTTCTTCTTAGGAAATTAACGATAAAGGCATCACAACACGTGACCAGTAACAGTACTGCATAGGAATGCTCAATGAGCGACCTGATGACGTTCGATAATAGTCACTCCGTTGATTTTTGTTGTTTCCAATTAGAGCATGCAGTACTCCTACACCAGACTGCTGAAATTTGCCTGTTGAATGCAAATGTCGCATCATGGTAAAATGGTAATCTATCACATTCATCTGTAGTCGATACTTCCTTAATGTGGAAAATTATTCATGCCAGAACGGTCTTTGGCGTATTTTTCCCAAAAGCACTCGCTCCAAACACAGTTCAAATCTTTCTAGCTGCCTCCTCTGCGTTCACCCCTCTGTTATCCCAAACGTAAACGTTGTGTTGCAGATGTTACACCTTTTTCCACTTGCGACGCAGTGCTTAACTGTAGATGCAAAATCAAATGCTTAACTGCAAGATGATAATTAGAACTTCAAATTCGAAAAGGACAGTTGATACATACACTGACAGCGTCGCGCCGCTTTCATCTTGGCGGCGCCGGATTTCAGGCAGCGGGTGGCATGTGGCCGGCGGCCGGTAGCCGCTGCAGCGCGAGGAAACGCTCGAGCGTAAGCTGTTATGATCGCGACGCAGCCACGAGCTGTCCTGCGGAATTGTTTCTGGAATACTTGTTATTGCTGGTGGGTAGAATGTTAAGCGAATTATCTTCCATGTTCAATCAGACTCTTAACTTTAGCCCGACATGTGGTTAAAAGAACATACGACTACAAGTTTAGAATGCACGACGATTACCACTAGACCACGGTCTCACCCAGTCCGATAACAACTCGGAGGTAGATAACACTTTCTCCTAACACTTCCGCAACTTACAGTGTTGCCAGATTGTGCAGATAACCGGACTTAAGCGCTGTCAGGGGCGGTCAGTTTTATTGGCCACCTTAAGTGAACGACTCGGACTTTCTCTCTGTGGCGGCCAGCTGGCGGCCAGTTTTTGTGTCTAAGGCTGTACATTGTCGGTAATCATTTAGCTCTTTTACAGACGACTTTTTCACTCACTGTGATCTGCGAGTTACACATTCTGATCCAGTCTCGATTACATACATTTTAGCTCGTGGACCGATGAATTCAGTGATAGCTTCACCATTTAACTCACGTTTCAACAATCCAGTCACCTTTTTATTTGCAAGTGAAATGTTACATCTCTTATTTATAAGGCAACCTGGAGCATCAGTCAATTTATGTACATCACTCTTGATATCCTCATAACTATTTCAAGTTTTCATATAAAAAGTTAAACTATTGCTACCAGTGTGATACAGTTTTACATGTTTTACCGGAAACTTGTTTAGTACACTTGTGCCTAAATGCTAAGCACAGTAACGATAACACGAGAAAGAAAAGAGCAAACGTGACAGTCACCCAATATCACCGTAAATAATTCCCCAAAACCCCACTTATTCGCTCTGTATAGGAATGGAGCACTCCGAGCTGTGAATGGCAGCAAAGATTAACACAAAAATGACATGAGACCATTAATGTCTCGGTCTTGTTTGTCCATTAGAAGTCAGCAGAGTGTAGTATCTTGATGAAGTTGATGGAGTAATGCCACAAGACGCCATTTGGACCCTGTTTAGCAGGGTATAATACTCGGCCGCGTGGAAGTAGACCAGTCACAGACCGAAGTCTCAGTATCCTTGGATATGCCACAAAGTGTCATTTCGAGGCTTTCGCGACAGTTCTGTGACACAGGAGATGTTTGTCGCAGGCCACGGGCAATACAGAGCCGACGAAGAATAACCACCCCACAGCCGGACCGACATGTTGCCGTAACTGCTCAACGAAATCGAGTACAGCTGCAAGACAATTGGCTGCAGAGCTTGCAGCTACCTCAGGAGTTGCTGTTTCCCGACAGACTGTGTATCGGAGGCTCAGAACAGCACCGCTGTTTTCCACACGTCTGGCACTTTGCACTCCGCTCACTCCAGCAGAGAGACGGGCTCTTGTACTGTGGAGTCGACAGCATCAAAATTGGACCATCTATGAGGGGAGGAATGTGCTCTTCACAGATTAATTCCGCTTCAGTTTGTAAAATGGTTCTCGTCGCGCCGGCCAGAGTGGCCGAGCGGTTCTAGGCGCTTTAGTCTGGAACTGTGCGACCGCTACGGTCGCGAGTTCGAATCCTGCCTCGGGCATGGATGTGTGTGATGTCCTTAGGTTAGTTAGTTTGAAGTAGTTCTAAGTTCTAGGGGACCGATGACCTCATCTGTTAAGTCTCATAGTGCTCAGAGCCATTTGAACCATTTTTTCGACAAATTGAAGTTCCTCAGTACCACCAATTGGTTGCAGTTAGAGTTAACTAGTTTTCAATAAACGTGCACGCCAAGGCAAGTGACGTAATGTAATTATGTGTATTAAGACATAGGCTGCGGATATTGTCAGAAGTATCAGACAGTAGCAGCACATAAACTTTCAGATATGTATCAGAGTACTCCCCTATTGTCTTGCACTTGAATAAACACCAAAACACTATATACCGTACGCCCATTGGACTCTGTTTCTGTAAAAGTTCCTTATTTTAGCAAACTTCTGAACTCTTCAATCAGAAGTAAGTGACCTTCTAGTAAAACAGACTCGTTGCTCACGAACTCATACGGAAATATGCATTTCTGGTTGAATAAATTAAATTCGTAATTGCCAGGAAAATACTGTATATGCTCATTAACTTGAGTTCCTCCAATTGCAGTTACAAAGTACACATTTCGAACAATCATGTCAAAAAATTAAATCAATCTATAAACCAGAAACATATATTTTATCACTTCCCTCAGTGCATTACTTCAATACTATTCACAAATAGTTTGTACTTCTCCATATATGATGGCAGCAGGGAAACGCTGTCCGAACTGAGTTTCACTTCTTCCTCACCATTTACCATTTGTTCGCATATGTCTGTGATCAAGAAATAACCATCGTAATGCTGCTAAATCTTCTTCATGACTTTTGTCCATCTATTTGGAAATAAAAACAATCTCAGAAGTTACACACAGCTGTTCACCAAACCATTTTATACAGTAATGGCCTCTGTATAATTAAAACTCTCAATAGTCTTTGTAATAGCCCCTTCATCTTTATCATCCTCCTTGTCTTCTAGAACATCCATTCATAATCAGAATACTGGATGTCATAACACATTAACACAGATCCTTTCGTTGTGCTTTGTGAATACGTGCACATGCTTTAGCTTGGTAGGAAACGGCAAGTTACCAAAGTTTAAGTTGTTTGTATATTTCAAATATTTAGACACACGTTGTGCATCCTTACTTACAGAATACAAACCACCTGGAACTGATTGTTGGAAACAGACATTGTCCTTCGAGTGACCTTTTCATTACTGCATGCTTGTTTGCAATCACTTTAATTCTTTTCTGTATAATCCTCCATAAAACCATTTATTGTCATTAACGTTAAAATGCAATTGAACTATTTCTTTGAACGTCCAACCAGAATCTCACTACTGAAAAGTCTCTAATTTCTTTAAGAGCGTGACACAAACATCAGGTCAGTACAACTTGTCACTTTGTATTTATGTATATTTCTTTTACTCATATGACAGGCAGAAGAAAGTTGCAGACTAGTGAAAAACTGATTTTGAGAGGTTTGTAAATTTTATTCACTCTGTTCTCGGAGATGTAAGACCAGGCAGTCAAGAAGCATCTAGGATCCTTAAAATCGACAGGACTAGCTATCAGAACTATACATATTCTATTCTTAAATGCACATTCAGCAGAAACCCATTCCAGATCATTGGTTTGAATTAATTTAGCGCATTTTGGAGACTGTTCGCTTATTATTTGCTCATCTATTGCAAGCAACTTGTCCAAAAAATAAAATGTCACCAAAAAGCAGAGTACAAACATAATTTCAGATTGTTAAAATGTGTTTGTTGTTGTGGTCTTCAGTCCTGAGACTGGTTTGATGCAGCTCTCCATGCTACTCTATCCTGTGCAAGCTTCTTCATCTGCCAGTACCTACTGCAACCTACATCCTTCTGAATTTGCTTAGTGTATTCATCTCTTGGTCTCCCTCTACGATTTTTACCCTCCACACTGCCCTCCAATACTAAATTGGTGATCAGCTGTGTGTAATTAATTTACTGATATTTATCATATAATCAAGATGTTCTCCAGTACTCTTTCTTAATTAGCTGCACTATTTTTGACGCTTTTATTGTGAACACTGATACAGATTCAATGCCGCTAGGAAATTATTAGTGCTATACTATTTATCTCTAACATGCTAACAGTATTGTTGCAAGAAAACTTGGCCTGATGTTCATGAAAAAGTCTCGAACTTGACTGTGTCCTTGCTGTTCCACCCGCAGCTGTATATCATGATGACTTGTCCAGAGATCAGGAACTCAAAGAGCAGGAAACCGCTTTGGGAAGCTCATCTTACAGTCCTTCAGACAGACGATGGGTGATGGCCCAAAGTTTGTCGTTGTGTGTCTTACAGTCACGATCACGACAGTTGCTCGTATTAGTGTGCCTGACAGCATGAATTGTGTATGATTCTGTAGGCTAAGTGAGAAAGAAACAGTGCTGGTCATAATTGCATCCTAAATTTCAATAGAAATAAATAAAATTAATGAACAATGTTTGTTTTTAATTTTTATGTATGCTCATGTGCAATTCTTTGGGATTCCGGATGTGAAAATCCGCTCGATTTATATTGCTTCCCAAGTGATGTGGGTTTCGTACATCCTGTGGCTATTCTGTATGTGTCATTTAGGCTTTTACTGACCTCTTCGGCATGTGCGGATCTGGGCCATTCGGGGCAGGCATATTCCGCCGTGGTAAAGCAAGATGCTTGTATAATAGTTTATTAATGCAGGATTTCTTAAAAGTGTGTGTGTGTGTGTGTGTATGTGTGTGTGTTTGAGGTTTACGGGCGCTAAACAGCGGGGTCATCAGCGCCCAAACGCATAAAAACAGGAACACATGCAGTGAAGGGACTAAGACGGACAGCGAACAAGGGTAACAGCTAAAAGACACAGACCTGACGCAGTTCCAAATCCTCACATACAGAGGCAAAACAAGAGGAGAAGGAATGCACTAAAAAAGGAAAGGAAACACAAGGAAGGGAGGACAGAAATCGAAGGGAAACAAGGAGGTATTCGTGACTGGCGGACCTCTTACCTAAAATCTGGGTGAGCCAGTCATCCAGCAGCACATTAAACCCTCTCCCTAAAATCAGAGGCAACAAATTGGACAGGACACAAAACCGTAAAACCGTAACCACAGACGTTGCGTCGTCTTGCAAAATAGAGGGCAAATCCGATGGCAAAGAAACTACCGCCCTCTGGTCAGAGAATAAGACAGTCAAGTGAAATGTGGCGGACAGTAATCTGGACGCCACAAGCACTGCAATTTGGGGATCCTCCCGCCGGAGTAAAAAACCATGTGTGAAGGGACTGTGCCCGATGCGGAGGTGAGTGAGGAGAACCTCATCCCGCCTGCATGACTGGTAGGACGTACGCCATGGCCGCGTGGTGGCCTTGACCAGACGCAGCTTATTGTCACCTACTGCCAGCCACTCCTCTTCCCATCGACGCATAACACGAAAACGCAGGAGGGAGGTAACAGCATGGAGGGGGACGGCACATTCAACAACGTGAGGGAAGGAACATGCATCTTTGGCAGCCACATCCGCCAGTTCGTTTCCCCTAATACCCACGTGCCCCGGCACCCAGCAGAAAGATACCTCCTTCCCCTGCCGTTGCAGGTGGAGTAGGGATCATGGATGTTCTGGACAACCGTATCCGCTGGGTACAAGTGTTGAATGGTCTGAAAGGCACTCAGGGAGTCAGAACAGATGAGGAACTTCCGACTCGGAACACATCTCAACTGCTGCAATGCCCGCAGGATGGCAAACAATTCGGCATCAAAGATGGTAAACGCCGCAGGAAGCCGTAACTTGACGACTCGACCAGGGAAAACAACAGCACAACCAACAGAGTCCCCCTGTTTAGAGCCATCCGTAAATACTGGTACATGGTCCGGATGCTGGTGTAAAATATCGGAAAATAAGGAGGTAAAAACAAACGCAGGAGTGCAGCACCTCCGGTACTCCGACAAGTCTAGAAGGACGCTGGGCCTCTGGAGCAACCAGGGAGGGAGACGAGTATAACTCAGTCGTTGGGGGGCCACACGCTCCACACCAAGGGACGCAAGCAAATGCTTGGCACGAATCCCAAATGGTCTCGTTGCCCTGGGACGACTGGAAAAGAGACGTTCCATAGGCGGTCGGGCAACGGTAGGGTACGCAGGGGAGGTAGGACAGGCAAGGAATTGACACACCCGTCGCACCATGAGGAGTTTCCGCCGGATGGCGAGCGGCGGTTCCCCTGCCTCAGCACACAGGCTGGGGATGGGACTAGTTCGGAAGGCACCAGTGGCCAGCCTGATACCCTCATGGTGTACTGCGGACCCATACACGGTGCAACCATAGTCAAGACGCGATCGGACGAAAGCCCTATAAAATTGCAGCAGACGCGCCCTATCTGCTCCCCAGCACCGATGGCTCAGACACTTCAAAATATTCAGTGCCTTCAGGGCCCGCACCTTGAGGTCTTTAAGGTGAGGCAACCACGACAACTTGGAATCAAAAGTGAGGCCCAGGAACCTCACAGTGTCTCTAAAAGGAAGAATGGTGTCCCTCAGACGCAATTCAGGGGAGGTAAAAAGACGTCGAGAACGATTAAAATGAACACACACACATTTGTCTGCAGAAAAGGTAAAACCCGTCTTCGCAGTCCATGCCTCTAATCGCTTTATCGTAAGCTGCAACTGCCGACTAGCAGTGGCAAGACTAGAGGAAGAACAGAAAAAAGCAAAATCGTCCATAAACAAGGAGCATTGGGCAGGACTCCGGATAGTGGACGCGATACTGTTAATGGCGACGGCAAAGAGGGTGACACTTAAAACGCTTCCCTGAGGAACACCATTCTCCTGCACGTACAAATCAGAAAGCACAGAACCAACCCGACATCGAAAGAGGCGGTGGGAAAGAAAGGACCGAATGAAGATGGGGAGACGGCCACGAAAGCCCCACTGATGGAGTTGATTGAGGATAAGGCGGCGCCAAGTAGTGTCATACGCCTTATTAATATCAAAGAATACACCTAGACAATGCTGGTTACGTAGGAACGCCTGCTGGATGGCCGCCTCAAGCAGGGTCAAGTTGTCGATAGTGGAACGACATCTCCGAAAGCCACACTGAGAGGGGCTAAGGAGCTGCCTGGTCTCGATCAGCCAAACCAGGCGACGGTTGATCATGCGTTCCAACGTCTTCCCGACACAGCTCGTCAAAGCAATACTCCGATAACTACTGGGATGCGTTCGGTCCTTCCCCGGTTTCAGGAGGGGAATCAAAATCGCCTCCCTCCACGAGTCAGGGTACGTGCCCGATAACCATATCAGATTAAAACAATTCAGGAGAACTTCCTTGGAAGGCAGTAACAAGTGCTGCAGCATGCTGTACCGGATTTGATCATGACCAGGCGCAGTATCATGAGCCACAGACAGCGCCGAATCCAGTTCCCACATTGTGAAGGGGCAGTTGTAGGGTTCAGAATTTGGGGACCGGAAGTCCAAGTGACCCCTCTCGATGGCACTGCGGTAGCGGCAGAAATCTGGATCACAGTTAATAGTGGCGGTAGATGCCGCAAAATGCATGGCCAGTGTCTGGGCAATGTCTCTCGGCGCCGTGAGAAGAATTCCCTGATGCAGCAATGCCGTGACAGGTAGCTGGCCGAGTTTCCCGGAAATCCTCCTGATGGCTTCTCATACTTTCGTAGAACTAGTGGAGCGGGAGATGGAGTTCAAGAGCGATTGCCATGACCGTCGTTTGCTCTCTTTAATCACTCGCCGCGCTTTGGCCCTTGCCATCCGAAAGGCCGCAAGATTGTCAGCTGAGGGACGGCACTTGAAGCGGCGCAGAGCTGCACGGCGGGCTCGGATGGCTGAGCGGCACTCAGTGGTCCACCAAGAGACAGAACGCCTCTTGGGATGACCGGATGACCGTGGGATTGACAATTCAGCAGCATGGGAGATCACGGCTGTAACATGGTCTACCCATTCGTGGACGCTGGCACGGTGTTCCAAAACAGCCAGTTGGCTGAAAAGTGTCCAGTCAGCTCGGCAGAGGTGCCACCCGGGCGGCACTGGTAATGCCATAGCCTCATCCAGGAGGCGAATCCAAAGGGGGAAGTGGTCACTAGAATGGAGGTCAGCAGCAACCTCCCACAGAGCGGAATCCGCGAGTGCTGGAGAGCAAAAGGAAAGGTGAATAGCTGATGACGACCCAGAAGCAGTACAGAAATGAGTGGGAGCACCAGAGTTGAGGATGCACAGTTCTTCAGACATCATGAGGCTTTCCAGAATGCGACCCCTGGGGCAAGTAGTCGAAGAGCCCCATAAGACATTATGAGCATTGAAGTCCCCCAGAAGAAGAAATGGGCGGGGGAGTTGGCTAATAAGGTCTGTGAGAGCCTCAGAGTCTATCGCATCCTGAGGTGGTAAGTAAAGTGAACAGACTGTGAGCCTCCGACCCACAAGAAGGTCAACTGCAACTGCTTGCAAGTCGGTAACGAGAGGGAGATCAGATAAAGGTGCATGTCACAGACAAAAACCGCAACACCACCCTTTGCCCTTTCCCCCGTCAGATCATCTTTCCAATATACGGTATTGCCCCGTAAAGAAGGAACATCAGTGGCCCGAAAATATGTCTCTTGGAGACATAAGCACAAAGGGAACTCTCGTACAAGGAGTTGTAATTCGGCCACATGCGTCCTGAACCCATTCAGGTTCCACTGTAATTTGGGAGCCAGTGATCAGGGTGGCTGAACTTTCACCCTGCCTCTGCGTTTTGGAGGAGAGCCCGTTCTGGCCGAAGATTTATTCCTGGGGCGAGAAGATCGACCCCGGTCACATCAATGTCCATCAGCTCCGATGACGACCCACGTGAGATGTCAGACATTATAATGGCCTCGTCATCGGACCGACCCTGACTAGTCTCCTCAGGTGGCAAAACCTTCACCTTTGGCGTCTTTGTCTTTGGGGGCTTAGAATGCAGAGCCTTGTCAGCAGGTGGAGCTGTACTCGCCTGGGCAGAAGGCGCCATATGGGAAGAGGCAGGAAGTACCCCAATGTCAGCAACCACGGCCTTGTCCGACGTTGCGGGGAGAGCCGCAGGTTTCAAAACAACCGCAGCAGCACAAGTGCACTGGCAAATGCAGGTATTAGTGCTAACACTAGCAACCTCCGTTTGCGTAGCAACAGTGGCCATTTGTACCGGTTTTTTCAGAGCGGAAGCGAAAGATGTCGTAAACACAGGAGGTTGCATGGCCTTAAAGAGCTTCTTGGCCTCGCCATAGGGGATGCGCTTAGATGTTTTGATCTCCTGGATCTTCCGTTAGTCGAGATAGATGGGGCAGACCTGGCTCCAGACAGGGTGACTCCCAGAGCAATTCACGCACTTCACAGGCGATGAACAATCGGCTCCTTCATGGACAGGCTGACCGCATTTTGTTGTGGCGTAACAAGCTAGCTACGCCACACTGAAGTAGCCGAAAGGGCACGCGTCAACTCACGCCGTCTTGCGTTAAGTCTGAAACAGGATACGTGATGAAAGCTATAAAGAAAAGAACGGAGCTTCTCGTATACTTAACTTTAATTTCTTGTTGTACATTGCTCTTGATAATACAAGTGAGATTCTCTCCAGATATGGTTAATGCGCCTTGCTAGGTCGTAGCCATGGACTTAGCTGAAGGCTATTCTAACTGTCTCTCGGCAATTGAGAGAAAGGCTTCGTACGTGTAGTCGCTAGCAATTTCGTCCGTACAACTGGGGCGAGTGCTCGTACGTCTCTCGAGACCTGCCGTGTGGTGGCGCTCGGTCTACGATCACACAGTGGCGACACGCGGGTCCGACATGTACTAATGGACCGCGGCCGATTTAAGCTACCACCTAGCAAGTGTGGTGTCTAGCGGTGACACCACATATTTACCACAAGTGGCTATCCCATTGCACCCCAACGTAGTATGCCCAAAGCGCTGACATTTAAAACAGCGCATTGGGTTGGGGAAATATAGTCATTCTGGCAAACGTAAGAACCCCGCTTTAACATGCTCTGGGAGTCTCGGGCAACTGAACGTGAGAATAAACGAGTCGGATTTGACGAGGTCCCCATCGACTCGTTTCATAATATGCTGCACGTCAACAATACCTTCGTCACTCCACTCAGATTTTAACTCGTCTGTGGAGATATCCACCAAGTCGTACATGTCACTGTTGTGGCGTAACAAGACAGCCACGCCACTCGGAAGTAGCCGAAAGACACGCGTTAACTCACGCAGGCTAGTAGATAGGTCTGAAACAGGATACGTAATGAATGCTATAAAGAAAAGTACGTAGCTCCTGGAATACTTATCTTTAATCCATCCTTGTGGTACATCGCTCTTGACGATACAAGTGAGACTCTTTAGATACAAGGTATGTAATGCTAATGGCGCCTTGCTAGGTCGTAGCCATTGACTTAGCTGAAGGCTATTCTAACTATCTGCTCTGCAAATGAGCGAGGCTTCGTCAGTGTGCATCGCTAGCTACGTCGTCCGTACAATTGGGGCGAGTGCTAGTAAGTCTCTCGAGACCTGCCGTGTGGTGGCGCTCGGTCTGCGATCACTGACAGTGGCGACACGCGGGTCCGACATGTACTAATGGACCGCGGCCGATTTAAAGCTACCACCTAGCAAGTGTGGTGTCTGGCGGTGACACCACATTCCTCCCCCGCAAATCGGCGAACGGTCGTGTTATAAGGCTTCCGCCCGCCGTGGGGAGGACCCCATGTTGACGTATGCGATGAGGTGGGGAGCCTAACAACAGGCGAGGCTGTGCCACCCACACCCTGCCATTCGGTCCGAGGGGAGCTAGGAAACGCCTGAAAACCTAGTCCAGGGTGCACGTCAACATGCGGTGTATGCGCCCTTAGAGATACAGGAGGGGCCGAAGGGTCGACCTCCATGTGGTCGGGGCACCCGACGGGCGAAGACGACATCTGGTCCGGAACGGGCAAGAGTTCCACGGCGGAGGACATCTGGTCACGGGAAGCGATCGGCGGCGCGTGACCCTGGGAGGCGTTAAGCGGTTGTAGCGACGCGTCCACTGCGGGCGGCGCCGGCGGGAGAACAGGCGGCGGCGGCGGCGCGTCGCCATGGGGCAAAATGGAAGGCAGCGTCGGTAACACCTGGGGACGAGGCGAGCCTGTAGATGGGTCCCCAGGGCGCTGACCGTATGGCACCGTCGCTGAAAGCAGACGGGGAGCGGCAGAACCCAGGCGACGACAGAGGCGCAGCTGATTGAGATGCCGACGCACCTCACCAGAGGCCCCCAAAACCAGATACATCGCGCGGCCGAGGCAGCGAAGAATGCGCCCTGCGAGCCAACGCCATGAACCGTGATAGTTGCGATAGAATACAACGTCGCCTGGAGCAAAAGCAGGAGTCTGCCGCTGCACAGGAACCTGATGCGGCGGATGCAGCAAAGACATCAAGGTTCGATGAGGACGACCGTGGAGCAACTCAGCCGGCGAGCCACCATCTCGGGGCTGAGAGCGATACGAAGACAAAAAGAGCAATAACGCGTCCTCCCGAGAATGCGACTCTCTCAACTTCAACATCTGTGACTTGAAAGTCCGTACCAATCGTTCAGCGGCACCGTTTGACTGAGGCGAAAACGGCGCGGATGTCAGATGTTGAATACCATTGGCCTTGCAGAATGACTGAAATTCTGCGGACATGAATTGTGGGCCATTGTCGGAAACAATAGTCTGTGGAAGACCTTCAATGCAAAAGATAGCAGATAACGCTTGGATGGTGGCAGATGACGTCGTGGAAGACATCCGGACAACAAAAGGAAAATTACTGAAAGAATCGACCACAACCAACCATCGAGAATTCCAAAACGAACCAGCAAAATCTATGTGCAAGCGTTGCCAAGGGGAAGTGGCTTTCGGCCATGCAAAGAATTTTCGCGGCGGTGCGGATTGTTGTTCGGCACACGCCATGCAAGAAGAGCACATATTCGTAATCGCAGCATCGATTCCGAACCAAGTACAATGCTGACGAGCAAGTTGTTTCGTTCGCACTATACCCCAATGTCCTTGGTGAAGAAGCCGTAAGACAGAAGACTGTAACGAACGTGGGACCACAACTCTGGACTGATCATTATCAGAACGCAACAACAAAACACCACGTCGTACAAAAAGTCTCTCCTTGTGAGCAAAAAATCGGCGAACCAACGGATCCTCGATCCGTGACTTTGACAAAGGCCATTGCGTAGCAACAAAACGCAAAACGGTAGCAAGGACAGGGTCAGCAGCTGTGGCTGTAGCTACACGACGAAAATCAATCGGAAACGATTCGACCACGTCATCAGTTTCCGAATCAATGAACATGCAAGCAAGATCGGAAGAATCGAATGCTCTATCCTCAGCAACAGGCAAACGGGACAACGCATCGGCGTTGCCGTGCTTAGCAGTGGACCGATACAAGATATCGTAGCGGTACTGCGAGAAGAAAATAGACCAGCGAATGAATTTCTGCGCTGTACGCGGAGGTACAGGCTTGTTCGGATGAAAAAGTGATGTCAAAGGTTTGTGGTCTGTGATGATGGTAAAATGACGACCATACAAGAAATCATGGAACTTAGTAACACCAAATACGAGAGCCAAAGCTTCTTTCTCTATCTGTGAATAATTTCTTTGCGCAGACGAGAGCAATTGTGACGCAAAGGCAATAGGGCGATCATGCGATCCATCTTTTTCGCATCCGCTAGGTCCAATTTCGAAAAGTATTTACCCGGGCACAGTTTATCAAAAAGATCTTTCGGGCGGGGTAAAGGAAAAGTTGCAATCACTAGTTGTGGATTCACAGTGGCCTTGAAGTCCACACAAAGTCTCAGTTTTCCGGAAGGTTTTGGCAAAATTACTAATGGTGAGGCCCAGAGAGAAGCCTGCACACGTTCAATTACACCTTGTGATTCTAAATCGTGTAATGTTCTTGCGACCTCATCACGCAATGCGTGGGGAACATTGCGCGCTCTGAAAAATTTCGGTTGCGCGTTTACTTTCAGTTCCAAATGTGCTTCATAGTTCTTAGCGCAACCAAGGCCCGGTGCAAAAATGTCTGCAAATTCTTCACATAGACTAGAAACACTGGCGGAAGGCACAGTCTGATTCACTGATAGGACTGATTGACTATTGACAAGTTAAACAACTGAAATAAATCTAAACCAAACAAGTTCACTGCAGTAGAAGAACGAAGAACGTAAAATGACACAAGTTTTGTGTGTCCCTTGTATGTTGCAAGAAGAGTGCACTGTCGTAACACAGGGATATGCTGTCCTGAATAACTAGTGAGCTGAACATTTGCGGCACGCAACGGAGGTTTGCCCAGTTGTTTGTACGTGTCGTGATTGATCAACGAAACTGCAGCTCCGGTATCGAGCTGGAATGGTATCACATTGCCTGCAAAGTCCAAGTCTACAAAAAGTTTATTGGCCTGCTGAAGACAAGAGCGACTTTCTCGTGCAATTTGAACTGATACCGGTACAGAAGCACTTGCGACTGGACGAGATTTCCGGCGACGTCGACGCACACTATTTGTGGGACGAACACAGTCACTGTTAGAGAAAGTAGCACTGGGCGGAGTGGAATTAACTACATGAATGTCCATGGGCGAAGGTTCACGAGCCTGATCGTCCATGATTCGATTCCGGCGCGAAGCAAAGGGCCTGTAATGGTTGTGATTGTCTGATCTGAGCTTTTTCTGGCAAACACTTTGAACATGTCCTTTCTTATGACAGTAAAAGCAAATAGCTTGGCGTGACGGGCAATTGTCACGCGAATGTCTAGTTGCACACCGCGGGCATGATTTCACTGCATTTGCTCGCTTACGCGGCACACATGGAGAGCTAGGCGGCAGCTGTGCGGACGAGCGCGAGGGCTGTTTATCGTTCCGGGCAGCGCGCCCGGCGGGCCGGGTAATGTGACACACGGCTGGCGAAGTTGCAAATGATTCCTGAGCAAAGTCAAGTGTGTCTTGCCTATCCAATATGTCTATCACTTGCTGAAGGGAGGGATTAACTAGTTTCAAAATCTGTTCCCTGATACGAACATCAGAAACGTTCTGTGCAATTGCATCACGTACCATAGTATCTGAATAAGGGAGTCCACAGTCACACTCAAAAGCACAATCCCTAGTAAGGCCTTGCAATGTTGCAACCCACTCCTTATTAGTCTGATCGGCCGTACGTTTTGTACGAAAGAACGTATACCTTTTTGCAACGACATTGACTGTTTCTTTGAAATAGGCATCTAATGCCGACAAAATTTCTTCGTAGGACAGAGTTGCTACGTCGCGTCGGGGAAACAATTTCACTATCACACGGTAGGTGGACACACCAACACAGGCCAATAAAAAAGGCTGCCGCTCGTTACCTTGAATTCTGTAGGCGGCGAGATGGAATCCAAATTGGCGCGACCACTCCGTCCAGGTTTCCATTGCTGGGTCAAATGGCCGGAACGGGGGTGCAACAGCATGTTGTGGCTGCGGTAGCGGTGAAGCGGTGGCTGCCACATCGTTTTGCAGTGCACGTTGACCCTGAACGAGCTGTCCAAGGGCATCCAATAACGCCTGCGTCTGCTGATTCTGCAAGCGATAAAATTCGGACAGTACATCTGGAGATTGAGCCATGACACAAATTAGAGCAATACGAACGCGAAATCCTCTTTTAAGCCTCGTCGCCAACTGTTGTGGCGTAACAAGACAGCCACGCCACTCGGAAGTAGCCGAAAGACACGCGTTAACTCACGCAGGCTAGTAGATAGGTCTGAAACAGGATACGTAATGAATGCTATAAAGAAAAGTACGTAGCTCCTGGAATACTTATCTTTAATCCATCCTTGTGGTACATCGCTCTTGACGATACAAGTGAGACTCTTTAGATACAAGGTATGTAATGCTAATGGCGCCTTGCTAGGTCGTAGCCATTGACTTAGCTGAAGGCTATTCTAACTATCTGCTCTGCAAATGAGCGAGGCTTCGTCAGTGTGCATCGCTAGCTACGTCGTCCGTACAATTGGGGCGAGTGCTAGTAAGTCTCTCGAGACCTGCCGTGTGGTGGCGCTCGGTCTGCGATCACTGACAGTGGCGACACGCGGGTCCGACATGTACTAATGGACCGCGGCCGATTTAAAGCTACCACCTAGCAAGTGAGGTGTCTGGCGGTGACACCACAGTCACAACACCCTTACTACACTCCTGGAAATTGAAATAAGAACACCGTGAATTCATTGTCCCAGGAAGGGGAAACTTTATTGACACATTCCTGAGGTCAGATACATCACATGATCACACTGACAGAACCACAGGCACATAGACACAGGCAACAGAGCATGCACAATGTCGGCACTAGTACAGTGTATATCCACCTTTCGCAGCAATGCAGGCTGCTATTCTCCCATGGAGACGATCGTAGAGATGCTGGATGTAGTCCTGTGGAACGGCTTGCCATGCCATTTCCACCTGGCGCCTCAGTTGCCTCGGTCGTATGCAGTCCTGATTGTGGCGCTCACCTGCACGGCGCCAAACACGCATACGACCATCATTGGCACCAAGGCAGAAGCGACTTTCATCGCTGAGGACGACACGTCTCCATTCGTCCCTCCATTCACGCCTGTCGCGACACCACTGGAGGCGGGCTGCACGATGTTGGGGCGTGAGCGGAAGACGGCCTAACGGTGTGCGGGACCGTAGCCCAGCTTCATGGAGACGGTTGCGAATGGTCCTCGCCGATACCCCAGGAGCAACAGTGTCCCTAATTTGCTGGGAAGTGGCGGTGCGGTCCCCTATGGCACTGCGTAGGATCCTACGGTCTTGGCGTGCATCCGTGCGTCGCTGCGGTCCGGTCCCAGGTCGACGGGCACGTGCACCTTCCGCCGACCACTGGCGACAACATCGATGTACTGTGGAGACCTCACGCCCCACGTGTTGAGCAATTCGGCGGTACGTCCACCCGGCATCCCGCATGCCCACTATACGCCCTCGCTCAAAGTCCGTCAATTGCACATACGGTTCACGTCCACGCTGTCGCGGCATGCTACCAGTGTTAAAGACTGCGATGGAGCTCCGTATGCCACGGCAAACTGGCTGACACTGACGGCGGCGGTGCACAAATGCTGCGCAGCTAGCGCCATTCGACGGCCAACACCGCGGTTCCTGGTGTGTCCGCTATGCCGTGCGTGTGATCATTGCTTGTACAGCCCTCTCGCAGTGTCCGGAGCAAGTATGGTGGGTCTGACACACCGGTGTCAATGTGTTCTTTTTTCCATTTCCAGGAGTGTATAATTCAAAGTGGAGTGGAGCTCGGTCTCGATAGCGTACTCTCCGAGACAGGTTGCTTTCCGAAGAGAAGCAACTTGACGGGAACTAGAAATCTCAACTAACAGAGTACCATTGCGCAGTCGCTTAACAGATTTCAGTGTACCTGCAATTCCCTCAAGACCTTTGTGGATGTAAAAGGGAGAGACCCTCTCAAAGCTACCCTCCTTCCCTTTAATAATCAAAAACACATTCTGATTATCAGCATGTGCTCTGTTACGACAGTCTGATAAATCGCTAGCAACACCAGGAGCTGGAGGACTCGCAGCACGAAGTCGCTTTTTCGATGGGGTGTGTTTTCCTACCAGTGGCCCACCCAATCCACTGGTAGGGGGAAATGTAGAGGTCGAAGGGTCCATTGCGGTCCCACGAGCTGCTAGGGAACTAAAGGTCCGCTCAGACAGAGCCCCGCGTGCCTGAGTAAGCCGTATACAACTGGGGTGCGGCAGGTGCCCCAGAGGTTGCCCGCTTGCGACTGTTCCACCTCAACAGCCATGCATCTCATAGGCGCGGAGCACACCGTAAGATTGAGGGGTTTTTATAGAGGTTGGCCTTCCTCGCAATCCAGGCGGCCAAGCCAAGATTACCATTCCCCGCAGCACACAACATTCCACCGCTGCGCCATACGGTGGTCGCTGAAGCATGTCCGGGGGTTACGGTGACAGGAGACTGGCGGCGCAGACCAGTCCCCAGCTCAGGACCCCGGGATCGCCAAGCCCGTACTCAGCAAATGAATGCTGAGCCCCTTGGGGGGGATTGCTTAAAAATTACAATGTTCACATTACCTGTTTCAACACTTCGCTACCATGTTCAGTTGTGTTTAATTCGGCAGCACCGTGGCCAAGATATAACAATTGCAGTTAAGCATATCATCAGCGTAATCATTATCAACATAATCATAATCATCACTGACGTCCCCGTGCTCGGTGGTATCTATAACTTTTAAAGAAATGAACAAAATCGTGATATACTGTATTGACAAATTTGGTCTTAAGTCGAATGTTATCGATAAAAAATGTGAACTCCTTAATTCATAGAAACATGAAGTTACGGTTAGTCGTGTGGTTAATTACTAGAGGTGGTGATGTTGTTATATCCATAACATCTCCATTTTCAGTGAGAACTATTACTGTCAAAGAAAAGAACGAAATCGTAAGACAATGTATTTACAAACACGATGTTAATTCGAATTCCTTGTGATAACAAGCTGTGAACTGTGTCTGACTGGACCTACAATCTCAAGCATGGTTTCAGTGACTCACTATTTTATAATCACGAGAACTTTGTTGCTGTTTACATATTTATAGGCACCTGTGGACTATAGTGATTTTTCTGCATCGTGTAATTTCACTAGCGGAATGAACTTGAATGGTTTTAGGATGTCAAATTAAACACTTTACAGTCGTCTAGTTTCCTAACTTGTTTTATTTGGCTACCAGTTTCAACGTTTTTCTACGCCATCTTCTGGCCCCTGATCGATGTGTAGGAAGATTTTACCTCGGTTCTGATCAAAAGTCGGCAGATGATCGTTGAGGTGATCACTATAGCAAAAATCTACCAATAGCAGTATTGCTGATCCGAGCTTTGGGCAGAAGATGGACATACAGAGACTGAGTGGTTGTAGTCGCAATAGTAGTGTTGCTAAAATTTATATTTCGCAGTGAATTTTAGCGAACTTTTACACTGTCGACCTTTAAGATTTGGCTTCAAATTTCGTCATTTTATTGCGCGGTTCCAAGCACTTTTTCCGCATTTGCTACTGTCTGTGACTGTTCTGCCTGCATGACGTAGCACTATTTTAATTTTCTGTCTTGAATGCAAGTTCTGTTAAATGGTCAACAGTCGCATGTATTTTAATAAAGATATTGTAAAAAAATGTAAACCATCTACTGTAGGCAACATTATTAAACGGCGATATTATTTTCATATCGCATACACTGAAAAATTCATTATTAATTTATTACTTATTTATTAATTTTCACGTTCACTGACGTTTATGGTAATTGAACTGCTTCATTAGTGACTTATAATTCGATTAAGGATTAAAAGCAACAGTATGTGACATAGCACTTTTGATTCAGTGAACTTTCCCACAGCTGTTTACATAAAAATTAGTTGGTCTCGACAGGAATCGAGACATCCTACACTCTAAGTTGCAATGTTCTGCTCATCATTTTTCTCCCGTGCAAGACTTCAGCTTTTATGGGGTCAGTGTAGAATATTTTCCTATAACGCCAGGCAGGAATTTATAAAATTTCTCGCCATTCTTGTGGTTCCTGCATATGATAAGCCACTTTTGCATTAAGAAAGATTATCTCTTACATAAACAGTGTTAGCGCACTATTCAGCATAGTAAATCTATTGTGACTGAGTATTGCATTTATACTGGATTACGATGTTCAGAATTTCATCTTAGTTTCATCCTTCCCAGAAAAAATTGTTTCTGGAAATGGCACAAACTGACAACCTGACCAACCAGGTAAACTGGATGCCTCCTTAAAATTTGTTGACTTTTCATTACTTTCATACGAAAGTCGATTACTTCAGATTTTGTGTTAATGCAACGCTTGATACATGCTGATGCGACAATTCGCAACACTGCAAAGCCTTTTAATTTTCCATCTATTTGTCACAGTGGCGTTGTTCTTCATTTCCCCCTTTCACTAGAGCTTATGTGAAGACCTCGTCTGTAAACAGTGTTAAGGGACAGTCGGCGGGAAACAGATATTTTGCATCTAAAACTAGGTACATAATGAGCTTTGTTAATATTAGCTGACACTTCCACGATGAACCGAGAAATGGCAGCTCGGTCTCTAACTTCAGATTATCTTCAATGGTAACGCCGGGATGTGTGCGTGTCAACAGCAGTAAGTGCTAGTAACATGCTGCCAGTAGTAGTAAAGTGTGCCGTGGTCGCGCCAGGAAAACGCTTTTCAGGGACGATTTGTACAAGTTTGAAGATTGTGTGGATAACTAGGACTCACATAAAGATCTAAATATGTTCCTGGATGCAAATGCGATTAAAAAGTCTTTCCAATCAGGTAAATGTGAATAATTATTTATGTAAGTAAACAATCTTCTTAGTGTCTCTTACCATAGTGCACATGAACTTACGTGACAATATAATGACAGAAATATTAAGGTCTATCCTTAACATTGTTTACGTGCTGTAGTAAGGTGAAATTAAAATTACTTCATATTGTGCTGAATCGTAGATTAGTTTTTGAGGTAACGCTAATCTGAAACAATTCTGATCTTTAACTTTGGTATTTTGTGAAGTTTTACGGTAATATGTCGTCATTCGCCCAGTAAGGAAAAATTGGTATGTCAGTTGTAACTTACTTTTAGTGCTTGCAGTTTGGAAGTAAGCAATGTCAAGTACCTGTCGACGAATTTTTAATTATAAATTTTGGATAGAATTAAAGATATTAAAATATATAGTTACTCTACAGATATATTAGAAAACAGATTTATCTGAATAAAAGGGTCACAGTGGACGTATCTGAAACATCTTTAATGGGCAGTTTCTGAAAACAACTAATATGTTTTTTACCACTGTGTACAGCCAATATCTTTGTAACATATTGAAGCCCCAACCTGCACGGAATAATTAGTGACAAAGCGAACTAGAGCCTCTTATCATTTCCTCCATCTCTTCAAACATTATAGATTCCATTCCTCATTGAACATTCACTTACTATCCCAGAAATTTTCTAAAAGCATTAGGCTCCTACCCCTTACAAAACACTAGGAAATTCTGCACCTTCAGAAAGTTTCACTTTCCTAAGTACTGTTGGACTCCCCTCCAGTGGACAACACCTTGTTAAAGCACTAACCGTGCGGCCAGAGAGTCTTTCGTGTTCGCCTGATGCTGAGAGCTTCACCGGCTGCACAGCAGCTACTGGCAGTGTCTCCCATGTCGGACAGGCCTCGGCGGATGAACAAGGTGAAGAGTGTTCGAAAACGCCCCATTTCTCCATTATCCACTCCTATTTCCTTCCCCAATTCCCTAGATACCCAATCCAAAGTGTGAAGCGATCCACACCGAGATGTGCGTGGTACATGCGAAGATGTGTGATTAGCAGAGCCTCAGGGACACCGGCTGACCTCCCTGCCTTGCACCGCGTGGGGTTCCGTGGCGTCTACCTAAATCCTGTACGACCAACATGGAGATACTCGGAAAACAAAACAAGAACTGTAGGACTTTGAGGCCTCAAAGACCCAAGCATCGGGGCCGGAACAGATGGAAGGTGTCTCTGCAGCTGTATCGGGTAACAGACCAGTCAAAGAAGTGGTAACTGTTACTGAAAAGTTCGATCAGTTCAAAAGCAAACCATTCTCTGCGAATCAAAGGAAACTTATAAAAAAACAACAAGAAAAGAAAGGTAGAGAATGGATTCGTAAACAGTGACTATCTCGGAGTGAATGGGTTAACCAGAGCCCTTCTTCCCTCAAGACAGGGAATAAGAGAACAAGGGAGGGGTCCAGTACTCCCACTTCTAGGCGCTCCAGTCAGGAGCCGCGCTGCTGCTACGTCGCAGGTTCGAATCCTGCCTCGGGCATGGGTGTGTGTGATGTCCTTAGGTTAGTTAGGTTTACGTAGTTCTAAGTTCTAGGGGACTGATGACCACAGCAGTTGAATCCCATAGTGCTCAGAGCCATTTGAACTATTTGAACTCCCGCTTCTCGAGATAAACAGACCGAGAGAAAGATGAGGCAAGAAATAGGGAAACAGATCTATAGTGCTGCAGCCTCGGTTTTCAGCATGGTGGTTATCCAACACAGATATCCACTGGTCAACAAAATCTCACTGCAGGTGGAACTTATTTCGATGGCTCTCTTTGAGAAGACTGGGGAGGCTCCAAGTACAGGCACCAGTTTCAGGAGGGTCTCTCACTACAAGGGTGCTCTTACCTTTGTCTGTGAGAGGATGGAAACAGTTGACTGGCTTCAGGAGTAGGCGCCCAAGTATCTCCGTGGGAGGAGGCTAAAATGCTGGCCAAGACAGCAGCTGAGCTCTCCAAAATCGTAAAGCTATCAGTTTGGTAATGAGACTTCTTAAGGATATTCCTCCTAAGACGGTTCGAGAAAGTACCGACCATATCTAGAAGGTCTAGACAGACGACTGGAAGGTAATCAACCGAATGGTCGTGTCGGATCGCCAAACCCTTGCGGTGGAAGTCGGCGAAAAATCCCAGATCGCAGTACGAGAAATTGCTTTTAGGGTTCTTGCAGGCTGCTGTCACGATAATGAAAGACATCGGAAGCAAACATGGCGGCAAGTTGGACGGTGCAAGTGTCGCAGATAAACCTGCAATCCAGCAAAGCGACATCTGCCGCCCTGAGTCGTCTTCTGGGAAGACGGGAGCTGGACGTGGCCCTGATCCAGGAAACTATCCATATAGAGGAGGCATTTCAGGCCTCGGAGGACCTAGGGGTTAGCTGATACGTGCTACAAATCTAAATAACTCCAGAACATGCATCTCTGTTAAGAATGGAATTTCATTCATGCAGATGGCGGACTTCTGCTCCAGGAACTGAGTAACGACCATCAAGAAGAAACAAAGAGAGGATAGAAGCACGAGAATAACTGTACTGGCCTCAGTTTACCTTCATTATGAGGACAATACTCCTCCTTTCCAGGAAGATAAGAAGGGAAGAAGTAACTGACATAACTTTTGGTTTCATTCTAACGCATAACTACGTCAAACGATGGTATGCGACGTTGGAGTCCTTTTTATCTGACCACTGATTGAGATGGAAATGGGTGTTAAACAGACCGTGGCAGATAGTAATCCTAGGAAATCAGACTAGCACTCTTACAGGAAAGACCTCAACTCACTGTTATCTGAAGTCAGTACTTCGATAAGGAATCCATCAGGTTTTGACGAAATGTAGGATGCATTGACATCTGCCGTTATGACCTCGTATTTACAAAAATGCCCAATCGCTAAGAATTGTACGAAAAGGAACGTTCCTTGTTGGAGCAAAAAGTCCAGAATTTTAAAGAAAGCAGGTAGGAAGACTGTTCAAAGTTGTAAGAAGGTAAGCACAATGAGGAAATATCGGGAGGCCATTGCCAAATTCAACCTCCCAATTAAGCAAATGTAACTATCATAACTATCATTCTGGAAGGTATTCTGTGAGGAAGAGGGAATACGGCTACTTGCGCCAGACTTTACAAAATCCGCACCAGAATACGAAGTAATCCAGGAGGTACTCTAAGGAAAAAGGATGGTGAGTACACAGGGACAGCGAATGATATGCTGAATGTGGTTCTCAGGACTAAATTTCCTCAGCGCACTCTGGCAGACAACATAGACCAACAATCAATCCCTGAGAAGAACTGGTTTACAGTTAACGAAAGGAAGAACTGGTAATCTGCCAGAGAACGTGTTGATTAAAAGAAAAATGCAGTGGGCGGTGGGAACGTTTCATCGTTTCAACCACTCAAGTCACCAGGCTCTGCTGCAAAAGGAAGCAGAAATTTTAAACAGATTCCTATGTAAACTGTTTATGGTCAGCCAAGCAGCAGGATAAGTTGCAATGCTTGTAGCACAGTGAGGACTGTTTTCATCATGAAGTCAGGGAGAATTGATAATATCAAGCCCAAGGTTCCTATAAATGTAAAGCAACATGCAGATATTGCAAACAACACTTCACCAACTTGTTGAAAGGTGGGAAAAGCACTGCACTTTCAGGAAATTGCTCTTTGAATCTTCCTGGATATCGAACGGGGCTTTTAGCAATGCAACTTTCGAATCCATGGTTAGAGCTGCGGCAATGAGGTCACCATATGTAAGTGGATTAAGACCATGTTGAACAGAAGAAGGTGGAAGCCACCATGGTGAATGAAAAAATGGTAATCAACACAATCAGAGGATTTCTGCAAGAACGGGTTTTATCCCCATTACTGTTACCTAGTGGTGAATGAACTCATTGAAAAGGTATATACTCGTACTAGAGGTTATTTTGCCAAGGATACGCAGACCACTTAGTCATATTATTAGTTGCCAAATTTGCTAGTTCTGTTAGAATGAGCTCTGAACATTCTGTGCAAAACTGGTGCAGGAAACACGATATAAGGCTCAGCCCTAAGAAAACTATTTCAGTTAAATTTACGAGGACTGTATCCAGCACACCTACTGGAATGTTAAGTTTCTCGATGGAACTCTGCCTGTAGCGGGGCTAGTAAAGTATCTATGATTAACCCTGGATGCAGAACTATCGTGGACCCCTCACATAAAGATTATATGTGCCAAGGCGAAGGTACTTTTATGGGCGCTAGAAGAGTCAAGAGTACCTACTGGATATGCACCTCTGTAATAAGACCAAAGGTAATTTGTGGGTGCACAGTATGGCAGAACAAAGCCAATGATATCCGTCCATCCTTGAATCGCTTGTACCACTCCTTAACAGATACACAGTGCTCTTCGTACACTGGGGCCATTCATTCATGAATTTCCGTTCCCCGCACTCCTTCCGCTGTCAAGAAACCCACAGCACCCCTTTGCTCTTCTTTCATACCACCAGTCGTCGGTTTTCATCACGAGTAGGTGCAGTGGACGGTCGAAGCGTGCACGTGCTCGCTCTGTCGTCACGTGGGTGTGCACCCAAGTCCTCCTAGAGGAGAGTTTGGAGCTGCAGCTTTCGTATAGGGACCACACCATCTTCCATAGCAATGGAATTACGATTCCTTCAGCGGTTTTTATTTTAGAACCTATGTCTTGTTTCCTTTTGAATGATCCTAATATGACCTTCACGGAAAACCCTTGTATAGCTTCAACTCAAGATTTTTTGTGAAGAATGCGAAAGAGCGACCAACTCGTTGCTGATAGCCCGAAATCTCCGACTCACTTCGAAAATGCGTAGACAGTACACCACTGAATTGTAAATCTACGAAATGCTTTTGAATACTGAGCGCTCAAATCGGTGTTTTAAACAAATGCACACTTACGGTAAGGAAATTTATTGTGTAAACACATAGTACAAAATAATATATATGTACAATCAAGTGATCGAGCTGCGACCGTATACGTACTACACACATCAAAAAAGGTTTTGCATGACCCTGGTTCCCAGAACTCCTGAAGATAGACGTTGACTGTGGATATTGTATCACAGACACAGTCCCTTTCACTGTTCAGAGATGTCACTAAAGCCGCCCAAAGATGTAAACAACCATGCATGAGAAGCGCCTATGTGACGGAGGGGGTCCGACAGCCGACCAGTTCCAGTCACTCCACCAGGAAGGAGGTACACGGTTATTGTTGTCTATAGTTCAACCATGCCTAGACGATCAATAACGCAGTTCGATCGCGTCCACATTGTTACTGTGTGCGTCACGGAGTGAAGCAAAGCGATGTTGTTCTGGCATGGAGGAGGTACAGAGAGACAGGAACTGTAGATGACATGCCTCGCTCAGGCCGCCCAAGGGCTACTACTGCAGTGGATGACCGCTACCTGCGGATTATGGCTCGGAGGAACCCTGACAGCAACGGCACCATGTTGAGTAATGCTTTTCGTGCAGCCACAGGACGTCGTGTTACTACTCAAACTGTGCGCGATAGGATGCATGATGAGCAACTTCACTCCCGACGCCCATGGCGATGTCCATCTTTGCAACCAGGACACCAGGCAGCGCGGTATAGATGAGCCCAATAACATGCCGAATGGACCGCTAAGGATTGGCATCACGCTCTCTTCACCGGTGAGTGTCACATATGCCTTCAACCAGACAACCCAGTCAGGCTGAACGCCTTAGACACACTGTCCAGCGAGTGCAGCAAGGTGGAGGTTCCCTGCTGTTTTGGGGCGACATTATGTGGGGCCGACGTACGCCACTGGTGGTCATGGAAGGCGCCGTAACGGCTGTACGATGCGTGAATGCCATCCTCCGACCGAAATTGCAACCATATCGTCAGCATATTGGCGAGGCATTCGTCTTCATGGACTACAATTCGTGTGTTCATCATGCACATCTTGTGAATGACTTCCTCCAAGATAAAGACATCGCTCGACTAGAGTGGCCAGCATGTTCTCCAGACATGAATCCTGTCGAACATGCCTGGGATAGATTGAAAAGGGCTGTTTATGGACGACGTGACCCATCAACTACTCTGAGGGATCTACGCCGAATCGCCGTTGAAGAGTGGGACAATCTGGACCAACAGTGCCTTGATGAATTTGTGGATAGTATGCCACGACGAATACAGGCATTCATCGATGCAAGAGGACATGCTACTGGATATTAGAGGTACCTGTGTGTACAGCAATCTGGACCACCATCTGTGAATATCTCGCTGTATGGTGGTACAACATTCAATGTGTGTTTTTTATGAGTAATAAAAAGGGCGGAAATGATGTTTATGTTGATCTCTATTCCAATTTTCTGTACAGGTTCCTGAACTCTCGTAACCGAGGCGATGCAAAACTTTTTTTTTTGTTGTGTGCATTATTCTTTGATGAAAGGGTTCATTAAATTTTTGTGTTCGCCTATAATACTCGTTGGCTACACTACTTGTATAGCGGCGGCCACAAACCTCTCACACTTCCCAATTGCTGCTCATACATTTCCAGAAAGCAGCTTAAATTGCAGGCAGAACAAGGCTGTTTGACGATAATCGTCCTGAACACAGTGTAGCTGCAGTTTACAAAAGAAATGTTTTGTCCTTACGATTTTAGAAAATGTGACAGACTGATATGATTCACTATTGTCCACATTTTAGTACTCCATTTTAACAGAGAAACATTGCGAAAACTAAGATAGATTCAATTATGCTGTTCCATAAAAAATTACAAGATTTTTTAAAAATTATGAGTCAAGCAATTCGAGAAAGGATTTACTATGTAATGAACACCACGACGTAGCTCACACAATACCTGTAGAAAACATTTCTAAACCTGTAAACAGACGAAAAAACGTCACGAGCTCCTATACTTATTGCGTGAAAACTTTTAAACAGTGTTAGAAGCCACTGATATGTCATATACTCACATGGTTCCTCTGTATCACAGACCTTACCTCGTTCATCGTTGCAACAGGCTGACCAAGACCTATTTATCTGCATTCCTCTCTTTCCATCAATCTGCCTTTGGCTAAATCACAAAAATACATTTATTATACATATTACTGCTAAAGCTATTCATCTAAATATATCACACTCCAATTCCTCTGTCATATTGCAAAACACCAATCCCATTTTGATTCACAGGGAAATCTTGAATATGATCTCGTCGGTCAACGAAGAAAACCACATTAAAGCTTAGCGTTACCACAATCGTTATAATCACTCATAGAATATCAACTCTTACATGCTGCCTTTGGCTTTTTAGTTTTGGATTTATTTCGAGAAATGAATAGCAGCCCAGTTCATTTCACACCAAACTGGAACCCAGGCCGCACTGAATTTGCGAATCGCTAAGAAATCTCACTTGCAGAAATATCTTAGTTTACCTGAGAGCTACAGTTTGCTTTGTGGTACCCAATAGCGGATTCTATACCTGCTTTCGCAGTACCTGCTCGTCTCAGTACGACTTAGTACTTGCCAGCAGTTTTGTAGATGTCGCTAGAGTTTGCTTAAAAGGTTCGAAACCGATACTCCTTTAGATCTAAACACAGTTTAGGAAGGAAAAAAGTATCTTAATTTCTGTGACCATATTACCCATAATCAAGCAACAGTACACACACAAAACATGGTCAAACGTTTAGTTGGGAGAATATAAGTAAACATTAGAAGTGGAATTTGTTTCATGGTTTTGCTTCAATAAATGGGTACAGCTACAGGCGAAAACGAAATTAGGCCAAAAATATCTGTGCTAAAAGCTGTAATAGCTGGAAAATGTATCCAAACGACTGCAATTGCGTTCCACCTGCTTTTTATGCAATCCACATAATGTAACGTTCTTGCAGTTCCTCTAATCTCTTTCGGATACAGCTAATACTACAGTAAGTCCACCCAGTAGGTGATTGGTCAGTTCTGCTCGAGTTGCGACAGCAGTCAGACGTGTTTACTCCTTCGTAGCGCTGTAGCGTGTGAAGTGTAGCAGTTAGCTCTTGCCGTGGTGTGTGTTCATTTGTCAGCGTACTTGAGTCATAGAGTCTTCCTTGTCTGTTCTTTCATGATGTTGTGTTTGGTGGCGTATTCGTCCGCTTTTTTCGTGTCCATAGCGTCCAGGATGATTCCACATAAACATACAGTCAATTTTGCCTTTGGTAACTTCCCCTATAATGCGCATCAAAGTTCCCTCGAAATTCATGATTCGTTAGTGGAAACGTTAACATTACTTCAGATCATGTTCACACTACATATTTTGACACAGTTTTATAACTTCTTCGTAAAATTCACGAACCCACTCAAAGTAGACAGGCTGTTACTTAAACAGGGCAATCAGGTTTCTTTCCATCATAGGGATGGGTCAGTTAGTGTTGTCCTCCTAGCTAATGCTGACACTGAATGCACCAATGTGCTGCTTTTACTTGTCGCCGGAAGTTGTTGTTGTTGTTGTGGTCTTCAGTCCTGAGACTGGTTTGATGCAGCTCTCCATGCTACTCCATCCTGTGAAAGCTTCTTCATCTCCCAGTACCTACTCCAACCTACATCCTTCAGAATCTGCTTGGTGTATTCATCTCTTGGTCTCCCTCTACGATTTTTACCCTCCACGCTGCCCTCCAATAATAAATTGGTGATCCGTTGATGCCTCAGAACATGTCCTACCAACCGATCCCTTCTTCTCGTCAAGTTGTTCAACAAATTTCTCTTCTCCCCAATCCTATTCAACACCTCCTCATTAGTTATGTGATCTACCCATCTAATCTTCAGCATTCTTCTGTAGCACCACATTTCGAAAGCTTCTATTCTCTTCTTGTCTAAACTATTTATCGTCCATGTTTCACTTCCATACGTATATGATCAAAATGTCAAGGATGTGTTGCTTAAATTTGGTGTTGTTAAGGACATTCGTCGGGAACTCTTGTCGAGTTAACACCGTCTTCAATGCTGCAGTGGTATTTTTTCCGCATAGATGTTGATTAAACAGAACATTTCGTCACATATTCAGATTTCTGGTTATCGGGTCGATGTCACTTATAGTAGTCAGGTGGGAATATTCTCTTATGAAATGAGAATGGTCACCTACGTCTCAGTTGCCTGAATCAGGTTTTTGTTCTCAAAAAGAGACATAAATTGATAGTAGCAGATCTCGTTACAGTTGATGCTCTTTCTAGAGCCAGCTCACAGCCCGATTTGAGTTTAATCAGTGGCAATTTTCGGCTATTAAAACCGAATACGTATTCTGCGCCGTCTCTTCCCAGTCCCGAGGCTCAAGTGCTGCAACATAAGCGACGTCGTACACAGGACACACATGCTTCCGATGTGGAATCCCCTGTGGTACCCTCTTCTGCTTGACGCGTCTGTCTTGGTAATACAAATCTCGTAGTACCCTCCCGTTCTCCATTGGAGGCTATAGCGGGGGCGGATTCGGGGATTCGCTAGGCCTCTGGCGTGTGTCACTAACAAGTAAACTTCAACAAGTCGCTTGCAGAAGCTACTTCTGCAAGTTCTTTGACGTGGAAAAACGCCCTTCAAGTCAACTTCCGCAAGTTTCGTCAGCTTGCAGAAGTAGCTTCCTTAAGTTTGTGGGTACAATATAGGGCGACTTGCGGCAACTATATGCAGAGATTGCCAGTTACTGGAAGATTTTCTTCAACTTGCGGAAGTTTTGTGTTTGTGATCAGATACGAAAGGTCAGTGTCGGTGACAAAATTCGTGTGGAATTGCGAGATATCGCCGTTACCAATCCAAAAAGTTGAGTGCTTCCCAGAATTGTGGGACACAAAGCACGTGGACTTTAAAAACAGAATGGAAAGAAAAACAGATCGCTCACGAAAATATTTCGGCACAAGAGACGTCTAAATACGCAAAAAAATTCATAATTTGCGCACGCAGTATGGACAAGAAGGGAGCAAACTGAGAAAAGGAAAATATGGACAGAGTGCGGATGATATGTACACAAGCAAGTGGGAGTACTTCGATCCACTGAAATATATGTCGTATGTCCAAGGAGTAATAGAGGATAATTTGGTAAATGAAACAAGTTTTACATTTTACACATAGTATTTATTACTTTCGTTACAAATGTATGTGTGTGCTTAAATGGAAAACCGCAGAGAAAATTTATAAACGTCGGTGTTGCCTATATACTTCCCCTTCGGGTTAAGAAAAGTAACTGGTAAATTCATTTCGCTCTTCATTTGCAGACTGTGGCCAATTATGTTCGTTTAGGGCTTCCACTGGTATATTTGTTTCCACCTATCTGTCTTTACGCCATTCTCCGTGCGTTTGTGAATCATGAGCGTCAAATGCGCCAAGTGGTGCATAATGGGGATTGCTACTCTCCTCTGTCATTAAAAATTTATGGAGAACACAAATTACCTTGACAGTTTTCCTTGATTTTTCTGGGTTGAGAAGAATTGCAGTTTGTAATATTCGAAAGCGTGTGGTTTCTATAGTCAGGTCGAACCAATGCTAAAGGCACAATACTTTATGTGCATTTATAATTAAAGTATACATTACCTTCTGTCTTGGGAGCCTGTATGACTACAGTTTTTCCATCCATAGCACCAATATGGTTTGGAAAATGCCATGTATATTCAAAACCATTGGCAATTTGTAACCATTCTTCTACCGTTGAAGGTATCTAAAAGTATAGAAATCAAGAATTATATATGAAATTTACGTATATGAACAGTAAAAAACACATTACAGTATGATATTTGTTTCCTGTAACCGATACAGATAACAAATAAAATGAATTTGAAACAAATAGACGTCCTATTTTAGGGGAATGTTGTGTTGAAACGGGAGGTAAAAGGACGCCTTGAAAAAGAAGAAGCTGACACACTCAGATTCTGTTGAAATTTTTAAAAATGCATTGGAAATGATGCAGAAACCAAATGATCAATTTCGAGTTGTTGTTGTTGTGGTCATTAGTCCAGAGACTGGTTTGATGCAGCTCTCCATGCTACTCTATCCTGTGCAAGCTTCTTCATCTCCCAGTAACTACTGCGACCTACATCCTTATGAATCTGGATAGTGTATTCATCTCTTGGTCTCAGAGAAAACAGACGAAATTCACTGCAAATGTAGAATTTGTGGGTGAAGGTGACTGGATGCAATAGAGTACAGAGCGATACTATGCTGCCGCATCAGTAAACTAGTGCATTTGCGCTAGGTGTTGATAGCTGTACAACATTTACAAGCAATTTTAGAACACGGAACGAGAGGTGATGTAATGATCGCATGGGTAAAAGTGACATAAAATCGATAGAATTACAAAAAATGACGGAAAATACGTATAAATTGAGGGAAAATACACCGAAATGCGGGGAAATTGAGGCAGTACTATCGTGTCTTTTGGATGGCGCAGACTAATTCTTGTATATGGGAACAAGTATGCGATAGCAAGAGGAATCCGAGAAAACGTCGACATGGAAGGGAAGGGAACCAGGGAAACAGTCACTTTTCTCCGTCGAGGCAGCATTCTACCGTATGTCTATTGAGGTAACAGTAGTGCACGCGAGTTGACTACTGTATTTGACACTTTCCAGGAGAACAGAGAACCATCTGCCTCTAAACTTACATGCATCTGCGTTAAAAGATGAGAGAGAGAGGATGGAGTTATCGGTTGAGATGGAGCTGTAACGAGGTACGATTTAATGACAGACAGACGATGCATTCTAGAGAGGGAGGGAGATGTTGCTGCAGGTCATTTGACCATTTTTCCCCCTGTTGTGTCAGGACGCATCAATCGTGTGACATAGCCTGCGTTCGACTTGTATACAACCACATGCTATGAATATGATGTAGAGTACTCTCTACTTGCGACCGTTAACAGCAAACCTCTCGGTCATCAGAGGACTTCCACCTCATGTGTGATGAAACATGACCATCCTGTTTAGACACATTCCTCTAAATGAACGAAGATTTATACGATGTACTCAATTCCCCTGTGGCATCTCGGGTATAAAATTGAGACTTCAGTTTCATAACTAAGATGATCCTAAGTTAGCGATAGGTGTTTGTGAGACACTGCAATCCCTGTGTATACATTTGCTTGACAGATGTCCTGTCTACAGAGTCAGTGGAGGCATGACTTGTAATTACTTATGTCAGACCCCGCTGCTATGCGTTTATCTTCTTCCTTGTAAGATGTATTCTCCGTTACTAACGATCATTTTATATGGGACTGATGCGAATATAGTATAATTGCTGAACTGTGATCGGATGTGAACAGTGGACGCTATACATCTCTGGAAAGCTATATAATGCATGTACACACAGAGCCGATGTTTTAATGGAGTAGTTTTTTCATTTTGCAGTAGGTTACCATTGTTTATCATAGAGAAACCTGCAAGAAGGATGTATGTCATGCGCTGGAAATATATTTATTACATTGGAATATTAACAGCGCTGTATTCCACACGACTAATAGGTCGAAAACGCAAGCGATATAATATTATAACTTGTCTTATGTGCAGAACCATGTAGCCTTAGAAGTGCATGTGTTTATTTTCTCTCTTACTGATACTCTCCTGGTATTGATCCCAGACACTAGAACAAGTGCGGCTCCCCCCGTCAGAGGTTCAATTCCTCCCACGTGTGTGTTGTCCATAGCGTAAGTTAGTTTAAGTTAGATTAAGTAGTGTGTAGGCTTAGGGACCGATGACCTCAGCCGGTTTGGTCTCATAAGACCTTATCACAAATTCTCCACTAGAACAATACTTTAGACTTGATAGCATAGTTGATTTACGTAAAATACTTCGAACTCCATCCGTCTGGAGCTCCGTTATGCATAAAAACCACCCGTTTCTTGTTCTTCTTAACTGTCTGCTATTACATCGCAACACTTTGAAATCTATTACTATACACCTATAAGGGGTGCTAACCTCCTCGACATTGGAGCATCTGGAGAAATCTTGTGCACTTGGATGGCTGCGGACTCGGCAAACTCCATTCATTCGCAAGACGCGAAATGTAGCGGTCTACTCCTGATCAGCTGCAGATTAAATCAGTAGCGATGCTGCAGGGTGGGTTGCTCAAAGATAGTGGGAGGGTATCTTTCAGTCTCAAACTTTATCCTAAGACTGCAAGAATGCCCTGTGACTCCTATCCAGAGACAGATCGTAAATTACGCACTATGCTCGAGGTGTTAGAAATATGTAGATCGCCGTCTGGTATACTTTGATAATGTATATGTTCGAGAATTAACAATGAATGGACATACTTTACAGACTTCTATCTACATTCACAGTGGGACCTGCAAAGTAGAGGAGCGACGGTTTAGTGATGGTACTGAATTGGGAAGCATGCTGTCGCATCATAGGTCGGTGTTGAAATTACTGTAAAATTGTTCGCACTATCAACTGTGATGCTTATTATTACAGTACATCGACGGTATCCTTTCCATCCCAACCGTCCACTGGTAACCAGTTGATTACCACATAATAATTGACTGACATCGCTCGTTTGAGATGGAGGAGGAGGAAATTAGTGTTTAACGTCCCGTCGACAACGAGGTCATTAGAGACGGAGCGCAAGCTCGGGTGAGGGAAGGATGGAGAAGGAAATCGGCCGTGCCCTTTCAAAGGAACCATCCCGGCACTTGCCTGAAGCGATTTAGGGAAATCACGGAAAACCTAAATCAGGATGGCCGGAGACGGGATTGAACCGTCGTCCTCCCGAATGCGAGTCCAGTGTGCTAACCACTGCGCCACCTCGCTCGGTTATTTCAGATGGAGGAAGAGTCTTAGTGGAGTGGCAGCACCTTCTGGGGGCGGCTGGCACCGAAACAGTGATCGCATAGATGACTGCAGTATGAGGAATCAATCGAAATGGAACACAGAGTCATCAGCTATCGCGTCACTGAGACAGATGAGTTTAAATTAGAGGTCGTCAATCACCTTCAGAGAGCAGTTTGGAAACGTTCCACAATGTCGCGAAACTCTTCCAGTTTCCTTATGTTGTAACTGCCCTTTATTTAAAGTCTTCCAGTGTGTGTGTGTTCAAATGGCTCTGAGCACTATGGGACGTAACATCTGAGGTCATCAGTCCCCTAGAACTTAGAACTACTTAAACCTAACTAACCTAATGACATCACACACTTCCATGCCCGAGGCAGGATTCGAACCTGCGACCGTAGCGGTCCCGCAGTTCCAGACTGTAGCGCTTAGAACCGCTCGGTGTGTGTGTGTGTGTGTGTGTGTGTGTGTGTGTGTGTGTGTGTGTGTTAAGGTAACAGCAGCAGCAACATGCTTTACACTGTGCGATGTGTAGTTTTCTGTAAGAGGCAATGGATCAGAATTTGTTAATGTAGTTTAGAACCTGACGCAGAGCTCGAAGTCATGTCGGAAAAAACAAAATGCGTGGCAGTGTACAAAGTGTATTACAGAACCAAAAAAAAAGTTTAAACAATGACACATGGTAACAGGGAACATCTCTTACGGCGTATATTATAGTCTGTGGGATACGGTCATCCTCCTACAGTACAGGCGATGAAACTTTACACTGGTCTGTGCAATGGAGCAATACCTGTATATTTAATAGGATCGCCACATGTGCTCGATGCCGGCACACAGACAGTATTTGTTTTCGATATATGGGAAGAGGGAGAAGTGGTAAAAATCTTATCGATTTCTCTATTGGATGAAGTTAGTGGAGTTTCCATAGTTCGTAATATTTCCCTGTTGGATGGTACAGAATAACGATGATATAATGTTCGGGTGATAGACGTGAATGGACTCTGATTGACGCAGATCTGCTTCGGACTGCAATACCTGTATGACGTTCAGTCTTCCTACTTTTCCCGATAAGAAAAACCCCCGTAACTGTTCATACTGTCTTTATACTACCTCGTGTTGCAGAAGTGGGTTTCGTCTCGCGCTGATCTTACACATTGTACATAGTTGGCGGAGCTATGACAACTTGTCGTCATTTCCATCGAATGGTCAAAACACAGTCCTGTCGCGCTAACTCAGCTTAGCCAGTTTCTACATGGACTGTACAATGTGGCAGATGTAGCTTTGTCTGACTTCTACTCAGTTATGACTTAAACTGGAATGATCACATGCACAAAACTACAGGGATGGCAGTGCAGAGTCTGAGGGGCAGTTGGCAGATGCATAGGGACTATCTACAATTTTACTGTACACAATTCGTAGAAAAAGGTGACTCGTTTCGAGACATGAGAGTGCTATATATATGATTCACTAGTGGCCGCAATATTTAAAACACTTCTCCATAGGATCCAATGCAAGTATGTGGTTGAATGGAAAGACTTGATTTCAAATCGCAGACAACATTTGTACTGGAAAGCGTAGCACTAGACATCTGAAAAGCTAGTGTACATTTCTTACGACCTCAATGAGCACACCATCTACTGTTTGTGATTCTTCCCAGTCAACCATCAGCTATAACGCATTGGATATATCGCAGAAACTCTGATGTGGCATTGAGACAGACTGTATTACAAATACTGGAGAAATATCTATCGGTGGCATGAGTGAAATGCAAATACTGGCTTCATACTGCGTTCCTTAGCTGAATAACTTTCTAAATTTGGTGATTTTATTACGAGCTTAAACACGTCGGTGACGTGTAACCGCACTGTTGGTCTGATAATATACACTCTGACGATCACTATCTATATTTACTGTCACGGTATTTGTCTGGAAAACCCACTTCATTCGCAGATAATGCCATACCTCGATTTATAAGGCTAGTATAGTTTTTGACATGGATGTCGTTAGCGATACTTTTGAGCACCTGTAAAACCAAGACCTCTTGTGACAGTAACATAGTCGTTGCGATCGTGTTTTTAACACCTGGCGGCTTGTAAGACGGTTACGTTTCTCTTTCTAAGACACTGTGGTACCACTCGCAAGAAAAGCTTATGAGATATGTCCACCTATCGATGATCTTCGGGCCGAGTGGTTCTAGGCGCTACAGTCTGGAGCCGCGCGACCGCTACGATCGCAGGTTCGAATCCTGCCTCGGGCATGGATATGTGTGATGTCCTTAGGTTAGTTAGGTTTAAATAGTTCTAAGTTCTAGGGGACTGATGACCTCAGAAGTTAAGTCCCATAGTGCTCAGAGCCATTTGATAATTTTCGGTCCGTATTGTTTGGTACCGCCAGCATCAGTTATTGGCAAAGTATTGTACTTAGTAAGAGGGGATGTGTGATAGATTCGTCTTGAGCATCAGGCTTATAAAGTATGTGTGTGTTCCAACATGTGCAAAGAAAATGACTATGCCCTGTCGTAAGGGAAGGTATGGATTCGACGTGGAATACTGCGATAGCAAAGGAAGGGAATTTTTTTTCCTTGGAAAAGTATGTCCAACCATAAGAATGGTACAGATATTTCTACTTCCAGAGCCAGAGCCGTCAGCAGGGGATATTTCTGATACTTCGGTCATTCTCGAATGTCGTTGAATTGAGATCGTGATAGTAATATTTAACTGTAATTACAGTTATAAAATGTATATGTAACCGGTTTCCTAGGAAGATTCTGTCTTGGGGTGCGTGGCGCTCGGCGGGGATGACCTGTGGCAGAAGTGATTCACGTTTCCAGCTAACGGCAGGAGCTGTCTGACTGGAAAGGTCTGTTGGGGTACAAGTATGTACTTGATCTAACCGTGTCGTCCTCTAGACGGCTGACTAGCGGCTAATACTCACTATGTTTTGGGCAGACTTCGTGATCGTGTGTGTTCTCCTTGGAAATTTGAGAAGATTCAATATGGACGTGTGTTTGCGCTGGACCATTATTCTCTCCCATGTAAACTGTCTGGTTGACTGCTTCTGCACATGTCCCGTCTTTATTTCGTTGAGAGAACATCGATTGTGTGTGTGTTGTGTGCATCTAGCAGTTGAAAGACGGGTGGAAGACGCGTTTGCTGGCTTTATATACATGAGAAACACCTTAGTTGACTTTGTAAATTATAAGGATGATTTGGATTCTGTTATATCACCGATATAGGTATTCGCAAGTGGAAATATCAGTTTACTCTATTTTTTCGTGTTTTCACGTAAAGGTCGTCACAGACGAGATGTTTCTAGTTACTCAGTGGTTTACAGCACGCTCCACCTCGTTATAGTTTCGGGTTTCTAGAGAAATAATTTCCAGTCTATTTCCTTGGAATTATAGTGTGCAAGTGGTTGGTAGGATGCTGCTAAGTGGTTGATATCCTGAATATCGCGAAAATGGTTGATATTCTGGCAAACCATGTGATGATAGATATGTTCTTGTACTCCCACAGTCTGGAGATGGGTGTAGAAAACAATCAAGCATGTAGGCGCCAGAAACAGTAACCCCTTTGTGTCGATAGGAACCGACCCAGCCTTTTTATAACAGGTTGGAGAGTGACCTCGGTCCACTGAGGGCGCTCTGGTAATGCGTCGGGCCAGTGTGTGTGTGGGGCCAGATGACTTGTGACCGTCGGCTGGGGTGGATGACTGCACGACCTCGTGAGAAATATCTAGTGCTGTGAGGAGTATATACGGAGCGGGTACTTACGCTGTCTGTCTTCATGGTATATGTACAAGTGTCTGGCGGTAGATAGCTATAAGCAGCATGCAGAAGTGGCGATTTTGTATGGCGCAAGATACGAATTGAATGTGTTTACTACATCGATATGGTATGTGGAGATCAGTTTCATGCCGAAATACTCAATCTTCCGTCGTCAGTGGCAGAGCAGTGTAATTGAGGAAGTGTCTTTCCTTATTTGATGATCTGTAGACCACTTTTGCAGGGTTTAACTGTCCGCACAATATGGCCATCTGTACAAAATAGCTTTGTTGCTGGAAGTCTCATCTGCAGAAAAAATGGCGGACAGTGCTCCCACACAGGTAGCAGCAGCATTTTGGCAGGTACATTCTGTAAGAGCCAATCAGAATGCTGCATTCATTCACAAAAAATCCTTTATGCTGGAACATAGGAACCTCTACAGACCCTTTTGAACAAAATGGGGAAAGGTATCTGCGAAAAGATCTGAGAGTAACATGGGAATTCCATTTGTGTAATTGTTCTGATTTTCCCCTCTGTGCTTGGACAGTGGTCTCTTTCTGAACAACAAGAGTGCATTTATGATTAACGGTGTTTTTGCCAGCATGTACAGATATGATGAAGGCTTTTACCGGTGAAAACAAGACCGAACGATTACCGTTTGTAAGACATGTCGAAAGCAGGACGTTACACGTGACGGGCTGTCCCGTTAGGATCGCTAGGAAGAATCCATCCTGTGTTACTCTGGGAAGCAATGCAACAGATTTCTATAGCGCGTCCAGAGGGAGACTTTGCTATTATTTACATAGACATGACTTCAGTATAATGTTGACAACCTTTTAGCTGCGCCTGCGAGCGTCAGCTACTAGGTAAACATCTCGCTGGACGTGCAGGTATGAAAGGTATGCATCATTGCACCAGCAACGGTGCCTAGGTGAACATGTGTTTCGACGGTATTTGTCAGATGCCAAGTATGAAAAGGATGCCACAGCCTCAACCTTGCGAGACCCAAACTAACACCTTTGTGTGGTTCAGCAGCTGACGACCGCATCGTCACTTCACGGGGGCCGCCAGTGCATCCTGACTCATGGCAGCGTGTGTGGTGGCATTCTGTGCATTTCAGTGGACAGGGGGCGGCAGGCGGTGTGTGCTTCGCGATCGAAAAATTTTTAACTGTGTAATTACGTGTGATGTGTCTTTGCTGATGGTATTCCTTGGGCAATTGGAATAAAAAGAATGGTGATCGATTTAAATACACTCCTGGAAATTGAAATAAGAACACCGTGAATTCATTGTCCCAGGAAGGGGAAACTTTATTGACACATTCCTGGGGTCAGATACATCACATGATCACACTGACAGAACCACAGGCACATAGACACAGGCAACAGAGCATGCACAATGTCGGCACTAGTACAGTGTATATCCACCTTTCGCAGCAATGCAGGCTGCTATTCTCCCATGGAGACGATCGTAGAGATGCTGGATGTAGTCCTGTGGAACGGCTTGCCATGCCATTTCCACCTGGCGCCTCAGTTGGACCAGCGTTCGTGCTGGACGTGCAGACCGCGTGAGACGACGCTTCATCCAGTCCCAAACATGCTCAATGGGGGACAGATCCGGAGATCTTGCTGGCCAGGGTAGTTGACTTACACCTTCTAGAGCACGTTGGGTGGCACGGGATACATGCGGACGTGCATTGTCCTGTTGGAACAGCAAGTTCCCTTGCCGGTCTAGGAATGGTAGAACGATGGGTTCGATGACGGTTTGGATGTACCGTGCACTATTCAGTGTCCCCTCGACGATCACCAGTGGTGTACGGTCAGTGTAGGAGATCGCTCCCCACACCATGATGCCGAGTGTTGGCCCTGTGTGCCTCGGTCGTATGCAGTCCTGATTGTGGCGCTCACCTGCACGGCGCCAAACACGCATACGACCATCATTGGCACCAAGGCAGAAGCGACTCTCATCGCTGAAGACGACACGTCTCCATTCGTCCCTCCATTCACGCCTGTCGCGACACCACTGGAGGCGGGCTGCACGATGTTGGGGCGTGAGCGGAAGACGGCCTAACGGTGTGCGGGACCGTAGCCCAGCTTCATGGAGACGGTTGCGAATGGTCCTCGCCGATACCCCAGGAGCAACAGTGTCCCTAATTTGCTGGAAAGTGGCGGTGCGGTCCCCTACGGCACTGCGTAGGATCCTACGGTCTTGGCGTGCATCCGTGCGTCGCTGCAGTCCGGTCCCAGGTCGACGGGCACGTGCACCTTCCGCCGACCACTGGCGACAACATCGATGTACTGTGGAGACCTCACGCCCCACGTGTTGAGCAATTCGGCGGTACGTCCACCCGGCCTCCCGCATGCCCACTATACGCCCTCGCTCAATGTCCGTCAACTGCACATACGGTTCACGTCCACGCTGTCGCGGCATGCTACCAGTGTTAAAGACTGCGATGGAGCTCCGTATGCCACGGCAAACTGGCTGACACTGACGGCGGCGGTGCACAAATGCTGCGCAGCTAGCGCCATTCGACGGCCAACACCGCGGTTTCTGGTGTGTCCGCTGTGCCGTGCGTGTGATCATTGCTTGTACAGCCCTCTCGCAGTGTCCGGAGCAAGTATGGTGGGTCTGACCACCGGTGTCAATGTGTTCTGTTTTCCATTTCCAGGAGTGTACTTCTTACAAGACCTGCATCTTTCCAAACAGCAGAGAATGATGAGCAAGAGAAATCCAACCCCTGCAAACTGATTTTTTTTACAAATAAATAATATACCCTCGAATTTCCTTTCTTGAGATCCCTCCTCTCCACTGCAGAGCCACCAGTTTCCTGGTAGAGGAGGGCAGGGGGAGTGGGAGGTAAGGGGGTGGTGGGGAAAGATTGATTTCCAGAATAGTCTTTAAATAAATCAATAACTACATTCCATACACTGCCTTGTACTACATAAACTGTTTAAATAAACGATATTCCACACATTGTCTAAATTGTTTAAACAATATACCATACATTGAAATCGATTTCTGGACAAATTCTTTAACTAAATAATTAAACTATGTTCCATACACAGCTATAAATAATTAAACAATGTTCCATACATTGTATATATTTTTAAACAGTATTTCATACACTGCAATCGAATTCCCTCCAAATGACCAAGCAAATGAGCCTCTTTCCTGCCAACTTCCAGGAAGGAGGGTGGAAGGGGAGGGGGTTTACCAGAGGGGGAGAGGTTGATTAATTGATCAATATAATTAAGTAGTCAATAAAACTGATATGAGTGAGAGAGGCTATTCCAATGACTCAGACCTGAAAGTGTACCTGTAGCAGCGAGGGGCAGGGTTGGGTTGGAGGTTTCCTGTGGGATGGAGGGGAGGGGAGGGGGCGGGGAACAATAAGTTAAGGACCTGTAAATCAAAGGAGAACAATACGTTTATGACCTGTCAATCAAAGAAGAACAATAGGTTTGCCTCTGAGTGCATACATGCCCCTGATGTAGGCAACCTTCACTAACAAGATTCATCAAAAACTGCCTTGTCCCCTTACAGGCATGGTGTAACTCGAATACCACTGTCAGTGACGTCTCCAGCTGCGACTGTGATGACGGTGTGGTGGTGCAACTGATGATGGCGGTGAACCTCCTCCAACGAACAGACAAATCCCTGGAGACTCAGGGCAGGCTGTCCTGTCTCGCAGTCGAACGGCCTACTGCATACTGCATTCTGAGGTGTCGCTCCAGGTGTCAAAGGCTCGTGGTATAGGCTGTGATACTGAGACGAGAGTCATGTAGTACGCGAATGGTACTTACACGCTGCAGACTATGTTTAGGGCTTAAGGCACGTGAGGGAAGGCCTCTACCCTTCCACTAGCATATTGCAGTGTTGGCTGTTGCTATACAGCTCTCAGCTGGTTCTGCTTTGCAACTCCAGTCAGCCGTGTTTTGCTCAGCATTGCATAACACTGTTGTCCAGCTGCAGCTGGCTCTCTTGGAGCTTACTTCTGCTCTGGAGTATTTTTTGACCGAATGTAGTAGCTACACTACATTGCCTTCCATTTGATCAAGACCTGATCCCTCGATTCGACGAAACTAGATTATACTTTACACTAGAGTTCCTGGCGAATGGCCCTTCTGACCTCTTTCGCCTCATAAAAATTATTCTTATAGCTAGTTCCCTTAACACTGTCACTTAATATTCCACGTTTCCACAGGGCCCCTTATCTCAAATACCATGGAACTTATTTCGTTCCTAGGCTTCTTGCATAATCACTTGTAGCTCTCTATTCACAACTTACACGCTAAAATAAATCAGTTATTCTTAATACTATCTCCTTATGATATCAGCCTCCTTCTGCTGCGATTTATGCTCAGTGTATCTAGTCCACTGAAATCTGAACAGTGGCTGGGTCCGAGCTCAATCATGGGCTTCGTCTTCTATTACCAAAACAAGGGCTATGCTCAGTGGAATAAGTGCCACTGCATTTGCTGCTATGATAATAGTCAATGTTGCCTCTTTCCGGTATTGATTTTTTGATATGAATTTACATGCTGCAGTAAGGTTTTCAGGGAGGCACATCCCTCTGCTGGTTCAGAAGCGTGTTCATAGACTGCATTAATTCTGCCCTAGAGTATGATTTCAGCTGGTTACATTTGCAGTAGGTAGCACTTCCATTGGCTCCTCCAGCCAATACAAATGAGGCTCCGAAATATTCAGGTGAATTTTCCTTGACACCGTGGCGGGCAGACGGAAAGTAGGCCCCATTTTCTCACATGTTCCATTTAATAACCAAACACTCCCGTTTAATTCTAGACTGTTTGCTGACATAAGCTTCCCCTGCTTGAAACAACTAGCCACTACTACCATCTCGTCAAAGATAGAGTACAATGAAAGTGCCTCGACCTACTGAAAGTACAATTCCGACTCGATCACTTGTTTATTGTATTCTCTTACCTCCTTTTGTCCCATCAGCAGTTTCGATATGCATGTGTCCTACCCATCTCTTATTACCATATTCGGACAGACTGTGGTTTCCCTTCGGTTGCATTTGTGTAACTTTGCTTGCTCCATTTCTACGTATGTTCCCTTGTCTTTTACAATCAACAGCAGTCGCTGCGTTTTTACTTTTACAGATTTCTTCGGTATCCCCCACTTGACAGGATAGGCATCAATTATGTAACACTCATAATGTGTTTGTTTCCCTGCGATTGGTATAGGAACGGAAATGTTAACTTTCTCTCCATCAGTTCCCGCCATTGCTATGGCTATCTTGAAATAAAAGGTACGTTTTTGTGTTCGGGTTCAAAAACCAACCTCAACTCCGGCGGTAGTTCCTTCTGTACTTTCCTTAGATCCTCTAAATATTGCTCTGGAGACAACCAGTTTACATCTAGCTGACCGGTTACAGCCTTCTGCATAGCCTCCTGTACTTCTGTTAGTTTCGCTCGTGCTTCCCAAACACTATATTCTACGGAATACAACCATTTTGTCATTTCTACCTCCCTATCTAAGACTTCTACTTCGCTTTGTTATTCCCTGATATTCTTATTAACTGCCTCTTCTGCGGCTCGGGCTCACCGCATTTCTTCTACAGTCAGTTCTCGTAGTAGTTGTGTGCTATTAAACAATATTAAACACATTCTTCTCGTAACTTTCAATCTGCATAGTGTGCCAGTCACTCACGGCTTTGTTCCCTTTTGCCCATTGCTTATCCTCTTCTACAGTGTCGTTCACCCTTCGAATGTCTTCCCCATCGGCAGTGCCAAATATCGTTTTCATACGCCGGCCTCCAGCATTGATCAAACCCCTCTTCCTTCGTGTATGTGGAATAAACCCTAGCACATGGATCATCTCACTCCTTAATTTCTCATACACTCCATGTATTTTCTCACCTACCCCGGTACTTCCTTTGGGTATCTCATGGCTTTCCAGTCCCTGATGTAATGTGTCGAATGCTTCTCCCAATCTTCTCAACTCGTTACGCATCTCCCATGCATTGAATACCACCTGTATCACCCAGTGATGACTGGTGATCACTACGTCTTCCTGCTTGGCGAACAACACTCCCCCTTCCAGGTGCTGGTTCCATAATGCTTCCACCCCGATGAAGATCAATAGTCCCGCTATGAACCGCATCACCTTACCTTCTCTGCACCTCACCTACAGGCAGGATTACCTATTTCCTCCCCCATAAATACATCACTGCTCCACAACTGCTTATAACAATTACTCTAAAGCTGTATTTAATCTTAAAAAAATTAAATGTCTATTTCTTAGGCCTTATTGCATAAGGGTCCCTCGTTACCATTTCATTTACAACCTCTTTTTTATCTGCCAATACCCTTCTGCTCACTCTCCCTTTTTGGTCCGCATCTCCTATCCCTGGAATTATTTCCAGATTCCCTCGAAAAGATTTAAACTGCCCTACACCCACAATTATGTTCCCGTCGGAATTTATAGGCGACGTTGTCTGTACCACTTGGTATGGCCCCTGTTACTTTGCAAAAACCTTCTTTGTCTATCCCTTCAGCGTGTACAAAGTTAATAGCATTACCCAGTGACCAATCTTAAAACGTGGCATTCATGGTGTATGACCCACTGTTTCTTCGTGGTTCTCCAGTGCTCTTGTACTTGCACTCCTTACTCTATTCCAAATTTCTCTAATCACTCTGGCAAATTCCTTAACAAACTCTCCAGTCTTTCCTTTCTTCACTTTCAAAATGTCGAGTGGTGATGGCATTTTACGATCATATACTACTCCATATGGCGATAATCCTATATTCATATGCTGCTCTGAGTTGTAGGCAGGGACGACGGACTTTAAATAGGCGTTACAGTTGGTGTGATATGAGTCAGTGTAGTATCCAAGCACCTTCCCGATTGTTCTATGTACTCTTTCAGCTCTTCCAATGGCTTGTGGGTGGAGAGGACTCGTCGTTAACTTCTTCACATTCAGTAACTTGCCCAATTCCTTGAATAGATCTGACGTGAAGTTCGTTCCCTGCTAAGTTATTATTGTTTCAGTCATTCCCAACTTCACTATCCAATTATTTATAAGAGCTTGTGCCACTGTTGCTACTTGCTGGTTTGACGTTGCAACCATTTCTACATAACGTGAAAAATGATTTATGATTGTGAGTACATATTCATTCCCTGCACATGTTTTATTGAATGGACCTAAAACATCAATTCCCAGAAATTTGAATGGTGCTAATGCTTCAGGTAACCTCTGAAATGGTACTCGCGATCGACACAAATCCGCTCTCTCTGCGCACTGTATGCAATTCTGTACACACTGATTAACGCCTGTCTCACTGTTCCTCCACCAATGCCTTTCTGCTACTCCTCTGTTGGTAGATCTGTAACCTCCATGGCCCGCTTACATGCGATCATGAGACTCTTGTAGCACTCTATTCCTTACCTTTGCTAGTTTCACTACCCACAGTCCCAATTTGGTTTCTCTGATAGTAACCCATTCTGCATAAAAAATGTGACTGCTTAAAATACTGCTTACATTCATCGTCCACTCTTTGTGCAGCTTACCATTCCTCACGCTCAGTACCCTCAATACCTAATACTGCTACATGTCTACTTAAGCCATCCTCGTTTGTGTGCTTCTTCCCAGGTTTATGTGTAACTTTGAAATCAAATTCACTTAGTCTTACTGCCATTCTCGTCAGCCTAGTAGAAGGATCCCTTAACACCAACAACCATTTTAATGCTGTGTTGTGGAATTATTTCTTTATGCAGAATTTAATTGCCTTGATGTGTAAGCTAACGGATGTTCTACGCCTTCTACCTCTTGCAACAACACACAGCCAAGTGCATAGTTTGATGCATCGCATGATAAAACAAGTTGTCTATTAAAATCCGGAAATATCAATATTGGACTCGATGTTAAAGCTCCTTTCAGGCCCTCAAAAGCATGCTGGCACTCTTCTGACTACACAAAATTTAGTACCCTTCTTTAACAATCATGTCAATGGTATGGTGATACCCAAAACTCCTCTTATGAGCCAGTGGTAGTAGTTCGTGAGTCACAAAAGCGATTGTAACTCTCTTACAGATTTTGGAACAGGAAATTCACGTATAGCTGTAATTAATCTTGGGTCTGTCTTAACCCAACTTTACTTTTAATATAACCTAGGTATGCTACCTCTTCCATCACAAAATTACACTTTTCCGTAACCAGTTTTAATTTCGCTGCTTTTAACGTTAGTAACACTTCCCTTAGTCGCTGCAAATGCTGTTCCATATCACTCCCATAGACGATTATGTCATCGAGATACACTAAGCAATGCCGGGGGTTTAAATCTCTGAGTACTCCATCCAACAATTGCTGAAACGTGGCAAGTGCAATTTTTAACCCGAGTAGCATTCTCCTGGATTGGTAGTGTCCCCAGGGTGCTGATACCGCCGTTTTGTATCAATCTTGCCGTGCATCCTCTATCTGGTGATAACCACTCTTCAAATCCATTGTTGAAAAATATTTGCATTGTCTTAAGTGGTCCAAGGTTTTTGTGATTTTTGGCAAAAGATAGGCATCTGTTATGGCTTTTGCATTTAGGTGCCTATAATCACAACACAAACTATATTTTAGTGTTCTGTCCATTGATTTTTTTCCATGAGAACTATTCCTGCACTCTATGGACTATTACTTTCTTCAATTATTCCATCTATCAGCTGCTGATTGATAAATTCCTCAATAATTGGCTGCAAGTACCTAGATATTCTGTATGGTTTGTGGCAGACTGGTGATTCGTTTCCCATTAGTATGTATTGTTGTGTAATATGTGTAGCTGGTAATGGCCCTTTTGAAAAACAACATTCTTAAATTCCAAAAGTAAGTTTTCCATCCATTCCCTATTGTTTCTACATGCTTCACATTTTCTCGTAATGCAGTTTTAATGGCATCCAGCGAGTGTCCATGTCTCATTCTTGTTTCTCTAGTATATCCACATTAGTGATTAACAACACCTTTGTTAATCCTATATCCCCTATGCCAAAATTAATGTATAGGAATAGGTACCTTATTTTCACTCTTTATTTCTTGTATGTGTACAGTACCTCTTTTAACTAAGCAACGTGCCTGATCTAATACTTCATTCTCTTTAACTGTTCCACCCCATACAATATTCCTACCAGCATGCTAGACTCGCAACTGGCTATTTGTTTTGGGTGATTTCCCAGTACCCTTAGATACACAACAATGTGAATCAAGTCTTAGTGTGGTCGCTTGTGATTTAATCAGTTCCACATTCACTACAGACTCATCTTGTGACAGCGCTATACTGGCAATGGCTTCACCTAACTGAAATATTTTTCTGTCAAGTTCCACCCTGTGTAACCAAAGATGCTCCTGTAGGAATTCTAATCCCAGAATCATGTCATAGCCCTCACTCACATGTGGCACAATCTCTGCACATTGTTTAAATTAAAATGTACCCAAGAAAAAGTATAAAAGTATATGTCCACCGATCCTAATGCATTGACATCTTTATCCTCCACCACACACAGTCTGGTCTGTGGTGGATACCATTGCTTACGTTTCATCAGATCACTACTGGCGACTCACACATGCAGCCCTGTGTCTAATAACATCCTGCAACCATTTTTTCCTGTTATTCTTATTATCATACAATCCACCACTGATTTTGTAGTATCCAATCTTACTGGGAAGGGCCGTAGGTGGACCCGGGATTCCCACCGATATTTAACACGTTACAATTTACTGGTCATCTACTTTTAAAACTATTACGTCTTCTTGCTGTATTCACGTCACCCTGAGGCAAGCGACACTGTCTCTTCTCATGCCCCATTCCCCCACAAACATTTTATATTAGCAGCAAACATTGTGCATTTACCCTGCATTCAAGTCGACAAATCGATCTCCTTGCAATGTATAGCTGACCGCACTGCTGTCTTCAAATCTGTCAGACCCCCTGGCTGCACGCATCTTCATATATTTGCATGCAACCCTCTTAAAAAAGCATGAAGTGCCCTCTGCTCAGCTTCTTGCAATGTAATTTAATTAACTGCAGCATCCTGTCCTAACTCATAAGTGCATCCATTAAGTTTCCTTATCCTGTCTGCAAACTGTTCCGCAGTTTCCGTAATTTTTTTTATTTACTACCCCTAATCAACCCCCCCCCCCCCCCATTAACCATGGACCTTGCCGTTGGTGGGGAGGCTTGCGTGCCTCAGCACCTCAGCAATACAGGTAGCCATACCGTAGGTGCAACCACAACGGAGGGGTATCTGTTGAGAGGCCAGACAAACCTGTGGCTCCTGAAGAGGGGCAGCAGCCTTTTCAATAGTTGCAGGGGCAACAGTCTGGATGATTGACTCATCTGGCCTTGTAACACTAACCAAAACGGCCTGGCTGTGCTGGTACTGCGAACGACTGAAAGCAGGGCGAAACTACGGCCGTAATTGTTCCCTGGGGCATGCAGCTTTACTGTATGGTTGAATGATGATGGCGTCCTCTTGGGTAAAATATTCAGGAGGTAAAACAGTCCCCCATTCTGACCTCTGGGCGGGGACTACTCAGGAGGGCCTCGTTATCAGGAGAAAGGAAACTGGCGTTCTACGGATTGGAGTGTGGAATGTCAGATCCCTAAATCGGATACGTGGGATAGAAACAGTAAAGAGAGAAATCGACAGGTTAAAGTTAAATATAGTGGGAATTAGTGAAGTTCGGTGGCAAGAGGAACAAGACTTCTGGTCAGGTGAATACAGGGTTATAAATGCAAATTCAAATAGCGGTAATGGAGGAGTATGTTTAATAATGAAGAAAAAAATAGGAGTGTGGGTAAGCTACTACAAACAGCATAGTGAACGCATTATTGTTGCCAAGATAGACACAAAGCCCACGCCTACCACAGTAGTATGATGAGATGAAAGAAATTATTCAGATAGTGAAGGGAGACGAAAATTTAATAGTCATGGGTGACTGGAATTGGATAGTAGGAAAAGGAAGAGGAGGAAATGTAGTACGTGAAGATCGAATGATGGTAACGAACGAAAGAGGAAGCCGCCTGGTAGAATTTTGCACCGAGCATAACTTAATAAAAGCTAACATTTGGTTCAAGAATCATGAAAAAAGGTTGTATACATGGAAGAGGCCTCGAGATACTGAAAGGTTTCAGATAGATTATATAATGGTAAGACAGAGATTAAGGAACTAGGTTTTAAATTGTAAGACATTTCCAGGGGCAGATGTGGACTCTGACCACAATCTATTGGTTACGGACTGTAGATTAAAACTGAAGAAACTACAAAAAGGTGGGAATTTAAGGAGATGGGACCTGGATAAACTGACAGAACTAGAGGTTGTAGAGAGTTCAAGGGATAGCATAAGGGAATGATTGACAGGAATGGGGGAAAGAAATACAGTAGAAGAAGAATGGGTAGCTTTGAGGGATGAAATAATGAAGGCAGCAGAGGATCAATAGGTAAAAAGACGAGGGCTAGTAGAGATCCTTGGGTAACAGAAGGTATATTGAATTATATTTATGAAAGGAGAAAATATAAAAATGCAGTAAATGAAGCAGGCAAAAAGTAATACAAATGTCTCAAAACTGAGATTGACAGGAAGGGCAAAATGGCTAAGCAGGGATGTCTACAGGACAAATGCAAGGATGTAGAGGCATATCTCACTAGGTGTAAGATAGATACTGCCTACAGGAAAATTAAAGAGACCTTTGGAGAGAAGAGAACCACTTGTATGAATATCAAGAGCTCAGATGGAAATCCAGTTCTAAGCAAAGAAGGGGAAGCAGAAAGGTGGAAGGAGTATATAGAGAGTCTATACAAGGGCGATGTACTTGAGGACAATTTTATGGAAATGGAAGAGTATGTCGATGAAGATGAAATGGGAGATATGATACTGTGTGAAGAGTTTGACAGAACACTGAAAGACCTAAATCGAAAGAAGGCCCCAAGAGTAGACAACATTACATTACAACTACTGACAGCCTTGGGAGAGAGAGCCCTGACAAAACTCTACCACCTGGTGAGCAAGATGTATGGGACAGGCGAAATACCCTCAGACTTCAAGAAGAATATAATAATTCCAACACCAAAGACAGCAGGTGTTGACCGATGTGAAAATTACCGAACTATCAGTTTAATAAGTCACAGCTGCAAAATACTAACGCGAATTCTTTACAGACGAATCGAAAAACAGGTAGAAGCCCACCTCGGGGAAGGTCAGTTTGGATTCCGTAGAAATATTGGAACATGTGAAGCAATACTGACCCGACGACTTATCTTAGAAGATAGATTAAGGAAAGGCAAACCTACGTTTCTAGCATTTGTGGACTTAGAGAAAGCTTTTGACAATGTTGACTGGAATACTCTCTTTCAAATTCTAAAGGTGGCAGGGGTAAAATAGAGGGAGCGAAAGGCTATTTACAATTTGTACAGAAACCAGATGTCAGTTATAAGAGTCAAGGGGCATGAAAGGGAAGCAGTGGTTGGGAAGGGAGTGAGACAGGGTTGTAGGCTATCCCCGATGTTATTCAATCTGTATTTCGAGCAAGCAGTAAAGGAAACAAAAGAAAAATTTGGAGTCAGTATCAAAGTCCATGGAGAAGAAATAAAAACGTTCAGGTTCGCCGATGACATTGTAATTCTGTCAGAGACAGCAAAGGACTTGGAAGAGCAGTTGAACGGAATGGACAGTGCCTTGAAAGGAGGGTATAAGATCAACATCAACAAAAGCAAAACGAGGATAATGGAATGTAGTCGAATTAAGTCAGGTGATGTTGAGGGAATTAGATTAGGAAATGAGACACTTAAAGTAGTAAATGAGTTTTGCTATTTGGCGAGCAAAATAACTGATGATGGTAGAAGTAGAGATGATATAAAATGTAGACTGGCAATGGCAAGGAAAGCGATGTCTGTGTTCTGACACAAGTGTTAACTGAGCCTTAAATTGTCACTGGTGGAGAATGAAATGAGATGTCAGGAGGATAGTACATGTCATTATTCTGGTCATCAGCCATAATACATCAGTGACAGCTTGACGGAAGGGGCTAATTGCCACTCATGCAAAACAATGGATGTTCATTATTGCTGGCAGCGCAAAGAGTAGCGCTGAGTGTGGTGTCACTCAAATGCCACTTTCGGCTATGTCTCTGACTGTGCCCTTGATGTCCAAACGGCAGTGCAGCTGACGATGGCCATGAACTTCCTACAGCGAGTGGGCACCTTCCTCGTGACTCAGAGCAAGCTGCCCTGTCTCGCAGTCAAACAGCAGATGCCATATTGCATTCCAGGATGTCGCTCCAGGTGTCACAGGGTCGTGGTGAGACAAGAGTCACTTGGTACATGGATGCCTGAGTACTTAACCACTCCAGAATATGTTTGTTAGGGGATTAAGGCAAGTACTCTAAACACTTCTGTGGTGGCAAGTGAGGAAAGGCTTCTGTCCTTCGACTAGCGTATTGCAGCAGTGGCTGTTGCTATATTGCACCCAGCTGGCTCTGCTTTGTAATGCCAGTCGGCCGTGTTTTACTTTGCAATGCATAACAGTACCACCTTCCTGCAGTTGGCTCTGTTGCAACTCACTTTCACTCTGGCGTATTTTTTTTTTTACTGAATACAGTCAATACGCTACATTTCTACACTGTGGAAGTCAGATGCTAATCTGATTCCTGTAACATTTAATACTTATAAACCATGGTCACATGATATTCAGAGTGGCAGATTACGTCAACTGGGTTTGCTAGCTCTAATTTATTGATGCATATAAATAGTTTATTAATTTTTATTTTTCAGTCATCACTATTTGATGCAATAAAGAGTTGTTATTGACTGGGTCAAAATAAAATTCCTGGTGATGGATGAAAATATGTAGCCAACAACTGACTGCACTGATGCAGTATCTTACACTTCCGTTTTTTTTTTTTTTTGTTTTACTTTCTTTCTCAGAATGAAGGTTTGTTTCAATCCTAACTTCTCTCAGAACCTTGTTTCTTTCTTCCCTTCCTACTCTAAAAAAGTACTGCTCTGGCACCTGTGATCACTGGTAATTCACCAGTTATAATAGCGCCTCCACGCCCTAGACGTTTTGCTAGTAACCCTGCCAGTTTATCCTTCGCTCTCCTGATGAGGAGAAGCCCATGACCTGTACAAATCTACTTAATGACTGATTAAACAGGACCCACATAAATACACAAATGAAATAAAGTTTTGCATCACCCTGGTACACAGAACTCCTGTGGATATTCTATCACAGACACAATCCCTTTGACTGTTCAGAGATGTCACTAAACCTGCAAAAAGATGTAAACAACCATGAATAAGCAGCGCATATTAGACAGGGTGGGCCTGACAGCCGATCAGTTGAGAGTTTTCAGAGCACTCTCACTTCTGATTCGGTGTTGGGAATATGATCTACGGCGATTTGACTCCATACATTGTGATGAAATTGTGGGCAGCAGTTTATGATCTTGTTTGCATGCTCTAGGGAAAGAAATAGGGTAAGCTTTACCTGCGTTCAAAGGAACAGGGTGCGGACTTAAACGACTGCAGTAAAAGCACGGCATTGGTTGGCCAACAAAGCGCTTTTTTTCTGGGGAACGATGAAGAGACATTTCCAGATGGCCACGTGCAGCGGCCACATTGTGCAAAACACATTAGCTTTGGCGCCAGACAGGGGGCAAACATCCAGGTATATGGCCTAGCACCGAAAAGTCGCTGACAGTGCATTGTAGGCCTTGTTAGCGAGCAAGCAGCCAAAAGAAATGTAAACGTTCTGCGAATGTCCGTGGGATAGGGAAACTGGCACCCAGACGTCCAGACTCTGTTTCAAAACATGTTTTTTTCAATGCACAAAGCTGTTTGCATGTTTATCGCCATTCTTTGCAAACTTTGAAATGGACACAACAGGGGAGATAACAAGCTGTTTATGGAGGGCTGTGCTTTCACCCTGTATTGTGTTAGCAAAAGACACAGCAAATGCAATGGAAAGAGGCCGTGAAGCTGAATTTTTTTCCGTTTCCTGCTAATTAACTTTAAAGTCTCTGACTGGTCAAATCGGTTTGCAATGCAAAGACCATTCTCCAAGCTTAGAATGCCAGGCTCCAGCTAGTGATTGGCTTGTGTGTAAGAGGAGGATGTCAAAAAAGAGAGATTTGCTTTTGGAACTGAGCTGAGGAGGAAACGGGGAGAAAGGAAGAAAGTCACTCTAGTGCAAGTCTCTTGTACTGATGCTCTGCTAGTAAAGAACTGAAGGTCTCTACCAAAATGGTGAGACATGCGTCCATTGCTAGTGAGAGACTTAGAGCCTGTGCCAGTCGCCTTCTGAACCATCAGAGGTACTTCTTATATCATCACGGTCACAACGAGTGATGCGTGTGTGTACTTATTTGTCTTGAGTCGGGTGTCTAAGGATTTGACATATTCCAACACGCACAGTCATGGCACGGAGTCAGACTGGTTTGGCAGACCAGGAAACGGGTCCACCTGCACACTGGAATCCATTGGGGTTTCAGAGGCTCTTAGGGAAGTACCTATGTTCTGAATTACCCGAACGCGAGACCGCATACTTGCATTTTTTTTGGGAATGCGCATTTAATAACATTTTGCCGCATCCATGACTTCAGTCACTGAACGCGTAGTGGTGTCCCGCTTTGACCAGTAGGATGGTAAAGTATTTGCTGCAGCAATGTAGGGCTATCATATCTACACTCCTGGAAATGGAAAAAAGAACACATTGACACCGGTGTGTCAGACCCACCATACTTGCTCCGGACACTGCGAGAGGGCTGTACAAGCAATGATCACACGCACGGCACAGCGGACACACCAGGAACCGCGGTGTTGGCCGTCGAATGGCGCTAGCTGCGCAGCATTTGTGCACCGCCGCCGTCAGTGTCAGCCAGTTTGCCGTGGCATACGGAGCTCCATCGCAGTCTTTAACACTGGTAGCATGCCGCGACAGCGTGGACGTGAACCGTATGTGCAGTTGACGGACTTTGAGCGAGGGCTTATAGTGGGCATGCGGGAGGCCGGGTGGACGTACCGCCGAATTGCTCAACACGTGGGGCGTGAGGTCTCCACAGTACATCGATGTTGTCGCCAGTGGTCGGCGGAAGGTGCACGTGCCCGTCGACCTGGGACCGGACCGCAGCGACGCACGGATGCACGCCAAGACCGTAGGATCCTACGCAGTGCCGTAGGGGACCGCACCGCCACTTCCCAGCAAATTAGGGACACTGTTGCTCCTGGGGTATCGGCGAGGACCATTCGCAACCGTCTCCATGAAGCTGGGCTACGGTCCCGCACACCGTTAGGCCGTCTTCCGCTCACGCCCCAACATCGTGCAGCCCGCCTCCAGTGGTGTCGCGACAGGCGTGAATGGAGGGACGAATGGAGACGTGTCGTCTTCAGCGATGAGAGTCGCTTCTGCCTTGGTGCCAATGATGGTCGTATGCGTGTTTGGCGCCGTGCAGGTGAGCGCCACAATCAGGACTGCATACGACCGAGGCACACAGGGCCAACACCCGGCATCATGGTGTGGGGAGCGATCTCCTACACTGGCCGTACATCACTGGTGATCGTCGAGGGGACACTGAATAGTGCACGGTACATCCAAACCGTCATCGAACCCATCGTTCTACCATTCCTAGACCGGCAAGGGAACTTGCTGTTCCAACAGGACAATGCACGTCCGCATGTATCCCGTGCCACCCAACGTGCTCTAGAAGGTGTAAGTCAACTACCCTGGCCAGCAAGATCTCCGGATCTGTCCCCCATTGAGCATGTTTCGGACTGGATGAAGCGTCGTCTCACGCGGTCTGCACGTCCAGCACGAACGCTGGTCCAACTGAGGCGCCAGGTGGAAATGGCATGGCAAGCCGTTCCACAGGACTACATCCAGCATCTCTACGATCGTCTCCATGGGAGAATAGCAGCCTGCATTGCTGCGAAAGGTGGATATACACTGTACTAGTGCCGACATTGTGCATGCTCTGTTGCCTGTGTCTATGTGCCTGTGGTTCTGTCAGTGTGATCATGTGATGTATCTGACCCCAGGAATGAGTCAATAAAGTTTCCCCTTCCTGGGACAATGAATTCACGGTGTTCTTATTTCAATTTCCAGGAGTGTATTTCTCAGCACCCTGTTCTTTTGAACCATATGTTCCCTTTTTTTTTTGTATGGTAGAATATAGATGCTTGGTGGTGGCGTAGTTTGACGCCATAACCTGGATTCACATGTATAAATTGAGATAGAGCGAGTAGTGTTGTGGTTAGTGTCATGTGTCGATCCCCAGCAGATCACTATGTCCACCATAGATCCCACTTTAGTAAGACTTTTGTTAAATGAATATTTTTGTATGATGTTTCTTTAATAATTTTGTTGTCTTGTCATGTTTAAGATCAATAAATCGATTGTGAATCAGACTACAACTCCTCCCTGAGTTCTGATTAACAAGGCCTTCACATTTGTATGGCAGTCTAGATCTGAAACAGACAGAGTAGCTTTTCATTTAATGTCCACTGCGTGGATCTTTTACTTCATTAAGAATAATATTCTTTCACAGTTTTAGTCATTCCACCAGGAAGGAGTTACACAGCTCGTGTTGTCTGTTGTTCAACCATGCCTAGACAGTTAATACCACAATTGGATCACGTCTGCATTGCTACTTTGTACCAGGAAGGGCTCTTAACAAGGGAGGTGTCCAGGCATCTCGGAGTGAACCAAAGTGATGTTGTTCGGACATGGAGGAGATACAGAGAGACAGGAACTGTCGATGACATGCCTCGCTCAGGCCGCCCAAGGGCCAGTACTGCGGTGGATGACCGCTACCTACGGATTATAGCTCCAAGGAACACTGACAGCAACGCCATCATGTTGAATAATGCTTTTCGTGCAGCCACAAGATGTCGTGGTACGACTCAAACTGTGTGCAATAGGCTGCATGATGCGCAACTTCACCCCTGACGCCCATGGCGAGGTCCATCTTTGCAACCACGACACCATGCAGTGCGGTACAATGAGCCCAACAACATGCCAAATGGACCGCCCAGGATTGGCTTCACGTTCTCTTCTCCGTTGAGTGTCGAATACGCCTTCAACGAGACAATCGTCGTAGACGTGTTTGGAGGCAACCCGGTCAGGCCTTATATGCACTGTCCAGCGAGTGCAGCCAGGTGGAGGTTCACCGCTGTTTTGGGGTAGCATTATGTGGGCCGATGTACGCAGCTGGTGGTCATGGAAGGCGCCTTAACGGTTGTACGATGCGTGAATGTCATCCTCCGACCGATAGTGCAACCTAATTGGCAGCATATTGGCGAGGCATTCGTCTTCATGGACGACAGTTCGCGCCCACATCGTGCACATCTTTGAATGACCTACTTCATGGCAATGACATCGCTTGACAAGAGTGGCCAGCATGTTCTCCAGACATGAGCTCTATCTAACATGCCTGGGATAGATTGAAAAGGGTTGGTTATGGACGATGTGACCCACTAACCACTACGAGGGATCTACGCCGAATCGCAGTTGAAGAGTGGGACAATCTGGACCAACAGTGCCTTGATGAACTTGTGGATAGTATGTCACGTCGAATACAGGCATCACCAATGCAACAGCACGTGCTGCTAGGGATTAGAGGTACCGGTGTGTACAGAAATCTGGACCACCACCTCTGAAGGTCTCGTTGTATGGTGGTACAACATGTAATGTGAGGTTTTCATGAGCAATAAAAAGGGCGGAAATGATGTTTATGTTGATCTCTATTCCTGTTTTCTTTACAGCTTCTGGACATCTCGGAACTGAGGTGATGCAAAACTTTTTTTGATGTGTGTATGTGACCCTGTAGCCGAGATACGCAGCAGATCTAATTCCAAATCAACTCTCCTGACGCAAGAGTTCAAGTGAGGCTAGTCATAACGTGTCAGAACAGATAAAAACTCAACGTTGGTATGTTTCGTTGGTGATGAAAACTTTACCTGGCCACACTCCATGTTGTGTCCAGGATCTCTGTCAATAATGTTTCTCGCTCCACCCACTACAACAACGGAATCTTCCTTGGTGAAGTTTTTGTGAAGTGATCCTAAACCCACTGTCACCTTACCAAGACCAGCAACGGATTGCAAAAGGTGGCGACTAGATATTTTAATCGTAATTCACTCTGCAAAAGTTGGTCTAGACCTCTATTTCTAACTGAATCGCTAATTGCAGAAACAGAACTTGTCCACTTTTTGGTTAGATTGAGTTAAGAGCTGATTTCCATGTTATGGCGCTCCCTCTATCGAATGAATGCAGAAACTACATTTGTCCATCATTCTTAATGGGACAAACAAGATCCCGACGTTATGAGTGAGAGGAGAAAGAACACTTGTCCAGGACTAGTGCTATTTCTGCAGACATCGTTGGGTAGCCTGTTGTGTAATATCATCTCTGTGTTCGCACGGTTTTTCTTTGTGAAGCACAGCAATGTTGAACAGGGAAGATACGGATGTACATGATGGTGGTGAAAGTAGAAAGACGGAAAAAGGTGTAAAGAATGTTGAGTATCAGCGTGAAATCATAAAAAGGTCGCGAATTGAAGGTTTAGAGTAGGAAAACTACAGTGGAAAGTTAGTTTCAAAGAAAAGCATTGGTGTGAACTGCATGTAAGTAATGTTTTAACACGGGAGGCTACACGTCAGTAAAATAATTAACTAATGATTTATTGCGTGACTGAAATACCTCTGTAATTTTGTAGATTTCGTAGAAACTGCTTTGGAAGAATTCCTGAAGAGGAAAGAAATGAAGTATTTTCAATTTTCTACAACATGACATCAAAGGACGCACAAGATTCTTATCTCCAAGAGCTGATTACTGCAGGTAATATTTCTAGAAGACGAAGAAGAGTTCCAGAAGGAGACAACTGCAAACCAAGATGCAACAATTTTCAGTATTTTATTACTTCCAGCACTGGACGATGAGAGGTATACAAGAAAGCTTTCTTAAGCATCCATGGTGTCACAAACCAAAGGGTAAGGAGAATAAGCAATCTGCTTGTTTATGGATAGTCGCCTAGTGACCAGAGGGGTAAAAATGTGTCGGGAAATCAAATCGGTGGTGCAGAAATAAGTTTGATAATTGGTAAGACAGAGATTTAGGAACCAGGTTTTAAATTGTAAGACATTTCCAGGGGCAGATGTGGACTCTAACCACAATCTATTGGTTATGACCTCTAGATTAAAACTGAAGAAACTGCAAAAAGGTGGGAATTTAAGGAGATGGGACCCGGATAAACTGAAAGAACCAGAGGTTTTACAGAGTTTCAGGGAGAGCATAAGGGAACGATTGACAGGAATGGGGGAAAGAACTACAGTAGAAGAAGAATGGGTAGCTTTGAGGGATGAAGTAGCAAAGGCAGCAGAGGATCAAGTAGGTAAAAAGACGAGGGCTAGTAGAAATCCTTGGGTAACAGAAGAAATATTGAATTTAGTTGATGAAAGGAGAAAATATAAAAATGCAGTAAATGAAGCAGGCAAAAAGGAATACAAACGTCTCAAAAATGTGATCGACAGGAAGTGCAAAATGGCTAAGCAGGGATGGCTAGATGACAAATGTAAGGATGCAGAGGCCTATCTCACTAGGGGTAAGATAGATACTGCCTACAGGAAAATTAAAGAGACCTTTGGAGATAAGAGAACGACTTGTATGAATATCAAGAGCTCAGATGGAAACCCAGTTCTAAGCAAAGAAGGGAAAGCAGAAAGGTGGAAGGAGTATATAGAGGGTCTATACAAGGGCGATGTACTTGAGGACAACATTATGGAAATGGAAGAGGATGTAGATGAAGATGAAATGGGAGATATGATACTACGTGAAGAGTTTGACAGAGCACTGAAAGACCTAAATCGAAAGAAGGCCCCCGGAGTAGACAACATTCCATTGGAACTACTGACGGCCTTGGGAGAGCCAGTCCTGACAAAACTCTACCATCTGGTGAGCAAGATGTATGAAACAGGCGAAATACCCTCAGACTTCAAGAAGAATATAATAATTCCAACACCAAAGACAGCAGGTGTTGACCGATGTGAAAATTACCGAACTATCAGTTTAATAAGTCACAGCTGCAAAATACTAACACGAATTCGTTACAGACGAATGGAAAAACTAGTAGAAGGCAACCTCGGGGAAGATCAGTTTGGATTCCGTAGAAACACTGGAACACGTGAGGCAATACTGACCTTACGACTTATCTTAGAAGAAAGATTAAGGAAAGGCAAACCTACGTTTCTAGCATTTGTAGACTTAGAGAAAGCTTTTGACAATGTTGACTGGAATACTCTCTTTCAAATTCTAAAGGTGGCAGGGGTAAAATACAGGGAGCGAAAGGCTATTTACAATTTGTACAGAAACCAGATGGCAGTTATAAGAGTCGTGGGACATGAAAGGGAAGCAGTGGTTGGGAAGGGAGTAAGACAGGGTTGTAGCCTCTCCCCGATGTTGTTCAATCTGTATATTGAGCAAGCAGTAAAGGAAACAAAAGAAAAATTCGGAGTAGGTATTAAAATTCATGGAGAAGAAGTAAAAACTTTGAGGTTTGCCGATGACATTGTAATTCTGTCAGAGACAGCAAAGGACTTGGAAGAGCAGTTGAATGGAATGGACAGTGTCTTGAAAGGAGGATATAAGATGAACATCAACAAAAGCAAAACAAGGATAATGGAATGTATTCTAATTAAGTCGGGTGATGCTGAGGGAATTAGATTAGGAAATGAGACACTTAAAGTAGTAAAGGAGTTTTGCTGTTTCGGGAGCAAAGTAACTGATGATGGTCGAAGTAGAGAGGATATAAAATGTAGACTGGCAATGGCAAGGAAAGCGTTTCTGAAGAAGAGAAATTTGTTAACATCGAGTATAGATTTAAGTGTCAGGAAGTCATTTCTGAAAGTATTTGTATGGAGTGTAGCCATGTATGGAAGTGAAACATGGACGATAAATAGTTTGGACAAAAAGAGAATAGAAGCTTTCGAAATGTGGTGCTACAGAAGAATGCTGAAGATTAGATGGGTAGATCACATAACTAATGAGGAAGTATTGAATAGGATTGGGGAGAAGTGAAGTTTGTGGCACAACTTGACAAGAAGAAGGGATCCGTTGGTAGGACATGTTCTGAGGCATCAAGGGATCACCAATTTAGTATTGGAGGGCAGCGTGGAGAGTAAAAATCGTGGAGGGAGACCAAGAGATGAATACACTAAGCAGATTCAGAAGGATGTAGGTTGCAGGAGGTACTGGGAGATGAAAAAGCTTGCACAGGATAGAGTAGCATGGAGAGCTGCATCCAACCAGTCTCAGGACTGAAGACCACAACAACAACAACAATTGATCACATAAATTCCTATCTCCAAAAATTATTCACTGTGGCACAAGAGAATAGCGTTATTTAAATAGCCAACTTAATGTCAAAATCATGCATGAGCAGTTCAGATTACGACTTCCCCTAGCAAGTAATATTAAGTACGAATTTTATTTAAAAATATTCAAAGAATGTTTTTCACTTACATTTGGTCGACCACATGTTGACACATGTAGTACTTGTGAAGCGCTTCAAAATAAATTACGAAACAAAACACTGAATGAAAAGGCTAACAGTGTTGCTGCTGCAGAAATGATGGTTCATAAACGCAGGGCTGCAAAGTTTTCTGCTCGTATTCGTGAAGTACAAGTATTGTGTGAAAAAGACGAGGATGTTGCAGGTATCGCCATAGATTTTATGCAAAATCTGTCCCTTCCTACCATTCCAGTTCAGGAACTTTTCGGCAACTCAATGTTAATGTATTAAATATCGACAACCTGAATACAGGATATGCAGCATTCAACATTTATCACGAAGGTGTAGCAAAGAAGGGTCCCGATGAAGTCTGCACGTTTCTGCTGGATTACATACGAAACGAGTTGCCACCAACCATAAAATACCTGCATATATTTTCAGATGGCTGCCAGGGCAGAATAAGAATAATACTATGGTCAGGTTCCTCATGGCAGTTGCAGCATCTCAGCGTTTACTCAGAATTTATCATTATTTGCCGGTCAGAGGCCATATAGCTGACCTCAAGAAATTGGAGCCGTATATCCCTGAAGAGCACCTATCCTTTTACAGAGCTCTCTACAACTGGCCTTCAGTAGACAGCAGAGGGCCTGACAGTGAATAATAGACATGGGTACAAGCAATATTTCACTAAGCTTGCTATTTACCTGATTGTAATTTGTAGTTAAAAGTAGTTATTCAGAATCTGTTATGTACACATAAAATAAGAATTTTGGTAATGAGAAATAATATAGCTGATCTTCAGAAACTGTTATGTAGCCTAATAATAACAATTTTTGTATTGAACATAATAAATTTACAAATAAACTGCTGAATAACACAGACTTACATTTCTGGCAACCAACTGATTTCAGAAACAGCACATGTCCATGAACTTCGCTTATTTAAATAGTTATATAATCTAATCATTTCGTCATTGAAAATAGTGTCTGGACATTACCAGAATCTGTGCCGTTCAAAGTAAAATAGAGCTGTCAAAGAAAATAGAATACTCAGGCCCACAAACTTATTTTTCCGTTTTTCTCAAAATCAACATGCATGGACTAATGCTGTTTCTGCAATCAGTGATTCAACTAAAGCAGCAGATGCAACAGACTTTCACTGTCACCACAAAGCTGTCAAATGAAGTTTATCATCTATGAATTTTGCTTTCTTTATTAGTATAAACAATTGGCATTTCTAATTCCTTAATTCTGATACTATATTCTGAGATTTCATTTAAGGGTGATCGTGACGGGCGGGCAAGACTCATTACAAGAATAAAACGCCAAGGACGCTGCAATAGAGTCAGTTCCCACGATCCACAATTAGTAGATTGACACTATGAGAATCGCCCGATAAATGGGGCTCTAGAGATGGGAATCATATTCAGAGCCAATCGACATAATGCGATCTGAACTGTGCATGCAGTTTCATCTATTTTGAATGAGTGCATGTCCTTTGATGCATTTTCGCTTTTGACAAAACGTATAAAAGAGAATATATTCCCAAGCAAATAAGGTACGTTGTTTTGCTTTTCGGTGGACGGGACGACGCATGTGGAACGGGTGGATAGGACGCGCGCTGGCAGCGGACAAAGCGGCCCCACGGGTGCAATAAAAGCACCCATTCCGCCAGTCGGCCAGCCATCAGTTGCCGTCGGGCCACAGTAAATCTCGCCGTTCTCCCCTCTTTGTCACCAGCTACGCCGTCAAACCAGAATGCAGCGTTTCAGGACAGACACCAGCGGGAACAACTTTCTGTTACGTCACAGCCAACATCAAGCTACGAACGTGAACTACAGACAGCATTCACGTGTACTAAAAGGCACGGAAATTACTTTCATATCGATTAAGTTTTGTTTAAGTCATGTTGGCACATTTTGCATAATACTGTAAGTCCTGTATTGGCTTGAGCTGCATGGCGGTTTTGGATAAAAACCTATTTTAGGGTATTAGTGCAGGATGTGTTTCGTTCAAATGGAGGCTCTTCAATACCATGACATCATTAAATCCTTTGTTTTTGACGTTTTATCACCGACGGAAATTCATTTAACCTTGACGAACTACGCGTTTATTTTCAACATCTAGAAGTGGGTGCGTCACAACGTGTGCCTGCTGATTGTATTTTGTTTCCATGTTTTCAGTTATTGAAAGAAATACGTATTTGATATCTAAGTACCAAAATGGTGACCATACCGACAGCAGATCCCGATGGGGAGAGGTCATGGTCTTAAACTCTATCTCTGTCATTTTACTTTCATTATTGCTGACACCCATACATTTAACTTGCTACAGATGCCCAATGCCTTAATGTATACCTATTACACAAGTGTATATAAGTATGTTCCACAACTCCTCCTAAACCACTGAAACAATTTCGACTAAGCTTGGTAGACTTATAACTTGCTGTGTGGGAAGAATCGCTGTGGGGTAAGAAGCATGTACCTATTAAAGGGGTGGGGTTGGTAGTGAAAAAGTAGTGTAGCCCACAACATGAGGATACCCAGACTTTGTTTATTCAGTATTTGCGAATGAAAGCACTTACTGACTTGCAACTAACATTACATATACTTTCAGACCTTTATGAAACTGACAACCCCACAAAATGATGAAAGGAAGAAAGTTTATCGCTTTTTAAATTTTCGCTTTTCATGCACTGAAACTGCCGCATCATACATGACATTTTACTTTGTTGCTTCTTTACTACTAACTGAACTCGTAAAACATTATGCTGACATTGTTCACATATGCCACTGAATGGATCTGCAAAATTGTATCATTTTATGACACATTGTGGTTGAGACATAACGTTATAAATATTGAGATCCGTGAAAGCGGTACAGCAGGATGAATTTCGCTACAGATACAAGTAAAATATATGAACAAATATGTTTGAAATATATTAAATATACGTGAGATATATGTCACATACGCGTACTGTGGTTAGAAAACTCCTCGTAAACCCCTGGATCGGTTTCAACAAAACTTGGTACTATCTGGCAAAAAGTACTCTGCCAATAGGAATCATCAGCCTGCTGTTGGGCTAGGGTTGATAACTGGTGAGGGAGAGAGAAGCATTTGTAAGGAAATTTACGAAGAACATGTGTCATGTAATAACAGTAACAAAGTGCCACAATGTTGTGTCAAATTGTGCACTTACCATTGGTAGAATATTACTTAGCAGTGAGAGTGAAAAACCAGGTCCGAAGACAATGGTTACATGATCATGTAAATGAGCTGAAGCTGTTTCCTTCCGTCTTGACACCTACAACCGGGAAATCAGTTTTTATACTTTTTTTATTGGGGAGTCTTTCCCCTATTCAACTTCCTATGGTTTGTAGGGTGTACATGTGCATGTACGAACTTTGTCAGATTTGTTGAGGATAGCAGGTATAGTCAACCTGGAAACTTGCACCTTTGGGTGTATTGAAGCTGCATCCAGTGAAACTTGCGCCAAGTATTCCTAGAAGCTACCTGCTCACACTCATGAACTACCTGCACACCAACAGTTTTCGCCCTCCAGAAACGATTCCTATGAGGCACGGTCTACCTCCACCACCAAAGTTCTCCCGGAAGTGATGTCCAGCAACACTGTGCCACACGAATTGCAGTCGCATGTAAGGAAAAACTACCTGACAGTGTTACGGCAAGACATTTCCAGGCCAAGAGTGTTTGCATGTTTAAAAGAACCACACTATGGCCCCAAGATGAACGAAAGCCAAATAGTGGAAGTGAGTACAGTGATCCTGCAACTGCATTCCTTAAAGAAAAAAGTTAGCAAGAAAAGGATGAATCAGGCTTCATGGATGGGTTCGGTGTTCAGTAAGCGAATTGCTTCCAAAACTTTTAAAATGCTACCTACAACTGTACCTAGTGGTTTTCTGCTGGTGTAGTTGGTTTCCAGACAGCATCCCCTAGAAGCAGAAAAGTTGTGTCTCTACTTGTGGTAGATGGGATATGCATGGCTCTTTCTTTTTTTTAAAAAAACTAGCTCTATGTAGTCATAGGATCAAGCCACACACATCTGCTTTTAAACCCCGCAGTCAATTCGCTGCAAATAATAGCATGTAGTCGTGGTCGTGCCGTCTATGCATTGACTAGGGCACACAAAAATACAAAATAAAAGTTAAATGAATGTAATAACAAGGATTCTAGTAAAATGTCTGTGACTGGTGTAGATGACTGAGAATTATGTTGAATAATGTTTATGCAAGAAAGAACATCTCAAATAAATAGCAAGTGGTCCTACGATATTCAGTTAAAATATGGATCAAAAATACCCTTATCATTGCAGTGAAGATATACTGACAGGGTTACGAGAATGGTAACAAAATCCCCAAACTAAATAGATATCAAAGATACATGAAAATTACGTCCATTTTGTAATCAGAGTACACGAAATATTCACCAGTTATGAGTTCAACATGATGACTTACAAATTAACAAACACGAGATGATGAGCAGAAAGTCATACTCTGTCTATCCTCATTCTGGAAACAAGTGGGAAAAGTTAGAGTCCTACTATGGAGTACATTCAGAACATTTGAAATATAAAGGCACTTGAAAAGTCAAAGTATTGTAGCGACTGTTCCCCCCCTAGAGTCTATCACCGACAACCGAATGTCGCATGAAACCTGAGGCACGTCTGTCTTCTACCATACCATTGGACAAAGGGTCTTCAAAAGTTAAAGTCTCATAGTGCACATCTTCAATCAAATACACTCCTGGAAATGGAAAAAAGAACACATTGACACCGGTGTGTCAGACCCACCATACTTGCTCCGGACACTGCGAGAGGGCTGTACAAGCAATGATCACACGCACGGCACAGCGGACACACCAGGAACCGCGGTGTTGCCCGTCGAATGGCGCTAGCTGCGCAGCATTCGTGCACCGCCGCCGTCAGTGTCAGCCAGTTTGCCGTGGCATACGGAGCTCCATCGCAGTCTTTAACACTGGTAGCATGCCGCGACAGCGTGGACGTGAACCGTATGTGCAGTTGACGGACTTTGAGCGAGGGCGTATAGTGGGAATGCGGGAGGCCCGGTGGACGTACCGCCGAATTGCTCAACACGTGGGGCGTGAGGTCTCCACAGTACATCGATGTTGTCGCCAGTGGTCGGCGGAAGGTGCACGTGCCCGTCGACCTGGGACCGGACCGCAGCGACGCACGGATGCACGCCAAGACCGTAGGATCCTACGCAGTGCCGTAGGGGACCGCACCGCCACTTCCCAGCAAATTAGGGACACTGTTGCTCCTGGGGTATCGGCGAGGACCATTCGCAACCGTCTCCATGAAGCTGGGCTACGGTCCCGCACACCGTTAGGCCGTCTTCCGCTCACGCCCCAACATCGTGCAGCCCGCCTCCAGTGGTGTCGCGACAGGCGTGAATGGAGGGACGAACGGAGACGTGTCGTCTTCAGCGATGAGAGTCGCTTCTGCCTTGGTGCCAATGATGGTCGTATGCGTGTTTGGCGCCGTGCAGGTGAGCGCCACAATCAGGACTGCATACGACCGAGGCACACAGGGCCAACACCCGGCATGATGGTGTTGGGAGCGATCTCCTACACTGGCCGTACACCACTGGTGATCGTCGAGGGGACACTGAATAGTGCACGGTACATCCAAACCGTCAGCGAACCCATCGTTCTACCATTCCTAGACCGGCAAGGGAACTTGCTGTTCCAACAGGACAATGCACGTCCGCATGTATCCCGTGCCACCCAACGTGCTCTAGAAGGTGTAAGTCAACTACCCTGGCCAGCAAGATCTCCGGATCTGTCCCCCATTGAGCATGTTTGGGACTGGATGAAGCGTCGTCTCACGCGGTCTGCACGTCCAGCACGAACGCTGGTCCAACTGAGGCGCCAGGTGGAAATGGCATGGCAAGCCGTTCCACAGGACTACATCCAGCATCTCTACGATCGTCTCCATGGGAGAATAGCAGCCTGCATTGCTGCGAAAGGTGGATATACACTGTACTAGTGCCGACATTGTGCATGCTCTGTTGCCTGTGTCTATGTGCCTGTGGTTCTGTCAGTGTGATCATGTGATGTATCTGACCCCAGGAATGTGTCAATAAAGTTTCCCCTTCCTGGGACAATGAATTCACGGTGTTCTTATTTCAATTTCCAGGAGTGTATAATCCAATACCACAGACAAATCTTCATTCTTCCAGCACAAACATCACAGTATCCAGAATTGATCCCTTGTGCTCTTCATTAAAAAGTTCCCAGTCTTCACTTAACTTCTGCTACTGTCTGCTTTTCCATTGGCTTAAGGCCGTTCCCACCAAAAATACATCGGTCTTAAGTTCTACTAGCATGATTTAACTCAACATGACCACTTCCCACACTACACTAACGTATTACAACAATATTTAAAACAAAGAACTGTAGCAAATATTCAGTCACACTCTGATCATTCACAATAATTACGTAAGTGCACTCATATTGAATGACAACGAATTGTCGTTAGATATTGTTTAAACAATTATTTAAGTCTTCTTGACTGAAGTGTCTTTTGGTTCTTTTTTCAATTTTGGTTTCTGGTAGCACATGCGATTGACCTACTTTTAAATGAGCACGGTGTTTCAATAGCACTGGTGATCAATACGTAAATAAAGTTACTGGCAAAATAGTAAATTGTTCATTAAATAACTTCACAAGTATATCCAGGTATGAGATATTCATGCTGCACTGATATGCAACGTAATTGTGAAGAATACGACGTTCTGACAAACATTTGCGTAATAAAAAAGATATAAACGACGTCGTAAGTCAGTAAATAAAACAAATACAGATTAATGGATTTCTGGGGTGACAGCTATCTTACAGTGCCATCACCTGAGATATCGTTTGTTGAAATCGCATGGAGTGTTTAAAAGTTATTAATTCATAGGTTTATAGTGAACATGTTTAGTCACTGTGAAATATTAATTTCTGTAGTTTTGAAGATATTGAAAATATTGTTTATCAATCGATGCGCCTCATTTTTCTGAGATGTCCTCAGATATGCTTTAATGATTGAGTGTAAATTACTATAGAATCTCAAAGAGCTGTAAGAAGCCATCTTTCAGCTTGTCTGGCGCTCCGCATTTTTTCGTGTATCTTCTGCAGAAAAGCCATGTGAGCAACAGCTTCCCAAATTCCCAGCTTTGGGATCCATCCATTTACGGCGACATGTTCGTATTTGCAGCTGGAGTCACCCACACTGACCATCTAGCTGCACCTGCCTCCTGAGGCCCTTAGCCCTGGGCCCACTACCGTTCACACTTACAACAATTTCTCTTCTTCTCATATCACCTCCAGGCGACCAAATCGCTCGCACACATACAGGTAATGATGCAACTGGATATATACGTTTCCCATAACACTGAAATACGATTTTCAGTACATCGTTGATAAGTAATTCGTCCGAAAAATGCTAAGACCAGTATTAATATGAATGACTGTAAACAAGTTTTCAGTTAGTGGTAATTCATGCAGAAGTTTGATTTACTTCTAAATTGAACTTATTACTGATATGCCTCTTGGTACAAGGTGTCTGCATGGCTTTTGCGGAACGACTCAATGAATTTACTAAAACATTTCGAAATAATGGTCTAATGTTTATATTTATTGTTTAGCAGATCCCACAGTACAGTTAGAGAATACTTAATTTCATCATTATGAGTAAACTATGATTAGAGTTAAGGGGCATCAAATGTAATGTATACAAGCATGGCGGCAAAAAAAGTTGCCAGACTGCTGCTCATGAACACACACGATGTGTGGTCATTAGTGGTTTATCTGTGTGCAGTTAAGGAGTATTTTACACCAGACTCGTTTCGCTTTTATTAGCAAAGTACCTTCAGTGGTCATTGATATCTTTGTCTCTTGTTTACAAATTCTGCATACCAATGCATTTTCTTTTTTGCTGAACATTTAAACAAGAGACAAAAACACCAATGAAAGCAGAAGATTTTTCATAAATAAAAGTGACACGTGTCTGGTGTAAATACCTCAGCAGCTACCTGCAACAGCCTTATCCATCAGCAATTATGCCCCTCTGTCAAATGATATATTCATTTATTGCAATCACACAGCAGCAATGTTGCTGGCAACACCATTACAGTAAGATATTGTTCTAAAATATGGCTCACCTCAATGCACCAAGAGCCCTATAGCCCACAGTTCTTCTATCTGCTGGGCCGGTTGCGGAGAGCAGACAGGGAAATTAGTAGACCTTCCCTCGACCTTTACGGGGTGTACATTTCATTGGCCGCAATTTACAGGACAATGCGCGTTTATCCAGCTAGAACGTTAGCCTTTCCTCGGGTATGATGATCTGGTCATATTGCAATCCATCTATTTGGAAAAGTCTTCACACAATGAATTGGAAAATATCGTGTGTTAAATGTAGCTCGTAACTGACAAAACTCCTCGCCGTTTTCGACATTCTTAGTTTTTACGCTACTTTATTCTCCGAAAGTTGGCTGCAAGATTGTGGAGGTAGGGCAGCATATTTTACTGTGACCCTCCCCTACTCTCGGATCCGCGCCTGTATCAGAGTAATCTCAGAGGGCTATTGTTCGCTGCAAGCCATATGCCCAAGTACCGAGACACTCGTTCACTCTCATTACATAATCACAAGCTGCAGATGTGAAAATTAACGTTGATGCTGTTTGTTACGCAGATAAGAATGACTTCTGCTCATCTTCTAAAAAATAATTATTATTTTATATGTGTCACCATGTTGTCGTCATTGCTGTATGATTGAAGGCATTTAAAAATCCATCTTCAAAACCAATGAACACGAGTACCAAATGCAAGAATTACCTGGAAAATGTACATGCAGGCAGCACATTATTTATAAACAAAAAACTAAGAAACTTATATAAGTAAAAATAATAGTTTGTTAGCTTAAAAAGTTAACAGTTTTCTGATCTAGCACCAAACTAAAACTGTAAATATGTTTGTATACAACCACTAAAGATGTTTCAATTGAATAACAGTAAATATGTGTGGCAGAATAAATAAGCATTTCTAGTAGTTTCAGAGATGGATTTTTAAAAACCACGAGTGAATTTTTTGCTAATGTGCAATCCATTGTTTTCCTGCCATATTTCTGATTTATAGAGTTGTCAGGTGTCCGGCAAGGTCATATCGTAATTCCTCAATGATAGTTTGGCAGAAGACATGTTGGTATCTTAAAGTAGTTCCTGATTAGGATGACCAACTCTCTCATGTTTTCCAGGATCTCACGTTTTTGACCATATTTTCTCATAATATCTTGGCTCCCATATGTTCAGGCTCATTGGGCGTTTATCTCCATTTTTTACTTTATTTCATTTTTTACATATGTACAAATATTTTTCAAAAATTTATGTTTTACACACATGGTCTGAATTCGTTGGCATGTTGGAGAGAAGAGACAATTCTATATTGACATTTATGTCTATCGATTACCTTAGAAATGCTCAACTGATGCTAGGCTGTTCGATGTGATTTTGTCACACTGTCAGTGATTCTGGATCAAAAAGCCTTTTTTTACATTTTCAGTGTTTTACTAATTAATTAATTAAATTAATTTAATCGATTAATTAATTAATTATAATTTTTTCCAATATAAAACCAAGATTTTAGTTTTACTGTAAAATTTATCTATACCTACACACAAAATTTTCATTCCATTAGCAAAATAAAAATTCCCAGTTAAAAATTTAATATTCAAAAAAATTAAATTTATGTAACTAAAATTATAAAAAAAATCTCTAAATTCATTCTGATTCAATAACATGAACAAATTTATTTTTACCTTGATATATGACATTTACTCCAATAATTTTCTTTAATTTATATTTGTCTTCTGAAAAGATTTTAGTATAACAATGCAGAGCAGTAATTTATCATCTTAATGTAATGTAACCTTTTGACCATACTTATCAAATTTTCAGCTTTTGAAATGTGGTGAGATTTATTTTATTTATCTGTGTTAATTTAGTGAATACTTCTTTGAAATTATTAAGTTCACCTACTGGGTTTTCAATGCTATTGTTATGTTCATTTCCTTTTCCTTTTATTTATATAGAAAAATTTGAACATTCAATATTTTTAAATTAAAAATTAAAAATTAATAAATTAAATTAAAAATTAATTAATTAAATTAAAAATTAAATATAAATTTTCAAGATTAAAATTTTACAGTTAAATTTCTGTGTTGTAATTTGTAAGTTAAATTCTTTTCAGCATTTGTAATAATGTATGCTATTGTACCATTTGGTATGTTTTCATCAAAAGAGGCATGTAATTTTATTGTTGTTCTTTGAGAAGTTCATCTAGTAAAATTCAGAACATAGGGTTACTTTCAATAAAACTGGAGATAGTTATATTATTATCGTTTAGTTATGTTATTTTTTAAAATTTCAAAAAGTATCATAAGCTTTTAAAAAATTCCATAATTTTTGAGGAAAAACTTCGTTTCTTACACTCCTTGTATAGATATTTTCTAATTTAACACTACCAAATAATGAAGAATATAATACTGATTAGTTCTCCATTACTTTAAAAAGGAATGGAAATTAAGTAAGGTATATCAAAATCAGCAGAATTATAGTAACTAGTAATATCTACTTCACATTTCTTTTTCTATTTAATCTATGATTATTCAGTCTTTCTTGTTTTAGTTCAAATGAATATTCTGGTTCAAATTTATCAACTCGTACATGAATTTCTGTTGATTCTACAACAACTTCTCCTTCTTTTGGAAATGTACATTTGATATCAATTCCAGTATCATTTTTACCAGCCCATCTAACAACTGAGTAGTCCTTCCCGAAGTATTTCCTTAAAATCTTTAAGAATTCACTAAATAATTCTAGTTTGATAAACACTACATTTTTCTTGTTTTTAATTTTTCCATTAATAAGAGTATATCTTTCCACAGTCAATTCATTTGATGAGATGAAGTTGATCAAATAAGAACATTTGTAGAACCAAATGTATGTTCTATTCTGACACAATATCGTTTCCTTTCTTAATTGTGCTAACATCACACAGTTTTGCCAAATGATCATCTTTTAACTTTTTATTCGATTTTCTATTGTATGTTTGATACTCTGTTCTGACAGTTCCAATAATACCGAAATTCATATTAGGTTGTGAATCATTTCAATGAAACCAGCCATCACCAATATTAATATTAGTTTCTGTTTCTTTATTTGGAATATTTAAATTATTCTTAGTTTTTTCAACTAACGGAAAAAGCTAAAATTGATAATTCTCGATTTTGTTTATGATTTATTAATCAAATACATCATTGAGGCCTTTTTAAAATAACTGTTTCACAAACACCATTGAAGCCAATCAAATTAACATTTTCATTAGTTATAGTAATTACTAAAATTTCATTAGTTTCAAAAATTGGAACATTTAAAGGATAAATTATTGATCCACCAATTTCTGCAATTGGTTTAAATGAGGCAAAGATATTAGTTTTCCTATGTAAATGATCAGTATGAATAATTTTAGGAACACTGCTAGCAACAGAGTTTTTAATACCTTCAATAATCAGACCATTAAATATTAAAATTTGACCAATAATATCTTTTTTATTCATAAGCAATTTAACATCACTTTCAATAATAACCCTGTTTAAATTTTTATCTGTGTTAAAGTGTATATTATGGTTTTTTAATTAAGTAAATTTTTCCAAAGTTTTCCAATTATATTGACCAACAGGAATTACTATCGTTTCTTTTTTAGGCTGCAGGTACTAGCCTGCTTCAGCTGGCGCTGTGTGTAATTTAATATTTTGTGGTTTAATATTTGGAGTTAAAAAGTTGTATAAAAACCAACTAATATAACATTTTTATAAGTTACTCTTATTGGGAAAGATCAGATTAATTAATACTCAGCTGAAACAGACAAGCTATTAATAATTTTAAAAATTATTTAAATAAATGATGACTGATTGGGAACCAAAAATAATTATTCCAGAAACGAAATTTAAAAACAAACATTGTGAATTTGTACCAAATTCTATGCGATGTTCTATAATTGGGCCAAGTGGCTGTGGAAAACAACAGTAATGATGGCAATTATATTCCATCATCTCAATGGTTGAATTGACATAAAACCAATCTTTTGTACATTTATTCTAAATGGTTAGATCAACTAAAATATCAAGAATTAATAAAAGAGATGTTAAAAATTGAAGATAAACTTAATGAAAAAAAATATGTTTATTGTAAATAACTATGAAATTATTGAACTAGACGAGTGCGAAAATAAATCAGCTGTAATTTTTTATGATTTTATTCTTGGAAATCAAGACATTAGTTAGGGACGATTTTATGAAGTAGACAGAAAGCAATAGATTGTCTTTATGTCACTCAGACATATTCATTAACAGAACAATTAGTTATAGATAATTTACATTTTAAGTACTTTTAGACAAGATGACACAAGATTAAATGATATTGCTCAGGAATGTGTTTGTCAATTTTTATACTTTGATCAAATTGAAAGAAGTATGTAGTAATTGCTGGGATGAAGATAAATTTGCTCTTATTATGGTAGATATGAAAGAAAACTTAATAACAATAATTTTTTGAGTGTTGAACATAAATGTCAAACATAGACATTGAACATAAATGTTAAATGTAACTGCTGAACATAAATGTTGAACTTAAAATGTATCTGATTATTGTTTTTACACTTAACAAATGCTTACAAAAGTTGAGCCAGATGTTTTTAAAAAGCTAGATGAAATATAAAACTGAAAGAACAATTAAATGAAGATTTTAAAGATGGAGAAAACAACAATGAACAGAGTGTGAAAAATTTAAAAAAAAAAGATCAACTAGTTATCAATGCAACAGAACAAATTAAACAAGGAATCGAAGGATTACGTGATAATGTTTTGAAACCAACTCTATAAAATAGAGATTTCGCAAAACAAATGGTTGCTTACAGCCAAAATTATTTAGAAGAACTTATGATCCTCATAAAAGAGATTATATCTTCATTTATTAAGAAATTTATAATTTGTTAGAGAATTATGAAAGAGAAAGAAAACAGTTAAAGACAAAGATGTTAAAAATAAATATAAGATAAAGACTTAGAATTTATGAAATGTATTGCAACTATTGCTTGATTTTGATGATTTACAATATTATACTAGACTGTTGATTGATTCAAATACAGTATATAATGAAAGTACCTCAAATAAAATAATATTAAGTTAAGGAAATAAATATAATAATTTGATTAAAATTATTGTTGAACATCATGTTGCTAGTTTTGAAGAAGGATATTCTAATGTTTCTTTGGAATAGATGTTGAAATTTTAATTCAGAAATATACAGAAATATCAATCGAATGTATATAGAAGACTGATGTTTGTCAATTAAGTTACAGATTAGCACTAATTCATGGAGAATAGCTACCTGGAAAAGAAAATTATCATAATAAGTTGGAATAACACAAATAGTTGGCAAATAATTATAGTCATTGTACTGTTAATAATCCAAAAGGAATTCCTTGTATGATTAGATTTTTGAATAGTTTTCCTCACATTTCAGAAAAGTGAAAAATATAGAAAGGGGTAATTAAATATGCTAATAAACTACCATTTGAATGACATATTCCTGATTATAATTATTGTGCTCCTAGAACAAAATTAAAAGAAAACTAGCTAGAAGGAATAAAGGAATTAACCCATTAGATAAAGCTTGTAAAAATCATGACATTTCTTATCGAGATAAAAAACATTTAGAAATAAGGCACAAAGAAGATAAAGAACTTGAATTACTAGCAAAAGAAAGAATGAATTCTAATACCTCATCATTTTGTGAAAAATTAGCAGAACAGCAGTTAGAGGAATAATGTATGGAAAACGAAAATTTTTAAATCTTGATAATAGAGGATGGGGTGTAAAATAAAAAGTTGTTGATTTTTAAACTGTATAAATAACTTTAGTACTGCTTATACTGAACTTCCAAATGGTAAACTGAACCAAAAGCAATTAAATTTGAATTACAAAGTGAACATTTTAATATTATGAATAATTTTTACCTTATGTACATAGCATGACAGAGAGCAAGGAACGAAGATTCGAGAGCTTGTCAGAGTGATAAAAAACTAGTGGAAATGTACTTATTACATTTGATGTTCCTGTTTAAACGAAACTGCTGAATAGTCAATGAAAAAGAAAGAAACAAAGCAAGCAGGCCGATTTTTACCACTTTTAATTGTTGCAATTGGTTCAGTAGCTTGTGAGGAATTAGCCATCGCAAAATCAGTAGTGATAAAGATATAGAAGAACAAAAATGAAGCAATCTAGCAGTGAAAGATAAAGCCTTCACTGGAGTATAAAAGTAAAAAAGTATTTCGAAGAAATAATAAAAAAATATCAGAATCCTTCATCATATTTCGATGCAGAAATAGTTGTTAAGCGGTTAAAAATGAAATATTTTCATTGTGTATTCATGATAGATACATTGCCTAGTGAATTAATAAAATATTGAATGTGTAGTACTTAATTTAGATACTTCTAATCATCTTGATACTTACTGGATTTTTTGATATAAATAAGTACATATGAAACTTAATTTAGATTCATTTGGTGATAATACACCAAAACTAGTAAATTATTTTGGGATTAGTGATTTGTATTATAACATTCAAAGGATACAGAATTTGTGGTCATTTCAGTGTCTTTGTCTAAAAACTATTACTATGAATTGTAAGTTTAATGCTATTTTAAACATAATAAATGTACATTTTAGAAATAAGTGGAATCTGGAAGGCTGTAATGAATTGGAAAAATCAAAAGTTTTCAGTCATTAGAACCAAAAGTTAAGAAAGAATTAACTGGTTTTCTATCAGAAATCAATAGTATTTAATCTTCAATAGATACAAAAATTTATGAAATAATAATACCATATTAGAGACTGTGGAAGCAAAAGTCAAAAATATTAAATCATCAGTAAATCCAAAAGTGGATGGTATATTCAAGCTGTTTCATACTGAACTGAAGGTAACTTTTGTTGCTCCTAAGTGTTAAGTTTGTTTTCTTGGGAGAAGAATAGTCAATGCAATAGTGCCAACCATTAAAACAGATGTTTTAATAAACAATTCTTATAAAAACAAATAACAGATCTTGTTACAAAATCTGAACATGTAAGTATCTTAACATAATTGAATAATGATCTCAATTAAATCAATCTAATTAAATGCATTGTAAAAAATTTTAATGATTACATTTCAAAGGCAGATTTTACACCATACATAGATCAAATAAGGTAAATAATTTAAATAGATTATTTAATTTTTATTCTGTATAAACGGAAAATTTTATGCTCCTTCACAGTTATCACATCTACCATTTAAAGTCCAAAATCTTAGTGAAACACATTATCCTCAAAGGGTGAAACAAAATATGAAAGACAAAAGATTGAAGACCTCTGTTCAATGTGTAAGGCCCAAGAACATAAATTACATAAAAAAACTTGTAGATAATGAATTAAGTGTACTTGAAGAAATCATAAATGAATAACTTAAACCAATGAGAAGAATTAGAACAGAGAAACGTTATTTCTTTCGGAATAAATGATTTATAACAAACTGAATTAGTACAAAAGGATTCTGGATAATTAAAAGAGATTTGAAAAATAAATAATGGATATAAATATTTGTTAAAAGATAAAACATGCAAAAATATGGATCATTTTTTGAAAAAGTAGTTAGGAGCAGTCACCAAGACATTTACAAACAGATAATAATAAAGAATTTTATATTATAGAATTTCAAGAATTAATAAAAAATGTAATATTAATCATTACTCAACATCTCCTAAATTAAAATATTCTGATGCTGAAACAGTTAATAGAACATAAATGAAAGGGTGTGGAAAAAATATGATTACAAAGAAATTATAAATCGATTGGTTTGCTTTAAAATAAAGCCAAAAAATGTAAAGTAAGTACATGTAAAAATCATACGGAAGCCTTTTTATGTCAGATATTAATGCTAAATACAAAAAGGAATAAAGTAAGATTAAGTAAATTAAAAGGAATTGCCTAAGAAGGATATATTGCAAATTGTTCAACAGAAATTTTTGAAATTGGAGATGTTCATTCTTATCCAAGCATATATAAATTCAAAGTTTTAAATTGTAAAGAAATAAATGGACATTTTATTAACTAGAACTGTCCACATAACATATTTTCTTTCTTTGTGTGTGAGGAATGTTTCCTCAAAGTTTGGCCGTACCTTTTTGTAACACCCTGTATACTTGCTATGTTCTATATGATTGCTTCTTAAAAGATAAGTATTTGATTATCGAATTACAGTACTGTCTATTGATATTCTGTAGTGTGCCCAGCTACCCTGCTCTGTCTCCTGCTTCCTAGTCTATGAATTACTGTTGTGACTACCCGACGTACAAAAATAACAAACAGCATTTAGTCAAAGTTACTATGCTAGTGGATTTTATTTTCGACTGGTGTCTTTCCTAGAATTATTCTCGATTCGTCTATGCTGCGCTTCCTAACCACTTCGCATGCCAGCAGCGCCGCCAGGCGGCATTCAGTCCGCGGCAGGCAATATTTTACCTCATCAGTGTGTATACGGGGTGATTCATTGAGCTGTTCACCTCAGGCATTTCCTGAACCGTTTAACAGATAGTAATTATTTTTTCACTGTAATGAGTTGTGAAAAAGTTGTCACAAAATGACGTACAGCCTCTTTCCATAACTACCAAGTGGGGCACCTAAAATCTGCACCTCAGATATTATGGACATGGAAATTGTTGTTGATGTGCGGTTTTCACAAAATGGATTGGGTCAGATACTCGTACATGGCAACGGCCTTGCCGCAGTGGATACACCGGTTCCCGTGAGATCACTGAAATTAAGCACTATTGGGCGTGGACGGCGTTTGGATGGGTGACCATCCAACCGTCATGTGCTGTTGCCATTTCTCGGGGTGCACTCAGCCTCGTGATGCCAATTGAGGAGCTACCCTCCGGATAGTAGCGGCGTCGGTCAAGAATTCCATCTTACGACCGGGAGAGCGGTGTGCTGATCAGACACCCCTCCTCTCCGCATCCTCCCATGAGGATGACACGGCAGTCGGATAGTCCCGGTAGGCCACTCGTGGCCTGAAGACAGAGTGCTAAACAGTTACTCGTATTGTTAGGCAATCAACAGATTATAATAATATTTAGAAAGTGTATTTTCTGTGATATATGCACTTCTTTTTAAATGTAACAATGAATACTGACAGTAACGAACTAAAAGTACGGTAAATTAGAATGTCAGTGATGTTTGTTGCAGGATTCTACCGTACTTTGAGAAGTTCCCACACCAACACAAGTACAATTCCTGTTGTAGCACACACTAAAAAAATAGCGCAACTGCATACACTAGCTATGTGGATTCGCACGAGTAACTAGACAACCGACCATCACAGGTAGTGTTCAAAATGACCACCTACACAGACAATACACGCTTTCAATCTGGAAGGAACGATCGCTGCACACAGGTTAGCATTTCAGTGCAGGCTGCAGTAGTACGTCATTGCAAATACATTGTGTGTAGTTATATGTCGTTGTAGACAGTGTCTTTCAGCCTTCCCACAGAAAAAATTCTACATGAGTTAAATCCGGGGAATGGTCTGGCCAACGTACAGGTCTTGTGCGCCTAATCCAAGTAACTGAAAATAATTCGTGAACGCACGTTGTAGCACTTGGTGCACTATGGACTGGACAGCCATCATGTTGGTGCCGCAGATACCTCCTAGTCTGGAGAGAAACGTCTTATACAATCCGAGGAACATGGCGTGTTAGGAGGCTGTGATACTTTTGCATGTTCAGTGTTCCATCCATAAAAAAGAGGCCTATGAGCTATTGGTTCACTACCCCACACCACGTGTTTACACTCCATGGACTCTGACGTTCCACCCGATTAAGCAAACGGGGATTTTCAACACACTGATAGTGCATGTTTCGACTGTTTACCTGGCCATGATTGGTAAATGAGGCTTCATCACTAAACAAGATACACGATACATCTGGAGCATCCTGTCTTAATGCCCATATATAGAAGTTAACACAATTCTCATTATCATTTACATGCAGCTCTTGATGGAGAGAGATGTGATAGGAACGGAACCTATGTTGCTGGAAAATGCGTAGGACATTTTCCTGACTCATGCCAATCATCGCGCGATTGCGCGGGAGCTAACGTGCGGATCAACTTTAACAGCAGCAAGAACATTAATGTACTCCTCTTCTGTCGTCACTTATTACCTTCTGTTACAGTACCACATTCATGTAACTGGTTGAAGAGGTTGATATAATTGCCGAGATGGTTGACGTCTATTGGTATGTGTTCCCGCATTCACCGCACAAGAAGGAACTGCATTCTTCCTACTCTCTCCACACACAATGAGTATGTTTCTGCACTAGTAAATCGTCCACTCACAACCTACTGCTTGGACTGTCGCAAACTAACTGGACCGAGTGAGGTGGCGCAGTGTTTAGAACACTGGACTCGCATTCTGGAGGACGACGGTTCAATTCCGCGTCTGGCCATCCTGATTTAGGTTTTCCGTGATTTCCCTGAATCGCTCCAGGCAAATGCCGGGATGGTTCGTTTGAAAGGACACGGCCGACTTACTTCTCCATCCTTCCCTAATCCGATGAGACCGATGACCTCGCTGTTTGGTCTCTTCCCCCAAAACAACCAAACCAAACTAACTGACTAACAAGTCGGAGTGTACTCAAGGAACACACAAGCAAAGTGTAAGCAAACACAACAACATCGTACCTAGCAACTACGCATATTGAATGGTACAAGCAAGTGTCTGAGTGGAAACATTTCAAAATACGATATCTCGTAAACGACTCGCACTAGAATCCTGCAACGAACGCCATAGACATTCTAATTTATCCTACTTTTAGTTTGTTAATGTCAATGGGCATTGGCGGATTAAAAATAGTTAATGTTTACAAAAAAATACTCTTTCCAAGTACATTCAATCTCTTTATTTTCTAACAATACGAGCTCCAGACTACCAATCCATTATGTGAAAACCGCACATCTACATCCATACTCCGCAAGCCACCTGACGGTGTGTGGCGGAGGGTACCTTGAGTACCTCTATCGGTTCTCCCTTCTATTCCAGTCTCGTATTGTTCGTGGAAAGAAGGATTGTCGGTATGCCTCTGTGTAGGCTCTAATCGCTCTGATTTTATCCTCATGGTCTCTTCGCGAGATATACGTAGGAGGGAGCAATGTACTGCTTGACTCCTCGGTGAAGGTATGTTCTCGAAACTTCAACAAAAGCCCGTACCGAGAGACCGAGCGTCTCTCCTGCAGAGTCTTCCACTGGAGTTTATCTATCATCTCCGTTACTCTTCCGCGATTACTAAATGATCCTGTAAGGAAGCGCGGTGCTCACCGTTGGATCTTCTCACATCAATAGAGCTTTCAATTTCCGCAACATATGCGGAGCAAGTTTTAGGTGATTCACCCTGCGTATTAATTATAGAGAAATGAGGATCAACTTTACTTTTTCAAAGTACAGTAATTTTTGCTACTACTATCGTAGTTTTACAAGAAACGAATTCGACGGCGTTTCGTTCTTCGAAATCCGATTGGCAACATTGGAGAAATTACATTATTTAGGACTTAGTATTTATCTATTTTGAAAATGAAAGCGATTGCTGCCTTACGCGGACGTTGGTTTTGTTACGTGGAGCTCTAGAGTCTGGTTGATAGGGTGCTCTAGCTTGACGCAGCTAAGAGAGTCTGTTTACAACAGCAGAACAGTACATAAATGTTTTAGCTTATGTGCTGTGTATGTGCCAATCAGTTTTATTTTCTTTCAGGATGCGTTTCGAGTCCTTACACCCTCATCTTCAGGTGGCTCATTAGATTATATTAGAATTTCATTCGCTAGATGTAGGCAGTTGTCTGTTTTGGTCTTCATTTCGCTGAAAATAATGTATAATTTGCCACTTGTTTTTGTAATATCATACTAAATGAAATAGGTTTTTAAAAATAATGAAGTTACTTACAAGGTGTTTGAGTAAAAACAGCCCTGAGGTTCGTTATATACGTTTTAATCATGAAGCGGCGCGCAGGCACGAAACATCAACACATACGTGCAGTCCGGAGACAGTACAGACGTAGAATCTCTTGTCTGTTTGGGTATTTGCTAGACGCCTGATACGGTACTATATATGGCTTTATGCTTAGCTGCTTTTTTTTTCCTTGGTGCACGATCTGACTGCCACCCCTTTTAGTGCGCATTTGCTTTGGCTGCGGACCAAAGGTGTGTGGAGGAAGAATGGGCAACGGTGTTTCATTTATTTACTGCTACACATTTCATCTGCTGCTCTGTCCCTTCCTTTAACATCCTTTATGAATACTTGGGTGTGACTCGCGTGTCTGAATGTTTGCGGCTGTAGCCAGAGGCGTATGTCCAGGTTAGATTCATTGCCAGTCTGACTTCTTGTGCGGGTTCAACAGAGGTTGGTTGATTCGGGGGAGGAGGCCAAACAGAGAGGTCATCGGTCCCGTCGGAAGAATGGGAAGGAAGTAGACCTGTGCCCTTTCACAGCTTACCTGAAGTAATTTAGCAAAATCACGAAAACTTAAATCAGGATGGCCGGACGCGGTTTTGAACCGTCGTCCTCCCGAATGTGAGTCCAGTGTAAAACCACTGCGCTATCTCGCTCGGTGTTTCAGCAGAAAACAAGGACGAGAAACAGAGGCAAATATAAACGCTGAGACTGATTTTTGGCATGTGGTCGTTGGTCACCAGGTGCAGATCAACGGTTTCTGATGGCTGCGCCAGGGCGATGGTGGCCGCTCCGCCGTGGTAAGTGGCAGTCGCTCTGTTATAGCATTTGGCTGGTTTCGGAATCAGCTATCGGAATGTGAAACTTAGTGGTACAATCCATTATGCACTTTTCTTCTAGGCTTGTATATGCTCGGGAAGAGTTACAATGTACGACAATTTTTATTATTTTCCTGTAATTTACTTGGGAAAAGTGACCTTAGGTGATCGCCCTTTGTGCTAGTCCCGATGCCAGTGGCAGGTGCCGAAGTATTATGGACCTTCAGTCTCTGGTGTGGACATTTAGGTTGTACGTTAATCGTAACCAGCGTGAACGTGTGTTTTTTTAATCAGTTTCATTAAATTGAGTGATGATTTATTTGTTGGAACTCAGAATAACTTAGTCTGATAGCACCGCCTGGTCCCAAGTCCACCACTAGCAAGCAAGTTCCATTTCATTAACAAATTCCGCGTGAATTTCTGAGTCGATTATACCCGATTTCTGTCAGATTTCATTAAAATCAATGATTATTTCTTTGTCAGCGCTTACGGTAATTTAGTCTCCCGACGCCCTCCGCGTGTTCCCAGTTAACCATTTATGGGTGTTACTGAGAGAGATTAAGTTCAGTATTAAATTTAAAGAGTAATTTGAAACGGAATTCTCAGCCCGATACCATTGTCATGTAGCTGATTTCGGTATTAATTTCGTCGTCGATCATGTCTGACTCGTTGTTTAGTCGAAGCAAAATGTTAAAATTCTTAGAACGTTTGGCCTCTGCTTCATCTGTCCTGGAGGGCTAGAGGCCGCTGCGGCCCACCTGTAACTCAGTAGTTTCAAGCGTGTGAGTTTATTGTGCGTACACAGCTTTGCTCTTTCGCGACTGAAGAGTCCTTGTTCGAATTGTATCCCATGTACCGAATGAAATCTCTAACGAGATCGATAATCCCAGTGAGGCCACTTGATGCGTGGATTATGTAACTATTACATTCTGTATCCCTTGTATGATTACTTTCAGGGTTTGAGTATAAACCAATAAACGAAATATGTGTTCAAAAGAGTAACACAGTTGTATGGCCAAGTCATTGCAAATACCCCAGAAACCAACGTCAGCTCTCACCAAATCATTCCTCCACCGAATAATTCATATTTTTCCTTATTAACCCCTTGACGATCAATCCCATAGAAAGGTACGGTATGTCTGAGAGGCGCTTGCAATACGTACTTTCCTCTTGAAGCTCGCATGTCGTTGTGTTATACGTTGCGTTAATAATTCATTTTGTTGCCAGGTCAGCTTCAGTTTTGGACTCTATTTGATTTAAATCGAGTGCTGAGTTAGATAGAAAGTTTTATGCGCAAGCACGTTTCAGTTGAAGTGCAGATATGAAAGGAGAGTGAGTCGTCAGAGACATTAGTAATTATAGATCGTATTGTTGCACCTCCACATCAGGCACCTAACTCGGAAGGTTTCAGTCATCGCTTTGACCTTACATCACACGTCGGAATTAATTAGATAAGTACAACTAATTTAAACCTCCCTCCCCCTATTACCTTGCGGCACCTACTATTATATCCTGTCGATACTAGGATCATTTTTAATGGAAAAAGATTTAATAGCCTACAATAAGTAATAATTTAATTACCTTTCAGCTTAGCACAATTCCGTATGTGTACAATAGTGGCGTTGAACAGCAGCGTTGCAAATGTTTATTTTATATTATATTGTATGCTCAGTTTTGGGAGAAATTTATTAGCAGAACTAGCGGTGTGACTTGTTTGTGGGTTTTGCTATACGCTACTGTGTGACATGGGGTCAGGTAGTCGAGGCAGCAATTAGCATACCGGGCGTTGAGTGTGATCACTTGGTCCTGTGCAAGACGTTATCTCGTGATGGATGGTACGGAAGATAGCGCCTTGGAGGAGGCAGAAACGCTGAGTGAGTCCGTGAGGGCAGATGGTGGTGGCCTGATGTCGGGTGTAGCAGAAAGCTTGGAGCCCTGCACAAGTTGAGGACAATGCGTTGGGGGTGAGTGCAAGCCGGCTGAAGCTGTAACAGTGTTAGGTGCCTTCCCTTGTGTGGACACACGATTGGAATTCGACAAAGCCGCGTTCCCATCTTTCGCCAATACAGAGGAAATACTGGTCACACGAAACTAAGTCAGTCGTGGTGATTCCGCGAAGTCTAGACAAGAAACTGGATAAGCAAAATGTGTAACTAGATCAGCATAAAGCAAGTGCTGATGAGTTGTTTTGATGAGCAAATTACGAAATTAGACAAGAGACTAAAAGAACAAATAGAACTTATTAACAAATGGTTTGATGAGCAAGAGAGGAGATTTGGAAGGAAGGATAGGAGTTCTGATGGGTTCATAATTGCCAAGAATCAGGTGAATAACGAGTCAATTCAAAAGGAAGTGGGGGATGTTCCTAAGGAAGTTGTTGATGCAGCTGAACAGATTGAAAATCGAAAAGCGGCTACTGAGTGTGACTTGAGCAGATGCACCGGAGTGGTGCCATGTAGCGGACACTTTAAGGAGATAGTGACGGATATGTGTGGAGAACAGCACAAAGTACTTGAGCAGATGTGTCAGCAAATGACACAACAGGAAGTCATGCTGCACACAAAAACGGTTGGGGTCAGCAAGGTCAGACAAAAGAATGATGCGTTTGTGCCTCACTGTAGAGCAAGTTGATTCTGATAGAATACAACCTGAACCAGTAGGCGAGTTTGAATAAGTGCATTCACTATATCAATTTAAGCAAATAGCCGTGCGGGATTAGCTGAGCGGTCTTGGGCGCTACAGCCATGGACTGTGTGGCTGGTCTCGGCGGAGGTTCGAGTCCTCCCTCGGGCATGGGTGTGTGTGTTTGTCCTTAGGATAATTTAGGTTAAGTAGTATGTAAGCTTAGGGAGTGATGACCTTAGCAGTTAAGTCCCATAAGATTTCACACACATTTTTTTTAAAGCAAATACAACATGCAGTTAACAGAAGCAATTGGGAGTGTTAATTGCGTTGCAGCAGGGAGATCGTGAACGAGACACTGCTTGTGTTGACGAGATTAATGTAGGTGAAGGTAAGGAAGATAAGAGCAGGTAGCAGGTGGATACATAGAGTCGGAGGCGCTGCGAGAGTTAGAAGTGTGCTGGTGTAAGCTGTCGCCAGCACACCGATGGGCAAAGATGTAGCAAGAAGATCGATAGTAGGCGCTGGATCAAGCGCGCCTATCAGGAGAGAGGCCAAAGACAGGCTCGCAAGCAAAACGCCGCCAACGTCCTCTCAGCTGCAAGTACTCAGATCGCCGCCGCTGACCAGAGGGTTCAGTCTCAGTTTCAGTCACTCGTTAACTGGCTCTTTCTCAGACACTAGCTCAGTCACTGACGCACCAACTTGCACTCCAGTTTGGTGTCTGTCGATCAACATATAGCGGGATATGTACTTCACCAGCAGTGAGGCTAACGTGGGCTACTATTGAAGAGCTTGTACCACGACACATGTACTCTTGACTCTTAAAGTTAAGTAGTAGTTGTCTGTTCAAATAAATGAAGAACCCTGTTAATACATGTGTGAAGTTGTGTTCTAGAAGGAGGATACTGGTCACCAATCAACATCCTCTCCCTTGATTCCAATGGTACGAGACTCAACAGTGGCGACGAGGACACTACAGTGGCGACGAGAATACAACAAGAAGAATGACTTCGCGATATTCTGAAAGAACCAAATGGTGCATGTCCAGCTAGCAGCGGATATTACATGGATGTCAATGAGGAGGATGTAGATAGCATTTTGTGATGGTATAGAATTACTCTCTGTTCCGAGATTATACGAACGAACAGCATCTCAAGAGGTGGCAGAATCAGTTCGACGATGCACTGCTTGCTTCTTGGGGCCTCTTGTATGTGGCCACTTGTGCGATGAAGCAGCTGCAAAAATGAAACTCCTAATATGTGAGTATAAGACGCATGATGAATCCAGAAAGACATTTCTCAATGAATTTTGATCTAAGAGTGTGCAGAAGAGAACGAAATTATGAATACTCACGAAAGAAGATTACAATGATAATGCATACCATGATCCTGCCACGTATTTTCAGAAGATGGTGATAAGCAAGCAGCATCTGGATACACTTTAGAATCCAGCAGAACTGATGTGAATCTGCTTGATGAAATTTCCACGTAGATATCGCAGGGATATAATTATTACAGGAAGTACTGCAGGAAGGGAACTATATGACACAAGCTCCTTTAAGAATCTACTGCAGGAACCCACTTACGTTTGGGTATCAACCGGATCAACAGGGATGATGTGTTTAATGAATGACTATAATGACTAAACGAAGAGGCATGAGACTCCATGTGTCTGTGAAGGCGTAATGCTGTAGTAAATATGTAGTATATATATTTTGGAGAAATAATGGAATGGCATTCGCCATACCCACACCCTGCCATCGGATCGTCACATTGTGTACCGTGATTCGTCACTCCGCACAACGTTTTTCCACTGTTCAATCGTCCAATGTTTACGCTTCTTACACCAGGCGAGGTATCGTTTGACATTTACGGGCGTGATGTGTGGCTTATGAGGATCTGCTCGACCATGAAATTCAAGTTTTCTCACCTCCCGCCTAACTGTCATAGTACTTGCAGTGGATCCCGATGCTGTTTGGAATTCCTGTGTGATGGTCTGGATATATGTCTGCCTACTACACATTACGACCCTCTTCAACTGTCGGTGGTCCCTGTCAGTCAACAGACGAGGTAGGCCCATACGCTTTTGTGCTGTACGTGTCCCTTCATGCTTCCACTCCAGTATCACATCGGAAACAGTGGACCTAGGGATGTTTAGGAGTGTGGAAATCTTGCGTACAGACGTATGACACAAGTGACACCCCAATCACCTGACCACGTTCGAAGTCCGTGAGTTCCGCGTAGCTCCCCATTCTGGTCTCTCACGATGTCTAATGACTACTGAGGTCGCTGATACGGAGTATCTGGCTGTAGTACATGAACATTCGACCAGCTTTGCCGTTTTCGAGACTTCTCGTTCATAGAATCTGTGTAATAATAATAATAATAATAATAATAATCTGCACTTGCGAGGTGCCGGGGCTAGCAGTGTATTTAACACTAAATTCTTCTAGAATCTACATATGTAAATGATGCTCTAAGCCCCCCCCCCCCCTATTCTAACTCCGACTTTTGCTGTTGCACATGGATTAAAAAGATACGCGAACTGACTGTAATCAACCCTGCAAGAGGAGTAGAAAAGAGTTTGGCCCCTGAAATAATTTAATTTGATAAATAAGTTAAATAAAGGAAGGTTTCATTAACGTAGTGAGAAATGATAGGGTTGCTATACCGATTAACAGAATGAAAGTTCTGTCCAAAATAACAATATGATTTATTAAGACTAAATACAAAATAATAAACAAAAACACATGAAACATTTACAATACATCAAATTGGCTCAAATTGGATACTCAAATAAACGCTGTGAAGGTGAAGTTGTCCCTAAACTAGATTGTGACGTTTATGACGAAGTGGTATGTGGAGCCAATTCCTTGCAACTCAAATCTTAAGAGAGACACACAGCTAACCCAACATTAATTGCTGCTACATTAGTGAGAACTCGGACAATGAACACCCAAGATAGAACAAAGTTAGGAAAGACGAACAGGCGCGCTCTGCTGAGCTCTGATTATCGCCTAGCAAAAATGCCTGCTTTTCCGGTGCTGCGGACGTACATTACCAAGCTGTCTTCTTAGCTGCAAGGACACGATCTGGCGTACTGGAAGCGATGGCTGGTTGCTTCGAAGCCGGCCGAAGTGGCCGTGCGGTTAAAGGCGCTGCAGTCTGGAACCGCAAGACCGCTACGGTCGCAGGTTCGAATCCTGCCTCGGGCATGGATGTTTGTGATGTCCTTAGGTTAGTTAGGTTTAACTAGTTCTAAGTTCTAGGGGACTAATGACCTCAGCAGTTGAGTCCCATAGTGCTCAGAGCCATTTTTTGAACCTGGTTGCTTCGACGTCCCGTCGTGGTGATGATAATGTCGCGAGTATAGCCCAAAACAAATTGTCCTGGTCTGGTTGTTCCAGACTAAAGACTTCCTACCAATACAAATGCGCCTCTGAGGGAGACGAAGAACGCTCGCCACACAACCACTGACGGTACAGTGACTGATTTTCACAAGCGAAGTCACACAATAACTCCGATACAGTCAACTTTAGCCAAAACTGCCCAAGACAGAAAACATAGGCCGCTTGTACGCAGAACGCTCAATTCCAACTGTACTCGGAAAGTTACGCTGAAGCCAAAACTTCAGCAACTTCGTTAAACAGTTACAATCAAATAAAAGTATATTAGACAGCCAACAGAAAGCAGGCTGTCCAGAGCAGCGAGAGCTCAGTGTTGTAACCTACTTCAACTGAAAGGCGAGAGCCGACTGCCCACAAGAGCACCCGTACAAACCGAACACAGAACATTCCCGCCCCCACGACAGTGGCCGTGGTTAACCGTTCCAATCAGCAACTCGAAAACCGGTGGGAAATTCCACTTTATTGCCGGAGCACTACCATTCCACCAATGGAGATTCTTGGCGCCAATTTCTGCACCGATTTTGCTACGTCACGGAGCTATGCCCTGAGCAAGCCAATCACAGTTACGATTTTGCAGAAAGCGCGGGAATTTGCCCGCCGCAACTGCCTGGGTACACAAGTCATTCCCACGCCTCGCTGGTAGCCCGCCAGAAAGTGTTTTTGCTAAGTTTCTGCGAAGTAACGGAACCTCTAGCCCAGCCGCTAATTCAGGCCCCTGCGAGCGTGTCTGCCGCTATTCTACTATGTCGGCGTCTGGAAAGCATTCACTCGACTCCCTCACACCTGTCGGCTTATCCTTTCAAGATCATCAGAACCTGCCTGTCACCGGACCACCCGGGTGATGAGAGACGCTGTGTGGGAAGTCAGCGTGTGAAGGAATAGCAACTTTTCACTGCATGCAATTAGAGAGGAAAATCGTTAGATAGAAATATGAGAGGGGGCTCATGCCACCTCTCACAATTTGTCAAAATCGCTTATCTCAATGTATTTCGCCATTTGCTGCACGTATCTTCGCTACTATTTTCCCCCGTCTGTGCGTTTTCCACAGACATACTTTTATTACTACCTCATGTGTCCGCGACGCCGCCAGGCGGCAGCCGACGTCGCGGTGGGCAGTGGTCATAATGTTTTGGCTCATCAGTGTAGATTTAAAAACCAAACGCTTTAATGCAGTTTTACTGTATTTCTGCTCCATTGGCACGTTACCATTAATAAACCAAGGCACTACAAGAGCTAACATGATTATCGAGAAGGTTTTTCTAGCGGTGATATACAATGTGGTACTATTCATTGTTTTTCCAGTCATCACTTACTGATTTGGTCCAAATTTAATTCTTAAGTAATCATTTTAATTTAATTTTGGATTTTCATTCGAAACGAGTGCTAAACCTGTGTTTGATTGCAGTCTCACCTGATTATGAGTGAAGATATTGCCAAAGACGCTCTGGTTGTAAATACGTAATAAATCTCATCTTAAAGAAATTAGTGTTGTAATTATATGTTTTGGGGACTGTTTTTTTTGGGAAATATTTATTAATGACATATCTACATCTAGTTTGGATAGGAATTTAATCCCTGGACTAACTTTCGAAATTTCCTGGTGTCAGAAACTAACTTTCGAAATTTCCTGGTGTCTGAAGTGAAGTATTAGACTTGAGTATCTATTAGTCATTTCTATCACAATTGCATTTATTGTTATTATGGTTTATAATGTAACTTTTCTGAACACATACGAAACTTTCCAGTTATTTATCATTTTGAAAAAAAATTTAAACAAGGAAGGTAATAAAGTGTACATTAAATGGCTAGGATGTGATATTTCACACATTAGTTGAATCGATAAAGACTCAGTTATTTTAAGAGACTGCTTTTACTGTCACAAAATAAAACTGCCTTATAAATTTTTATACGTAAATTAGTCATATTGAAACCACATACATGTTTGGTATTGAATATAACTTTCATTATGAGCATTGTTTTATTAAGGAAGATATTCTGATATCAAAATAAAAGTTAATAAGAATGACCTGATGTCAGTATTCATTCAAAATTATAAATATGAAGTAATTGGATCTGCACCAGCTTAAGTAAGCTTAGGCCTGTAGCCAACTGGTTCTGATAGTTTGATCATATTATATATATATATATATATATATATATATATATATATATATATATATATATATATATATATATATATATATATATATATATAGGGGGGTCAGAAAATGTGTGAAATGCGCTTGTTGTAGGTATGTTACAGGGCAGGTTCTACTGAGACCTAAATGTTAAGGAAGAAATTGGATACGTTGCTCTGTTTCTCTGTTTCTGAGTCATTTATCATAGAATTTAGCCAATCGGGGCGTCACGAGCTCGCATTCAAGCGACCTGCCTGCGGCGGTGTTGCCCAATGAGTGCTTTGTCTCGTTAGTTGAAACTTGAATTTACACGCACGATGATCTGATTGGCTAACTTCAATGCTAAATAACTCGGAAACGGTGCAACGTATCGAATTTTTTTTGTAACATACATATCGCAAATCTCAAACAACCTGCCCTGCAACATCCCTACAAGCATTTAAGACATTTTCTAACCACACTGTACATACATACCTTTATGAGTGTTGTATTAATTTCGAATATGATAAAACTACTTAGAAATTCAGTTTTAAACTCTAAGAAACGTTGGCTAGATTAAATATATCATCATACAATTCTTCTCTTAGATAGGTATCCTAAATATTGAAATAATACTGACAACAAACAATAGCCAATCTTTTTTTCATCCTTTGGACTAAAGTTAAAGAAATAGGTAAATAACTGATTCTTCACAATTTGGAAATCTATTACAGATAATATTTATTAATTTTTTAACATTTTTAAATTGTGTTCAAATAACATAATAATCATAATTATTATTATTGTTGTATAGTCTTGAAATAACAAAAGTAGATCTAAAATTTCATCAATTAATTAAGGAATAACATGTGGTAATAGGCTAGTTATTTGTTCATTTATTTCACATAAAATTTCTGTAGTTGTATCACATATTTCACCTTAATTTTGTTTAGATCTTTTAAGTGATACATTTCACCTACATACACGTTTTTTACATTAGCCCTTGTTTTATATTCACCATGTTCTTCATAAATCCAACCTTAAAATATTTCGAAGGATGACATATTGGATTTCATGGTTCAAGAATATTGTTGCAGATAATGCTGAGTAGCACTGTGGTGTAGTTGTTATGATATTAAACTGTTGGATGCAAGGTTGTAAGTGCAACACTCACATGAACTGTTAATTTTAATTTCTATATTCGGTTCAAGTACATTCTACAAGTATCCACAAATGTCAATAATTGTTGTACTGGAATGTTCTGTAGCTGTATATATAGTGTTTGTGTTCTGACTGGAGGCAGTTCACTCTGCGCTCTTGTATGTGCAAGTGTTGAATAAACCTTTTTAAAGTGAAGTTTGTGTTCGTCATTCATCTAATTACAACTTCTTCTATGTGACATTATTTTGGCGGAGACGCTGGGTATTGGAACTTGTGATAGCGCACATAATCGACGATACAGTGGCTCCCATCACGCCACGACAGAGCCGCCGTTTTGGGGCGAGAAACTCGAATTGGAGCCGTATTCAACAGATCGTAATCTATCGGAGACAGAAGAAGATGAGGACGTTACGATGAAAGCAGCTGTGTGCCACCATATGAGACATCCTTCTGGGTTCTCTGGTGATGATGACCAAGATCCAAACAAGTGGCTGACGGTGTATCGGCGTATAGCCCAATTTAACTAATGGGATGACACCATGTGTTTGGCTAACGTATTTTTCTACTTGGAGGGTACTGCCAAGCAATGGTATGAGAACAATTAGGAGTAGTTCACAAGCTGGGAAGTATTCCAGGCGGAACTGTGCAAGTATTTCGGTGACACACAACGACAAAAGTGCAAGGCTGAAGATAAATTAAAGTGCAGGGCGCGGCGTCCAGGAGAAACTACAGCATCCAACACTCAACACATCTTGGAGCTGTGTAAAATAGTGGATCCTAGAATGAAGGTGGAAGATAAGGTTGCACGTCTCACGAAGAGTGTTGCTGAGGACATGTATTAAGCCCTACTCCTAAAGGAGGTTTCGACAGCAGACGACTTCATAAAGTGGTGCCAGTATATCCGACAATGCATCAAAAAAGAATTACACGCAAGAAGTTTGAATGGCTTCCAGACTTGGTATCGATGTTTGTGATGGAGGAAGCAACTGATTTCACAAGTGGTCTTCGTCAGATAGAGACAGGAAGCTCAGAAGGCACTTGGACTGCACAGTTCGCAAAAAACCGAGACGCTTCAAGATGTCATAAGGGAAGAAGTGGAACAGACATTGAACCCAGTCTCTCGTCCTTCATTTCCCTTTAAAACGGTGATAAAGTCGGGACCCAGGCGGATTTACTTTCCTACAACGCTGCATGAGGAACCTCTTGGACACCAAAGAAGACTCGCGGCTGGAGGACTCAGGATAACCAGCCAGTATGTTTCCACTGCAGACGACTGGGACATGTGGAGCGCTATTGTCGAGAAAGGCGGCGAATATTTGATCACGCCCGCGCCAGAAGACAGCAGACCGATCTTAGCTGACGCCAACTCCGGGAAGACGAAGATGAACAAGAAAATGTGGGTGCAGGACGACGTAAGTCACCATCGCCGCAAGCTGCCCGCTGGAGAGGACGCTCCCCAACACACTGAATAAGATCTCCATAGCCGTTTAGTAGCTCCATCCGGTCACCTAGCCGCCGCAACCTGGAAAACCAAAGGGTGCGACTTTCCTTTGGGGTGAGGCTGTGGAAGAGAAAAATCCTCCCCCGTCTATCACTACAAAAATGATAAGAAACTATGTCGATATCCTCATGGATGGCAGACCAGCCCAAACTCTTGTGGACTCTGGAGCATCATATTCAGTCATTTCGGAGAAGTACCATCGCCAGTTGCAGAAAACCGTATTCGTCGACAGCAAAACATCTCTGTCGCTAATGGAAAATATGTAAAACTTACAGGAAGATGTATCTGGGTATAAGTGGCCATACACAGCCCTTGGAATTAATCGTCTTACAAGAGTGTAGTCATGACGTCATTCTTGTATGGGACTTTTTGAAAGCTTCTGAGGCAATCACTGTGGAAGAGAATGGGAAATATGTAAAACCAACAGGAAGACGTACCATTCATGTGGGTATAAGTGGCCATACACAGCCCTTAGAATTGATCGTCTTACAAGAGTGTAGTCATGATATCATTCTCGGATGGGACTTTTTGAAAGCTTCTCAGGCAGTTATAGATTGCGGTCGCTCGAAGATTATGCTACACGAGATGAGATACTGTGGACAGGAAGATGTGTATCCGAGTGTGAGGAGACTCTGTGTGTTGGATGAAGTGATAATTCCTGCACTCAGTGCTAGAAAGGTAACTGTCATATGTCATACCACGCATCAACCTGTGGATCTTGTAGTGGAATGTAAGAGAAGCATACCACTGAAGAATAACTTGGTCATCCCAGCCTCTGTCGTCTCGTTTAAGAACGGATTCGGTGAATTGTGGACAGTTAACTGTCGCTGAGAACCGCAGATTCTTCCAAGACGCCTGTGCGTTGCAAACGCTGAGCCATTAGTTAAAGAACAGCTAAGTGTCACAGAAACCTCCCATGCCTAGTCTGTGGACGGAATTAGTGCTACCTCTAGGAGACAAGATGTTCTAGCTCGACTATCACCAAATCTCACTAAAGAACTACAGAAGAAGCTACTTGCCATTCTTCAAGAGTTCTCTGAATGCTTCAACCCACAGTTGCAGAGAAAACTAGAAAAATCGACGGCGAAGCACCGGATTTGCACTGGAGACCATCAACCAATAAGCCAGAGAGCATACTGTGTGTCAGCAACAGAACGTCGAATAATTCCCGAAAGGTAGAGAAAATGATGAAGAATGACTTCTTTCAGCCTTTGCAGAGCCCATAGTCATCACGAGTGGTTCTCGTCAGGAAGACGGATGCCAGTTGGAGATTTTGTGTTGATTACAGGAAGCACAAAAGCCGAGAGAAACTACTCAACTACAGAAAGAGAACATCTTGCTGTGATCTGGGCCATGTGCAAATTTCTTCAGTATCTCTATGGAAGGCCATTCACAGTTGTTACAGACTTTCATTCAATTTGTTGACTGACAGGTCTTAAGGGTCCAACAGGACGCCTCACCTGGTAGGCACTACGTCTTCAAAAATATACAAAAGTGGAAGAAAACACCAACATGCCAACTGTCTCTCAAGAATCCCTGTGCAAGACCATCATGACTTTGATGAAGATAGTGACTGTCTCGCTGCACTCCACGATCTCTCTGCTGAGCAGAAGCAGGACGCCTAGATATCTCAAATTATGCTTGCCTTAAATCGGTCAGAGGATGTGAAAGGACAATTTAAGGTGTAAGTAGGCTGTTTAGGTTTTTATGTTGGTAACGGCTCATAGCACTCTGTATGAAAATCACTGACTGTGCTGTGTGCAAACTGTGGCTGGTTCGCATTGTTGAAATATTCGCTATTTTAGTGTTGGGCAGTTGGATGTGAACAGTGCATAGCGTTGCGTAGTTGTGGTGAGCCGCCAGCAGTGGTGGATGTGGGGAGAGAGATGCGGAGTTTTGAGAGCGGATGATCTGGACGTGTGTCCATCAGAGACAGTAAATTTGTATGACTGGATGTCATTAACTGATATACATATTATTACTTTTGAACACAATTAAGGGGGATAGGATGTCAAATGGGCCGACTTGGAGCAGGAGAGTCATCACAGGACATTTTAATTTCCACTGTCTATACTTTTACAAGTAAATTCATAAAACTTTGTCAGCATGACCAGGAAGGATTCAGGATTCACACTCGTAGCAGCGGAAGTTCAAAAACATAACAAAATTATTTTTTTTATATGTGAAATTTCATAATTTTTTCATTTACTATTGGCTGCATTTGTTGGTATAGGTACACTTTTCTTCATAAGTAAGAGAGACTGTTCGATGAATTTTGCACAGCATACACACCATATGTACAGGTGTCTGAAACTCTAGAATCTATTTAATTTATGAAAAAATGAATGAGCTGTTACGTTGTATACTTTATGTTTAGAAAAAAATCAAATTTTGTAGTTGATTATCTCAATTTTTACCACAGTTTTAATAGTTTTGGAAAATTCTAAAGTATCATACATCTGTAAGTATGGTTTGTATGCTGTGCAAAATTCATCAAGGAATCTCTCTTACTTGTGAAGAAAAATGTACCTATAGCAACAAATGCAGCCAACAGTAAGTGAAAAAATGATGAAATTTCATATCTAAAAAAAATTATTTTGCTATATTTTTGCACCTCCACTGCTATGAATGTGAATCCTGAATCCTTCCTGGTCATGCTGAAAAAGTTTTATAAATTTATTTGTAAAAGTATAGACAGTAGAAAATAAAATGTCCTGTGGTGCCTCTCCTTCTCCAAGTCGGCCCGTTTGACGTCCTACCCCCCTTAAGGTAAAAACATTGTTTGTTCTCTATCAAAATCTTTCATTTGCTAAGTATGCCTATCAGTAGTTAGTGCCTTCAGTAGTTAGAATCTTTTATTTAGCTGGCAGTATTGGCGCTCGCTGTAAGGGGTCTGTAGGCCCTTACTATAACTTCGCACTTGGCACAGGTTGACAGGGCGAATAATCGATTGTGACGTGTTGAGAGAGCGAGTGTAGAGTTGCGCCAGAGTGCTTGGTGGGAATGGTGTGCGTGTGAAGGCCATTGTTGAAATACAGGGTCTTTAACCGAGAAGGGTGTCGCCATCGCCGTGGTTAGACCCCTCAGTAATAGATTAATACCGGAAAAGTGAAGAAGTGTCATTATGAAAGTGATCAGTGACGTTACTAGTGCCAATATTTGATTTCGCGTCTACCGCGCTGGCCTAACCTTGGATTGCAGCGTTGGATGCACTGATGGATTAGCGTGTGATGATAATGGAAAATAAAAAAAGCCTGTGCTCAGATTAGCCGTGATTAGATATGTATGACGAAGGCAGTGGCTGTCTCCTTTTTTGTGTTTTGAGAAGAATATAAGTTCGTAATTAGTAAAACTGTGTTGGTGTTCCTCATTACCAGACATTCAGTATTATAGTATTGAACAGAACGAACTGGAAAGTAACAATTTCCGTAGCAGTCAATTCCGATTACCAGCCCCATTAGGTTCACGGTCATGTTAATAATAAATATTGGACTGCTATTCGATCAGATCAGGTCGGGATAAAAACGGAGGTGTTACACCTTGGCTTACCATGAAAGGACAAGTGCAATCTTCGGACGAATAGTAAAGAACAACAGGTAATTTTATCTTGCATAAGGCGAGAAAATATTTTCCAATTTCGGATGAAGACAGTATGTACACTTTAAACTTGTAGCGATAAATTTGTTTGGGTTACATATGCATAGGTAAATGCAAAATAGAAACTTTAAAACAGTGTTTCGATGTGTAGGACCTTATAACTGATTACCGTAGTTAAAACTGCGTAACCATAACGAATGTTGGACGGTGGACAATGTCTACACCACGTTTTGCAAAATTAAAAATCGCGTCAAGAAACAGTGCATCTTGAACAATATTAAGTAATAGCATCTTACGATTGGGAATGTACTGTTTTTTCGCCGTATTAGATGAGAGTAGTAGTGCTGATAAACTGTGTTACATGTGCAAACGCGTAAATCCGCCCGAGAAACTGTGAAAAGTGAACACCAAAGAAAGACACGTGTGAACATTACCACAGCAAAACGAGCCAACAATTTGTCACGAAAGCTTTTAAAGAAGTGTTTAAAAGTAATGTTAGGACCGAAATTGCTTTTTGAATGATGAAAATCGAGCAACTTCATGTGGACCCATAAACTGTTATGCAGGCGACAACTTAGGTGGCGACGCAATTGTTGAATGACGTCACGCAGACTCGTGCAGCAGCTGCGCCAAAGAGCTTCGATCCACGAGGTGATTTCACACATCATCCTAACTACCTGTACACAGGTCAGACGCAGACGCACTACACTGAACAGCGACCAGCGCGACTTCGAGACACCGAGCACCAACCTGGCATCTAGCAGCAGAACTACACCCGCCTGCAGCGCCATGGAGCGGCCGACTGAGAAGTATAACGACTCACCACAGATCTTCAGCAGCTCCGGCGGCAGTACAGTGGCGCGTCACAAAAGCGCCACGCCCACTTCAAACGTCAAAACATCGCAACTCGTGGTAACGTCAGTTGGTGAGTGAAGACAATGGTTAGCATAACATTAAATTACAATATACTATCTTCACAATAAATAAACAGTTTCAAACTGTGTTTTGCCTTAGGGCAAGTGTCCAATTACAGTAATTTCAGTAAATTTTACGAAACATACTCTGAAATATAGCATGCTTATTTATGCATATTGTGCTGCCTAAACAGATATGCTAATTGTTTTTGGAGATTTTACATTTATAGATTTAATGAATGGTGTGATTTGTATTATTTAAAACATTTTACATAAACTGTGTATGTGAAAATTGGTATTTGAATTTATTAGGTTTGAGAGTTGTTATGTTCAGTGCTCATACGTATTGTATCAATTTTGGGATTAACTAAGGATATTGCAGTTACTGTTTGATTAGTTTAGCGGTAATTAGGAGTGTTTTGGGTTACAAGAGGTTATTTTATATTACTTGCCTGTGCATTAAAAATAAACCAAACATGTCTACCGAAGATCAGCAGGAGGTTTGTGAGGCAGTAGCTGAAAGGAAAGGGATAGGACAGGAAGACAGAGATGATTCAGGAACCAGTGATTATGGATTGTCATTAGAAGGCCCATTATCTCATTCAACTAGTTACCCCAAGACACCGGGACAAACGACGAGAGATAAGCCAGTTTCAGAGAATGGGGATATACGGTCGATGTTAGCAGACTTGCTAAAGGAAACCAAGGCAACAAAAGAGAAATTAGAAGAAACTAGAGAAAGGGAAGATATATTCCGCAAATCATTAAAGGAAGGTTTACAAGAAACTAAAGAAAGGGAAGAAATGTTCCTCAAATCATTAAAGGAAGATTTACAACAAACCAAAGAGAGCTTAGAAAAATCATTTAAGGAAACTCTAGCACAAGAGATCGAAAAATCGCAAATGAAAATAGAATATAATCTAAAGAAGGAAATTCAGGAGTTACAAGAACGACTGAAGATGGACATCAATGAGAGAGAGATTAAGCTACAGAAGAGCATAGCCGAAGTCCAGGGAGACACAGAGAAGATGGAACGAAAGTTAACAAAAAAGATAGAAGACGATATTAAAGAAACTAAAGCTGAATTGGAAGAAAGGATCACCGAAGTGGAAACAAATTGCAATCATCAAATCGCCGAGGTGACGCAGATGCAGAAACAATGCAATGATGCAGTTAAGGGGATAGGAGATAGGCAAAACCAACTGGCTGTCAATCTGAAAAATGCTATAGCCATGCAACGAGAAGAGGATAACAAGAGGGTCGCAATGGAGGTCAGGCAATTACAACATGGAGTGCAACAATTGGAGAGCAAGACAGAAGAAATTGATAAACGAATTAGCAATGCAACTTTAACCATTGGGTAAGGTAGAGTCGTTACCTTGATGAGTGGTGATAGTCGGTACGTCCAAACCAATACAGGGCAGAAGTATAAACCAAAAGGAGGGTTGCACCCAAAAGGAGTTTTCCCAGCACATTTCAAACACGGAGACAAGATTCAATTTGCAACAGATAGGATGGAAGGTGAGGCCTTCACTTGGGGAGTCAGGAAGAAGGAAGGGATTACTAATTACGATCAGTTTGAAGGGGAATTCTTGAAGAAATTTTGAAGAAATACTGGTCCAAAAGTCATCAGTGTGCAGCACTTGAGGACCTACTACACCGCAAGTCACTTAATACATGGAGAGGAACGTTGAGAGAGTTTGCCGAACATTTGTGGGAATTAAACGTGACCTTGGAACAACCCCTGAGTGATGACATAATGATATCAGCGATAAAAAGAAGATTTAGCCGGAGAATGCAAGAAACTGTATCCGGAAGCCTAATTAAGGATAGGGAGGCCTTGCTGGAGATACTGGAACAGTTGGAATTTGTTCGATCACAGGAACACAACCAAGCTAATGATCAAAACCGAGAGGGAAGTAGTGACCAAAGGAATCATTTTCATAATTCGTCTAATTATAGAGGAAGAGGTGGTGGCCATAGGTATAGGAACCATGGTGGTGAACGACAATGGAGAAATGATTGGAGAAGGAGTCGAGAACCAAGAGATCATGAGAGAGGAAGGGATAGGCGAATGAATGACACGGTGCATATGGAAGAGGCAGAGAGACCGGAAAACTGAATGACACTCCTGATGAGGTCCAGTCAGGAGTGAGAGCTACAAGGACCAGAATAAACATACTAAGACACGACAATGGTGGAGATCTAAGAGGAGATCTAGTGGAGGAAAGAAGTAGGATTCCCAAAGAACCCATACTACCCATGTTAGGGATCAAGTTATGTGGACTGAATATTGAGGCATTAGTTGACACAGGAAGTGAAGCGTGTGCAATATCCAAGAGGTTATATGAACAAGTACTGAAAGCAAACATTAGCTTGCCTAGTTTCCCAGTGAGTGGAGTAAGAATTGTGAATGCGTTGGGTGCAAGGAGTAAACCCATTAAAGAACAAGTGTTGATTACCTTCGAGATAGAGGGAGAAGAATACGAAGCAACATTTTTGGTGGTGGCTGGACTGAACACATCAATTATTTTAGGAATAGATTGGTTGAATGAAGTTGAAGCGATAGTGAATTTTGATGAAGGTACTATCAAGGTCAGAGGAAGAAAGGGAGAAGAGAAGAGGCTGAAGTTTGCTGAGGGTAGTGCAATAAAAGAAGAGGAAGAATTTAAAAGGATAAGTTTGTGTTATGAAGACGAACCCGCAGTAGTATACGGGGAAGAGGAACTAGAAGAAGTGTTGGTGTGCTTTGAGGGATTAGCACGAGAGGATCGACATGAAGAGGATAAGATCAGTAAAAATTTGGAGGAAATGGCACACCTAGATGAGGAGATTAAGAGGAAATTAGCCACAGAATTATACAGGTGTTGTAAGGTATTTTCTCAAAGGCCATGTATCATGAAAGGGGTGGAGTGTAAGCTAAAGATAAAGAACCATAAAAAATTCAATATAAAACAGTATTCCATCCCCCAGGTGAAAAGAAGAGCAGTAGATGAGGAGATACAGAGGATGATGGACCTTGGCGTTATAGAAAGGGCCCACAGTCAATATAACAACCTCCTATTTGTTGTTGATAAGAAGGATGGAAAGGTGAGGATAGTTTTAGATGCTCGGACAGTGAACAAGATCATCGAGCCAGAACGGGACAAGCCTGAGACCATAGAACAACTGATTCAAAAATTCCGAGGAGCGAAGGTACTTAGTAGTATCGACTTAACTGCCGGTTAATGGCAAATACTATTGGCCACAGAATCCCGCCAGTATACAGCATTTACTTATGGAGGGAGGTGCTATCAATTTAGAGTGTTGCCGTTTGGGCTTAATGTGTCAGTAGTATCGACTTAACTGCCGGTTACTGGCAAATACTATTGGCCACAGAATCGCGCCAGTATACAGCATTTACTTATGGAGGGAGGTGCTATCAATTTAGAGTGTTGCCGTTTGGGCTTAATGTGTCAGTGTCTGAATTCATAAGAGCAATGGATAAGATACTGGGCGAGGAGTTACTCAAAAAAGTCACCGTTTATGTCGATGACCTCTTGATAGCAAGTGAATCATGGGAAGAGCATTTGGATAGGTTGGATGCAGTCTTGGAAGCTTTTGAAACTGTAGGGGTAACTGTAAACCTGGACAAGTCGGAATTTGGCAAATCAAAGACAAAATTCCTGTGCCATATAATATCAGAGGAGGGTATCTATCCTGATCCTAGTAAAATGGAGGCTATTAGAAATTTTCCGACACCCCCATAGTAAGAAGCAGTTGCGAGCGTTCTTTGGGGCTTGCAAGTTTTATAGAAAATTTGTCAAGGGATCCGTACTTAATGCCCCGAATATGAGGGAATTGACCAAGGCAAGAATGACATGGCATTGGAGTGCAGAGTGCCAAACCGAGTTTGAGAATATCAAGGAAGCACTATGTAGTGCAGACATATTGTAAAACCCGGATTTTTCAAAGGACTTTTATTTGGAGCGGACAGCTCTGACTATGGACTGGGGATACATTTGTACCAAATGGAGAGGAGCAGAAATGGTGAGAGAGTAAGAACAATAGCCTTTGGTAGCAGGAGTTTAAATGCTTGGGGGAGGAAATATTCGATTACTGAAAGGGAGGCATTGGCAATCGTATGGGGGTTTAAGCGATTCCGTTATTATTTGGCAGGGAGGCATATGAAAGTGGTGACTGACCATAAGGCCCTTACATTTCTGACCACAAGCAAATTGAGGCATAGTAGACTAACGCGATGGGCCCTGGCATTACAGGGCTATGACTTCGAGATAATTTATGAGCCAGGAGCAACCCACATAATACCTGATGCTTTGTCAAGATTACCAGCTGACTCGACAGGAATGTTGGTGGACAGGCCGGAAGGAGAAGAAGTTAGAATTAACCTGGTGAAGGGAGTACAATACGAGGAATTCGTAAGGAAGTTCCTAAAGAATGTGCACAGGGACCAGAACGCGGACGAAAAATTGAAGACAATTAAAAACAAATACAGGTGTGCAGGAGAAGAAAGAATTCGCACATTTTATTATATTCACAATGGGATACTTTATAAAAGAAACAAGGAGAATGAGGAGAACTGGGAACTCTGTGTGCCTGAGCATGTGGTAGAGAAATTAATTTGGTATACACACCATAGTAATGCGCATTATGGATCGAAAAAGTGTGTAGAAAAGTTGAAGTCAGATTGTGCATTCAACAACATGGGAAGGCGTATATGTAAGATACTGAGTACATGTGACACTTGTGAAAAATCTAAAACGACTATAGTACAGCACAAAGGATATATGCTCCCAATTGAACCAACAGCGATTAAGGACATAGTAGCAGTGGATCTCTTTGGGCCACTTCCTGACTCACGAGGGAATTACACACAAATCTTAGTAGTGGAAGAACTGGTTTCCAAGTACATAAAATTATACCCGTTAAAGAAAGCCACTAGTAGAGCCATCATTAACCAGTTTGAAAAAGACTATTTTCAAAAGGTGTGTATTCCTAACCGAATCTTGAGTGATAATGGGTCACAATTTAGGTCAAAGGAGTGGACAGAGATGCTAAATGAACATAAAATAGAGCAAATTGCCATTTCTAGATATAGGCCAGCTTCTAACACTGCAGAACGAACAATGAAGGAATTGAACCGTTTATGCCGAACATACTGTCATAGGAAGCATGGTTCATGGAAAGAATATTTGGTAGAATTTGAGTGGGTCAGGAATCACCTCTGGCATGATTCTACAGGGTTTGCACCATGTGAAGTATTGCTCAATCAAGAACCCGACAGTATTTTTCGCGAGTTGCTAGTCTACCCATCAGGAAGTTCATTGACCTGGGAAAGGAAATTGGAACTAGTGGAATTAAGTATGAAGGAGAAGGCTGGGAAAAGACAGGAAAGACACGACAAGCTAGTGAAACCGCTATCCTACCGAGTGGGAGACTTAGTACTAGTAAAGGTTCATGGAAAATCAAAGAAAATAAACTCTGAAATACACAAATTCAACAACGTTTATAAGGGACCATACAGGATTATAAAAATTGGTCATCCGAACACTGTGGAGTTGAAATATGCACGGACAAAGTGAGTGCATGGTAAGGAGCATGTGGAAAACATAAAAAGGTACTACTCACACGAGAACAGGGATAACCCAGATGAGAAAGTGGAATTCGATTAGGGCGAATGTCTGAAATGGGGTGTTCAAGCTCCATGATGTAGTTGAGTAAGACATATTTGGAACATTCAGTTGTTAAATGGACATTTGAAAAAGGGGGATGTTTATTTGCGTTGTATTTTCTGATGTATTATAACTAGAACTTCATATTTCATATCGACAATTACTTGAGAATGACTTTAAAACCTGTAACAACTCAATTGTAATATAATAACTCATATGTCGTGTGTTCACATAATAATTTTTGATTGTATGTTGTGTGTTACATTCAATATGGACTGTAGAGGATTATTGCTGCTAGATGGAAAATTCTGATTTGGACAATGCCATGTTTGTGACATGTAATAACCTTTTGTAGAATATTATTATGGAGGCAGCCCACTACCGGAGTCGAGGGATTATTTGGTAAATTGTAATTTCATTAATTATTTACACTGTGTGTATTGTTCAGATGTAATAATATCTAATTTCTTTGCCGATTCTTTTACGCCAGAGGCTCCAAAGAAGACTTCTAGGGCGGGGATGTAAGGGGTCCGTAGGCCCTTACTATAACTTTGCACTCAGCACAGGTCGATAGGGCGAACAATCGATTGTGACGTGTTGCAAGAGCGAGTGTCGAGTTGCGCTAGAGTGGTTGGCGGGAATGGTGTGTGTGTGAAAGCCATTGTTGAAATACAGGGCCTTTAACCGAGAAGGGTGTCACCATCGCCGTGGTTAGACCCCTAAGTAATAGATTAATACCGGCAATGTGAAGAAGTATCATTATGAAAGTGATCAGTGACGTTACTAGTGCCGATATTTGGTTTCGCGTCTACCGCGCCGGCCTAACCTTGGATTGCAATGTTGGATGCAGTGATGGATTAGCGTGTGACGATAATGGAAAATGAAAAAAGCCTGTGCTCGGATTAGCCGTGATTAGATATGTATGACGAAGGCAGTGGCTGTCTCCTTTTTTGTGTTTTGAGAAGAATATAAGTTCGTAATTAGTAAAACTGTGTTGGTGTTCCTCATTACCAGACATTCAGTATTATAGTATTGAACAGAACGAACTGGAAAGTAACAACTTCTGTAGCAGTCAATTCCGGTTACCAGCCCCATTAGGTTCACGGTCATGTTAATAATAAATATTGGACTGCTATTCGATCAGATCAGGTCGGGATGAAAACGGAGGTGTTACAAGTAGTTCGAGTAACGAAGATTTTTGTGAGGTAAGTGATTCATGAAAGGTATAGGTTATTGTTAGTCAGGGCCATTTCTTTTGTAGAGATTATTGAAAGTCAGATTGCGTTGCGCTAAAAATATTGTGTGTCAGTTTAACGTTGATCAGAATAAGTAAAGAGCGAAATGTATGAGTACATTCAGTTCTGCTCAGCTGTTTGAAAATCAAATAACGTAAGGATTTACCAGCACAATCATTCATAAATTTTTCTATGGGGACGTTTCATATGTCGACCCTTAGCCGAGGCTACCTCACTGGAATCTTCAGATTTTTTATTGTAGTTTGTGTAATTAGTGTAGCTATTGTTTATTGTTAGAGCGTAATTGTGGAGATAATTTCCTTTGCAGTTGTAGTTTCTCGCTGGTGTACAGTAAAACAGTTGTGGCATGCATGTAGATTTGCACCAAGTTCTTCGCAGCTGCGCTTGCAATTAAGTAGATATTATTTTCAGTGCTATGTTAATGTGTTTTCTTATTTTTGCTCTTCAAATTGTGCTTTTCTTGTTATCGTGTGAAATACGTGATAATTATGGCATGTGAAAAAAGTAATACTAGGCTCCAAAGTAAACTGAGAAATGATAGTGACGATGAGCGTAGCTTATCAGCACCAGCGTGTAATGAATTAACAGACATTCAAAGCAGTAATTTGGTAACTGTGCATAGGGAAATGGAGCGGGTGGCAAATAATGGTGTAGACAGTGAAACAATTAGTGAACAGGGAAGCATTATCATTCGATCGGTCGGCAACAGCTCGCCTCAGGAATCCGAAATGACAGGACACAATCTTGCTAATACTGTAGATTCAGGTTTTGCGTCCTCGCCGTTTTCTCACATAAGTCAAGACACATTTTCTACTTTTCAAAATGCGAATATTGCCAGTTCAAATGCACTGCCGAATAGCACTGAGGAACATGTTTTAGAAACCAGTGCATTGTTATTACAATTAATACAACAAATGGGACAAAGGCTTCAAAAGTTAGATACAACACTTGAACAAAAGCAGAAACAAATGGAACAAAAGCTTCAAAAGTTAGACACAATGGAACAAAATCTTCAAAAGTTAGACACCACGCTTGAACAAACATGTGAAGGTTTAACTGCTGAGTTACTTAAAATCGAATCGAAATGTCAAAAAGTCTGTAATAACGTAAAAACACAAATTTGTGAGCATTTTCAACCTATTTTTTTGCGTCATGAAAATGCATTATAGAATGACGAAGCAGCCATAAAACAACTGTAAACTATAGTTCATGAAAATCACGACACCTTGCAAGCTAAAACTGACTCAATTGCATCTGCCAATTCGGTTACGCAACTTGCAAAACTTGCAAAAACTCAAGGAAACTTAAAGGACATAGTAGATTCGTTTTCAACACAAATGGACACTCTGAAACTTGGTTCAGAAAAACACACTGAGGAAATCAGTTCATTATCAGAGAAAGTAGTCGAACTTTCGCATCAGCTAAATAATTTATCTACGAAGGTAGATGATAATCTGAATGACACAAGACCGGTAGTCTGTAATGACACAGAAGAGTACGAACAAATTAGGAAATTCAAACAAAATCAGAATCAAATTAATACGCAACACCAAAGAGAAATCCGGAAAGTACAAGATCAGTTGGCACAAGTAGTACAAGAATTACGTATTTCAGAGGACATTCTCGCTCCAGCAAGGGAAGAGGGACTTAGAAATACGGAATAGCCACAAAATAATAACACAGGGCATTTAGGAAATTATGAAAGAAATTGGCAAGGTGCACCGAATTTTGAGATGGAACCGCCGACACGACGTAACAATGACCGATATGCGACTCGCCGACACGATGTCTTTGACTATAAGCTGTTCATTACTACACGTAAATTCAAAACATTTAAGAATTGTGGCAATGACATTCATCCACAATCATGGCTTCATCAAGTCTCTCATTGTTTTCCTCCCAACTGGTCATTAGAGCCCAAATTAGAAGTGTGGCTACTTAGAGAATGAACCAGCTGTAAGAGTATGATCGGTCATTCACGACTGTGACGGTGAAGGAGAATTTTATCATGCCTTCCTCTCAGCATATTCGTCTCAAGCTACACAAGACCGACTGAAACATAGAATCATAATGACGAAACATTTCGAACAATCTGAATTTTCCAGTCTTGTGAAATATTTTGAAGACATGTTGCACAAAAATCAGTACCTGTCAAACCCATACAGCCCCTCAGAACTCATCCGCATTTGCTTAATCAAATTGCCTGAACATTTACGACACACTATTTTGGCAGGACGTTGCAAAGACGACATTGAAGCTTTTCAGGGACTGTTACAAGAATTGGAAATCGACACTGACAATCGCGGGATGCGAAAACAGGAACACAACAATTGCAGGTTACATCCATCACAATGTAAGACAATAATAATAGGTGGACACGACAAGGCTATTCTTACAACGCAAATAGTGACCAAAACAGACAACCGTTGGCAGAATAATAGTTACAGAGAAAGATCTCATTTCCGTAGTAATGAATATGACAGAGATAACCATAGAAAGAGACAATATGGGAACCAAAACAATTATTATCAAGGGAGACAGAATAACTTCAGACGCAACAGTTCAGCGCGCAGTTACGATTCAGGGAGAAATTCTCCACCACGTGCCCGACAAGAAAGAAACTATGGAATCTACCGACACGACGACAGACGATATAATCGTAACGACAGACCTGAATTTCACCAGAACTGGCGGGATCCAAACAGGGCAAAGCCCTCTCGACAAGGTGAATTTGTAGAAGTTAGATATCTAAATCCCAGTAACGACGCGCGCGAACAAAGGTAACAGACAATGACTCGCACCACAGGCAGCCAACTGCGCCGGCTGGCTCACAGAAAAATAACATAGACGCTAACCTTGAGAAAAATTCCGTATTCCTTACCGACGTATACCGCATGACAATTGCGTTCAAGTTGAAACTCTGCATACCAGGAAGAGTAAAGGTTTACACCATATTTCAGATGTAAAACCGTTTATTGAAAGATAATCTGCTTTTTAACTTAGTCTTTGCCATAAAACTTTTCACTTCATGTTACTACTACGCTTTGTCACACTTAGAAACTGTTAACATGCAACTATGTTTTGAAGTTAACTATCCAGTCAAGAACCTAGGGAACTTATTTAGACAGTAATTACAAATGCATTGTTATAGTGAACAGACGACACAGTGTTATTGTGTGTGTACTTTATTGCTTGTTAGTAGCACGATTACGTAACGACTATAAGGCTAACATACTTAGACCATATACCAGTACTGCTAATGAGATTTTAATGCAACATTCTGGTTTACTTGAAAATACATTATGGATTTAAAGTGCTTTCTGAGAGATACCAGATTACTCAGTGGTTAGTTTATTTGTCAGTTACACAATTATATCACACCACTACTAATGAGTGACACAACTTATATTACTGCTTTTGCGCTGTATCTGTTTTATATCTGGACAGTTTTTCTGAATTCTTCTGGAAAGTAAAACATGTTTCAGTAGTAACTTTTGTGGTATAGCTACAATGAGACAGCCTTTTTCGTAGCACAACAATACGTTACAGTATACTTCTTTCTTCATCACGGTACTGTACGTAATAACTACGATATGTATACGCATAGCATTTCGCTTTTGTTTATTATGAGGTAAGTACATTGACTTCCACAGAGCTTTGCTTACGGACAATGATAATTACGACACTTGGCACATTTTTTACCCATAAGTAATGACAGAGCTTATGTTGCAGCAAGATGCACAGCTTAGCGTTGCAGTACACATATTTGAGTGATTAATTTTGTCCTTAAAACATTTAGTTTTAAAGATTTTTGAATTACAAAGATACAAAGGTTTTCCGTGATACATTTCGTTCCATTGCTGTAATCTGTGACACCTGAGGGTATAATTACATTAATCCTCAGGGGGTACACGCTTACTTTATGTACCATGTGTTTGGCAAGCACAAGGAGCCCTAGCTAATATGGTATTTGCTTATACAACTTTACGCATTGGTATCATATTTCTCTAAGACATAATTACACAGCTATCTGATCATTTAACTGAGAGAGACAAACATTTTTTTTCTACATCAGTGACAGATGTTTACGTAATTACACAGTTGGATAACTTCACACTTATGAAATTGTATTTTGTCTGTACTTTGTGAACTGTTCATATTTTTTCGGAGCCGTTGTGATACTATGAGAGCTTCGAATGATGTATTTGGTATGGGATCATGGTTTTTAAAGTATGTTTGAGGTAGATGTTAGTATTGAAATGAGCAGAGAATTTTTTTTTACCTTTTGAAATTATTGCAGAAAGCTATGACGTTTTTGAGATTTGACTGAGTTGTTATGATGTTATTATTACGACAACGATATGTATTGTGCTGTTGAGGTATGATTATGATCAATAAACTGATGCTATATGAGGAATTTGATTATGCTACATATTTATTATGTTGAAATATTGAAGAAGTGTCGACGAATATGTATATGTGTAATAAAGTAAGGAATAATGAGTGGTGATTAGGGACTCAGATTTGAGAAAAAGGATGTTGGAAACCAAGAATCGTACTTTAAGTGTTATGAAATGTGTGTAAATGCGTGAATGCATCACAATGCTGGCAAAAATTTTTTGGACACTACTATGTTTATAGGATTTTTGTTTCTACACATTTGTAACGCAAATAAGCGACCTGTGAAATTTTTATATGAGACTGTCACTGTAGCACAAACTGCTGTTGTAAATATTTCGGTAAGGAAGCTAAGTGACCTTGTAGTAATGCATTATGGGCGCCCAACTGTGCCAGTTGCCTGGAGAAAAAGCCGTTAGGTGAAAAAAAGAGGCCATTAACCTCGCTATTGACATGTCTTTGTAGAAAGCATTTCAAATAAGACACACTCATACTTGAAACATATGATTACAGTTTTGAGCTCATACTTTCTGATACTTACTGAAAAGCCTAATGAAATGGTGAGAAATATTTTATGTCTATATGCCTGATTATAGCTACTGTCTTTCTAGTTGAGAGATTTTTTTACTGCCTTACGAAATGCCATATGGCTAGTGAATGATGTTTCATGATTTGCTTTATATATATATTTGCCTAATTTGTTTAATATCTAGTTTCTAGCTGCACTGCAGCATTGGTAAAAATAAAATTTAATAGATGTACTAATGTAAATTTTTTTCTGTCTACAGATCCATTAAACCATGATTTTATGATCCACTTTCTAAAAACAAGGGAACACAAATAGACATTTCCCTTCACAGGAATTGCATAAATAATTTCTTAACTCTAGTGTTAAGATGTGACATAGGTATTAGACAGGCCATCTTTACTGTAATATTTTTTTCTGCTTGAGCTTTGTCATATTTAGATATAAGTTATTGCGTTTGCTGCTGCTGTTTACCAGGCATAGTGCTACTGAATATCACTTTGTATTACTCTGTTAAACCAGTTTTACTACTGATTTATTTTTATTGCACATTGGCTCATATTACTTGTAATGTTGCATTTGGTCTGCTAATTTAGATATACTGCTTTGCTAATTTATGTTTATTGCTGCTTACTTTGCCATTTGCATTTTATTGTCATTGCTGTTTGTGTTAATTGTTTTGTGCTGCTGCTAAGTATGCCTATCAGAAGTTAGTGCCTTCAGTAGATAGAATCTTTTATTTAGCTGGCAGTATATTGGGGCTCGCTGTATTGCAGTAGTTCGAGTAACGAAGATTTTTGTGAGGCAAGTGATTCATGAAAGGTAAGGGTTATTGTTAGCAATTCTTTTGAGATTATTGAAAGTCAGATTGCGTTGCGCTGAAAGTATTGTGTGTCAGTTTAGTGTTGATCAGAATAAGTAAAGAGCGAAATGTCTGAGTACGTTCAGTTCTGCTCAGCTGTTTGAAAATCAAATAACGTAAGGGTTTACCAGCACAAACATTCATAAATTTTTCTAAGGGGACGTTTCAAAGGTAGTCAATGGATTACTTTGCAAGAAAAACTTAAATCCGTCTGGAAAGAGGGGGCTACCAGTGATTCCTAAACATATGCGCTTAGATGTTCTACAGAAATTTCATGACACACCTGACGTGGACATTTAAGATTTATTAAGACGTACGATAGAATCCACAAGAGTTTTTATCTGGTCAGGTTTATTTAGGAGAGTCTGTCACTATGTGTCACAGTGTAGAGAGTGCCAGAGGAGAAACGCAGTTCCTCAGAAACCACCTGGCCGACTTAAACCAACTCCACTAGCCGAAACACCTTTCCAGCATGTTGGGATTGGCCTCGGTCGATTTCCAACGTCTGCTAGTGGCAACAGATGGATTATTGTTTGCACTGATTATCTCACATGCTAAGCCATTACAAAAGCCGTGAAAACAGCCGAAGCATTCGAGGTAGCCATATTCATCGTGGAAGACATGTATTAAAACACGGTGCCCCAAGGTCGTTAATTACGGATCGAGGGAAAGTTTTTCAATCGAATCTTGTGATAGAGATAAACTGTCGGTACAACATCACTCTTCACATGACGACTGTCCACCATCCGCAAACTAACGGGCTCACTGAACGTCTTAATAAGGTTTTGGCCGACATGCTATCAATGTTCGTCATTGTTGACCAGAGCAACTGGGATGAGGTGCTACGCTTCGTGACGTTTATCTACAACACCGCCAGACAAGACACCACAGGATTTACGCCATTTTTCCTGCTGCGTGGGCGTGAGGCGAGTACGACGATGGACACTGTGTTTACGTTACATCCTGATGACGAGGACGACGACTACATCGGCCAGATGTTAACCAGAGCTGAAGACGCTCGGCAGTTACCTCGACTCCACACGCTGCAAGCTCAAGAAAACGATCGCCTAATGTGTGACACAAGCCACCGCCCTGTTGTCTACCAGCCTGGTGACCCTGTCTGGATCTTCAAACCTGTTTGGAAGGTTGGTCTCTCTGAGAAGCTGCTCATGTGCTACTTTGGACCTTATAAGGTTGTAAGACAGTTGTCTGATGTTACTTATGAAGTTGAAGATTTCGACCCAAACAAAAGACGACGAAAGATCAGAGATGCGGTCCACGTCCTTCGAATGATGTCCTACAAGGATCCTGCCACCCAGGGTAAATTGGAAGCTCCAGCGACAGGCAACAAGCGGAAAGGTTACGAAGAGCGCAGCGTCAAAAGACGTTCTAAGAAAATCACTGCCAGGACGAGCATCTGTCATCGGGAGTCGGAGTATACAGGACCAATGACTTGTTCCTGGAGTAGGAGGACATAACACCGAGACGCTGTTCGGTTAAGGAGGGAGCAACGTGGCAACAAAAACTGAGGAGCACCATGGTGTAGTGGTTGTAATACTAAACTGTTGCATGGAGGATGGTGAGTTCAAAACTCACATGGACTTTACAATTTAAATTTCTGTATTCAGTTCGAGTACATTCTAGAAGTATCCACAAAAGTCAAGAATCGTTATACTGGAATGTTCTGTAGCTGTATATATACTGTATGTGTTCTGGCCAGAGGCAGTTTGCTCTGTGCTCTGCAGTAAAATATCATCTTACGGTGCTGATGGTGCCAATATAAATTATGGCATGTAACACTCAGTCATGAAAATATTAAGTAATGAAAATGAACTATCCTTAAATCCAGTTATTTTAACTACGTGTTTCATAATTCCAGAAAACTTGCTTGCAATTGTTTACGATATGTGGATGTTGAAGTGTTAGCATTGAAAATATATATTCACTTTTCCTGTTCTGCCATACGAAAGGGTGCATTAAAATAATTTTTTTTTATTTGTTGTGTTGAATGGGCTGAAATCCTGCATTGTACAAATACTAGATGGTTATCTCTCACAGTCTGCTGTAGAAAGGCTTTAAAAAAATTGGGAGCGTATAAAATGCTATTTTAAAAGCATAGGTGATTCAGACTGTCCAAAAGTTTAGAAAAAGTATGTTTCCAGTGAAAATACGGAAGTAGACACAATTGTTCAGGGTTATATTAGTTTCTTTGAGAATATTGGAAATGTTTTCATTCAAAAAGCAAAGTATTTGGAGAATTCCAATCTTAGTATTACAGAATCTCATGAAGCCATACAGTTACTAATTAGTAAAGTTAGACAGAAAAAGTAAGGTAAATTTTTTAGTAGTGGTACTCATAAATTGTTAAGCACTGGTCTTCGTTCAAATTTGAAATCTGCTAGTGAGAACAGCTTAACTGAATTCTATGATTCTTTATATTAACACTTGGATAAAAATGTTGATGATAGTTTAAAGTGTTTAATCCCAGTATGTTCAAAAGTGGAACATTCAGTGGTATGCATGAAGTTGTGGAATGTGTCAAGCTGGATTGCGTGAATAAAAATGAATTGTATAGGGAATTTTGTTGTTCTGATGACACAATTAAATGTTCTGTCTCTTTAGAGGGTAGCATTAGAGAGAAATGGATAAGGGTGTTAACAGCTTTGAAATCAAATATTGTGAATTTTGAAAACTTGGGAAAGCTGGTAGGTTATGTTATCAGAATACCAGGAAGTACCCCTACAGAATATTTCCTCTTAGAATAATAAGTAGACAGATGTAAGAAACAGAAGTAGTACAAACCTAGTAAAACCTGAACTGTTAGTTACCATGAATTGTCTTTATTCATGCAATGAATGATTTGAAGTTGCTAAAATGATACAATGCTACTGACTGAGGCAAAATCTGTTGCCAAATATTGGTAAATATTTGCGAATTGTAATTAAATCGTTATGTTTTACAAATACTGTTTGATTTTTAGTGAAATTTCGAGATACTCTTAATTACTCCTATTTTTTGTCAAGGATATAAGTATATCCCTTATTTTCTTTTAAAGAAGTTGGACACCTTATCCCTGATGATTGCCGAGGCGCCGTTTCTGTCAACACCGTTGCGAGCAGTGCGAGGTAGTGGAGGGGGTAACGGCCAACGTATATGCCGAGAGGAGCAGCGCAGTATTCATCAGGGAGCACCTGAAGATGGCAACGTGTCTGTTTGCTGAAATATCGTGGAGGAATTACAACATGACCTGGCGAACACGCGAGAATTCTATAAAATTTGCTATAGCATCTAGCTGGACATATTTCACCATGCTGTACTTGGCATATTAGTGGTTTCTACAATCGTATTCTTTGTGTGTGTCTATTAACTTTCCTATAAATACTTCTGGACTCAACTGCATGACACCATTTTGCAGCTTCTATGTTAACATAACTCGGGTGAGGGGAGATGCATGTTTAATGATCTTGATGCTTGCCCACTTATCAGCGCTGTCCAATCCACATTCGCTTCTTTCTTTGTGGTGCTGCACTGCAACCAGACTGAAAAGTTGTAACAATAAACTATTTACAATGCAGGGAATAAAGGGTGCTACAGTGCCAAATGATGTAATGCATATCTAATAGAACACTAGTATTTCGTGAGATTAGGCTCTTCAAAGGGCTTGTAGGGAAGCAGCCTACTCTCGCCGTAGTAAATTCACAGCAGTCTTTCCATTGTGTGCCAGCCTAGTCCGCTGTAACTAGCTCTGACGTCATAAATGTTGCGCAATACTTTAAAAATCAAGCAAATAACCTGAAACGGTTCTAGCATGTCAGGAGTAATACTAAATTAATATGTGTTGAATATCAGTTCGATAACTTTAACCATTTTCGAAATTTGGACGTTTTTCTGTAAAAATCACTGGCGCAACAGAAAAGAGCTAGAGACTTAAAAATTTGTATGTAGATTCCTTTTCCATAATAATTTAATAGAAACAGTACTTTGGATCTCACAAATTAAAATTTTTGTTGGAATTCATAATTTTATGGTTTTTGTCTTAAAAATGAAGGAAGCAAGATAGATTAAGTAGGCTAATAAATAAGGCTAGGATGTTTATATTTAAGTAGAATGGAGATCCGCTATAACCATAAAGATGTGAGAAGTTTCATTTGAATAACTATAAAACTATAGCGATAGCGTATCTCCAAAGGGCAAGTTCAGAGCTCGTCTACTGCGTGCAGTGTGATTAAATTAATTCTCTCGCTCAAAATATTTAACTTAGCCACGTTAGACTTTTATTATGATTACTTACCTGTGTGCAGAATGCACATTTAAATTGAGAGCTTCATCGGCCATCAGCAAAAGAAGCTATGATTTATTCGGTAACTTAATGTGGTGCATTACTAGTCCAGCAGCTAGTCGGGAGAGCCGATTTGATCAGGCCTTCCCTTAGCCGTCCGCACCGCGGCTTTATATATAAATAAGTACGCCGCGCGAGGAGTAAAGGCCCCAGTTCTCTCCAGACGCTGAATAGCACACCATCTGTGTCGGGAGTCGCGCCGCGTCGGTATCATTGCTATAAACAGCCTCGGATGCCGTATTAAGTTACTAGGGATACGCGTAACCATGAAATCATTTTCGAGAGAAGTGTTAATTCTGGGATGACTTTAATGATATATCTTCAGTTTGCGTATGTCGTATTTTCACGTGCCGCCGCGGGACAGACATTCTACCATTATTTAGCGTGGCGTTTGATGAACATTATCATCAAATTATGGCAAGCATTCATTTAAATATTTAATTTGGACAGTTATAGTTGTATCAGCGCATTACACTCTGAACTGCTCTGTTAGTCAGATTGTGTGGATTCTTTTTTTTTTTTTTTCATCTGTGACTTTCAGATTTTAGAAAATCGTTTTTGATTATGAATCCCAGACAATCTCATAATTCTTCAGAGCTATAAGCTGCAGCTATAAGTGTGTTTCTCAGATGAAGTGGGCACTAGGAATTCTAATTAAAGGCTTCACGTTTTGCTAATCACTTTCTGGTTGCCAATATTGTAGTTAGAGAGCCAGTGTTGAGAACGGCAAAACAACAGCATAAATAATAGGAACACTTATATAACAATTAATTCCACCTGCCGCCGCACATATGGTTAATCGGCCGGGAAATGCATCATTTGTACATCACAAAACATGATATAAAACACAACAATTAATTTCAACCAGCTGCCCCACCGGCTGCATTGTTCACTTGCATTGTAGTCCATCAAATCTCCATTCGTTGACAATATAATTCACCCAATAGTTCCTCTCAAGCAATACAGGAGATGCACACAGACATCAGCTTGTATTTCTTGTGATTCGGATCAACTTCATACATTTCGCGGACCACCGTTACTGTTAAGTGATGTATACATATGAGTGCATGTCACTTATTTTTTTAAGTGCTTTTCATCACAACTTAAAATCTTTTCACGACACGATTCTTTCCACTTCTCTGTCAGATGAGCCAGTCGCCTACTAACTATTAAGATTTTTAATTGACCTTTGTCAAAGAATATCTTTAATAGCCAAGACCGCGTTCAAAAATATTTTTTGTTGACCGATTTATACAGGTAGAATTGAGAGGTGGCATGCCTTTACATATGCACACAGTGACTTGCCGCCTCTCATATTTATATCTTACTCTGAGTAATTCGATTTGGGGAAGTATAGCCGAGTATGGTGCTTGCACGGCAAGTATTGAGAACTCAGAAGATATGAATATTTTCCTCTCTAATTACACAGAGTGAAAAGTTGCTATTCCTGCACACGCAGACTTCTCACACAGTGTCTCTCATCACCCAGGTGGTCTGGTGACAGGTGGGTTCTGCTGATCTTGAAAGGGTTATGCCGACGGCTGTGAGGGAGTCGAGTGGATGCTATCCAGACGCCGATATTGTCATAAGGGTTAGAGATTCCGTTACTTCGCAGAAACTTAGTGAAAACACTTTCAGACGGGCTACCAACGAGGCGTGGGAATGACTTGTGTTCCCAGGCAGTCTTGGCGGGCAAATTCTCGCGTTTTCTGCAAAATCATAACTGTGATTGGCTTTCCCAGAGGATAACTCCGTGACATAACAAATCGGCGCAGAAATTGGCACCAAGTATCTCCATTGTTGGAATAGTAGTGCTCCGGCTATAGAGTGGAAATGTCCACCGGTTTTCGAGTTGCTGATTGGCACGTTTAACCACGGCCACTGTGGTGGGGGCAGTAATGTGCTTTGCTTGGCTTGTTCGGGTGCTCTTGGTAGAGTCGGCTCTCGCCTTTCGGTCAGAGTGGGTTACAAGACTGAGTTCTCCCTGCTCTGGACAGCTTGCCTTCCGTTGGCTGTCTAATATACTTTCATTTAATTATAACTGTTTGACGAAATTGCTGAAGTTTAGACTTCAACGTAACTTCCCAAGTACAGTTGGCAATTGAGCGTTCTGCATACAAGCGGCCTATGTTGTCCCCTTTGAGCAGTTTTGGCTAAAGAAGTTGACTGTATTGGAGTTACTGTGTGACTTCGCTTGTTAAAATCAATCACTGTACCGTCAGTGATTGTGTGGTGAGTCTTCTTCGTCTCGTTCAGCGGCGCATTTGTATTGTTCGGAAGTCTTTAGTCTGGAACAACCAGACCAGGATAATTTGTTTCGGGCTATACTCGCACATTATCATCACCACGACGTCCGCCCCGGTAGCTGAGTAGTCGGGGCAACAGAATGTCAATCCTAAGAGCCCGGGTGCGATTCCCGGCTGGGCCGGAGATTTTCTCCGCTCGGGGACTGGGTGTTGTGTTGTCCTAATCATCGTCATTTCATCACCATCGACGCGCAAGTCGCCGAAGTGGCGTCAAATCGAAAGACTTGCAACAGGCGAACGGTCTACCCGGCGGGAGCCCTAGTCACATGACATTTTTTTTTTATCACCACGACGGCACGTCGAAGCAACCAGCCGTCGCCTCTGGTACGCCAGATTGTGTCCTTGCAGTTATTAAGACAGCTTTGTTATGTATGTCCACAGCACCGGCAGATTAGGGAATTTTGCTATGTGGTAATCAGAGTTCAGCAGAGGGCGCCTGTTCCCTTCTTTTCTAACATGGTCCTGTCTTGGGTGTTCATTGTCTTAGTTCTCACTGCTGTAGCAGCAATTAATGTTGGGTTGGTTGGGTGTTTCTCGTAAGATTTGAGTTGCAAGGAATTGGCTCCACATACCACTTGGTCATAAATGTCACAAGCTAGGTTATAGACAACTTCACCTTCACAGCATTTATTTGAGTATCCAATTTGAATTATTGTAAATGTTTCATGTGTATTGTTTATTATTTTGAGGTTAGGGCGTAATAAATCAAATTGTTATTTTGGACAGAACTTTCATTCTGCTGATCGGTAGAGCAGCCCTTTCATTTCTCACTGTGTTAATGAAACTTTCGATTATCAAATTAATTTCTATCAAATTAAATTATTGCAGGTGCCAAACACTTTTCTACTCCACTTGCAGGGTCGATTACAGTCAGATCGCGTTTCTTTTTAATCCATGTGCAACAACAAAAGTCGGAGTTAGAAGAGGGGGGTTTAGAGTTGCATTTTCATATGAAGATTCTAGAAGAATTTAGTGTTAAATACTCTGCTAGCCCCGGCACCTCGCATAAAATGGCGACCTTTAGCCCCAGATCTTTCCTGTGAATCGCTGATGAGCAAGCAGTATTCTCAGTAGGAACATACAAATTTTTATAATTAATTTTTTTTAATGATTAATACCCAAGTTCTTTTCTGGCAGTTCCGCGTTTAGTTTTTAAGGAGCGGCGCATGATTACAGTTTTTTTGTTTTCGGTGTATATATTTTTTGTTTGTTCATTGTTTTTTGTGGTTCTTTGATGTGGTGTCCCGACCTGATCACACTTTGGTTTGTGTGATGTTTCTGTACCACAACAAATCGAGCATGTAATTACAGCGTTGGAACGGTGTTGTTGAAATTTTGTGTGGAGGTGTAAAAATATAGGGAGTAGATTATTTTTATTGTGCATTTTAGATAAATCTGTTTTTCATGAGTGATCACAAGAAGTAAGGCACGACTATTAGTGAGCGAAGCTAAAACAAAAGATGATATCATAATGGATAAGGGGCAGGTTACTGACGGGGATAGGTTCGGAGATGAGATGGGCACATTTTTAGCATGACAGGGCGACAGAGCCATTGATGAAGAAGGTGATTTGGATGCGATCTTAGAGCAACGTCGCTGCCGTGATTATGCTAGTGAGATAGAGGTGAAACAGAGACAGTCACACAGGTCGAGACGGTAGCAGAAGTTTATAGATAATCGAACGAGGGCAGACACAGGCCAGCTCGGCCACGTCAAAGCTCTGGCGCCCAGGTGTCCAGAGTTACATCGCCCATGTGTGACGAGGATCAAAAAGATGACATTAACCCAGTATTGAGCTTCCTACGATCGATGAAAGAAGAAGATGACGAACAACGTAAGAAGGAAAAGAAAGAACATGATCAACAGCGTAAGAAGGAGAAGGAACAAGCTGAGAAACAGCGTAAGAAGGAGAAGGAAGAAGCTAACGAACAGCGTAAGAAGGACACTCAGGCAATAATTTCGCATAAAGGGGAAATTCTTGGGGAATTACTAACAATAAAGAAGGAATGTGGTTCCGGCCGCTGTGGGCGAGCGGTTATAGGCGCTTCAGTCCGAAACCGCGCGACTGCTACTGTCGCAGGTTCGAATCCTGCCTTGGGCATGGATGTGTGTGATGTCCTTAGGTTAGTCAAGTTTAAGTAGTTCTAAGTTCTAGGGGACTGATGACCTGAGATGTTAAGTCCCATAGTGCTCAGAGCCATTTGAGCCAAAGAATGTGGAGAAGTAAAACAAATGTCAATGGTTGTACAAAAAGTAGCAGGCCTATCGAAAACTGAATCAACAGCGGCAATGAAAATCGCAAAAGCAGCTTCTAAATTACCAGGGCGCTTGCGACATACAACAAAAGCCCAGTCAAAATCCCTAGCGTTCTTTAAAACTAAAGGTAATATTGCGGTTACGAACACCATGAAACAAATGGAAGAAGTAGAATGTCGGATAGTGAAACTAGAGCGAAACGGGCACACGAGTACTACGCGTTCGGATACCAACGATGAAGTACACCGAATTGTGTCTCCGAGTAAAAGCCCACAGTGCTCTAGCCCAGTGACAAAGTGCGGAACTAACAATACATACGCAAAAAGAGCGTGTAATAGCTCCAATAATTGCAGCCCACTTAGGAGAGTGAATGCTGAATGCCACTTCCACTATGATACAGAGGTAGCACATCAAAGTTAACAGCAAGATATGTCAGGACACTCAGCAGACGTGCAAGTATCGGAAACGAGTGACAACACCAGTGCGAGGATCGGACAGGATTTTGATCACAGTCACTTATTGTCGATACTAAAATTCCAGAAGTTCAATTGGCCGGTGTGGCCGAGCGGTTCTAGGCGCTTCAGTCTGGAACCGCGCGACTGCTACGGTCGTAGGTTCGAATCCTGCCTCGGGCATGGATGTGTGTGATGTCCTTAGGTTACTTAGGTTTAAGTAGTTCTAAGTTCTAGGGGGCTGATGACCTCAGATGTTAAGTCCCATAGTGCTCAGAGCCAGAGCCAGAAGTTCAAAGATAATGGAGAGTCGATACACCCCAAGAGCTGGGTGATGCAGTTTACAAATTCATTAGCATCATCATGGCCAACCCAGGCAAAAACATCGAAGGCTAAGCCGCGGAAAAGATGCGGGGTGTGTCAGCGACGAGTCGGACTTATCAGGAATTCGTTGGTGCGTTCCTGCGGACCTACTGGTCAAAGGAAACGCAAGACAGTATTAAGGAGGAAATAATATTTTGTCCTGAACTGGAAGTGTCCGGGCAAAGAAGCGCAACCAAATTTTTTCATGATTTACTCAAGAAAAATCAAATTTTAGATAGTCCATATAGCAACGAATAAATCATTAAATTTTTCTTTTTCCAAATTGCCAGTTAGGTACCAACAGACACTTGTCGGGAAGTGTGGATCTGACATAAAAGCATTCAAGAGTCTATTGCGTGAACTCGAAGTAGTGTTTGATAAACAAGATGCAAAGGACAGGAAGAAGGGGCAGAGTAACAAATACCAACGACCAGCATGGGAGGACGACAACAGATCGCATAATCGCACTTGTCAGTTAGGAAACCAGGGTTACGGAAATCAAGGTTACACTATTCAAGGTTATGGAAACAAGAGACACGGAAACCAGAACGTCAGGGAACAGGGTCAAGCTAGACAAGGAATCTGGGACAGGAGGAATAAAGAACGACAAAGCGACCGTAATTGGAAAGAGCGAAACCAAGGACAACAGTGGAGCCAGGAGATTGAAACTAGACCTGCAAATCCTAATGCACGCCAGAGGAGGGGGAGTTTAACAAGGGATTGACGCCAGACTAGTGCGAACACAGGCCTCGGGAATTTCGCACGTAATCTCGGACCTGACACTACGGATGATAAATTACGAAGATTTATCAGAAATGCTGCTCGAAGAAGATAAAAAACTCCTCGACAGGATCGGCAGCCTCTTATCACAGTAGCAATAGCTGAAAGAATATGAATGCGATCATAGAAGTGGAAGCTACATAAAGGCAATATCTGATGCAGCGTACAAGAGGTGCTCTCAGGAGGTGGAGTGGCCTGTCCTATCGGTTAAGAAAACCAAAATAAAAGGGGCATTAACGGGTAAATGTACGGTGGTCACCCAACAAACAAGACTGGAATTCTCCTGCCTAGGACACAAAATAGAGTCAACTTCTGTATCGTGCCACATCTGACGATCGACTTGATAATAGGAACGGACTTCCTAAATTAACTTGAAGCGATAGTTGATCTAAGACGAGGTGAAGTGGTTTTGAGGAAAGGGAATCCCGTCCACATTAAGTTCGGCGACCAGCTCATCCCAGCTCAACTACCGTCTAACTGTGTACGGATAAACTATGCGTGTCAGAACGACAGAAAGGAAGATCAGGCCGATGTTGCGGGTAGGGGAGAGGACACGGATGAGAATTAAGTCGTAATAATGGAAAAAATAAAGGAGAAAACAGGAGAAAAAGTGGAAGCAATAAAGAATAGAAGGTCCGACCAGCGCAAAGAACTTCATAAATTACTAGTAGAACATGCGGAGGTCTTCATTCCCAATACAGGATCAATAAAGAACTTCCAATATGAATTCCTTGTACGTCCACACAACCAGTTTCGTGTGCCACCATACCCAATCCCCTTGACATATCGACAGAAAGCAGCAGCTGAAATTACGCGAATTCTGAGTGAAGGAATAATAGAACCTACGGCTTCAGCCTATAATAACCCATTAAGAGCCGTCGAGAAGGCAGATGGTAGTATTCGTTTAGTCTTGCACTAGCAACAAATTAATACCATAATAGAACCTGAAGCAGACAGACCAGAAAGATTAGAGGAACTCTTACAAAACTTCCATGGAATATCAATCTTCTCATCAGTTGATCTAAAATCGAGTTTCTGGCAAATTGAGCTCCACCCAGATTGGAGACAGGATACAGCCTTTATAGCATTTGGAAGATGTTACCGGTTTCGTCATCTACCATTTGGTTTGAACATTTCGCCTGCCGCATTCATTCGGGGGCTGAACGGCATACTAAGTGATAATTTGAAACGTCATGTCACCAGCTACGTGGACGATTTGCTGATAGCGGAGAAATCGTGGGGAGAGCACAATGCGGTCCTCCGTGAACTCCTAGCGACAGTCAAGGAATACGGAGTGTCTATCAATATCGAAAAATCGAATTCTGGGACGCCCTCTGTCAAATTTCTAGGACATATCATCACGGGTGAGAGCAATTCGCCAAATCCCGAAAAGATAGAAGCGATTGAAAAGTTTCCCATTCCTGCGACAAAGAAGCAGTTAAGGGGGTTCTTAGGGATCATAAATTTTTATAACCGCTTCGTACATGTCAAAACTAAGAGCAGTCCTAGGTTGTACCAACTTACAGGAAAGAAGATTCCTTGGGAATGGGAAGAGGTAGCCGAATCTGAATGGATAGCATTGAATTTGGTATTGCTACAAGCACCCATTCTCTCACACCCTAATTCAGCAGGAAAGTTTTGCATTGTAACGGACAGCTCATGCTCAGATCTGGGTGTCATGGTGTTCCAAAAGTATGTACATGAAGGAAACAGGGTATGGAAGACACTTGCGTTTGGTAGCAGAGTACTAGCCAAGAGTGAGAGGAATTACTCGGTAACCGAGTTAGAGGCGCTGGCTATTGTATGGGCGTTTGAAAAATTCAGGTACCTTCTGTTTGGTCGCAAGACGACGGTCTACACAGACCACAAGGCACTCGAGTTCCTGATGACTGCAAAGCTTAATCACAGGCGGCTCATTAGGTGGGCATCATATTTGCAGCAGTACAACTTTTCGATAGAATATATCCCCGGCAGTCAGAAAATTATTGCAGACTCCTTATCACGGTAACCGATCGGATTTGACCACAACATAGAAGAAGATCTGGAGGAAAATCACTATTGCCTTTTCTATATGCAAAAAGTAGCCTTTGAAAATCTTATTACCTGTAGTATGCAGGATATAAAGAAGGAGCAAGACAAGGACCATGCCCTAGTGTTATTGAAACAGAAATGGATAGACAGAAGACACGCCACCGTCCGGCAGTTCTACCTCTTACGGAAAGGCATAATCTTCCACCGAAACTATGCCAATGACACTGAATGGGAGGTACGCATCCATGAACACCTAATAAACAAGGTTATATGGCATACTAACCTCAGCTATGGACACTTCAGATCACTGCACTGTAGCTCATTCTCTAGATTGTCGCAAAGATGACAAATATCGAAATAGATGACAGAGGGACTGAAAAACAATTAAAATCGCTCAAAAGCGGTAAGGCTGCTGGACCTGATGGGATACCAGTTCGATTTTACACAGAGTACGCGAAGCAACTTGCCCCCCTTCTTGCAGCGGTGTACCGTGGGTCTCTAGAAGAGCGTAGCGTTCCGAAGGATTGGTAAAGGGCATAGGTCATCCCCGTCTTCAAGAAGGGACGTCGAACAGATGTGCAGAACTATAGACCTATATCTCTAATGTCGATCAGTTGTAGAATTTTGGAACACGTATTATGTTCGAGTATAGTGACTTTTTGGAGACTAGAAATCTACTCTGTAGCAATCAGCATGGGTTTCCTAAAAGACGATCGTGTGAAACCCAGCTCGCGCTTTTCGTCCACGAGACTCAGAGGGTCATAGACACGGGTTCCCAGGTAGATGCTGTGTTTCTTGACTTCTGCAAGGCGTATGATATAGTCCCCCACAGTCGTTTAATGAACAAAGTAAGAGCATATGGACTATCAGACCAATTATATGATTGGCTTGAAGAGTTCCTAGATAACAGAACGCAGCATGTCATTCTCAATGGAGAGAAGTCTTCCGAAGTAAGAGTGATTTCAGGTGTGCCGCAGAGGAGTGTCGTAGGACCGTTGCTATTCACAATATACATAAATGACCTTGTGGATAACATCGGAAGTTCACTGAGGCTTTTTACGGATGATGCTGTAGTATATCTAGAGGTAGTAACAATGGAAAATTGTACTGAAATGCAGGAGAAGCTGCAACGAATTGACGCATGGTGCAGAGAATGGCAGTTGAATCTCAATGTAGACAAGTGTAATGTGCTGCGAATACACAGAAAGAAAGATCCTTTATCATTTAGCTACAATATAGTAGGTCAGTAACTGGAAGCAGTAATTCCATAAATTATCTGGAAATAGGCATTAGGAGTGATTTAAAATGGAATGACCATATGAAATTAATCGTCGGTAAAGCAGATGCCAGACTGAGATTCATTGGAGGAATCCTAAGGAAATGCAATCCTAAAACAAAGGAAATAGGTTACAGTACACTTGTTCGTCCACTGCTTGAATACAGCTCACCAGTGTGGGATTCGTACCAGATAGGATTGATAGAAGAGATAGAGAAGATCCAACGGAGAGGAGCGCGTTTCGTTGCAGGATCATTTAGTAATCGCGAAAGCGTTACGGAGATGATAGATAAACTCCAGTGGAAGACTCTGCAAGAGAGACGCTCAGTAGCTCGGTACGGTCCTAAGGTTATAGAATCGGCGGCTGAAAGAACTCTCAAATTGAAGTGCGGCCTGTGATTGTGTAATTATTGTGAGAACGGACGTCCTAGTTTGATTAATGTAAATGGGAGAACCAATCTGTGTCAGATACTTTGTCACACGCGCGAACTGGTGTAACAGTAATTTTCCATCCGACGAAACTGACAGATTGAAGACCTATTAACTGAATAGAGCACGATAATTGTCTCTTTGAAATTGTGAGTGCTGAGTGTTTTAAATTTGGTATAGAGGGACCGCTTATGTCAACGCCCGAAGAGGGAGAGATTTGCTATGATTTGAATGAATATTAATGATACTTTAAAGTGGTGGTGACGCTTAGGTTTTTTGTTTCTTTGTTTTACTAGCGTCCGCTTAGTGGGGAAGTAGTTTACCACCAGCACTCACGCCTGACGAAACTTTGTGGGGATATTGAAAATTAAGAAAATGGTAAAGAAAACAATACTCAAGCCCTGTGCATGATAAAGGAAAAATTGGTGTCTCGTGTTATCATTTCTCCCCATATAACGTAACTTGAAAATACGGTAACAGAATCTTTGGATCTCAAAAAGTAAAAAGGTTAAAGACTACGCAGTGAATCAAAACGTTAAAGTACAAGCAGGACAAAGAATATTAAAGTGAAAGATATCTCACACTGAGAGTTTGTTACGTTAAGTACGTAACGTTCGGCTTAAAGTAAATGAAAGAGGTTTATGTCTGAGTGCTTAAGTAATAAAAGTGGAAAAGTTAAGTTATGGGGAATTAATAAACTATGAAGGTTGTAGCATAAACCATTATCATTGATAGAGTGTAAGTAGCATTGTCCATTGTGTGTGTGCGTAAAAAGAAATGAGCAAGGATAGAGCTGCAGTGCAGTGACTGTATAGGCTTTATAACCTCTGACTACCAACGCTCAGTCAACACGTAAAATTATATCGCTGGCGTGCTCTTACGAAAATTAAACTAACTGAAACTGGTAGATAAGAAAATACAGTCCAGATTGATTGCTTCAGTGGGGTTCTATTAAAAGGAACGCTTAAACTCCACGTTGGACAAAGCTGGGAAAAAGATAAGATACATCCAAGGTATCAGCGTTGGAGTGTTGGGTAACGTAAGCGAGGTTTCCGATGACGTTGCTGTGAAATGTGTCACATCACAGTGAATTGGGTTTAATTGACTTAAGTAGCGCATCCTAATCAGACTTGTAGTTTCTGCTTGATTCCATCGACTAGTACACTACTGGCCATTAAAATTGCTACACCACGAAGATGACGTGCTACAGACGCCAAATTTAACCTACAGGAAGAAGATGCGGTGATATGAAATTGATTAGCTTTTCAGAGCATTCACACAAGGTTAGCGCCGGTGGCGACACCTACAACGTGCTGACATGAGGAAAGTTTACAGCCGATTTCTCATACACAAACAGCAGTTGAACGGCGTTGCCTGGGGAAACGTTGTTGTGATGCCTCGTGTAAGGAGGAGAAATGTGTACCATCACGTTTCCGACTTTGATATTGGTCGGATTGAAGCCTATCGCGATTGCGGTTTATCGTATCGCGACATTGCTGCTCGCGTTGGTCGAGATCCAATGGCTGTTAGGATAATATGGAATTGGTGGGTTCAGGAGGGTAATACGGAACACCGTGCAGCATCCCAACGGCCTCGTATCATTAGCAGTCGAGATGACAGGCATCTTATCCACATGGCTGTAACGGATCGTGCAGCCACGTCTCGATCCCTGAGTCAACAGATGGGGACGTTTGCAAGACAACAACCATCTGAAAGAACAGTTCGACGACGTTTGCAGCAGCATGGACTATCAGCTCGGAGACCATGGCTGCAGTTACCCTTGACGCTGCATCACAGAAGGGAGCGCCTGCGATGGTGTACTCAACGACGAACCTGGGTGCACGAATAGCAAAACGTCATTTATTCGGATGAATCCAGGTTCTGTTTACAGCATCATGATGTACCTGTACACCCCATCCAAGCTCTGTTTGACTCAATGCCCAGGTGCATGAAGGTCATTATTACGGCCACAGGTGGTTGTTCTGGGTACTGATTTCTCTGGATGTATGGACCCAATTTGCGTGAAAATGTAATCACATGTCAGTTCTAGTATAATATATTTGTCCAATGAATACCTGTTTATCATCTGCATTTCTACTTGGTGTAGCAATTTTAATGGCCAGTAGTGTAGATTACTTTTGGTGTTCAAAAATGGTTCAAATGGCTCTGAGCACTATGGGACTCAACTGCTGAGGTCATTAGTCCCCTAGAACTTAGAACTAGTTAAACCTAACTAACCTAAGGACATCACAAACATCCATGCCCGAGGCAGGATTCGAACCTGCGACCGTAGCGGTCTTGCGGTTCCAGACTGCAGCGCCTTTAACCGCACGGCCACTGCGGCCGGCTTTTTGGTGTTAGATTGCTGGTCGAACCTGTAAAATCTTGTGATAGTCAGATGAGTTAACTAAAATTTTCAACCGGTAGCTAACACTAGCCGATAAAACCAGAACCCGTTTGTACTAGTTGTGGTCTAGTTGCATCTTCGGCGATAGCTACTGTGCGAGTGGTAAGCATTTGGTTAAACTTTCCATCCTCACAACTACTTGCAGATAGCTGGTATAGTACATGGCATTGCGGAAGTCTATGGTGTCGCTACGCTTTTTAATGCACTTGCCATCTCTGTGTATCAGTGCCATCCCACCCAGGTTTGACACACTGATAAATGGCAGTCGCTTTAGCAGGTGTTGTTGGCAAGCGCAGTAAATAAAATTAGCAGACACACCACCACCGATCAGTGAGGCACCCAATGGGATAACAAAATTGGCACCCATTACAGTACTGAAAAACCGGATTCCTAAATACTTGATAACCGAGGTCGTATACTTCCCACCAAGGGCGCGGACGCAGCACCGAGCCGTAGTGGATTTGGCTCTGAAGAGGATAAGGGCTGCAGCAGAGGTCAGGAAGAGACGTGCCGACAGGGGAGCTCGTGCATGACTCTTCCAAATTAGACAAAGGGTGCTCGTGAAGTCCTTCCGAGCCTCGAACAAACAAAACATGAAATGCCAAAAATTCTATTCTGTTTACAACGGCCTGTACCGTATAAGGAGAGCAGCTCACCACAATGTTTATGAATTGGAGACTCTGAAAGGAAAGAAGTCCATAGGACTCCACCACATCTCTCGTGGAATAGTAGTGGTGTACATAGTAGAATGGGCAAATAAATGAACCTTGCTACAGGTACAGTAACAATAACACTTGCGTTAACAGATTAAGATTGTTAAAGTATTAACACACTGCGATGTCTTGTAAAAGAATTTACTGCTGCTATCCTTTTTTTTCTTATGTTCGCGACTTCAAATGTCGATGGAGTAGGAGGCACTACCATTCCATGAGCAATGTTCTTGTCCTTTCCTGTCTGGTGACCATGTTGAGGGATAATAATGAGTGATGAAATGTCGCACAAACAGGCGCATACAAGAACGTGCTCCTAGAAGCGTTCTGGGAAGTCGTGATACGCTCCATAGCAGCCACAACCAGTTCGCGAGACGTTCATACCAATGCTTGCTGGCAATCGTCAGTGCACTGCAAGATTGTGGTATATTGCGTGATTTCGAGGATGAGTTTGGACAGTATAGTTTTTACAGTGATGCGCCAGCATCGCTGTCTTACAAGTCGGGGTGAACCTGTGAGCGTTTGACTCCAATAGTGCCCTAGACGGTAGAAATGCGGGCATAAAGCCTACCATGCCAATCTGCTGGTTGGGGATTTAGCGTGCTGCTAGTGACTGTCACAGATGAATAATCAAGGAATTATACTTGGAGATTCGTGACATACTGTGTAGTTTGCGTGTGGTGGGCGACTGAATCCTCAACAGGAACCAGTCCTGGTTTGGTCATATTACATTGCCTCTGGACAGGTGCACTTTGATCGCTAAAACCACATCACATAGAAAAAGAAGTTGCAACTATAACTTGATTGTCTTGTGTATCCATGGCTAACCCAGTCTCTGGAGTTTCAGTGAGGCGTAGTGAGAACTCGGACGCCGTGTCGTACGGTGCGCACATCACTGTCGTCGTCAATAGCGGCGAGCAGCGAGACATCTCAGCGTAACAGGAATTATGTAAGAGTACTGTATAAGGTACAAAAAGTACCATATACTAGAATAAGTTAAACTTTAGGATTAAGCAATAACTAGATCCTTAATATTGTGGGTATTTTCTACCACAAGTAGGAATGTTTGGCGCTCGTGTTGGGATGCTATTTTTCAGGTCACCAAACCAGTGACCCGAGATGGAGGGACGACGGGCGAGCAAACGTAGAATAGTTGCATGTTCTTTATAACTAAGTAAAAGTTCAACCTGCATAATAACTGTTGTATCCACGGACCCAACCAACGTACCAACCGACCAACTCGCGCATGCACGCCCTGACCGTGACATCGCTGGCCACAGTTCCCGTCGCGGCCGTCGGCGTCTCAGGGCGTTACCGCCGACGGAAGAGGTCGCGCCATGGGTGAGCTCGGGTCCGCAGCGCCCTCTGCCTTTTGCATATAAGGAGGATCGCTGGCCCCGAGACGGACAGTCTATTGTCGATTGTCTATTGCTAGCCTTTCGTGGAGTTTAAAGCGGAGCCATTGCAGTGTGATATTTGCTATTATATTCGACTAGGCTCAGTACACGGATTACTCATGGATACTACTTGGCGTTGTATTGCTGGTGCACGTTTCGACAGAAATAAAGATAAGTTATTTCTTCATTCTAGCTGGCGCAATTCTTGTCATTAATTATTTTTCGGCCAATAGACATAGCTACATCCTGGTCACTACCCACGCTTTATACAATTGTGGTGGCTGCACCAAAAGTACCTCCGAGGACCTTGGGTTTGGGAGCCGTCACAAAAATAAAATACAATACTGGCCATTAAAATTGCTACACCAAGAAGAAATGCACATGATAAACAGGTATTCATTGGACAAATATATTATACTAGAACTGACATGTGATTACATTTTCACGCAAATTGGGTCCATACATCCAGAGAAATCAGTACCCAGAACAACCACCTGTGGCCGTAATAATGGCCTTCATGCACCTGGGCATTGAGTCAAACAGAGCTTGGATGGGGTGTACAGGTACAGATGCCCATGCAGCTTCAATACGATACCACAGTTCATCAAGAGTAGTGACTGGCGTATAGTGACGAGCCACCTGCTCGGCCACCATTGGCCAGACGTTTTCAATTGGTGAGATATCTGGAGAATGTGCTGGCCAGGGCAGCAGTCGAACATATTCTGTAAATAGAAAGGCCCGTAGAGGAACTGCAACATGCGCTCGTGCATTGTTATGCTGAAACGTAGGGTTTTGCAGGGATCGAATGAAGGGTAGAGCAATGGGTCGTAACACATCTGATATGTAACGTCCACTGTTCAGCGTACCGTCAATGCGAACAAGAGGTGACCGAGACGTGTAACCAATGGAACCCCATACCATTACGCCAGGTGATACGCCAGTATGGCGATGACGAATACACGCCTCCAATGTGCGTTCTACGCCAGTATGGCGATGACGAATACACGCTTCAAAAAAATGGTTCAAATGGCTCTGAGCACTATGGGACTCAACTGCTGTGGTCATAAGTCCCCTAGAACTTAGAACTACTTAAACCTAACTAACCTAAGGACAGCACGCAACACCCAGCCATCACGAGGCAGAGAAAATCCCTGACCCCGCCGAGAATCGAACCCGGGAACCCGGGCGTGGGAAGCGAGAACGCTACCGCACGACCACGAGATGCGGGCTACACGCTTCCAATGTGCGTTCACCGCGATGACGCCACACACGGATGCGACCATCATGATGCTGTAAACAGAACCTGGATTCATCCGCAAAAATGACGTTTTGCAATTCGTGCACCTAAGTTCGTCGATGAGTACACCATCGCAGGCGCTCCTGTCTGTGATGCAGCGTCAAGGGTAACCGCAGCCACGTTCTCCGAGATGATAGTCCATGCTGCTGCAAACGCCGTCGAACTGTTCGTGCAGATGGTTGTTGTCTTGTGAACGTCCCCATCTGTTGACTCAGGGATCGAGACGTGGCTGCACGATCCGTTACAGCCATGCCGATAAGGTACCTGTCATCTCGACCGATAGTGATACGAGGCCGTTGGGATCCTGCACGACGTTCCGTATTACCCTCCTGAACGCACCGATTCCATAGTCTGCTAACAGTCATTGGATCTCGAACAACGCGAGCAGCAATGCCGCGATACGATAAACCGCAATCACGATAGGCTACAATCCGACCTTTATCAAAGTCGGAAACATGATGGTATGCATTTCTCCTCCTTACACGAGGCATCACAACAACGTTTCACCAGGCAAAACCGGTCAACTGCTGTTTGTGTATGAGAAATCGGTTGTAAACATTCCCCATGTCAGCACGTTGTAGGTGTCACCACCGGCGCCAACCTTGTGTTAATGCTCTGAAAAACTAATCTTTTGCATATCACCGCATCTTCTTCCTGTCTGTTAAATTTGGCGTCTGTAGCACCTCATCTTCGTGGTGTAGCAATTTTAATGGCCAGTAGTGTAATTTATTCAAAAGCCATAGAATGTAGATCGTTGCAAATGGTAGTTAATTCTTGAGCATCTACTGTTGATCTATATAAGCAATAGTAATATTAGTGCGGGCGCGCACATTTAGTTGTTCATCCAATACATAGCATCAGTTGTCACGCACCGTGTACAGTAGTGAGATCAGTCTCTACACAAATATCAAGATAAATTATTTCCATGGTTCAAATGGTTCAAATGGCTCTGAGCACTATGGGACTCAACGTCTGAGGTCATTAGTCCCCTAGAACTTAGAAATACACTCCTGGAAATGGAAAAAAGAACACATTGACACCGGTGTGTCAGACCCACCATACTTGCTCCGGACACTGCGAGAGGGCTGTACAAGCAATGATCACACGCACGGCACAGCGGACACACCAGGAACCGCGGTGTTGCCCGTCGAATGGCGCTAGCTGCGCAGCATTTGTGCACCGCTGCCGTCAGTGTCAGACAGTTTGCCGTGGCATACGGAGCTCCATCGCAGTCTTTAACACTGGTAGCATGCCGCGACAGCGTGGACGTGAACCGTATGTCCAGTTGACGGACTTTGAGCGAGGGCGTATAGTGGGCATGCGGGAGGCCGGGTGGACGTACCGCCGAATTGCTCAACACGTGGGGCGTGAGGTCTCCACAGTACATCGATGTTGTCGCCAGTGGTCGGCGGAAGGTGCACGTGCCCGTCGACCTGGGACCGGACCGCAGCGACGCACGGATGCACGCCAAGACCGTAGGATCCTACGCAGTGCCGTAGGGGACCGCACCGCCACTTACCAGCAAATTAGGGACACTGTTGCTCCTGGGGTATCGGCGAGGACCATTCGCAACCGTCTCCATGAAGCTGAGCTACGGTCCCGCACACCGTTAGGCCGTCTTCCGCTCACGCCCCAACATCGTGCAGCCCGCCTCCAGTGGTGTCGCGACAGGCGTGAATGGAGGGACGAATGGAGACGTGTCGTCTTCAGCGATGAGAGTCGCTTCTGCCTTGGTGCCAATGATGGTCGTATGCGTG